>NC_000079.6:60235017-60860517 GCF_000001635.26 Mus musculus
TCCTAGCTGAGAGTCCACTGCCCTGCACCGTGAGACTAGAAAGTTCCCTGGTGTGTCACTCACGTGCTCCATTCTCGGGGAAATGTCTACCTACTTATGTTTCCACTTTTCTGGTTTTGCCTGTTACAGAATTCCATAAACGAACCATACACTGTGCTCATTAGACTCTTAAGGTTCCTTGTCTTCAGACTGAGAATTAGCTTTTCTTTAAATACTTGGCTGGGGTCACAGTAAAACCATTCACTTCCAGATACCTTTGAGCGAATATTTTATTTAAATACTTGAACCTGTTTTTCCAAACAGTTATCCAATAAGGACATTTTATTCTATCTAGAGATTTCATTAATATCTTATAATCTGGCTGGAAATTATTTTATTATTTACATCTCATAAGATAGGACACTAAGTTCTCTCTTTCACTAAGTTTCTCTCTTCCAGATAGTATTCTGTTGCTCTCAGTTTGGCTTCATTTTGTCAGAGACAACACCTGGTGTGTCTTCCATCCTTTGATTTCGGCCCATAGTAGAATCCATGTTGATTATCTTCTGCACACCTTAAAGTGTGTTTCCTGATGTCACTGAGTAGCCTGTGTTATTTAGGCTATGTTGACAATGTTTTTTTTTTTTCCTTCTATTGGATATTTTCTTTATTTACATTTCAAATGTTATCCCCAGGTCTCCCTTCAGAAACCCCTATCCTATTCCCCCTCCCCACCACCCACCCACACACTCCTGCCTTCCTGCCCTGGCCTTCCCCTACACTGGGGCATCAAACCCCCTCAGGCCCAAGGGCCTTTCCTCCCACTTAAGTTTAACAAGGCCATCCTCTGCCACATATGCAGCTGGAGCTCTGGGTCTCTCCATGTGCATTCTTTGGTTGATGGTCCAGTTCCAGGGATCTCTGGGGCAGGGGGTTCTGGCCTATTGACACTGTTGCTCCCTTCCCCCACTGGGCTGCAAACCTCCACAGCTCCTTTAGTTCTTTCTCCAACTGCACCATCAGGAGCCCAGAGCTCAGTCCAATGGTTGGTGGCAAGCTATACCACTCCTGGGCATATAACCAGAAGATGTTCCAACATGAAATAAGAACATATGCTCCACTATGTTCATAGCATATAAACCTTATTTATAATAGTTAGAAGCTGAAAACAACCCAAATGTCCCTCAACAGAGGGATGGAGGGATGGATACAGAAAATGTGGTACATTTACACAATGGAGTACTACTCAGCTATTAAAAACAATGACTTCATGAAATTCACAGGCAAATGGATGGAACTTGAAAATATCATCCTGAGTAGGTAGCACAAAAGAATACACATGGAATGCACTCACTGATAAGAGGATATTAGCCCAAGAATTCGAAATACCCAAGATACAATTCACAGACCATAGGAAGCTCAAGAAGAGGGAAGACCACAAAGTGTGGATGCTTCAATGCTTCTTAGAAGGGGGGACAAAATACTCACAGGAGGAAATATGGAGATAAAGTGTGGAGAAGAGACAGAAGGAAAGGTCATGCAGAGACTACCCTGCCTGGGGATCCATCCCATATACATTGACAATGTTCTGTCACCATGTATTTCTGAGTTATTGTTGGTATTTCTAATTGCGATGCTCGATTTGTATGATCAGCTTGCAGATTCACTGGTGTTGGTATAGAAAACCATCTCTTCCCCGCACTTCCCCAATGTTTCTTTTTAATGGATGCATCTTTCCATTTGCCCGTCACATCAGATTATATCACATAGGAGACTGTGCTTTATGGACTTGAGCCTTCTATTCCAGCTTGTATTTTAGGATCTTGTTCTGTTTCTGTGGCTCTGGAGGTGGAAGTCAGGGTCTCATTCCCACTGAACTTCACCCTCAGCATTCCAAGGCTTTACCTTCTTATTTTACAGCACCTCCAGGGTTTACACTCAATTTCGTTATTCCTGTGGATTAAGTTTAAAATTACCACCTTGAGACTTGGTTCCTGTTGGGCTTCTTGATTATCTGTTCAAAACCAAAACCGAAACCGAAACCAAAACCAAAACCAAAACCAAACCAAAAATCCCTCTAACATCCATTTTGTACTGAGTGAATTTTGTTCTGCTGTTTTGTTGTTGTTGTTGTTGTTGTTTTTAGCAATTACCTTGAGATCTGTACTTTGTCAAGTGGGTGGTTGGTTACAGGTTTATGTTTAACCCACCACCATGTACTTTCTACTTACATACAATGAAAGGACTGCATCATCATGCTACCTTTGATCCTTCCATGCCTATTTTATTGCACCTTCTTGAGTGTGCACACAATGCATCCTGTCCACGTGCACCCTACCCTCTCTGATCTCTCTGATCTGTCCTCTCTCTGCCTGTCCCACAGTTCCCAGTTCTCTCTCATATTCATGTTCTCTCATCTGCTGTATGATCGCAGGTTCGAAGCTATCTGCTGGAGCCTGCAGCTTCACCAGTGGGCACACAACTGAAGACCACTCCTGTCCCTCTCTCAGAAGCCACTAGGAGCTATAGTCTATCGGGAAGAGGTAATCGTGTGCAGACAACCTCAGTTGCTTTGAGATCATGCCTGCAATGCCTGCACTGTACACAGAAGTCAGCCCTTTGTAGCCCTTCTTCCTATACTGTGGCTCTTAGGTTCTTTCTGCCCCTCTTCTGTGTTGTCCTCTGAGCCTTACAGAGCATGGTATAGATGTCTTCCTTAAGGCACTGAAAGGTCATCTCTTCTCATCACCTTGGGCATCCGTGAATTCTGTAATCCTCACCATCCACTGCAAAGGGAAGCTTCCCGAGTAAGGTTAAGAGTAGCATTTGTCACTGGATATAAACCTAAATATTTAGAAGGTAGTTTGGCGCCAATTCATTTTGTTATTGCATGCTATAAACCTCACATAATTTAAAAAATAAGTTTTGTTTAAACAATGAGATTTAAGAATAAATTGTAGGAAAAATATATTTATCATGTGGTTATATGACTACTAACTCTCTCTCACCCTGTGTAGATTCATAATTTCATCTGGTGTTGCTTTCCTTGTGCCTGAAGGTACCAGTGATAATAAACATATATACATACACATACCATATACACATATAGTTTAAAATAAATTTTCCCATCTGGGATAACAATGTCCCCCCCCCCCCCAAGAACTATAGACTTTCTAATAAAACCCCAAGAACAAGCACAGGAAGCCCTCTTTTTGAGTTCCTGGTCACCTTTGTCAAAGAGGTTCTCAAAACTTTAAAGGCTATTGTTATTGGTTTTTATTGACCTGAAAAGATCCACAACTACTGAATTCAAACATATTGATATGGGTACAATGCCAGAAGAATACTTCAAAAACGAACCGGAAAAAGTGTCCATGGACCTGGAAGAAGATATGAGAAGCAGATGAGTTCTGTCCAGGACCCGGGGAGGAGAATTAGCAACCTAGACAGAAAGGCAAGCAACACGTGTGAGCCTCTGAACCACATTCATGAGCCACAGGTCGTCAGCATGGGAGAAAGGAAAGTGGGGTTCTGAGAAAAGACAAACACACAGAACTGCTAGAGATGTTAGAAAACAAACAACCTGCGATGAATCAGATAAAAAAAGGAAGAAAACAGCATCTGTGGGCTCTCCCAAGACCGGAGAACCAAGTTGACAGCATACCCATTCACACAGCAATAAATAAGGACAAAACACATGCGGCCATAGTGTCCAAGGACTCCGGGCTGAGACCAAGAGACCAAATTTAAGAACCTATGGGATAGTTGGAGCTGAGATAAACACTGAAAACACATAGACTCTGGTCAATGGAATTAAGAAGTGTCCCCCCTCCCCCCAGTGTACAAGGGGAAAGTCATGCAAACACAAGACACACAGAGACACCAAAATAAAAATTGTAGGAAAAAAATTCCCCATGATATTTGTCAAGATATCAAAAACAGAGAGGAAATAAAAATATTTAAATTCATTTGAGAAAAAAATGTCAGCTCACTCACAATGACAGAAATATCAGAATACCAGTCTTAAATTCACAAGGAAGCACACAAGGTCACGAAAGTGAAGACAAGCCTTAGTAGAAGGACCAGTGTGGGGGATGCTGCAATACTTGATCTCTAACTACAGTGTAGAGCAATAGTAATGCAACCAGCATGGTACTGGCAGAAAGTCAAGTAAAACAATAAAGAGAGACACAGAAATTACCTCACAACTATAGTCACCTACTTTTTAAGAATGTTGCTAAAAACATGTTTGAGAGAAGACTGACTCTTCAATCTCAGAGTTAACTACACCACAGATGTGCTAGGGAAACTGGCTTTCACATGTAGAAGAATGAGGCTTGATCCACTCCTAAACAAAAATCAATTCAAAACGAATTAAACACCTTAATGTAGAACCTGAACATTTAAAACTCCGAGGAGAGACGATTAAGATAGGCCCAGGCTGGCGTCTTCTGCCACAGGCTCCAACTGCATAGGAAATGGAACCAGGATCAAGTGTTGGCACAGAAGGGATCACAGAGTGAAGGGACAGCCTACAAGAGAAGTCCTTCACCATCAGACAGGGGATCAATATTCAGGATACGTAAAGAATTATAGAAATCGTACATCAGAAGGACAATCAGTAAATGGGCTAAGAAACTGAGTCACAGCTCTTAAAAGCAGAGACACTTTTGAGTGCTATTTGAGTATTCTTTTTAGCCAATAAGTGCTTGAATGGGTTCAACATCCTCATCCACCAGGGAATGTAAATAAAAACTGCTTTGCCATCTTGTTCCAGTCAGAACAATGTGACCAAGAAACCGACAAGGGATACTGGTATGCATGTGGGGAAAGAAGATCTCATCCCTTAGTGATAGCGATGTAAACTTGTGTAACCTTCATAGAAATCAATGTGTAGATTCACTCAGAAACTAGAAATAAGTCTACAGCATGACCCACTCACATGCTTTGGCTGTACATGTGTTTCTCGACACACCACAGAGCTACTTGTCCATCTACATTCATTGTGGCACTGTTCACAAAAGCCAGCTCTTACACGCGTTCGCGACCGGCCAGGAAAGACGCAACAAACCGGAATCTTCTGCGGCAAAAGCTTTATTGCTTACATCTTCAGGAGCAAGAGCAAGAACAAGAGCAAGAGAGAGAATGGCGAAACCCCGTCCCTTTTAAGGAGAATTATCCTCCGCCTAGGACGTGTCACTCCCTGATTGGCTGCAGCCCATTGGCCCAGTTGTCGTCATGGGGAAGGCAGAGCACATGGAGTGGAGAACTACCCTTGACACATGCGCAGATTATTTGTTTACCACTTAGAACACAGGATGTCAGCGCCATCTTGCAACGGCGAATGTGAGGGCGGCTCCCCACAGCCAGCAAAGGGGACCAGCCTACATGTCCATCAACAGAAAGGAAAATAAAACTATTATGTTTACAGATAAAGGAATTTTCTTCATTAGGGTTTTACTGCTGTGAACAGACTCCATGTCCAAGGCAAGTCTTATAAAGACAACGTTTAATTGGGGCTGGCTTACAGTTTCAGAGGTTCAGACAGAATTATCAAGGTGGGAACATAGCAGCATCCAGGCGAGCAAGGTACAGGACAAGCTGAAAGAGCTAGATCTTCATCTGAATGCTGCTAGCAGAATACTGCTTCCAGGCAACTAGGATGAGGGTCTTAAAGCCCACACCCACAGTGACATACCTACTCCAACAAGGCCACACCTACTCCAACAGGGCCACACCCACTCTAACAAGGCCACACCTTCTAATAATGCCACTCCCTTGGCTGAGCATATACAAACCATAACAGGGATAGAATTATAAGTTATTGTGGAAAGCGCAATAAACCAGACTAGAAAAAACAGAATGCTTTGGCTCACGTGCAGAGCATAGACTTAACTTTTATGTATGTGCTTATGTGTGTAGGTCAGGAAAGGGGCTGAGAGAGCAGGGAGAGATCTTAAGGTATGGAAGAGATGGGAATAGGACACGTGATCGGAAAGCAGAAGAGGGGTAGCTATCCTAGAGATAGATGAAAATTGACCAAGTCGGGGAAGGGACCTGGGGGGAGAAAAATGAGGTAAAGAAACAAATTATCACAGAACATAATGTCACCTATACGTGCAGATGATGTAACCAAGCCAATTGTGTACATGCCTTGAAAGCAAAACAGGTCAGCTCTGAAGCTGTGGCTAAAAGAAGCAAATGTATAACCTACCGGAAAGACAACAGTCTCCCTTACTGCATACATGTGGCACATGGGCACTGAAACATTATCTGTAGATACTGAAAAACCTTACTGAGAGGGACATAAATACAAATCAAAAAATGAGCTCAATTAAATTTTTTTTGTAAATTTACTTCATTGCTTTAATAATTTAAAATATATATAATTTTAAAGATCCTAATATTTTTTGTTTAAATGCAAACATGTATGCTTAAACATATATGTATATATACATATATACACATATACACATACACACATACATACATACACACATACACACATACACATATATACATATATACATGTGTGTATATGTATATATATATGTGTGTGTATATATATATATATATAATTCTCTTTCTCTAGAAATAGCCACCCTCCTCTCCCTCTCCATTCCTCTGTCCCCGACCCCACCTCCATATACTTAACTGCAAGGGAGATGCTTCAAGACTCCCATGGATGTCTGCAATCCTCGGTGGTACCAACCCCCTTAGACAGTTATCTCACTCTGTATACGTAATCAAGTTTAGTTTACCTTATACATTAGTGATTTGTCACTGTAAGTGATTAACAGGTATATCCACTAATGAAATAGAGTAGGCTTTCTAAGACTGTTATAACCGCAGTTGTGAGGGTATAGACCACTGGCTCTACTCACCATTTCTGTGTCACCTGCTGACAACTAAGTCCTCATAATCAGGTATATGTGTGAACACACAAGTCAGAAGATATGAATGTTTAATATATATTAATTCTGAATTCTCATTTAGGAGTGAACACAGCAGGCCTGTGTCTGTGCACATGCGTATTCTTCACAGAGTTGCCATTTAGAAGTGGCTTCTCCCGAAGGCCCACTTTTCTGTCTCCCGGCACAAGGTAAGTCCCCTCTCTCTGAGCTTATTGCTTATAGCTCTATAACAGATCTGCTTCTCCAGTGCTTTCTCAATGACAGCCTTTGCTCACACAAATCTTCCTCTCTGGTGATAACCAATGTGTCCTGGATTGTGTCTGCCGTCTCCAAGGCTTCTGGAACCCGCTGCTCAGTAGATGAAGATGGGTTTGGATCTTTCTGGTAAGTGAGAAGCAGTGTCTGCCAGTTCTTGAACTCCCTTTTCAAAGGGGTGATTTGTGAACACATCTCCATCGGTGGAGTGCTAGGATCCATGTAGAAGCGGGCACACTTATCCTTTATCTTTATGCAGTACAAATTTCAATTCATTTCCAGGCAAGTTGGTTGAACACACAACTCCCCCCTAGGGCAGGAGTCTGGGACAGGGGGTATGGCATCACTGAGTCGACTCAGAGGTAAAGTCAGTCTGTTGCCCACATGCGCTGAGAATGCTGGCGGACAGCCAGAGAGCAGGTCTCAATTAAGCAGATTAGGCCAAAGAAAGCACATATGAGAACCAGGCACCTCACCCAAATTCCAGGGCAGTTTCTCAATACACCCTGTCCCCAGCGTTAAGGAGAGACTGAACTGTGCAGATCCTCCAGCCAGCTCCAGAGCCTTCTGCTCAAATCTCAGATTTCCCCTGGCACCAGTCAGGAGGCCTGGGGGAGTACTTTGTGTGTGTGTGTGTGTGTGTGCTTGCGCACACAGAAGTACAGTCCTGTGTGCACCCGGAAAATTCTTCCCATTTAGGGCAGCAGTTACTCTGTCTTGTTAGGACCATGGCATACAATGGTTTCTTTCTAAACAAACAGACGCAGAAAGCACTCAATAAGTCACTTGGAAGATACACAGGTCACATCCAATCAGTGGCCCCCAAGTGCAGACAAGCAGCCTTCTATGCTTGCTGGCTCTGGAAGAGATATCATCTATCCCTTTGCTCAGGCCCCGTAATTGCATCTCATTCCTGAATCCTGCTGAATAATGACCTCTCCTCCACGGGCTTGCAGAACGCTGCAGAGGAAACAGATCTGAGCTCACTGGCCCAGAAATTCTAACCAGATGATGGAAAAATGTTTTGTCAATGTAAGAGTTCTTTGGATTTTTAAGAGCCCCCTGCATAATCTAATAAATAACGTTCTCAAAGCCCAGTCCCTCAGTGGGGCCAGCAAGACTGGTCACCAGTCTGCATTTATCATTTTGCCTGCACATCCTCAGACTCGCTGCTTCTTTTTCTCAGGAAGGAATACAAGACTTTCCCCTCTTGAACAAAGCAGTCAATGACACAGTTGAAAGGAAAGAAATACCTTGCAAATATTTACACACACACACACACACACACACACACACACACACACACACACAGAGAGAGAGAGAGAGAGAGAGAGAGAGAGAGAGAGAAAGAGAGAGATTTTAGTAGTCTGTGATGGGCAGCTCTTGTGAGGCAGAGGGAGGTGGGCTGCTCTGCTCTGAGTTCACAGTGTTTGGGAGGAAAGGGGATTTTCTCTCACAGCCAGCAGTGTTTGGTCTCACATTTCTGAAGGCCATGATCCTGAGGGGACAGCACCAGGTTTGGGCACAGCACTGTTTTCCCACCAGACTTTCTGGCTGTGATGTCAGATGTCCGTGCATCATCTGTACAGTTTGCTGGGGACAAAACTCAATGCTGTAGAGAGACTCTCTTGTGCCATGGAAGGTGAATGGAAGCATCACCTGTCAATAAAATGCTTGTTGGCCTATTAGCTGAGACAGGAAATAGGGAGGTGGGAGTTCCGGTGCAGAGAGGCTTTCTGGGTTAGAATCAGGTAGGAGGAGGTTCGACCTGAACTCTGAGGAAGATGAACCTGAGGAGCGATAACTAGCCACGTGGCACAACTTAGAATAGAATAAATGGGATAATTGAGTTATGAGCTAGCGGGAACAAGCCAAAGCTTTTGGCCGAGGCATTTATTCATGAAATATTAAGTCTCAGAGTTGTTATGTTGGGAACTTGGCATGGGTGGAAAAGCCCGAGGCTACACGGTGCTTCTTAGTTATTTTTGATTCATTAATAAAAGCCCTTATAGTGTACCTATGGGAAAAAGCAGTAGGCCACTTATATAACAAAGTTAGATCTCTCTTGAGAATGACTGGGACTTTCAAGACAGCTCAGCGGCTAAGAGCACTGGCTGTTCTTGCCGGGGCCCAGGGGTGCATTCCCAGCCCCATTTGTAGGTACACAACAGTCCTTAACTCCAGGGAAATCTGGTGCCGTCTTCTGGCGTCTGCAGGCACTGTACACAGAGAGTTCCCACACTTGCAGAAAGAATACCCTACATCTAAAATGAAATTTAAAAATAGTTAAGCAAGAGTGGTTAATATTAGTGGAAGATACAACCTTTTCTCTTTACTTATTATATTTTGGAGCACTCCGTATTTTATATCCAGTGTCTCTGAGCACAAATTTCAGGTTTGGCTTGTGTTATTACTTATAACACAAAGGGGTACATCTCATTTGGTATCACTTCTAAGGACTAGGTAAAGGCCTCTCCAGGCTCTGGGATACCAATAGCCAATTCTTCAGACAGCCGTTATTCTCACATCAAGAACAGGACCTGGGGCTGATGGTCCTGGGAAGTCATGTTTGTCTAATGCTTGCTTTATGTAAAGATGAAACACAAGCATCCATTATATATGAAGTTGTTTTGTACGGTAAACTAAAAAATGGTTAAGAGTCCTCTCAGTATCTGCAGAAGACTTTCCCCAGGACGTCTGACAAACGTCAGAGTGTGACATCTGTCCTCCAGGAAGGCACAGTGCACCACTTCACACACCCTCTCTTCAGCTCCTCCCTACATTATTTATAAAGCTGGGAGTAACTTAAGTAAATAGTTGTTGTGCTACATTGTTTCCAGATCAAAGACAAGGAGAAAAAAAAAGTCTGAACATATTTGTGACAGATGCAGTTCCTTTGCAAATATTTGTATGTGTGGTTGGTTGAATCCACTGATGTGGGGCTCCACTGATAGGGCTGACTGCAATCCCATCTTTGCTTTGGCCAAAGCCTGCCAGATGTTTCTACCACTTGAATCTCTCTGCATGAAGTGAATATGGGAGAAAGGGCATGAGGCCACAATCGACACAGGAAGGAAGTTGTATGTGGAGACGGCACTGCAGAAGGTCAAGGTCATATTAACGTGAGCCTCAGAAGGCTCTAGACAGATGACAAATGGGATAACTCACTGTCCTAGAGGTTCATGTGGACTCTGGGTGGAAAATTCATCTATTCCAAGTCAGGAGGTGGAATCCTGGTAGCAGTAACAGGAGAAAACCATGAAATTACAAAGTAGATGGGTCCAGGTACCCACCATGGACACGTCTCAGAAAAGTTCCTGAAGTTTGATGGAGTTCATGGGGTTGGGGTTCTTTTTATTTCTCTGGGGGTTGGTAAAACCCAGGACAGGTGGCCATTGTCAGTGGACCCTGATAGGGAAGGATTCAGTTCAGCTTGTGACACTGTCTTCATGTAGACTTGAGTTACAGGCAGAGGTACCACACAGCAAGGTCGCTGACTTTTAGCTTCTGTGAGTAAAGTGTCCTCGTAGGAAGTTATTGGCAAAATTTCTTATAGCTTTCCTTGATAGAAAATAAATTACATTCATTTTTCTGGGGAAAAATATTGATTTGAAGAGGTGCTACCGAAAGGAGCCCTGTAAGAAGTAGATGCTGATTGAAACCCCAAGTGTTCTTGGTGATCCAGAGCGGCTGTCAGTGTGCTATAGAGAACCATCTCTTCCTGCGACTCAGCTATAGTCATATAGCTCTCAGGTCACCTGGTGCTTCATTAAACATTCATGTGGGTTTCCATTCTCTAGACTGGGTCTTCCCACAATCCTTAACTCCGGTAAGTCCATCTCTAAGCTGTTTAGTCCACCCATTCCATTCTCCCTTCACAGGCTTCCCGAAACTCTAATGTCTCTGAACAAAACCATGTCTCTATCCTTTTCCTTATGTAGATCCCTTAGGGCTGAAATCTACCATTCTGCCCAGTTTTACTTGTTTGCTTATGTATTTTATGTATCTAAACATCATATATATGTATATATAGGGATGCTTGTTTGCTTACTCATAAGCATTGGTTGCTGATTGAGTGGATAGCTCATTGTCTCTTGTGCAACAATTGTCTTCTACTTTTGAAAGGATGCTTACTTTCAGTTCCACCCTCCTTAAAAGAAAAACCTACATTCTTTAGACTGCAGTTTTTAAAAATTGTCTACATAGGAATATATTCAGAAATGCAGAGAACAAACACTAGAATTCACGTACTTGTTACATGTGCATAAAAAGAGACACCACATTTATACATATACATACACATGTGCTGACACATACATATCTATACTCTATTTAGAAATAGAAACATGTGCGTACACATATATGTTTGCATATATATGTTTTTGTATCCTTCGTATTAAAAATTTTGTACATATTTTAGAGTATATGCAAATATTCTTAATGATAGCATTTTATGTTGAATTAGCATATGACATATTTAAGACATTTACAACCCTACTTTCTATAGTTTTAAGGGATAAATATCTTAAAATCCTAAGTATTCAAAGAAAGAAAAATCTGTTTAAATTCATGGCTTTAGTAACAAATACATCTTCAAACACACTGGTTAATTTTGAGAAACTATAAAGCAAAGAATTCATTACTCTGAAACAAATAAAAGGTAAATTGTATTTGTATAATTATATTATACAAATTGTGCCTTCTAGTTATATTAATTGTGACTTCTAGTTATTAATACACAATGATAAAACTAAAATACAATAAAACATTTTTACACTTTTTTGTTGTTGTTGTTGTTGGTTTGTTTTTTTGAGACAGGGTTTTTCTGTGGCCCTGGCTGTCCTGGAACACACTTTGTAGACCAGGCTGGCTTCCAACTCAGAAATCCGCCTGCCTCTGCCTCCCAAGTGGTGGGATTAAAGGCGTGTGCCACCACTGCCCTGCATTTTTTCACTTTTAATGAAGTAATTAAGCAAGAAAGGCCCATCCTACATGCAAAATGTTTGAGCAGTGGATGTCTACACATAAGCAGATTATTTTATGACATTTCCTAGTGGACTAGTGGAGCTTGATTAGCTGTGGAGCCTGGTTAGCTGTGGTGGAGCAGTGCTGACCAGGATAGCCACTTATGGCTTTTTTTTTTTTTTTTTTTTTTTTTTGTCTTCACATTGCTATCTAACTATATAATTTTGTTTTTGATTATTTTTTTAATAAAGTAATTTACAATAATTCTCTTAACACAATCTGAATTGTCTCAGAGAAGAAGGAGAATATGGGGTTGGTTGATGCAATATGATAAGAAACAACTCTCTAGGGGTCAGTAAAGTTTTCTAGACATTGGTGAAGTCCTCTTTCCCTCCCCGCCCTCGCCTCCCCCCCTCCCATCCCGCCCCCTCGTAACTCCTTCCCATCTCCCATCCCCACTCTGCTCCCTACATCCCCCTTCCCTTTCGCGGCCCCATCCTCCCACGTCCTCTCTCTCCTTTCTTTCCTCTTCTTCCTTTCCCTTCCTCTCTCTACCTCTTCCTTTCTCTACCCTCCCCGCCCCCCAGGATAGTCACCCACACTGCTCTTCAGATTCTCTGCGCTTCCCAGAAGCCTCTCTGGCATTGCAGCTAATCACGGGGCACAGCCCCTCTGCTTGCAGATAAAGCTGTGTTTTAGTACTTATCCCTTGATAGCCAGTCAAGATTGCAGTTGTACCAGGAGCAAACTACAGTAGATGTCAGTCCCTCTTTGCCTAGCTACTCCAGCTCATAGGCTTACCTCAAACAAAACTGCATGTGTCTCCTGGGTAGTTGGGAAGAGGAATATACGGCTAAAGGGAAGCTGGGCTCCAGTTGCCAAACCTGAGCAGCAGCCGAGGATAAATCAACCAGCCTGCCTCCATCTTGGGCTTGAAAGCCATCTTATAGAAAAGACAAACTAGGTCCATTCCTGTTTGTGATTAAATCTGTTTCTCAAGGATTGGGCTATGTCCTACCGGTAACCTTAACTACAAATGGTTTGTTTCTGTGTTGCCTGTTCCAGGAATGGCAATCACCCCTTTGTTTCAAAATGTTGTCATGACCACCTTGTAAGTAACTCTGTCTTTGTTCCAGTAAGTTATGACCAGCTTGTTAAGCTTCGGTATCTTCTGCTTCTGTAACCTTGCCTATTTGCCTGTCAAATCCTCCAGTTGGAACACACACACACACACACACACACACACACACACACACACACTCCTGAGCTATAAAAACCCTTATCTTCCCAGTGTGCAATGCTGATCTCTTGAAAAAGCTGCCTTAGGGAGAGATAGCCTGTGTGCACAAATAAACCTTGATTTCACTAGTATGGCCATGATTTGAGTCAGTTTTCTTTCCGCCATGAATCCGCGGGATTAAGATCAACAGAGACGGTCTCTTGCTGCAGCAACGCGAGTGGGAGCACCTGGAGCGCGTGCTCGGGAATCCACGAGCTGTAAGGAAATGGTAGACAAGCCGGACATGGGGGAAATCGCCAGGGTCGATAAGGCCAAACGGAGATGCAGGAGACCAACGAGACTTTTGAACAGGAAAAGAGGAGTGAAATCTCCTAAAAGCCTAGGAAGATTTCCCCACCCCACCCTGCCCCGTCATCTCTAAAACTCCCTCGTGATGGGGAGGAAGAGCCACCTGCAAGATGGACACGAGCCACAAGCTGCACTGTGAAACCCGGGCACAAGGAGCCGATGTCACTGGCCCACGGGTCTCTGAAGGGGACCTCTCCACTAATCGGACTGCCAAATTTCACCGGTTTGCCCTGGGATATTATAGAAAATTATTTGTATGATTGATGAAAATAAAAATATTTCGTGGCAAAAAAAAAAATCAACAGAGAAGCTTTTGAACATTCCTCTAGAGACCAGCAGTGACCAATGCAGGGGGGGGGGTGCGTATTTCCTAAAACAGAGACCAGAAGAACATCCCATTTGACTAGCTCCGGTCTCTTTCCCTACTTCCAGGGCGTCTGTATTTTTTTTTTTTTTTTTTGAAACTTCCCTTAGGGCAGACTTCCTTGAGAGAAAAAGCAATATCCCTCAAAGGAGATGTTTATGGTATGAAAAAGTTTTGTTAGTTTTGGTGATGTTAAGATGCTCAGAGGCCCCGGGGCTGGCCAGGAAAACCCCTGATAGTAATCTCAAGGCTCACCTAGAGTCGCCTCTACAGGTACACACCGAAAAAACAGGAGAGAAGAAATACTGTCACAATGTTAACGAAGTGGGAAGAACACTGTTGGTATCATTGTTTTCTTTATACCCCCAAATGCCAATTCTCTACAATGATCCCATGTGTTTGTTATTTGTATGCAAACCCTCCTAAGTGTTAGTATAAATGCTTTCACGTAGATGTGCACTCAAATATAGAGACCATACGCAGATTAAGATCACTGGAATCCAAATCAAGATGATCATCCCTGATCTCAGTTTTCAAATGTTCATAGCATGGAAAGAATGAGGTGGTGTTTGTGCATGAAGGAAGGGGCCTGTGTTCTGTGTCAGATGGTTGTCTATACAACCAAGGTTACAGTTCTAGAACACCCGTCTCCCTGTTCTCTCTCCCCTTTTTACCCCCTTCATAATTGCAACATCCTCTCATGATGGGTATTCCCCCATGTGCCCCATGGCCATAGTTCTGAGATTTGCCACGTTTGGACCAACCTGAATATTCCCAGCAGATCCTGATGGCCTCGATTGTAGGAATGAGTCCGCATTGCAGAACGCCCAGCTCTGCTCTGAGACTGCTGGGAAGGAGGTGGGTGTAGGCTCATCTTACAGCATCAGAATCACTGTTAGGCTGTGCTGAATACCAGGCCACTTCCCTTTGCAAGTAATTTCCACGTGCTTAGGTGGCCACAGCGGTGATTAAATGTGGTTATAGATTCCAATGTACAACTTTAAAACAGAATTCAAAAAAAAAAAAAAAAAAAAAACCTGCCTCTAATGGGTCAATCCATTTGCTTGGATAAACAAATACCAGAGTTCAGAGAGGGGGTCAGGAGCCAAGTGTTGCCTTTATTTCTGAAAAGCCGGGTTTTAAATTGGGCTCATTTGCCTTAGAACTGCATGAAGTCAACCCTAGAGCACAAACTTAACCTTAAATCAAGCCCCCCCCATCCCCACCTTAGAGATGCTTATTTATTTATAAAGACTTATTTATTTATAAGATCTCCATTTAATTCTCCATTAGTCTTAATCTGTGCTTCTTCCTAGACTGTCGACAAATTTGGTCCTCATTATAACGAAGCCCTTCCCCTTCTCGGTCTTCTTCTCTCACAGTTCAAGGGGGGAGTAATTTACGAAGAGGTTTAATTGCCTATACATTCTGAAGAGTGGTGTGTCCATGAGCTTCTCAGAGGCTGTGCTGCGCTCCATTCAGCTTCTGGGAGGCCCTAACACTGTGACAGCTCAATGCTCCCTCAGGTCTCTCTTTTTCTTCTTAAGTCTCCACTCTCAGGACCTCATCACAGCTTGGTTTGAGCCTCCACCTACAAATACCATTGACATAGGAACTTTGAGATGGTTCCAGTATATGAATTGGGGGAGGGGGTTACATCTTTAAATCACAGTAGGGAATCTGGTCTAGAATCCTTGAGAAAGTAGGGTGGCCAAGAAAGCTACCCTGTGATGGAGGAGTCTTAACATTTGAAGGTGTGAGGGTAATGGGGTACAGTGGGTCACGATGATGTCAGAGAGATCATAAGTTATCAGTTGGATGGAGCTCTGTGGGCCATAGGTGAGCTCTTGACCTTTACTGTGATGTACAGAAAGTTAGTGTGAAACTTGAGATGGCCGTCTGTTGTTACCCAGCTGGCCTGTTGAGACTGGTTTCAGGCAGGTAGAGGTCGAGTGTATGAGTTCTGATTTAGATTCTTGAAGAAAAGTGGTGGTAGGGGGGTGGTACCCTCAGTATGCAGTGAAGGTTGTGCTGAGGGATTGGGGGTGATAAAGGCAACACAGTCAAAGGAGTTTGGGGCTGAGCAGTAGGAAGGGTGGAGGTTGTATTTTCTTCAGTTTCTCTGTTGTTTCTGGGACTCAGGAGTAAACGTCTGGAAGGCTGTAGTCGGTACCCTGAGTTCCATTAATTTCACAGAACTGAGAAATATGATAAAAGGCGTGGTTAAATAACTGAAAGTTCCCTCTGCTTGTTCATGCAACCTGCAAATTTCCATCCTGAGCTTCACGTGGGGGCTGACCTGCCATAACTAACTAGTTGCTTCCCTGGCTGAGGGCCTCGTGGCAAACCACTGCATGCCTCAAAACATCTGCAGTTAGATGCCAACCTAGCCGGGGTGATATGTGGCTGTGGGGATGGGTTCCTTCTTATGTGTTCTAGGCATTCCTATTCCAACACCTCCAGGTCCAGGAGAGGGACAGAGGAAGAGAGAAGAGATGAAATGGCAACCCTGGTCTACATTTCCTGTCCTCCTGTGCTGTAAATGCTGGAGGTTCAACCTATAGGGCATGAGACAAAAATGTTTTATAGAGGCCAGGTAAAAAATATCAGTGAGCTAATGTGAGCTGAGAGATCTAAGAGGAGAATCTACTATCACCAATTTGCTAAACCAGCACAATTTCTAACTGCATTGTAAATACTTATCCTTATATCCACAGATAAGTGTAGCTCTCATCCCTCATCAAAGAGACTTTTTATTTTTAAAACAACAGATAAAGACCATTACAGGAACCACAACTGGTCAAAATGCAAAGAACAACTGGTTCTGGTATGCTCAGCTCCATCATCTGGCATGCTCAGCTCCATCATCTGGCATGCTCAGCTCCATCATCTGGCATGCTCGGCTCCATCATCTGGCATGCTCAGCTCCATCATCTGGCATGCTCAGCTCCATCATCTGGCATGCTCAGCTCCATCATCTGGCATGCTCAGCTCCAGCTGATTCATCTACAACACTGCTGCACCTAAACTTTGCAGAAGATGGGCCAGAAAGATGGTAAGAGCTAGAAGACCAGGAAAGGGATCTGAGAGTGTGTCTCCTAGAAATCAAAGGGAACAACACCCATGATACTTCAACAATATGTCTGCTTAAACAAGATCCAAAGAAAGACAACGCCAATGGATGTGATACCATTGGAGGGGGACATTTCATGGATCCCCAACCGCAGACAAAGAACTATAGGTAACTAAAGACTACTAAGAGTGGGAGAACCAGTCTTTCCCAGGGGTTGGACCCCCCAATTGGTTATGCAACACCAATGGTCAACACTGCTCATCAGTCAATAGAACTCACTCTTATTGTAAAGATCACAGGTGTTCGCCTATAGAGATCTACTTTGCAAGGGAATTTTGGTCTAGATATCTCTGAGGCTTTGTGATAATTGTCACATGAAGACTTTCCCCCAAAGTTTTACTGTGCTTAAATGTGTAAGAAAAATAAACCATGAGGTCAGACTCTGGAAGTTTTTGTGCTAACCCGGGTTCCATCCTTTACCTCACACATATTTTATGATGCTTGCAGGAACTCCAACACCCACAGGCTCAAATATATGAATACTTGGTCCCCAGCTGATGATGAAACTGTTTGGGAAAGGTTAGGAGGTGTGTCTTGCTATTTCTTACTCTCTACCTTTACTTTTATTATGAGGCAAACTCTGTTAAGGAGTCTTACAGCCTTAATTAGACCGTCTGGCCAATGGGTCTGAGGTAATCCCTCAACTATGCTGGGATTACAAGCACATCATGCCAGCCATAGCTTTTTATGTGGATGCTAGGGATCTGGACCTAGGTCCTCATGCCCACGTGGCAGGTATTTTGTCTAAGGACCCGTTCCCCAGCCCTGAGCTACTTTTGGTATCACAGAGGACGCATATTAATTCTGTGACTTTCTTGTTGCTTCCCTATACATCCTGGAGAATTAGGGACAGAGGGGGAAAGGTATTGATATATGGTCACAGGAGACCACAAAAGAGGTCACTTACTGGTTCCTTACCACCACATGGATTCCAAGATCACACCCAGAAGAAAGGGAAATAGCGAACTTAAAGAGAAACAGTATCATTCTTTTCAACACACGCAGAAAAATACACGTGTTAAGGGAAACACATGTTAAAAATTTGAGTTGGACCCATGTTGATATTCACTGGTGTCTGATATCCTTGTTTTGAAAGCACACGAGGACCCATACAGACTTTGTATCTCAGAAACCCTTTTATTCTGAGGTGCTAGCGACATCTCTAAGGGTCCAAACCATAAGTCCACAACTGACTTGCTTATTAAAACTTTTCAGAATTCTACTATGCTATGGTCTGGATGTGCTGCAAATGAGGAGATGTAGGGTTCTTCTCTTGCAGGTTTGACTCCCAGTGAGAGGCAATGAGGCTTTTAACTGCTGCAATCAAGTGGCCGGGTCACCAGAGTTCTGTTACAGGGAGTTGGTCCAATTCTGATGACAGGCTGAATCATTCTTGGGAGAGAGTTATTACAAAGGGTAGGCCCAGCCCCTCCTCAGTCCCCATGTCCCCCTGTGATCTTCATCTCCTGCATCTATTTTTACTATGATGCTCCACTGTGAATTCCTCATCCAGCTTCATGTATTTCATTATAATCACGGGAAATGAACTAGCATATGTGGGGAAGAAATATTTCAGAGTGTGTGTGTTTTCCTTTTAAGCCTCCCTAGTGAGAACTGTTCTGTCTGAGGTGACAGAACCAGTTGTTAACTGTACACCTAAAGACTGGCCAGGAGACACACTGTCTTTAGTGATAAATTTATGAGCTCAAGGGGCTATCTTTAGTGACTTGTTTATGAGCCCAGACCCTTTCTTTTCAGCTACTTGTAGAGTACTGCCCCTCACTGCCACTCTAGCTTCCACGCCCCCCCTTCCCCTAATTCACCAGCAGAAGCCAACTAGACAACTAACAGAGCCTGAGATATAGAGAAGATTTCTGGAGACTTTGCATGCGTAAAAGGCCTGGGAGTCAGGAGAGGTACTGCCATCCACAGAACAGAACAAACAGCAGACACAGAGTGGAAGAGCACAGCTCCTAACCCACACTAACCACAGAGCCTTCCACCCTTCCTCCACTCTGATGGTTGCTCCTCATTGCTAGTTTGGCCGGATTGGGAATCACCTTGGAAATACCTCCCCGTGTGGCTGTTTCCAGGCAGCTTTAGCCAAGACAGAGACCATCCTTTAAGTGAGGGGAACAATCCCTTGGGCCGGGTGGGATCCCAGCTGCATAAAAATGAAACCGTGAACTGGGCAGCAGCTCAGTTGCGCCTGCTTCCTGTGCATCACCAGATCACCTTATGCTCCCTACAGTATACCTTGCCCTCCATGATGGGTCGAGTCTTTCCTTAGCTCCCAACCCACAATAAGTGTCTTCCTCTGTCAGCTGCTTTGTCACAGCAAAGACCTGTACCTACTATGCTGGGCCTTCTGTACCTACTATGCTCATTTGTTGTTAAAGGTAAATGCTTCCAATTCATTTGAACGTTTTAAACTCAACGTTTACAAAGCCGTCTAATACCCTCCACTATGCTTTGGAGTTAAGTGTAATCCCTTAATTTATGTTGATATTCTTCCGGGAGAATGAGCTCCATGAGACTTTTAGAATGAGGAGAGCTTTCATTCTTCCCTGGGGAAAAAAAGATTTTTCTCTGCCTGCTCCCCCCGCATTCCTGGCTGCTCCCGATATTGGCTGATTTTATAAACCTAGAGATTTCTACTTCATTCTTTGCTGTGCCTTCAAGAACCCCCAAGTACCAAGCAAACATAACTTGTCAGTGTGTCTCCTGTAGGGGTCAATGGCCACATGCTCTGCACTCCTCTTGTTCTCAGTACCACCGGGCCTGGAGTCCCAAAGACCCTGTTAGAGTCATTTCAAATCCCTTTAGGACAACTGACCCAGAGTAGAGACTGGTGTGTTGTGGGAGAGGAGAGGGAATGTCTCCAAAGGTTTTTGTTTTAAGCCCAAACAGTCTCTTGAAAGGCTCCTTTGGAAGGGGAGAGACTTATTAAATTTTAAGAAAATGTCTTTAGTGTCTTTCCAAGTCCTTGTTCTGTGGCCATTGCTGGATCATTAACTCCATGGCACCAAATAAGCTGGGAAGCTCCCCAGGCTCTGAGAACAAAGGGGGCTGCTTCAGGCTGATGGGGTAGGGTGTAAGCACCTGTATGGCTGCTCTGCCTTCCGTTTTGACCTTTACCTACTGTTGACAATAGACAGAGAAAAGCATCCCCCCCCCCCACATCCCGCCCCGAGTGCCCCGCACCTCCCAGCTTCTCTGTATCCAGCAACGGAGCCCAGCTAATTGTGAGCATATGAGTGTGCAAGCATCCAGTTGTATATTTAGTCCACGGCTCTGACAGGCCTTCCTCAGCAGTTGCTAATCACGGAGGCATTAATTGTTCTTCTCCAGGACTCCAGCAATGTGAAGACTGTTCTCGAAAAAGCAGCCGCAAAGCTGGGAAGTCATGGTGCCTCTTTTTGGACTGTTCCTGGGGCAGCTGTCTTCTCTCTTTGTTGGTTTTGTTTGGTTTTTTGTTGTTTTGTTTGTTTGTTTGTTGACAAGCTCCAAGAAAGGAGAAAGAGAGAGAGAGAGAGAGAGAGAGAGAGAGAGAGAGAGAGAGAGAGAGAAACACAGGGGAGGGAGGGAGGGAAGGAAGGAAGAAAGAATACTGGATTAGCCTACAGAGGCCCCTTGCTGGCGTCTTGCAGAAAGGCAGTTCCACGGTGTCTAGTTTCAGGGTAGCTTACTAAGATCATAATTCCAGACCACGGATGGCTCTCCCAGATGTCTTTGGTCAAGTTAATCACAGTTTGCCTGGAGGTTGAGTCTCCAGGTAATCCATCACGGTGTAATTGTACATCAAGAGCTCCTGCTTCTCGAAACTCAGGCTGCTGAGCCGCAGGACAGTTAGCACAAGGTCTCCACTCCAGCGTTTATCTTTGCAGTTTTGAAACTGAAGCCAGTTAAACGGTTCTTTCAGAAAGACTGAAAAAGCCTAAGAACTTACACTTGAGTGCACAGTCAACAAGCACACACCTTCCTGACACCATGGTGACTCCAAGTCATGGCACAGGTCCTCCATTGGCTCCAGAATTCTGTTAATACTACTACTAATAATAATAACAGTTATTATTATTATTATTATTATTATTATTATTATTAGGAGGATGTTGGTGATGTTGATGGTGGTGTGTGCCAGTGTCTCTCTGTGTGTATTTAAGTATGTATGTTTGTGTTGTTTGTGTGTGTGGTGGCGGTATGGTGTGGGAATGTGGAAGTCAGAGGTCAGCTTTGTGGAGTTGGTTCTCTCTCTCTCTCTCTTTTTTGTGGGTTCTAGGGTTTGAATGCAGTTGTCAGGGATTGCACAGCCAGGGTCTTACCCACCGAGTTATCTCGTCAGCCCTGACTGAGGCTTTTTAATCCTAGATGGTAGACAGTTGAGATTGCATCCTGTATGACGGTGGCCAGGGGTCTGGATGCTGTATGTGTGTGGAAGAGGAGGAGTTCTTGTCATATATGTCTTCCTGCTTCCTTTGACTCTTGGTCCTAAGTCCTATAAGCCTTGGATCCGTGTTCTGTCTCTCCAGCCTGAACTTAGTCTCCTCTCCACTCACAGGGAAGGTTTAGTTAGAAACCTGGAACCGAAGAGCTAACCTCTAATCTACACCAAAGAACCCTGCTGCCTGATGCCCAAAACACTATTTACATCCAACCCAGTAAAATTTAGCTACACATTTATATACATGTGATTATATGGTACCACAAACATTATTGAATCTAGACTTAGGGACAGTGGCAGTCTTTTTCTTTCTTTTTTTTTTTTTCCTTTCCTAACACATAGAATGCAAAGATGAAGAAAGACACTGTCCAGAACACTCCCAGGTTAGCACATACACAGGCAGCCTTTGACTTCCAGTTTAGCTCTATGGAGAGAGCTCAGGCTGTTGAGACGTCTGAGGCTGGCATCTGGTATTTTCATCACCTATCCTGAGTCCTTCCTGCGGCACGCCAGCCGGAACTGCTGCCCTGGGTTTCCGTAGTCCTGCCCATACCTCGTGCTCCTCGGATCTTTGGTTCATCCTAATACCAGCTAGGAGATGTTGCTCATTGCCTGCTGTAATCTGAGCTTACTGGGA
Source organism: Mus musculus (assembly GCF_000001635.26). NCBI lineage: Eukaryota > Metazoa > Chordata > Mammalia > Rodentia > Muridae > Mus > Mus musculus. The sequence goes on from NC_000079.6 coordinate 60,257,294, forward strand.
GCAACTCTCATAGTTAGGTCAACAGGGAAAACAAGAAACTGCCTTTCCTTTCAGACCATGCGTCCCAGGCAGATTCCAGCCCAGAAAGCTTCTAAGTTTGCTGTGTTTTTTGTTTTGTTTTGTTGTTTTGTTTTGTTTTTTTTTGTTTTGTTTTGTTTGAGGTCATGTCAGTCTCTACCCAGAAGGATGTCTCAGTGCAAAAGGCCTCTGGGAGTCACAGCATCCATGACTATCCCAGGGTTGGAAACCTCAAAACATTTCCCCTCAGATTTTATTCAGGGTTATTTGCAACTGCAGAACTCTAGTTAGATTTCAAAGTCAGATCTCTGTCTTGCTCCATTACTCACTCAAGTCAGGTTGCTTTATTTAACCTCTCATCTGGGTCAGAGTATTTATCTATACCATATAGGTTTTACCACGTCCCACCCCATAAGTACCACCCCCCCCCAGACTACAAAATGCCTGCCTGCTTCCTTCCTTCCCTCCTTTTTCCTCCTCCCTCCTCCCTTCTTCCCTTCCAACCTTCCTTCCTTCTCCCTTCTTCCCTTCCTCCCCTCCCCTCCCCTCCCCTCCCCTCCCCTCCCCTCCCCTCCCCTCCCCTCCCCTCCCCTCCCCTCCCCTCTCCTCCATTCCCTTCCTTTTTCTTTGCTTGCTTTGCAAAACTCACAGTCACCTTTGGGAGGAGATTCATAGGAAAAAAAAAAAAGTAAGCAGGCTGTCTGTGATCCTACCAGGCATGGTTAGTTGATCGCTGCACTGTGTCCCTGCACTCTGGCACAGCCTCATGAGGCAGCCTCTGCAATCAATCAGATGAGACTATATAGCGAGAATGATGCGGCAATAACTCAGCCAAAGCTTTTTGTTTATTTCTTTAAGGAGGGGACACATTCCACAAGGCATGTGTGGAGGTCAGAGGAAAGCTTGCAGGAGTCACCTTCTCCCAGCAAGCACCTTTACCTGCCCAGTCATCTCTGGTCCAGAGTTTTTCGATTGTTTAGTTACTAAGTGTATTTTAAAGTAACCCCTCTTCTCAGTTCGGTCTCTGCTTTGGCCAAAGTTTCTCTCTCCTTTTCCCCGTGTATCTGAGGTCAGATAGAGGAACCCATTTCCAAGAATTCAGGAGAAGAAAGGAGAAGGGCCTTGCTCCACTGGGGAGAAAGAACTCCTAAGCACCTCCTGTTGGGGGAAAGCTGTCAATGACTGCCTGCTGCCAGGTGAGCTCTAGTTCAGTTCTGGTGCTGGCTACCCCAAGAGCAGCTGAGATGCAGTCTCGAACGGTCAACCTCCACTCCAGCTCCGAGCATACGGCCCTTTAGACCTTCTCCCCAGCATTTACTATCAAGTCCTACGTAGGGTTGTGGAACTGCAAGTGGGGTCAGCAAACATTTGGATAAATAAAACAAAAGAAATAAGCAAGAAATAAAATTTTAAAAGGTGTCTGTATATGCAACAACCAAAGTCAAATCAAATGGAAATGACTCCAAGGTATTTTGGCAGGGCTCACCTGCGATGAATTCCACAGCTTCACTGCAGCCTTGGTTCTAAACAGGTACCTTATTCATCTCCCACTGTGTGTGCCAGCATACTGTTGGACACCCGTGAACTCTGCCTGGCGTTCATGAGTTCAAGATTATTGTATGTTAAGGATATAGGTGATATGATTGAAGGGGTAATGGGAAAAATATGGGGAGGCATCTTTAATGGGGAAGGATGGAAGAAGACAGTATACCTGCAAAGCAGTGCCTGCACCCAAGGCTCAGGGAACATCATGGAAGAAGGGGCTGAAAGATGGTAAGCACAAGAGAGCCAGGAAGTCTGCTGTCAGATTGTGCCTTCCAGCTATGACAAGGAAGCTACGCTCATGAAATCTCAACAACAAGCCTACTGTAACAGGGCCGGAACAATTCCAGCACCAATTGACATCCCAATGCAGACGGAAGAAATCTTGATGGGTTCCCACCCTCTGATTGGTTATCGAGCCCATTGGTTATCCAAACCCGCTAATTGGTTATATGAGCACTTTGGTTATCTGAGCCCTCTGATTGGTTATCTGAGTCATGCTCAGCCCTAAAAGTATATACATGCAGGCAGCACTGAGCTGACGTGACTCAGTAGATTGCATTTGTATGTTGATTCATTTGTATGTATGTGTAGCAATGAGTGTTAAAGAAGCAGACGCCATGAATTTGGGAGAAAGGGGTAGTAGGGAGGAGAGAACGGGGGAAAGAAGTGTAATTAGATTTTAATTAAAAAAAAAAGCAAGATCCACCTCAGCCATGCCTCCAGCCTCCCTTCTTTACAGGCTGATGATAAAGGTAGAGAGGGGGCATTTGTGGTATTTTTACAAAACATCTGTGAAGTTTTTGCTTTTATAGAAATGTGAAGTAGTTCAATTACAGAGAACAAATATTTTAATATTTTTCCTGCTATTGCTCTTTAGCTTGCATCAGATTAGTGTGTCTTTGGATTTGCTATATTAGCACATTTGATTTGAAAGTTTTCTGTTTAAGTTGCGGATTTGAGCTGACGTATATTATTTAGTGAGTTTTAACTTGGAATTAGGACAGAATCATCAATCATTTTTAGACGACCTTCCGCCATTTTTAAGTGCATATTTATGTGAAGAAGCAAATTGATGACTATAAAATCAACGCATCTGTCAACTCTGAAAAACATTGAAGATGCCCTCCATCCCATGGTATCAAATAAGCATCAAGATTTATTTGCGCAAAACAGACCATGCCCATCTCATTAACATGCAAATTTGTTCCCTCTATAATAAGTGATGACATATATGTACCAAAGAATCATTTTAAAGTAAATTTCTCATTTATTGTCTGAAACTGATTTGTATGTCTATTTTATAGACCTATAGACAAGCGACACATGAAAATTGCTCAGGGGAAGGGACTGCAAGCGGGAAGAGCTTAAGACCACTCTGCTCCAAGCTGGCTGAACAGGTCCCTCAGGCTAGGCTTGTGGGCAGCAGACAGGCTAGAAACTCTATAAGTTCAGCTAAACTCTCAGAGTTGAATCTTTATATAAAGATTTCATACAAAAAAGTTCTTTGTATATGAAGTCTTTATTGCACAGTCATAATTGATTAAATTATTGACTAATTGTGATCAATTGTTAGTTTCTTCTCTTCTCTAGTAATGGGAGGGAAGGGCTTCAAGTCTCAAACTTTTAATCTCACCTTGGTCTCTCCTGAGACCAGTTCTGTCCACCCCTGGACTCCTTTGCTATGAAAAAAAAAAGTATTTGACTTTGATAAAAGGAAAAAGCTTTATGGATGTACTGTAAAAAATGCTACAAAATTTCCCCTACAAATCAGTAGTGTGCAGCATTGCTCCAAGTATGAGAACCAAGGTTCCCCCAATCATAAAGCCACTGTGATCTGATTATTGCTAGCTCTCTTTTTGTACTTATAAATTCAGAAATTAACAGAAAGAGGCAGGAGAGGGTGGCTGTTAAGCTACCAGTTTTCCAGAGGACCCAAGTCTGGGTCCCAGCACCCACTGGGTGCCTTACAACTGCCTGTGACACTAGTTCCAAGGACATCCAATGTCTCTGGCCTCCAAAGTCACTGTGCACATGTGTACATATCCATACTTAGACATACACACAGACACACACCCTCACATAATTTACAAAAACAAAGTGTAAATCAACTTTAAAATTTCTAAATCAGGAACATTTCGCTATATGTTTTCATTAAGTGTTTTAGGATACTGGGCAGTGGGGTGCGAGGATGCTGTGGAGTTCCTGACCTTTGTCCAGAGTTAAGGGTTAATGCCTTTGGAAATGTAAACAGTTTCTTGTTCTGACCAGTCGGAAGTGAGAACAAACGTATTTCCTTTTCTGAGATATGGTGTGAGTGTGTGAGTCGTTGGCACAGTTGTGTTGGGAGCAGGCAGAGGGGACCTGCTGCCTGAACACACTTTTCTCTTCTCTCTCTGAGATACTTCTGAAGTCATTTGATGGAATAACTTGTTCTTTGCCAATTGTCCTTTGTGTGTTCTTTGCCACCACTCTCTAGAGATATGCTTGCATACAACTCTAAAATATTACCAGCTAGGGTCCATCATTTCAGGACACAAAATGAATGAGAGAAACATTAGCAGGGAGAGAAACCTCTACACTCTGCAGAACGCCAGATAACATCACGATGCAGATCAAAGACGTGGGCCACTGCAGGATGAGAAACTGCTCCGCTGCTCACCCATCTTCCTTCAGCTAACGTCACTTCCAGGACCCAGGCAGGCTTTTTCCTGCAGGCTGTTGGTTAACATGGGTCTTTGACCAGTAACCACCATCTTCTGATCAGGTTGCACCTGTGGTCAAACTCCTCCGCCACCATCTTGCCTCTTGACTGACTGGCTCCCTTCCTGTGGTGAGCAGTCCGAGGCAGCCTTTGCCTGAGCAGTGACTTGCTCAGAGCAGCTCTGAGGCCTCCTGTGGCACTGGGGCTGCTTCTCACCACTGATGTTGCAGAGGAACAGAAGACCAGACCCATGAGAAGGGAATAATCTTAAGGAAGAGAAGTCCCTAGATGGTCACCAAGTTATTAGAATCAATAAATGAACTCTTCAGGGTTGCAAGTGACATGGTGACTATTAAAATCAATTATGCTTCTCTGTATTAATAATGAAAATCAAATTATCAAAACAATCCTGCTTAGAATAATACCCCCAAAACACAAAACCCTGGGGAAAAATTGTAATCAATGAGGTAAAATTGTAGACTGCTGAAAGAAATAACCTTCAATAGCACTGGAGATGCCCCTGATCATGGCCCAGAAGACATAATTCTTTAAACTTTGTTTTATTTTTACAAACATACACACACACACACACACACACACACACACATCCTTAGAGGTCAAGAAAGCGCATCAGATCGCCCAGAGCTTATGGGAAATCCTGGTGCACTTTTAGCCACTTACCACTCTGCAATACTGTGTGAAAAAGCATGCATTGGGTTTGTCACGTAAAACCTATGATATGCACTGCGATGGGCTGGGCTCCAGAGGATTTCCCAGGAGCTAGACATCTCTGGGGAGAAATGAGAGCATTTTACCGTTCAAACATCCACGTTAATGAAAATTAAACCTTTGTATATAACAATCAAAATCACATTGTAGATGTACTTGGCTTTGTCTGATTTATTTGTTGGCCACCGTCAAATCTCCTGAAAGCTACTTTCTGCGTCGTAGTCTGAGTTCTGCTGTAAAGCGCTGCAGAGCTTTCTAGAAACTGGAGCCCTTTCTTGATCCGCGAGGCTCATCCTGAGAGCTAAGCAGCTTTGACTGGTCACTACACCAGGCAACTTTCGCTGACAGGGAACAGACACTCACTGCAACAGGCCGCTCTCATCCTTCCAAATATTTACAAGACAAGCGCGCTTGCATTTTGCTTCCTCCCACAGGAGAAAGTTTGAGGAAATTAAATATAGCAGGACAGCTGATCGTTGTAAAAGGATGATTTAATCCCAGTGAGCTGGAGGGGGGGGGGTTTGTTCTGAGCTGTGCAGTGAACTGTGACCCAGTAGGACAAAGCTGGACAAGGAATCTGATGGCAGGACTAGAACAGCAGCTGCACCTCCAGTGAGCTATATCAGCACAGAACATGCCAGCCCTGGGCATCTATGTAGAAACATCCCTTTGAAATAGAAAGGCTTTAGCAGATAGTCCCAACATCTGTTTACCCCATTATCCATGCATCTACCATAGCAGAACTAAGCATTGATCCCCCATTTTTGGAAGGCAGCTATGCTCACCACTATACTACCAACGCAGGCTGATCCCACATTTTTTGGAGTCATTGTCTGTGATGACAGTCACTCAGGTAAAACCAAAACATGGTCTATATCTGACAAGGATCATAGGAAGTCCTTCTGTGCTTTGATATTTTCACAGCACAATATCCTCAAGATGCACACATGTCGCTACATGCGACAGACCCATTTTGCATGGCTGGATAGTATTCCATTCTGTTTCTCGGTCTCACTCATTTGTGGACTCTGAAAAGGCAGATGTCATGGAAGGATAGAGCAGAACAGCTGTGTCCAGAATCTAGAAAGGAGGCAATGGGTAAGAGACTGGTCATGCCGACTCCAGCATCCTGCTCAACGGTGAGAGTGACTATAGTTAATAGCATTGAAGTCATCTAGAAGGGTAGATCCTGAATGTGTTCACAATGAAGGGATGATCTGTGAGGAGCGGGTGTGGCAGCAGTTCCAAGATAGCGCCCGGGACTGCAGCCAAGTCTTATGACTTACACCTGACTTCCTCATACACCTGAAAATAAGCCGCATCCATCATGAGAACTGCACAGGTGCACCATGATGCAAAATTGGACCATATGACGAGTGATAATTCTGGCCAATGGACTGCTGTTACATGGACTGGACTGATGGGGCGTGGTTGAGAGGATATATAAGGGATTGTGATTGGGGGTTGTTGTTGCTTTTTCCTGGAGAGATTGGTTTCTGGAGAGAGATTCATGCATGATATTGAAAGGTTCCTGAATAAACTGCTTTGAGAAGAACGTAGTGTTGTCGCTCTTTTCTGCTGGTCGGAATCTGAGGGGACAATGATTGACGTTGGAGGCTGTATTATTCAGAGTTCTCTAGAGTCACAGAACTTATGGAATGTCTCTCTATATTGAGGAATTTATTGTGATGACTTTCAGTCTGGAGTCCAACTAACCCAACAACAATCACCTGTGAATGGGGGTCAGCTGTGAATGGGAAGTCCAAGGATCTAGTAGTTGCTCAGTCCCACAAGGCTAGTTGTTTCAGCTGCTCTTCTGTAGATGTAGGTTCCAACAGATGTGTGGCAAGTAAGTGCAAGCAGGCGAAGAAAAACAAAATTTCCTTCTTCTGATGTCTTTATGTAGGTCTCCAGCAGAAGGTGTGGCCCAGATTAAAGATGTGTACCACCACACCTGGATTTGGGATTCGTTTTGTCCCAGGCTGACCTTTAACTCAGAGATCTCTTGCCTCAGTCTCCTGAGATTAAAGGCATGTATTACCTTGCCTGGGCCTAAACTTTTCATGGCCACTATGCCTCAAAATCTCCATGCCGAGATCCAGGTCAGAAACTTGTGTCTTCTGGCTTCAAGATCTGGATCACAGGTGAGCCCTCCGATTTTGGACTGTAGTTCATTCCAGATATAGTCAAGTTGATAACCGAGAATGGCCATTACAGAGGCTGACTAATACATGTTATTTTAACATACAGGTGCTTATATGTCCACTAAAAACCTTATGAGGGCTGCAGGCATGGCTCAGCAGTTACAAGAGCATAGTGCTTCTTCCGAGGCCTGGAGTTTTGTTCCCGGTATTCCTGTCTGTCAGTTTACAACCACCTGTAACTGCTGCTCCAAAGGGATCTGATGCCCTCTTCTGGCCTCTGTGGGCACTGCACTCACGTGCACGAGCTCAGTTCACACATAATTAAATAGCAAAAACAACCCATTAAAAGCTGTTACTAAATTTCTCAAACCACAATGACTAAAGGTTAGAATTTTGCACTTCTCTGGGATGGAAGATGGTGTGAAGACCTACATGGGAAGGTCATTGTGGTGTCTCTGGGGGAAAGGTGGCAAGTTCTCCTGTCCCCATGGTGACTCTGTACAGTGTAATGACCTGCCATCACAGGGGCTTCTAAAGATTTCAGAGCTCAGTACTCTGGAAAATTAGGAAATGTTTTAGACATCCAGAATCAGTTGAAGGATAGCATAATATTGCATTGTGTGTACCATCCACTGCAAGAAAGAAACCTCACAAGCAAGGTGAGGTACCTCTCTTCATGCCCCACCCCCTCCAGCAGCAGTCCTGTCTCCTGAAGGTGGTCACTGAAAGGGACTTGTGTTTCAAAGTAGATCTTACACAGGGCTCCTTCATATCTTTGTATGGTGTGCCCGCAAACCAAATTCTATACGGTTAAATAAAGATAATAGTTATATCGTAAAGGAAAGCACTTCCTGTGTGTCTTTGTGACTGCCCAGTTCTTCATCTGTGGGATATCGTCGATTTTCCTCACTGATGGCAGATGATTTTCCTAGAATCTTGATTTGTGAACAATGTTCAAACCGGAGAGTGTGCAATGCATATATGTGTGTGTGTGTGTACATGCATGAATAGAAGGTAGACTAATAGATAAATGATAAATAGATAATGGATAGACAGATGATAGATGATAGATAGACAATGACAACTAGATAATAGGAAGATGATAGATCAGTGATCGAGAGATGTGAGGAAGACAGACTAATAGATTCTAGTGGAATATTAATTTAAAGGGAGGTTCTTCCTGCCTATAGGCACTGAGTCAGACCACACACCTTTGTTCATGTGGTGCTGGAGCTCGGGTGGCTGGAGCTCGGGTGTGGAGCCTGTGCACCAGGGACAAGCGCTTGCAACCAAGCTGCATCTGCAGAGGCCTCAACAGCTTTAAAATTTTAATAATCATCGCTGGAATTTTCTGTAAGCCATGTGCTTAGAATTGAAGTTCTCTCTCTCTCTCTCTCTCTCTCTCTCTCTCTCTCTGAAGCTGTCACTGAATCCATGCTGTTTCTAGACCTCTGTGGAGACCACAGGCTTGAAGCTTCTTTCAACAAATATCCTATGGCCTTAGGTGTGTGTGAATCTGTCAGATAGTTTAGTTTTGTTTGGCTGGTTTGTTTTGATACAAAATGGAGAGTCAGAAGAAAACTAAGTGCCTGGTGGGGGTGCTAAGGCCAGGTGTGGCCTGATTTTCTGTTTGTTTGGAGTGAGTTTCTGTCTGAAGGTCCACAGAGGCCCTTCACAGGAGAGGAACCCTCATTTGATGCTGCCTGAGCTTGGGTACTGTTGTGTCTTATAAGAAAGGAAACCAGGGATGTGTTTGGTAGAGTGAGGGATGGTGAGGTGGAAGGGGGTGCCTCTGTGGGCCCATGCTGAGGCATCCCTTCCCCCTGAGGTAACAGCCACAAGGCGATGGGTATAGCATAGAATAGAGCTTATTTAGGACATGGAGAGGGGAGTTAAGGGGGTAGCAGAGGCAGAGAGAGAGAGAGAGAGAGAGAGAGAGAGAGAGAGAGAGAGAACTAACCACACAATGATGGGTATAGGGTAGAATAGAATTTATTTAGGGCACGGGGAGTAGAGGCTAACCTTGAACACATGGAGAGAGGGGGGAGGGGAATGAGGAGAGAAGGGGCAGAGAGGAAAGAGAGGAAGGGAGTAAGAGAGTAAGGAAGAGGCAAGCAGCCCCTGTTATAGTGAGTCAGGCATATGAGTGTTGGCAGGTAACTGTAGGGTAGAGCCTAGAAGAAATGCTGATAGTTACCATACCAAAGAACAAAAAACAAAAAACGGGGAACATAGCCCCCTTCCTGCCATCTGGGGGGAGATGCAAGGCTCCGAGTTCTGCTGGTCTTCTGAGCAAGGGCATCTTAGCCTCTGCTGGTGAAAAATGGGGCAAAACAATCCTGAAGTCGAGAAGTCAGAAGTAGCTCAGAATCACACACTGATTCCCAAAGTCCCTTCCTTGGCCATGCCAGTGTGAAGGATGAAAGAAGCTGTGTGGTAGGACCCGGAGCTCTCCCTGGGGAGAGCTGACAGGAACTCCTAGGAAAGACTCAGTCATATAATTATAACAAAGCCAAACCTTGGACAAAATCGAAACAGGCAACAAATTCTTGTCTGCTGCCCTAACCTTCTGGATTCCTTGTAAACCCTGGCCCTACCTACTCTCATGGATGTTCTCTGTAAACCATAGAGCCTAGGGTTGGGGGAGGGGGATGGAGAAATAGCCTGTTAAACTCGGCCTTGAATTCCTTCTCTGCATCACCAGGTATGTATGGGGCAGCCCATCCTCAACAAACCCTTAGATGGCCCCAGGAAAAGCAAATTCTAGAAGATAAAAAAGCCGGCCGGCTAGGAGGCAGCGTTACTAAGCCCGTGGTAGACTCGTGGCAAGGTGGCAGTGCAGAGAAAAACTTTCAAAATGCTTCTTTCTTGTGCCAGAACTTGAATGGCTTAGGTAAGATCGAGGAGGAGGAGGAGGAGGAGGAGGAAGAACAAGAGGAGGAAGAGAGAGAGAGAGAGAGAGAGAGAGAGAGAGAGAGAGAGAGAGAGAGAGAGAGAATCAGTTAAGTAAACAACTAAACATTCCAGCAGGCAAACAAACAAATCTCTGGGATAAAGACCAAGGCTGGGATGCATTCAATAAAGCCTCTTTCCATCAATCAATTAATGTCATTGTTTATTTAATCAGCCCAGCCCGTGTGGCTGGCGGGAGAAATGCTCTCCTTTTCGGCTATAGCAATGCAAAAACACAGTCTAGATCCAAGGGAACCTTGCCAGAATCTAGCCCTGGATGGCTCTTTAAAGCCATGTTTTGCTTGTGTGCGCATGGTAACGTTTGCAGCTGTCGAACGTGGCTTCGGGCTGTCTGACTCCCTTGAGAGAATTTATGTGTTCCCACTTCCTTTCCTTATTAGGAGGCAGGAATCTGCAACACCTATTAGAAGAAGTATGCATAAAGGGTAATGACTGTGCGATTTATTAGTGGTCTGTTCTTCCTCACTGGAACCTTCGCCTCCTGCCGCCCTCCCCCAGGGCGCAGCCTCAGCTGAGCTGGCCTCTGCCTTCTTGGCAGCAGGTGGGCAAGAACAGCTTTCATCAAGGGGGAGACAAGACCGGTTCTCACACCAAGGCTCGGGAAAGAGACCGAAGTACCTGGGATTGGGTTTGATGGCAGAAGTATTAGGGGAGAAGCTGGGGAAAGAGCGAGAGGACAGAGGGAGAGCAAGGGAGAAAGAGAGAGAGGAGGGGGCAAGCAGCCCCTTTTATAGTGAGCGAGGCACACCTGGCTGTTCCCAGGTAACCGTGGGGCGGAGCCTAGACTAAATGCTAACGGTATTTGCGGACCAAGTGAATAAAATCAGAGTAAAGAGAGAACACAGCCATAGAAGCACCAAAGGGCTCTGGTGCTGTTGTTAATAAAATGAAAATGACAGACAAATGGGTTTGTTAAAAGCAACCGAGTGTTCCCTAGAAGCGATTTTGGCTTTCCCTTTCTGAGTTCTGAACCTAGGAGCATTTTCCCACCAGGGACTGGAAGTTATGAGTAGACATCTCTCAAGCTGCCTTTCACAAAAGTCTTCAAACGAGGAGGCAGGCACGACTATGGAGGTTAATAAAATCCACGCCATCAGCCTGGAAACTGCAGGTGGTGTCCCGCCCCTTCCTGGCGTCCCGCTAAGACCCGGCGTCCAGACAGAAAGTTCAGGAGAACGAACTGTGAGGAGCCAAATGTATTTGCTGCTAAAATCCCAACTATATTCAGGAAAGTGTAATCCATGAGTTTTGAGGTCATTTGGGTTTAGTTGATCGAGTTTCAGGACCACTCTGCTGTTTGAGTTCTGGAAGAGAAGAAGATATGTAAGGCCATGGATGGTGGCTCTGACACCAGACAGTGCAGGGCTGGCTCTGGGACCCCAGGGACAAGCATGCTTCCCCTAGAAGCACCAAGACCCTGGGGTGAGCATTTCATTTGTGCAGTTTCAGGTGAGGGAGGCCATGGCTGAGGTGCTGTGGAACCTTGGAGTATGATCTGTGTTCCAAATGGGTCATTTCAGTGAGTCTCACCTATGCTAAGGAAACCAGTGTCTCTCTACTCTGTTCAGTGTATTTACTCCTGAAATCCCAGAGACGCCTCTCTAACATCATCTACGAAGCCCACTACAGAGGATCACTTTCATGGCCTCTATCCCATCATCCAATATGTGATGGTAAGCTCCCAATGATGGGTGACCAGCCCAGCACTGTGTGCATGTCAACACGCTGACCGCCTACCCAGGGCTATGCACTTAGCTCAGAGATACTCACTTCAAACAGAATGGACAGGAAACAAAATGGGATTGAGGGGAAAAGGCCCCCGGTAGTAGATCTTCAGGAGAAAGATGAAGCCAAGGATCAGATGTGCTGATGGCTGCTCATGTCCAGTGTTCCCCCAGCTCTTCTCATTTTAAATGCACCACCAGTTTGCAAAAGCAACGACCCTGCCTCTAGGTTCCTACAGCGGGGTAGCAGAATGAGAACATTTTATTGGGTCCTCTTGTAGCTAGGCAGATCTCACCTCCAACTACACAACTCTCTCTCAGAGCTTGAGGCCCACGCTGGGTTTTGGCAGAACTGCTGGCTTTTTTTTTTTTTTTTTTTTTTTTTTTTGCACCGTCATTTCAACCCAGCCAGCCCAAAGCTGCTAATTAAAGAGGGAGTGATTTATTCCTAACTCTTCTCTTCCCTCAGGAAACATAACTCAACCCCAGGCTCAACTAGATTACCTTGCCCTATTCAATAAATTACGACCGCCTCGTTAATAGTTAATTAGAAAACCTGAAAGTCCAAGTCTGACCCTAAGGGAGGGGAGAGGTCAGCTGACCCTGATCCTCATTCGCAAGGTGTCTGAGCCGATTCTCCTTGGTGCCTCACGTGTCCCTGCACCAGCCTTAAACTGTAGCACTGACCCCACCCAAGCGTTGAACAGACAGACTGTGTCCTGCACTGAATTCTAAGTGAGCTCTTCTTTGTTAGCTGAGCAGGTGGAAAACCTGTCTTTAACCTTCTTTTAGAAGACTGTGTGTGGTGTGCGTGTATGTATGTGTTTGCATGTGTGTGTTATAAGCGTGTGCGGAGACCTGAGGACATGTGTACTCATGTTTGCATGTGTGCGTTGCATGCATGGGAGAAGGCCTGAGGTTGGCGTGGGGTGTTTTTCTCACTTCTCTTCACTATGTTTATTGAAACATGATCTCTCATGGAACCCTGAGCTCAACAGTACCGGCCAGCCTTGAGATCCAGTCTTTGACTTCAGTACTGGTATTACAGAAAGTCTACCTGTCCCCCAAATTCACATGTGTTCTGGGATCTGAACTCTATTACTCACCACTGAACCATCTTTTCAGCCCTGAATATTAAGAAAAACAAAATGTGGATATCAATTGCTCTTCAAGGTATGTGCTTCTTCAGGAGATAAACACATCATGGAGGCTTCAAGAACAAGTCTTTCTTTCTCCTTTAACAAGAGAGCAAGCCACAATGCCTGCATGTTTTTCTGGTGTAATTATCGACTAGAGGAAAGCCAGCTTCCACCAGTTCCCTCCCATTGGCTTCTGGCAGCTCCAGCCTCCTTGGTTCTCTGTAGACAGCAAATCAGCTCACAGCTGAAATGCAAGAAGCAAATGCGTAGAGAAGGGACTCAGAAGAAATGGCTTCTCTCCGGCCTGTGGCGTCTCCACCCTTTCCCATTCAGGAGGTTCAACTGATGCTCTCTGCAAATTCTCTGCTAGAGTTTTGGAACTCTTGTGCAGTCAGAGGTTCTGATAAAGTCTAGAGTGGGATCCAAGAATCTAGTTGCAAACAGTCTTCCAGCTGCTGCTGCTGATCTTCCACGGACAGTGATCTGAGCAGCAAGAGGTGGGAGGCAGGGCTTGCCCTCTGGAGGCAACACACACATATCTGAGAATGCCAGTGTGAGCTAGTGGCAGCAACAAGTTGATCCTCTTGTACCAAGGACACACTGACACCAGGTTGGCACATTTGCTTTCTAAAGAGACGTTGTAGGTCATCTGGTTCCTGCTGAGGCTGCTTACAGTCCTCTAGACCCACAGATCTGCTGATAGAGGACATTGTGACACAAGGTAGAGGACTGGAAATTCATACTTTGATGGACATTAAGCCTGTGAATGATGCCACTGGGGTGTGCAGATGTGAATGTAGGCGTCAGGTCCTCCTGCACACCAACCCTGGACCTTGGAATTCCCACCTGGACCATGCTTTTAGGTCAAGTCATGAGAGCCAATCAATGTCTTCGTCCAGTGAGCCTTCAACTCTGCTGATCATAAGAACCATCTGCACCCTCTTAAAAACAAAGATCTCTGGGCCTGGGAGATGGGTCTGGAGGTAAATACTCTGATCAAGTATGAGGACTTGACTTCACACACCCAGGCTCCTCAGAAAGATAGGTGAGGCAGCAGGTTGTCTGTAATACTGGCCTCTTTGTAGCAAAATGAGAATCAGAGCAAGGGAGTCTGCAGAAGCTCACAGGCAGTCATGACATATGCAGAAGCTCACAGGTGGTCATGACATATACAGCAACAAACAACAAGGGGCCTGTCCCAAACAAGGTGGAAGGTGAGCGAGCACCCAAGGTTGTCCTTGACCTCCACACACCTGTACCTTTACCCATACTCTCACAGGAACACAGACACACAGACACACACACAGACACACACACAGACACACACACAGACACACACACAGACACACACACACAGACACACACACACACACAGAGCATGCAAACCCCACATAGATTTCTAAGTCAATTCTTTTGAAGTCTGCTTCATTATCTGGTTCTGCAAATGCCACAAGTGGTTCTTGGGTGATATTTGCAGTCTGGTAAACTTGGCAAACAATGGTTTAGATATGTGAAAATCTAGAAGCAGATCAGAAGCAAAGAAAAGCAACTCCCTGTGGAATTCATAGAGTCTCCTGGGGTACAAGTTCCCTCCCAGAGCTGCCTTGCCTTTGCACCGCTGGCTGAGTCAAGCATTCATATAATACTGCACATAGATGGATGCTCAGAATCATTTCTCGAAATGTCAAAGAAATGAAGAAAAAAGAGGTTAGGTGGAGAGAGGTAGGTGAGGCTGAGCGCTCCTGTGTTGACAAAACTAGAAGAGGTTCTGAGACAACTTCCTACTCTTTTACAACATTATAAAGCATTTTATTGATTAATAAACCACTGCCTAACTCAACATAATTAAAGAAAGAATTCATTTAGCTTTTGCAAATCTAGACTATTTTGCTCTGACATTCTCCCTCCCCATGAAAATATGAAGTAAGGATTAATTGACTTGAAGACTTGTTCTTTCATCATTCCCAAATACCCCTTCTTCAAGACCCCTGACCAATCTCAGACTGGTCCTTGGCAATGAGAGAACCAGTCTCAAACAAGATGTGGGAGGCACAATGGCAAAATAATAATGTGTACACTCAGCTCAGGAAGCTGGGTAATTTTCCTTCATGCTGGAAGAAAGGGCAGGAGGAGGTGGGGGTGGTGAGTTTCCTCATGTGGGAACTTACGGTCTTTGTCAAAACAAAATACTAAAAGCAACAAAATTTTGAGCATATATACCTATAGCCCATTGATTCTAAACACCATCATTTCACATTCTACTGTCTCTATAAAACACTTAGTGTCTTATGTACATGGTAGTCTAGATTTTGAAAAAAATATCTGGAAGGCATTTGGCGATTCCCCATTAAAGAGCAGAGTGTTAGAATTATAAGTCGGCTAAAAAGATCACCCAAAGGTGACTCAGCTCAAAGTATCCTTTAAGTGGAATAGAAATAAAAAACATCTAAACAACAGCAAGAAGTACAGAGGGATAGTTTCTTTAGTGTAGAAAGAAATGGTGAATGTTTAACAAAATAAGATAGGCATACAGCTTCCATCCAGGCTGCCTGGGTTATAGGAGTCAAGCTTTTTCCGTTAGAGAGAAAAATATGGAGCTTGTCTTGGATCCATCTTAAGTGGGCTTTTTCTGGAGAGACATGAACAAACATCTATTTGCCTCAGATGGGATACCACCAACACAGCAAAGTAATGACTCCACCCAAGTTCAGCTTGGTGATACAGTGAGTCGACTTCCATGAGCAAGGAATGCGGGTGGACCCACAGATCACTTCAAAGACCCACCCACATGGGTGACAGCTTTCTGAAAGCTGTATAGGTTGAGTCCTCTTTTCAGTGAGCCTTCTACCTCCTAGGTACTCTACCTTGTCCCCTGCCCTGTGTCCCCAGTCCAGTGCAGCTGGGCAGGACTGTGTACAGTGTGGTGGGAGGTAAGGGTTGGAATCTCAGGTAACGTTGACACCCCTCCCCCTCATTCTTTCTTCAAGGGGATTTCAACATGTCTGACCTTGTGACCTTGTAATGGTCTCGAGTATGAGAGTCACAGTTGCTCATGTTAAGGTGGCCCTGTCATGCCTGTGGACAGGTTTCACACTAGCCAGACAGGTGGTCCTGGCTGTGAGAACACAGTGAACAGGAAGGAGAAGGAGTCCGGGAAACCACTCCCTATGATCCTCCTGCAAGTCTACAGTGAGATATTCACTGTCCACTTCCCAGTGGGATGACTCGGGACAGCTGTTTCAGAGGCCGGAAGCAAACACGCCGAAGTCAAAATCCCAGGCCTTAACCATAGCTGCAGTCAGGAAAATTCTCAGGATCAGCTCACGTCCTTAGAGAGCCTGGAAACACAGACCTCATTAAGAATGTGTCCCCAGAGACAGTAAATGACATCAAGTAGGAAAGTTTCCAATTTCATATGGATGGTTATAGCATCAGCGAGTCTATCACCAAGCTTTTGATCATGTTAACTAAGCATTTTCATCTCCTCATGGTCCTATTCTTTTCTATCCTGCTGCTTGCCAAAATGCTTCTTTGTGTTACCAACTCATTTTAGCCTTGTCTGTCTTGCTTCCATTTCCATATATATTTGGGGATTGCTATGAATGTGTTCACTAAAAGTTTGTGTGCTCAAACCTTGATCTTCTGTGTAGTCATGTAGAGGTTGTAGATGTGTGTGTGTGTGTGTGTGTGTGTGTGTGTGTGTACCTTCAGGTGCATGTATGTGAGCAGAAGTTCGCATGGAGGTCAAAGGTTAACTGCATGTATCAGTCCTCAGGTACACCTTCCACATCTTGTTTGAGACTGGTTCTCTCATTGCCAGGATCAGATTCAGCTTAGTTAGGGATCATGAGGAAGGGGAGTTTGGGAGCGGTAAAAAGAACAACTTGAAGTCACTTGTGAGGTACACGCTGACAGCCTTGTTTTCTGCTCTAGAAAACTCTCCAAAGATCTCCAGACAGCTTCTGTGGATAGCTCAGCTCTCTCAGACTAAAGACCAGTCTTTGATTTACATATCAATTCAATTGTCCATCCCAGGTTCTCCTTTGATTATCAGCATGTATGACTTTAGCTCCTTGATTCTTAGAAAGGACAGCAAGTATATATATATTTAACATAGCAATGAATTTGGAGATCTGCCTACCTTTGTGAGCCCAGACAATAACCTAGTTGGGTGGGATCCAGCTGTGAGATCATCATACCTTCCATGCCTGAGCCTAAACTATCTGTCCCAGGGTCACCTTGAACTCAGGAATCTGCCTGCCTTTGTAAGCACAAACAATAAACTTAGCTGGATGGGATCTTGACCTGTGATTACCACTCCCTAAATCTCATATCGCCTTCCTTAATATTTTTCTGACAAGCTGGCTTATAGTGCAGCCTCTGTTTTTTGTTTGTTTTTTGGTTTTTGGTTTTTGGCTTTTTGTTTGTTCGCTTGCTTGCTTGCTTGCTTGTTTTTAGGTTCGTGAAGCCCCTCATATAGTTTGTATTGCATCCTTACATTTTACATAGTTGAGAAATCCTGTTTATATATTTTTGAACTCATGTTTTTAGAGTTATTTCCCACAGCCTTAAGGGCTGTCCTGAAGGTCACAGCACTTCCCACCTTGCTAAGGACATTAGACTCATACTCTCCTCCCAGATTTGTGCTGTCTCTGATTATCATGGAGCCATTAACCTTGGCAGAAAGGACATTCCCCTATAACCTTGGCAGGAAGAATATTTCCCAAAGGAGGAACATAAATTAAATTATGTACATTATTATACAAATAAGCCTCATACCTAACAACTGTTAACACTTGTGGAGGCCCATGCCCTGTTGGCTCTTCTCTAGGGATAAGAACCATGTCACATAGTCCCTTCCATGTGGCAGGAATTGGCATCTCATAGACCTGAATCTTCTAATAGTCCTGAATCTTCTCATAGACCCAAAACTTTACCAAGTGGGCCAGGCTAGCTGGCCTGCAAGCTCCTGGTTTTCCTGTTTCTGCTTCTACCTCACTATCATTGGGTTTCCCAATGGGAGTCACCATGACTGAGTATTTATTTAGGTGCTGGGGATCTGAAAGGAAATCACTTTACCCATTGGGCCATCTCCTCAGACTCAGAGATAGCAGACTCTTTTATAGATAGGGCCCAAGGGAGGTCATTAGGTCATGAATTCTCCACTTTGTGCAGGGATTAATGTAGATCCAGAAAGACATCTTGTGAAAGCAGATTGTTAAGCAACAAAGCCACCCCAACATACCTTACCCAGTCCATGCACAGCCATGCCCATTCTCTCTGAAATATTTCTGTGGAGTTGGGGGAGTCTTCAAGAGGCATCCTACTACTTGGACTTCCCAGCTTCAGGATCATGAACGAAATAAATCTGTTCTTTTTATACCTCAGCCAATATCCAGGGGTTTGCTACAACAACACAGAGTGGACTGAGACAGGAGTTGGAGGAGGCATTGAGGCAGAAGAAATGTGGAAGATTAGAAGAAGGAAGGTCTGAGGTGCTTGAGGCTGCATGGGAGGTGAGGAATGTCACTGAGAGCAGGGGGAGCCTCTGAGTCTCTCAGTTGTGATAAGCGGGAAAGGAAGCTGTGGTGGAGCTTGTACATACATCCTTTGCTAAAAGTAAAGAATTTGGGCAATTCACCTATGAGGATAATGAAACTTGATTCTGCCTGCCATTGTCCTGAGACTTTGCCCCATAATTCACGGGTACACATAAGGCTGTATTGGGGCTATTATTTAGACCCAGGATTAAGATTATAATCCTATACCTAAGCCAAGGGTGCATTCTCCCCATGGAAGGCATACTGCTGGGACAATGACATAAGGAGGAAATGGATTCAGGTCAATGTAGCTCAACTCCAGAGAGTTATGAGAATGGTTCCAAAGAGCTGCAGACATGCTGTGACGTTGGATGACGCTGTTGTAATTAGGGAAGGACACATTGGGTTGTCCATCCATACGACAACAATGTGTGCAAATCCTCTTGAAAACTGGCAAAAGCTGACAAAGAAGACTCAAGCTATCTCCATCATCTGACACTCGGGTTTTAAGATACCATGTTTCCAGAGGTCGAGGAAAGTGAATGACAGAAATGCCCAGAGCAGTTGAAAGTTAGAATTCTGCTTTTTAAAGGTCATATGCTCAAAATTAAGTATATTTTGGTATCACTAGTACAAAGTATCTCCCACCATAAGCTTAAGAAATGGAGGCAGAGCCATGTTGGGCCACAGAGAATGAAGACACGGGTAGTGGGAACACTCGTGGGATTTGCACACAGATGGCTGGGTATGGAAACAGACAGGTGTTTTGACTTATAGGAATCTGGTAGGTCTTGCCCCTGCAACCTTAAATCCTGGACTTCATTTTGTTGAGGGGAGAAGAGTTAAGAGAGTTTAGCTTCTTGTACCTGGTGATGAATGTGTCAGTGTGTGACATGCCCCTGGCTGTTCAGTTTCTCTTGGATACTGAACCGAGGGCTGCCAAGGACTTGTCTATACCAAAGTATCCATTATGCCAGTCTGCTCATAGTGAGAGTAGGTTTATAAGGGCAAATAATCTAGAGCAAGCTACTCCTTTGCTGGAACAGTCCTGAAACACCATCTGCTTGAGCTAGACAGGACCTGAAGTCTGCTGACCTCTGCCTCTGAGCACTGAGGTCACAGGTGCACACCCAGCTTTTATGTCTACAACAAAAGCAGCTGATCCTTAAGAATTTTTTGCTACCATTTAAGTTTACCAAATTTGGTGTGTTCTACAAACTGCTTCATCTGTGTGTCCCCAGAAACCTCTAAGTAGAGGAGTGACACTTTACTGATGAGGACAGGGAGGGAACCTCTGATTATCAGATCGTGGCGGTGGATGTCCGAGAACCAGGGTGCCAGCTGCTGTCTGTCTAGTTGTTTCAACATTATAAGCTTTCACGGTGCATTTCTTAAAGGCTGTGTTTACTTCCAGCTCTCCTGCCCAGATGAGAAGGGATCCATCTGCCCTGTTCTTTTCTGGAACACAAAGTGTTTGTGGTACCCACTGAGTAAGCAAATATCAGAATCCACCCCACCCCATCCTTCATTTGTCTTCTCTGTGATTGCCCCAGTTTTCCCTGTTTATCAGACCCCACCAAATGGTAGCTTTATGTCCAAGGTACCCATGGGTAGATAAGAGCCAAAAGAAAAACAATGTGAATGAAAAATCAGGTGTTTGCTCATTTTTCCACAAGGCAGAAGTAAACTGAGCTCAGTAGAGCTCAGTTGGAAATATGGCTTTGGTAAGATGGGATTCAAGCCCAGGCACCACAGCTCCCTGCAGCCTGCTCGGATGCGCCTCCCTCCTTTCCTGCCTGTATCTCCTACGAACCCTATGATCTTGAAGGAGGAGAGCTAAACCAAAACTAAGAACTGTTTTGGATGAGAATGATAACAAACATGGGAGTAGGGCAAGAGACTCATGCTTGGAGATCTGGGCACAGCTTTAGTGCCTGTGGCTGAGCCTTGTAAAACAGAGAAGTAACTTGTAGTAAGCTTGATAATGTCGAAATTTATCGTTCTCTGTAAGTTGGGTTGCTCTATTTTCTGGCATCTGGACAAGGGGACTTGATCTCTTGATGTTCTCTATCTCTGTCTCTCTATCTCTCTCTCACACCCACACATATATAAACACACACATAAGCACGCATCTAACACAGTTATTCAAACACTTATTCAGATACACGGACACACACTCTCTCACACACACACTCACATATATATGCATACATACTCACACACACATTCACACACACACACACTCACACTCATTCAGATACACAGACACACATACTCACACATATACACACATGCTCTCACATGAACAGAACATTCACACATACTTGAGTGTTCACACACATACTGTCACTCATTCATACACACACACACACACACACACACACACACACACACACAGCCTGGATGGGTCAAACCAAAGGAAAACCTAGTATCAGGAGGAGGATAGTTCTTAAGGCAGCCTCAAAGAGATGTCCTTCATGAGTTGTATGTAACAAGACCACCTCATCCATGAATCCACCTCTTACATCTTGATCCAGCCTTCCTCCTCACTGTCTGCCTACATATAAGACGACAGCACATACACATACCTGCAGCAAGATAGAGCCTTGACTGAAAATTTTGCCTGCACCATCTCTCAATATCCTTCTAAGTTTTCTATTTTTATGATCTCAATGTTATTTGTGAGGAACAATGGAGATTGAATAATGTCTGCAAGTTACCTCATGAGGTGGCCCAGCCATAAGTCGGGTATGACAAACTCTGAAATCGCCTGGAAAAACCTTCACAGACACACTCAGAAATGTGTTTTTATGGCAATTCTAAATCCAGTCAAGTTGACAACGAAGATTAGCCTCCTGGGGTGTTATAGGCTCAGATCGTCAGTTAGCTGATTGACAGGTACCTGTCTAGTGTTTATAAGGCAGAAGAGGAACACGTTTTGGTTCTGGAGCAATCCATGTAAGTGTTAACTTCTACCACCAAATTCCTCCTTGAGCCTTTCTAACTTCTTACATCAACATGCATGTCTTTTTATGTTTTCAATGAGTTATCAATTATCTGATTTCTGTGTAGTCACTAGATAGTCATTCCTATTGGATACCTGAATTAAGAGCAGAGTCAGTTCTTAGGACTGTGATGTCACAATTGCTCTAGACCCTATCATACAAGTAGTACAAGTAGCTGCCATCTAAATCTTCCCGTTGGCTTTGTGTTTTTTTTTTTAATTCCATATTTTATTTGTTTACATTTTAAATGTTATACTCTTTCCTGGTCTCTTCTCTGCAACCCCCTTTCCCATTCCCCCTTACCCTGCTTCTATGAGGGTGCTCCCCCACCCACCCACCCACCCACTCACTCCCACTCCCACTTCACCTCCTTAGCATTCCTCTACACTGGGGCATCAAGCCTTCACAGGACCAAGGGCTTCCCCTTCTACTGATGCCAGATAAGACCCTTTCAGCTCCCTCAGTCCTTCCCCTAACTCCTCCATTGGGGTCCTTGTGCTCAGTCTGATGGTTGACTGTGAGCATCTGCATCTGTATTGGTCAGGATCTCTCAGGAGCCTCTCAGGATACAGCTGTATTAGGCTCCTGTTGCAAGCACTTCTTAGCATCAGCAATAGTGTCTGGGTTTGGTGTCTGCATGGGGGAGGGATCCTCAGGTGGGGCAGTCTCTGGATGGCCTTTCCTTTAGTCTCTGCTCCACACTTTGTCCCTGTATTTCCTTTAGACAGGAGCAATTCTTGGTTAAAATTTTGGCGATGGGTGGGTGGCCCCATCCCTCCATCATGCCTAACCTTTGGATATGGTCTGACAGTTTCTCCCTCCCCTTTGTGGGGTATTTTAGCTAATGCCATCCCCGTGGGGTCCTGGGAGGCTCTTACTTTCTTGGCATCTGGGACTTTCTGGTTGCTACTCCCAGTTTCCCGTCCCCCATCGCTACATGCCTCTGTTCAATTTCCTGACCCTCTGCCATCTTCTCCATCTCCTCCCATACCTGATTCTGCTCCTCTTTTGCCCCTCCTTCTCATCTCTTCCTCCCAAGTCCCTCCCAACCTCTACTTCCCTTGATTAAATTGTTCCCTCTTCTAGGTAGGACTGAAGAGTCCACTCCTTGGTCTGCCTTCCTCTTGAGCTTCATGTGGCTCATGAGTTGTATCATGGGCATTCCATGCTCTTTGCCTAATATCCACTTATCAGTGAGTCCATACCATGTGTGTTCTTTTGTGACTGAGTTACCTCACTCACAAATATCACACAGGATGATATTTTCTAGATCCATCCATTTGCCTGTGAATTTTGTGAAGTCATTGTTTTTAATAGCTGACTAATACTCCATTGTGTAAATGTGCCATTTTCTGTATCCATTCCTCTTTTGAGGGACATCTGGGTTCTTTACAGCTTCTGGCTATTATAAATATGACTGCTATGAACATAGTGGAGCATGTGTCCTTATTACATGTTGGACCATCTTCTGGGTATATGCCCAGGAGTGGTATAGCTAGGTCCTCAGGTAGTACTATGTCCAATTTTCTGAGGAACTGACAGACTGATTTCCAGAGTGGTTGTACCAACTTGCAGTCTCACTTCTTGGGACAATTTAATTGGAAAATTGTTTTCCAGACTTTTACTCTGAGGTAGTGTCTGTTTTTGTCACTGAGGTACATTTCCTGTGTGCAGCAAAATCCTGGGTCCTGTTTATGTAGCCAGTCTGTTAGTCTGTGTCCTTTTATTGGGGAATTGGGTCCACTGATGCTAAGAGGTATTAAGACATAGTGATTGTTGCTTCCTGTTATTTTTGTTGTTAGAGGTGGAATTATGTTTGTGTGGCCATCTTCTTTTGGGTTTGTTGAAAGAAGATTACTTTCTTGCTATTTCTAGGGTGTAATTTCCCTCCTTGTATTGGAGTTTTCCATTTATTATCCTTTGTAGGGCTGCATTTGTGAAGAGATATTGTGTAAAATTGTTTTTGTCATGAAATATCTTGGTTTTTCCATTTATGAAAATTGAGAGGTTTGCTTGGTATAGCAGCCTGGGCTGGCATTTGTGTTCTCCTAGGATCTGCATGACATCTTCCCAGGATCTTCTAGTTTTCATAGTCTCTGGTGAAAAGTCTGGTGTAATTCTGATAGGTCTGCCTTTATATGTTACTTGACCTTTTTCCTTCACTGCTTTTAATATTTAGAGTTCTGGAGGCTTCTTTTATGTTCATGGGCATCTCTTTCTTTAGGTTAGGAAAGTTTTCTTCTATGATTTTGTTGAAGATATTTACTGGCCCTTTAAGTTTGGAATCTTCAATTTCTTCTATACCTATTATCCTTAGGTTTGGTCTTCTCATTGTGTCCTGGATTTTCTGGATGTTTTGGGTTAGGAGCTTTTTTCATTTTGCATTTCCTTTGATTGTTGTGTCAATGTTTTCTATGGTATCTTCTGCACCTGAGATTCTCTCTTCTATCTCTTGTATTCTGTTGGTGATGCTTGCATCTATGACTCCTGATCTCTTTCTTAGGTTTTCTCTCTCCAGGGTTGTCTCCCTTTGTGATTTCTTTATTACTTCTATTTCCATTTTTAGATCCTGGATGGTTTTGTTCTATTCCTTCACCTGTTTGGTTGTCTTTTCCTATAATTCTTTAAGAGATTTTTGTGTTTCCTCTTTAAGGGCTTCTAGTTGTTTACCTGTGTTCTCCTATATTTCTTTAAGGGAGTTATTTATGTCCTTCTTAGAGTCTTCTATCATCACAAAGAGATGTGATTTTAAATCAGAGTCTTGATTTTCTGGTGTGTTGGGGTATCCAGGGCTTGCTGTGGTTGGAGAATTGGTTTCGATGATGCCAAGTAGCCTTGGTTTCTGATGCTTATGTTCTTGCACTTCCCTCTAGCCATCTTGTTATCTGTGGTGTTAGCTGGTCTTGCTGTCTCTGACTGTGACTTGTCCCTCCTGTAAGCCTGTGTGTCATCACTCCTGGGAGACCAGTTCTCTCTGGGCAGAATTTGGGTGTGGAGAGGTGTGGCACAGGGTCAGCTCCATCCATCTGGGGTGCATGGAATCCTGAAGAATCCTGTCCCAGGCTGCTCCTCAATTCCTTTATCCTGATGGCTCTGGGTGGGTCCCTCTTGGGCCAGGACTTTGAGCAGAAGTGGTGGTCTCACCTGTGCTCTCGGGTGTGTCAGCACTCTTAGGAGACCAGCTCTCTCCTGGCAGGATATGGGTATGGAGAGCTGTTCCACTGGGTCAGCTCCAGGTGCAGATGGGAACCAGAAGCAACATTGTGTTTTTAAAGGGAGTCTGATGTATCCATGGAGCAGGCGCTGAGGGTGGAGGCTTGAGGTTTGGCTCACACACTCTCCTGGTTCTTGGTGACATATTCTTTGTCTTCACTTCCTATCTTCTGGAGACCTGTGTCCTGCTCAGCTTGTGCACACTATGCCTCACAACAGCTATCCTTAGTATGAACTCTGGTAGACTCAAGAGCTTGCTCAGGTAGCATCTCAGGGTAGTGTCCCTATGGTGTACTTGCTAGGTAGGTTGGTGGAGGTGGACTTTTACTTGCCTGGACTGGAGTTACAGATGCTTCAGAACGGCAGATGGGATGGATGTGTGTCACCCGTCTATCCTGGCTAAGGCAGTGGCTCATGGGCTCAGAGAAGCCGAGCAATAGCTCACTTGCATTCTCCTGCTCTGAGGATAAGTCTCTCGGAGGCGCAGGAGAATCCTCTCTCTTTATAAGCAATACTGTTAAATAGAAAATGCAAAACAGAGATAGAAAAATGGAGGGAAGGAAAGAAGGCAGAGGACGGGGAAGAGAGGGCCTGGAAGAGGAGGGAAGGGGGGTTGGTGCAGGGGGGAGAACACTGAAGATTTAATGCCTTTCCTGGCACCTGGCCCTGCTGTTTGAAGTGCAGCTGCCAATGCTGCTTTCTGGTGGGCCTCCCAAGTCCCACTGCTGGGAGGCTTAAGATTTCTGGGATGGTTAAAGCCTGACTCATGCTCCAATTGACAGATGAATTACAAAGATCTATAGTGCATGATGTTATATTTCACACGTGTGCACCTTATGGAATGCTTAAATCAAGATAATTAACATATCTATTGCCTCGAATATTTTTCTGCCTTGGTGGAAAAACTAAAACTCTTCTCTTAGTGATTTTGAAATATATAGTCTTACTACCCACCTGGATCGGTTTTAAGTCATACAGTTTTAAACTATTCAAGGTTACGTGCTAAGGAGGACTGGATTCCCCCACTGAGACAGAGAGGGAAGTGGTTTTCACCCTATTGACTTTGCAGAGGACTCTGTCTAGCCAGAAGCAAGGGGGCACAAGGCAGGGATCAAGGAAATGCATCTATTGCTTCTAGGGGTCAGGTGGTGCGAAGGGTGTCAGTTTTAATTATACAGCCAGGGAATGTTCAGAAAAAGAACGTGTTTCACATACAATGCATGGACCATGACCACAGCATGGCTAGGCTGCCCGCCATCCCTGTTCATCCAGTGTGAGTAAATTAAGTCCCCATAGAAGGAGGCACACCCATGTGCTCTGACTGAACGCAGCTTTATTTATAACAGTTCTTAAAGACAAAGGGACACCAACCCAAGCTTATTTCTCTAGGCTGGAGGGGAGGGAGTAGCTACAAGAGAAAATCAAAATAAAGTCTCAGATGAAATACAGATAAAGTAAAGCTGAGTGAGCCACTATTGGGACAACGGGGTAATGGAAGACATTTTGTTCATGATAAATGAACTCAATTTGAACGTAATCAGTACTAAATTTAACTGAGGAAAAAATACTTTCAGAGTTTATTTTATGTTATAGGTTTCTAAAATTTGATTGCAGTTATGACTCTTTGGTAAAGTTTTAGACATGTGAGTATAAAAATTATATTAATTTCAAGGTATTTTGTTTTATTTCTATATTGCAGTTCATAGTTATCAGATGCTTGACAAAAATTATCACTTTTTCTGTTTATTTCCTTTCCCCTGTATCCCTGTGTGTGTGTGTGTGTGTGTGTGTGTGTGTTTGAATGCATAATACATGCACATTGCAACAGGAGTATGCATGTGCATGCACAGGCATATAA
This sequence comes from Mus musculus, assembly GCF_000001635.26. Lineage (NCBI taxonomy): Eukaryota > Metazoa > Chordata > Mammalia > Rodentia > Muridae > Mus > Mus musculus. The sequence continues at coordinate 60,283,883 of NC_000079.6, forward strand.
GGACAAGGTTGATGCTGGCATCTTACTCCATTACTCTACATCTTTTAAACTGAGGCATTGTCTCTCAATTGAACCCAGAACTCCACAACACAATGACTCTAGTTAGGTAGCTTGCTCCCAGCATGCCCTGCCACTGCCCTCTAAATGATGGAATTACAGGTGGACTGACATGCTGTATACTTAGGGCCCTGACCTCCAATCTTCACATGTGTGTGATAAGTACTTTAACTACTAGGCCATCTCCCTTACCCTGAAAATTTTGATGGTGAATTGTCTGATTATTTTTAACAAACTGTGCTGTTCTATGCTAAATGGAACAGTTTCAATATTAGCAAACCAGCTGTAAATGCAGGAGGAAGCCAGTAAGCCTGCAACCAGCACCAGATACTTCTCTGCTGCACATTTGTTTCTGGAGTTGCAAGTGAGGAAATGGGGGTAGTCTGTCTTGTACCTCCTTACAATACTTACAACAATGTTACCAAATGCAGGTAGTCTGTCCTGCACCTCCTTACAATACTTGCAACAATGCTACCAAATGCAGGTAATCTGTCTTGCACCTCCTTACAATACTTGCAACAATGTTATCAAATACATTTGATGGACCGACAAAAGCCATCCTTAATACAAACTATATTGGTCAGTTGCCTTGTACTGGTTTCACATGTTGAAAGTAGACTCTGGGGACGAGGAGGGCTCCCAGGCATGTTTATTTCACATGTCTTTAAGGTTCCACATACTGGTCCCCCAGCCCTGTGACAGGACAAAGGAGAACAACAAAGAGTTAAGGGTGTTAAACACATTACATCCTTGAGTATCGTTAGAAGGCAAGCCGTTTTCTATAAGAGTTACTATTGTTTATGCTGTGGTACAAAAACCTGTAATGGGAACCGGAAACCAGAAGCTCATCCATGGAGACTACTACCTGCTCTATCCCTGGACTCTTTCTTGAGAATCCCAGTATGGCTATTTCTGCAAGATTCCCCATTCTTTCCCACTAGACATTGTAGAAACCTGATTTGATGATGTAACTTTTGTGTGGTCTTCCATTCTGGCTACCCCAGTCATTTCTACTGCCCATCATAACTGCCCAATTTGGCGGGTTTGCTCTCTCCCCACTGCATTTATATATGTGCTGCTATGTGCTCTTTGTGCTTTCCCTTTGCCTGGTACATATTTAATGCTCTAACACTGAACCAAAGCATAGCTAATATTTCAGGTCCTTCTATGAATGACTGGGAACAGCATCCCAGAGATGCTGAATAGCTTGGAGAATGAATGAGGTCACAGAATTCTAACTGGGCCCCTGGCCACTGTATGTCCTCCTGACCATGATAATCAAAACAGAATTTATATTTTTACATGTTTCCCCAATGTGCTCATTTCAAAAACTGACAGGCTTTAATTATGCATATTTCCAATCCACTGAAGTTTATGAAGCCTAGAGACTCATAAATTTCTGTGTCCCTTTCTACCACCTCCACACAAATATTTCCAAGTGTCATTCCCCTTTTTGAGGATGGCCCTCCGGCATAACTTTTTCCATAGGACTTAGTGTAAATGAATTTGAGAGAGAGAGAAACAAAAAGACTCTCCGTTCTAGTTTTGTTCTGTGGCTGTGAAAAGACCCTCTAGCCAAAATCAACTTCTGGGCAGAAAGAATTGATTTGGCATAAACTCCCGGGTCACAGACTATCATTGAGGGAACTCAGGGAAAGAACTCAAGCAGCTTGAAGCAGAAATAGTGGAGAAACACTGGATCCTCACTGGGTCATGCCCAGATAGCTTTTTAAAATAACCTAGGTTCATCTGCTTAAAATGGTGTTACCCACAGTAGGCTAGGCCCTCACACATCAATAAATAATCAAGATATGTGCCCCCAGCCCCAGACATGCGTACAGGCCAACTAGGTCTGAGAAATCCCTCAATGGAGGCTAATTTATAAAATGATTATAGGCTCTGTCAAGTTGATCATTAAAGCCAAGTAGCATACTATTTGTTAAACGTGAAAGAGCATAGGCCTTATGCTATAATCTGCGGTGGAACTGGGTCTCTCAATCAATATGAGCATTACAACTTATTTCTAGCATTTGCATAACAATTAACAGGAGGGATGCTAGGAGTCAGCTATAGCTGCAGAATCCAGGTGCCAAGGACTTTGCTTTGAGAGAAAGTGCTCTTCCTGCCCTTCTCTAGCGATTGGTGTTTCACTAATAAGGTCCAAGGCAGCCACACCTCTGTGGGATGCATTCTGGATAGTGTTGTACGGAGGCCTCCTGGTGTATGTGTTGCAAATCAAAGGCTTGGAAGAAACTTGTGTGCATTTCAACCATCTCAGCCTGACTTAGACAAGCACAAACAGGCTTTGCACATGTTCAGGGATATTTGTAAGGTGACACAAGCAATATCCCAGAGCCATGAGTTGTAGAATAGACTACAGTGGTCCCCTTTGCAGGAAGCCCTTGGGATTTCATCAGAGTTTGTTCCCATCATGGACCCTCCTCGAGCCCTTCTGCTTCCATTGGGGCACCCCCTCAAATCCTTTTGCAGCCTACACTTGTGATATGACAGGGAGCTTGTGCTTCTAGTAGTGTGTAACCTAGCTCTTCCTGCTTTTATAAAAACCCGAGTTGGTTGAAGACTTATTATTATTATTGTTATTATTATTCAGGTTAATTTTATAGGACAGTCTGTAACCAAAATTAAGGGGGCAAAAGCAAATTAAAATTTGCCCCGTCTCCTATGTGAACTCAAATGACCTTCTGGCTTCTTAAAATAAGTCTGACATTTCTCCTGGCGGTGTGTCTGAGGAGATAAGATAAATTAGAATTCCTGAGATGGTAGCGGCTGTGGGGAGGACGGTTGTCGGTAGCTTCAAGGCAAACGTCTGCTTTCTTTCTCCTGGATACTAAGAAACCATTGACAGGAAGAAATTTTGGCATTTGGAAAAAGAAGGCAACGTGTCTCATATTATTCTAGAGAAATCTGTTCAATGTAAGGAGAAATTTATCTCCATAATGACCATGAGTCACGAAAGCAGTCTTTCCTTCACTGTGGGTGCACTCTTGGCTGCGGGGCCTCTGTCTTCCAGAGTTAGTATGAGCTGGCCCACTGTCCTATCAGAGTTCATTGCAGCCATTGTTGCTATGATGGAAACCTTGAACCTTCTGTGACCTTATAGCTGGCCAGGCAGGAATGCTGGGAGTGGCAATCAGTATCTATGAAAGTAATTTATGATGACAGCAGGTTCTCTCCCACTTTCCAGACTCCAGGGTCCACCACCGCCCATTGGAGCTGCCTGTGGGAACAACACAGGCCGTGCTCCAAGCAAGCTATGGCCATCTTTTTGGTTCTTACTGGCCCTTAAATCCAGTCCTTGTAAGAAAACATTCGGTTTGCTTCATCCCTTAAGACTCAATGCTAAAATATGAGTGTCTTTTCCTGTTGCAAGATTTCAAGTTTTTATTGGTCCTGAAGGACCAAGGTACAGAGAAGGAACAGAGAAGGAACAGAGAAGGAACAGAGAAGGAACAGAGAAGGAACAGAGAAGGAACAGAGAAGGTACAGAGAGAGAAGGCTTTCCTTCTACTACCAACTTCAGATCATTCAAGCTAAAACATAGAAGTCTGAAGGCATTTGGGTAGTCTTATAGGCTTTTTTGGTTTTGAAAAATGAATCCTGAAAGCAAGATTAACATTGCCCACATATCATAAAGAGAAATTTATGGAGATGAGATGGCCCTCCTAGTCAGTCCCCAGGAAGAACAACCGATTCAGGATAGGCCAAGTATTGGTACTGCCCCCTGTGATCAAATACTTCCACAAGTCACGATGACACGCAGAGTCCCCAGAATTCCACTGTTGCAAGGGATAAAAAAATACCAGAGGTCTGGTGGAAATGTGCCTCTTGGCTCTCAGGACCAAACATTCCAGAGCCTGGTACAGGCTGTCGATCCAGAGTTGAAATAACACTGCTAGTAATTTGTCTGTCTCAGGTGGTTTGGAGTGTAGGAAAACTGGGCGTACAATCTGAGTCAGCCACGGTGTGCCAGCTCCAATTCTGAGAGCCCGGGGCAGGAACACGACTTTTCTTTCTTAGTTCTGTATCATGAGAGACTTGCTAGCCTTGCCTGAGTCTGCAAGGTGACCTCTGCTCTGGCTTCTATATCGCCGTCTCCCTCAGGTGGGCTCTTCCACACAAAGCCTAGAGAAGGTTAACAAAACTCTGGCCACAGTTGTTATCAGTGCCCGGCCCCCTAAGCCCAGGCCCCGGCCTCCTCCCAAAATGTTCTCCCTAGTACTAACTAGAAAGTAGAAACACACAGTTTGTGTGCAGCAGTCCTGAAAACCCAGCCTGGGTGTGTCAGACCCATTCAATGTGCTGGGCTCTCCACACTATTGCCTTTCCCCCAAGACATTCAGCTAAACAACAGCTTTTAGGTTCAGTCTTGTGATAAGTCCCCAGAGCATGACAGAGCCATTACTAAACGGAACTCCATCCTGGTCACCATATAAGGAACAGTCAATTGGGCAGGTATGTATCAAACAGCACTGGAGGGAAAGCCACGTCTCGCAGCAGCTAGTGCCACTTGTTCTGTGATTCCACGTGGTAGGTTCTTTTATTTTTAATTAAAGATTTATTTATTTTATGTATATGGCTACACTGTAGCTGTCCTCAGACATACCAGGAAAGAGCATCAGATCCCATTAGGGATGGTTGTGAGCCATCATATGGGTGCTGGGAATTGAACTCAGGCCCTCCGGAAGAGCAGTCGGTGCTCTTAACCACTGAGTCATCTCTCTAGCCCCATGTGGTAGGTCAATGTCAAAACAGATTTGATAGAAATAGCCAGTGTGCTTCAAGGGTTGCCGTTGAGATTCCAAGTAAGGTAGAGCCTTGTATAAATCTTGAAGACTTGGAGTTGTGAAGGAGTCTTTCTGTAAGACACTCAGAATGCTTTCACTAATAAAAGGGGGTGGGGTGGGGTGGACAGATAGACAGACAGACAAGGAAGCAAACAGCATAAACATCTACCTCAGAATACAGAGAGCGCTCTGCTGCTTCCTGTCCAGGTTCACGATGCCGAGGCGACTGAGCACTTGCTCTTATTCTAGGGTGCCTACAGTTTACATATTGGCCATTTTTATGAGACTATAGTGCATCAAAAACTTACCTGCATACTCTTCTGTGTGTAGAGGGGGATCTGACAACAAAGAAAACATTTTAAAGCAAGACTACTTCTAAAGAGTACATTATAATTTTTATTTTCATTTTTCTACTACTGTTCATTGTTTAGGATAGAAAACGGGATTGTACTGTAAGACGTGTCTCAAATTGTATTGTGATCTTTGTGTTTCCAGCTCATGTGATGATAGTGCCTCTATTGTCTAAGACCAAACCTCTCTGTCTCTGTATTAAAAAAAAAGGGGGGGGGGGTTAAGAACAAAATCCATCCTAGCCAGCAGGTTTCTGAAGCATGGATCCCACATGATGGCCTGTTCTGGGGGTGGGGGGCTTATTCTGGACTCTGTAGGAAGTCACAGGTATGACTGACAGGGTGGGGGAAAGAGAGGAGTGGAGCTAAGGATTCACCAGCCGAGCCTAGCACAGCAGAAGAATCCCATGAGATAAAAAGATAAACCTGTGGTTTAGTGACAAAAGAAAAACCTTTAAGGCAGATGCATCCCAACATCCATTAGTCTAGGAAGGGGAAGGGGAAGGGGAGAGGGGGAGGGGAAGGGGGAGGAGGAGGAGAGGGGGAAAGAAAACCTGGTCCCTGCCAGATTCTGGCCTACATCACCCTTGCTGCTTCATAAGCTCCTTTGCGGAGTCTCCACTGTCCCCCCACCAAATGCTGACAGGCACAGCCAACGTGCCAAGTGCAGTTCCCAAGGAGCACTCACAGAAAGAGTGTGCATTTGGACAAAAAAAAATGGTGTTTCCATCGGCACCTGCTCCCCATCCTGTCTCAGCAACACAGGAAGCCATTGTAGAAAACACAGTTCTTGGTACAGCCCCAGGCAACTGATCATTTGTCACTGTCTAGTTTCACCCCACTCAAATATTTATAAGTCAAACTTCCAAATTCCTTCTGTCTTCCATGGATTAAATTAATCATTTATCAAAATGAGATTTTCTGTATTATATTTCCATGGTCAGCTCTGCCCAGGATTTTCAAGTCTTTACTCAAGGGAGAGGCTATGCTGTGCTTGCTTGTCAGAGAGGGAAGCCCAGAGGTAAGTTCAGTTTTCATGCTGTCTGAAGCTGTAGGTCAAGACGCCTGTGACGTCTTTCTCGGAGACCACCTCCTCCTTGCGTCCGTATTCAACAAATCTGATAGAGCCGATGTGCGTCAGGGCCACATGGGTCTGTTCCTGCCAAGGCCATCCACCACTCTACTGTAAATATAAGTGTCCTATATTCTGTTGATCAGGCACCAACCTCTACTGCTTTAAGCCTCAATTTTTAGAGAAGAGATTCTCTTTACAATGGGCGTATCACTTGAACATGAGTTTTCAAGGACGTTAGCCATGATCTGGCTCAAATTCTTCATTTGCCTTTGGAAATCAAGGATTCCTTCAAAGTAAAATGTTCACCTGTAGCAGACTGAAGTTTGCAGCCAGATCTCTCACAGTCTTTGGAGACCTGACCATACCTATAAGCCATCTTAGCAATGCGTGTATGAGTTGGGAGCCAGAAGTCAACATCGCTTCACTAGTTTGTCTAGCTTGGCTGGCCAGAGAGCTTTAAGAAACTGCCTTTGTCTATTCTGTAGCCTTGGGGTTACAGGCCAGGCCAGCCGTGCCTGGATTTTGTGTTGGTGCTGGGAATCTAGACTTGGGTCCTCATGTTTATGGCAAACAGTAAGTATGGGTGCTCATGAAGCCATCTCTCCAGTCCCAGCACACTAATTTCAATAGAAACATGTATGTTACCATTTGAGCTGCAGGACAGCTTGTGGCCATCTGTCTGGCTAGAGAGGCACACTTATTTACTGTCCAGCTCTCAAACTCCAGATATCAAAATGAAGTGGCTATGTCAATCGACACTCATGCTGACTGTGGTGACTCACAGGACAGTATTGTGCCCCTGGGTGACTACGGTGGTTATATTAATGGCCTCTTTCATACTAGTCAGTGGCTTCTGCCCATCTACACCACAAAGCTCCACAGGTCATACAGAAAGACATGGGTAAGCAAGACACATTCTTCTCTTGGACGTGTTATGCTAGGGCCTCACGGGCAGGACTTTCCATCAAGATGACAGTTCCATTTTACCTTCCAAGTGAGCTGTGGTGAGTTGAAATGGTCAGATGGTGTCAATGAGGGAATAGAAATGTTTATCAGTGTAAATCAATGTGGTCAATGTGGCTGTGAGGTGTGAATCTTTATTTTACTGGATTCTTAATAAAATTTTCCGAAATGTGGATGCTATTGCCACATAAAGTGCAATATAAAGTATCTTGGAAGAATTTGTTAATCGTCTTATTTTGGCCAAAATGACCCCCACAGATGGATATGGACTCAAGACTGAGATCCAATCCTGGCTGTGCCAAATGAAGAAATGGAAATAAGTTTGAAGGGTGGGAACTCAGAGTGGAAATTTTCTTTCTCTTTGCTTTCCAACTTAGGCTCCACTCAGACATGTTAGGCAGCGCTCAGATTCCGCAGTGGGAGAGGAGGATTTCAAGCAGAAAATTTCATTTTCAGTGCCAAGGGCCTCTTGTCTCTAGGATAACATTTTGTTCCTTCTTGAATACTCTCACCTCTCCCCCTTCCTTTGCTGACTATTTGCTGACCCACCATTTCATTTGTATTTCTCTCTGTTGCAACAGACACACTAAAGTCAGGGTTTTTCTGCACAGAATTTGATGTTCAAGCGAACTAAGGTCAAATCCTGTGTTCTGTAAAAGTCGTCAACATATTTGCAAATAAGGACTTGGAAGGTGATGATAGCAAGGAGAGCCGCCACACAGTCAGCTTATCACTCTCAGGTACACAGTTCCCATCACACGAACATCATCCTTCTGGAACATTTGCTTTCACCCAAGTTTGATTTTACTTCAGCCAGTGTCTTCTTGTTTTCATTTATCCGAATGCATTTCCTATAAAGAGCCGAGGTAAATTCTAAAGCATAGATACAGATACATTGAAGCTGCTGAGTCTGTGGCTGCTTTACTCCGGAGGTTGCTCCTTGGTGGAAATAGAGCTTGGAGTAGCATTATACACACACAAGGGTCTGCCTGGGAAAGAGAAGAGGCAGGGGAAGACTTTAGTCTTAGAGTCAGCCTTGGCCAACTAACAAGGGGATCCAATGAAAACAAACTCCATGCAGATTTGGCTCTTGACTTCTGGACAATGGCTTTCCCTCTTGCTCTTTGAGCAGTGACAATTTGTAACATTAAGAGATTTTCACCAGGGCAATAGCGGCCTCCCAGAAGAGCATAGGAGAGAAAGACCAATGAGTCACATGACTTATAACATCAATATAGAACATAAATCCTTTGGCTAGAGAGAGAACTCAGTGGTTAAGAACGTGTTCTGACAGCAGATGCTGGCATGGATGTGGAGAAAGAGGAACACTCCTCCATTGTTGGTGGGAGTGCAGGCTTGTACAACCACTCTGGAAATCAGTCTGGCGGTTCCTCAGAAAATTGGACATAGTACTACCGGAGGATCCAGCAATACCTCTCCTGGGCATATATCCAGAAGATGCCCCAACTGGTAAGAAGGACACATGCTCCACTATGTTCATAGCAGCCTTATTTATAATAGCCAGAAGCTGGAAAGAACCCAGATGCCCCTCAACAGAGGAATGGACACAGAAAATGTGGTACATCTACACAATGGAGTACTACTCAGCTATTAAAAAGAATGAATTTATGAAATTCCTAGCCAAATGGATGGACCTGGAGGGCATCATCCTGAGTGAGGTAACACATTCACAAAGAAACTCACACAATATCTACTCACTGATAAGTGGATATTAGCCCCAAACCTAGGATACCCAAGATATAAGATATAATTTGCTAAACACATGAAACTCAATAAGAATGAAGACTGAAGTGTGGACACTATGCCCCTCCTTAGATTTGGGAACAAAACACCCATGGAAGGAGTTACAGAGACAAAGTTTGGAGCTGAGATGAAAGGATGGACCATGTAGAGACTGCCATATCCAGGGATCCACCCCATAATCAGCATCCAAACGCTGACACCATTGCATACACTAGCAAGATTTTATTGAAAGGACCCAGATGTAGCTGTCTCTTGTGAGACTATGCCGGGGCCTAGCAAACACAGAAGTGGATGCTCACAGTCAGCTAATGGATGGATCATAGGGCTCCCAATGGAGGAGCTAGAGAAAGTAGCCAAGGAGCTAAAGGGATCTGCAACCCTATAGGTGGAACAACATTATGAACTAACCAGTACCCTGGAGCTCTTGACTCTAGCTGCATATATATCAAAAGATGGCCTAGTCGGCCATCACTGGAAAGAGAGGCCCATTGGACTTGCAAACTTTATATGCCCCAGTACAGGGGAACACCAGGGCCAAAAAGGGGGAGTGGGTGGGCAGGGGAGTGGGGGTGGGTGGATATGGGGGACTTTTGGTATAGCATTGGAAATGTAAATGAGCTAAATACCTAATAAAAATGGAAAAAAAAAAAAAAAGAACGTGTTCTGCTCTTGCAGACAAACCAAGTTTGACTCCCAGCACCCATGTTGGGTGGCTTACAACAACCTGTAGCTACAGTTCTAGAGAATATGCCATCTTTTTCCAGACTTTGTGGGCAACTGTACTTATATGCTTATACCCCAAATAGATGCACACACACATATATATATATATACACATATATGTGTGTGTGTATGTATGTATATATAATATTAAAAATAAAAATAAATATTTAAAACACAGAGCCAAATGTAAAGAGAGGGGAGACCTGGGAAACCAACTTGTTTCCATTAAGAAGCACAAAGACCACATTTTTGGAATCCTTGGTTATGCAGAGATGATACATCTTCATCTTTATTCCTCTTTATTCATGCTACCCAAAAGCTAGAGACCACAGAGAGCTGACACGGCTCGGTCCAAGTCTGAAGACGTCAGAACTAATGAAATCAGTGGTGCAGTGCTCATACCCAAGCTCCAGGCCTGAGAACCTGGGAAGATGAGATATTGGTATAAACTCTGGAGTCCAAAGGTTAGACAGCCTGGAGTCCTGGTTTCCAAGAGCAGAAGAAAGGGGCTGCTGCTCTTAGAAAGACAAGGGTAAATTATTTTAATATACTTCTTCTTGAGACAGGGTCATGTGCATTCCAAGCTGGTCTAGAACTTGCTAAGTAGCCAAGGATGACCTTGAATTGCTAGTCCCTCCATTTTCTACCTCCCAAGTGCTAGGAATACAGTCATGCAGGACCACACCTGAGCTGTGCAGGACTGGAGATCAAACCCAGGGCTTTATGCATGCTAGGTAAGCACTCCACCCACCGAGCCACACCTCCAGCTCCTTCCCTCTACTGTTAACGTTTTTTTGTTTCTTGGTGCAAGTGGAACAACACTTTAAATTTCAAAACTTTAAGGTGTCTGTTTGTGTATGAGTGAGGAGGGGCTGTGGTATTATGTGCTCATTGCTGTGTGTGAATGCATGTGTGTGTGTGTGTGCCCATGCATGTGTGTGCGTGCATGCATGTGTGCGTGTAGATGCCTATGAGTACATATAGGTATGGAGACTGGAGGTTGACACTAAGTGTCTTGTCTCCATCACTTCCCTCTTTATTTTTGAGACACTGAACCTGAAGGTCATCAATTCAGCTAGGCTGGACAACCAGTGAGCTTTAAAAACTTGCCTATCTGCACTTTCCATTCACAGTGTGGGTGTTCAAGAAGCAAGCTGCTCCTCTTGATTTTTTGTGGGTTCTAGGGATCTGAATTCAGGTCCCTATGGTTACCCATCTGACACTTTACCAAATGAGCCATCTCCCCAGACCAGTAAAGTTATTGCATCTTTTATTACATTTATTTATTTATTTATTTATTTTGCAGTGAGGGAGCACAGGTATGCCTCGGCTCATGTGTGGAAAGTCAGAGGACAACTCAGAGGAGCCAGCTCTCTCTTTCTATCCTGCAGCCTCTGGAGATCAAATCCAGTCAACCAGGCTTGGCGGCACATGCCCTGAACTGTTGAGCCATCTTGCTGGCTCCAATCAAGGTTTTTTTTCTTTTTCTTTTTTTAAGTCAGTAGGCAGGCAACATATAAATCAAGTGGGATCCTGGAAAATACAAATTACCAAGTCAAACCAAGATCCATGAAATACTATGTCAGGGCGAGCCCAATTATTCTTTTTAAGAAACACCAAGGTTTTAGAGAAAAATGAGTAAATCAAAATAAAGATTTCATGCCAAATCTCCTGAGCCCTGAAAGAACTTGCCATCTCTCCAGCATCATTTCGTGAACCTACCACACTTACTTCCCGCGTCATGACCAGGACAAAGGCTCTCTCTTGTCACCCCCTATCCTTAATCTCCTCCCTTAGAATGCTTCTAGCTGAGAACCTCTGAAGTCTGCCTTCTCTGTGGTTTGTTTTTAAATGTTATTTTTTTAAGAAGTCCAGTGCCAGGAATGGATCACCTCTGTTGGGGTTGTTGGCCAATGAAATCCCACAAGCCTGCCTCCAAACACTGAGCCATTGCCAATCCTCTTGGTTACCCTCAAGAACTTGACAGTAAGATCTGATTACTGAAGACTCTGCTGTCAAAGATCAATGAGAAATCAAGCTGAGACTCACGGGCTACCTAAGGAGCTCTTGACAACTGATAGCTTCTTAGAGGGGGTGGGGCTGGTTTGTGTGAAGGATTGTAACCCCTGGCAAGCATGGGCTCTGTTGGGTGCCCCACACCCAAGTGCATATGGGCAGAACACTGCACTTGCTTAAAAAAAAAAAAAGACATAAAGTTGGGTGCTTAAGGAATGTGGTAGATATGGGAGGATCTGGGAGTAGATATCAATATGATTAAAATACACTACAAAATTCTCAAAGAACTAATAAAAACTGGGGAGGGAGGTCTTCTAGACACTCCCCAAGTTGTTAGCCTCCTATCCACCTCCTCATAACACCCTGCTGTTTGCTTTGCCCTGCTTGTACCTAAGGTCTCTTATTTTTCTTCTGTGCAGACTGATGCCTCTGCACACAGGCAGGCTCTTTACCCTGTAGGTACCCAGTCCATGCTGCTGCTTCGATGAGGAAGTACAGATATGAACCCAAGTCCTCTGGAACAGGCAGCCTGTCTCTCACTACACTCTACACCTAGTTTCCTGCTGCAAGTCATCCCACCTAAACCAGCTGCACTTCTCAGCTACACAAAGCAGCACCCCAGCACCACCCTGCACCGAGGACAGCAGAGGGAGACATTCAGATAGTGAGGAAGCAGTTTTTCTTCCTCATCAGACCGGGGTGGAGGGGGGTGGGAATCCTCAAGAGCGACCTCAACGCCTGCTACAAATTAGTTGCCAAAAAAATATTTGCTTAACTCTTGAACTGTATGCTTGGGAAATAAAGGGGAATTTATTCTTGCTTTGTAACCAGACCCTTGAGAAATACCCGCTGCACTTCCCCAACTCCTTTGAGAATTACCTGGACACCCTATGCCCTGCCCTTTCTTTATCCCCTCTATTAAATGAGATATTTGTGTTTTAAATGAAGACCATTGTTGGCCCATCATCGGTGGGAAAGCATCGCTGTGCACGCATTCCTCCTGTAATAAAAAATAAATCCCTTAAGCCTATAATTTGCTCCTGTGGGTTTTGAATTTTGAAGTCCAAGAATGCATCTGCCATCGGGGAGGTTGGTGCTGGGGCTGAACGGCTCTGCAGCTGTGTGTGCGCCCATTGTTCGTGATGGAAGAATGGTTAGGAGGGGCTCGGTGTTCTGTTCCCATAATAAACCCTATGTTTCTAAACACAGGTGCCTTTGGATGCAGACACCTGTGTCATTAAATGGGGACAGATTACAATAGCAGCTCAGAAATAGGCCCCTTGGATATGCGGGGTGCCATTACGGCGGGAGCTCTTATCAACCATCGCTATTATTTCTTTGATGACACTGTGGTACAGAAATGGTGGTGACTTACCAAAATATCTGTCACCATGCTTTCAACTTGCTGCCTTGTACCATGGAGTAGGGGGAGGGAGCCATGCTAGAATCTGCCCCATTGTCATTGCTGAAAAGAGCCATCAGACGCCCGCTCCTTCCTGCTATCACTTCTGTCTGCTTCTTCCTTCATCTCTGTGTCTGTCTCTGCTGTTTGATGTGCAGAAATGAAAGAGTTCATGAGAAATGCTTGCTCACTGGGGGCTTTGATGAGGAGTCCTGGGAAATTATCAAAAAATGCACAGGGAGAAAAAAGGGGAAGGCTATCAGGTGACCCGTGTCCATTCTCCGGCAGCTTGCCCCTGGATTCCTGTAACTCAGACACGGGGACTCAGGACAAGCCTTGCAGGGACTGGTATTCTCTGCCGTTTCGATCCGTGGGAACTTACCCTTCTGCGTTTACTTTTGTAACTATCCGTCCTGGTTCTAAATGAGTGTGCTCTAAGACACAGCTTAACAAAAGTGTACTTCAGTATTGGTCAACAAAGTTCATTCCCACTTGTCCTCTTAAGCATTTTGTGGAGACAGAGTTGACATGCAAAAACTTGTTTGTATTTAATGTATGCAACTTTATAAGCTTTGAAATAAGTACACCTGTTGAAACATCACCACCATGTATGCATTGAGCCTGCAAATGTGGGAACCTTCCCTCCCTCTCTATCTCGTTGTATTATTGTTGCCTTTTGGCACATAATACTTTACATGAGAGCTACTGCCTTAGCAAAATTTCCCATGGCCAACATGGTATTGTCGATTTCAGGCACTGTGCTACAGTTGCGGTTTATTTTGTGTATCTGAGACGTTTGCCAATTGATCAATACAAATAAAGTATGACTCTCCTTTGAGAAGTAGAGTGTGCACCACCCACACCTTGCTGTCTTCTTCCTCTAAGCTCCTCTCTCTGTCTCTGTCTCTGTCTCTGTCTCTGTCTCTCTGTCTCTCTTTGCCTCTCTCTCTCTCTCTCTCGTGCTTAATTCTGTGTTCAGATCCCTCCTGGCCAACTCAGACTTGGCCTGCTTATGACTCATCCTAATCGTCATTTCTGTTGAAGAGTCTAGGGTCAGGGTTTCAATAGATAGCTTGTAAAGACATCCTCACCCCACTGTGGACCACAGCTTGGAGCTGTGTTTCTGGCCCAAGCACTTATGCAAAATGAATAGCTGAAAGAGCATGGCTGCTACGCTCTAGATCAGTGGTTCCCAACCTTTCCGATGCTGTGACCCTTTAATACACTTACTCATATTGTGGTGACCCCAACCATAACATTATTTTTGTTGCTACTTCATAACTGTAATTTTGCGGCTGTCATGAGTCATAATGTAAATTTCTCTGTTTTCTGATGGTCTTAGGCCACCCTGTGAAGGGTCATTTGACCCCCAAAGGGGTAGTGACCCACAGGTTGAGAATCACTGTTCTAGAGTCATGTCTAGTACTGTCAAAGCATCCAACGCAACGCCATTGCCCCAGTTCCTCCCACACTGGGATCTTATCTCTTCAGTTCTGTGAGCCCAGTCTGCTCAGGATCTAGGGATCCTCAGAAACAGTGTTCTCCCATTACAAAAGAAAACTTAGAAAAAATGAGAAGCAAAATGTGACCTCCACATCTTGGGAAATATCCATGCGTGCACAGCTTGCCAAGTGTTGAAGTGTGTCCATGACCCACAGTGCACTTACATGTCATTACTTCCTGAGATTGCAGAGATCTCCTGTAGAGGCCTAGCCCCTTGAGGGTAAGAGCTGCCCTGGAAGAGGGAAGAGCATCCTCTGTCACATCAATGCTCTGACATTCATGTGGCTATGTGTCCTCTGAGAGGCACCATAGTCCCATGTCCCTCCCCCTTCCTCCCCTTTTCCACATTTCGAGAGTTGGGCCTTTTGGCTCCTTCCCAGGGAACAGTTGCTTCCAGTGGAGAGTCTTGTGGGCCCAGGGTTCATGGGAGCCTCCCACTTGATAAGTGCCCTTCCCAGAAGTAGCATTTGTCCTGGGAGACCTGAGGAACATCACATTTTAAAATCAGTGTCCCCTTCGATACAGAAATATGACTAATTTGTTGAAATTAGAGATAGCATCTTATTGCTTTTAGGAGCAGAATAAAACCTCTCAAGCCACAGCGAATTGTGAGCCCTGGGGCTCTGGCCTCTCATTAAGTTTAAAATGAGGGAGAATTTCCAGATCCAGACACAGAGGGCTCTTTCTCTTCAGATTTGCTCTGCGTGCCTCTTGTGTGTAGAAATTCAACACGACCTCGAGGAGACTGGGGATGAGCCAGGCATTGTGATTGATAGAGAGCACTTGGAGCCAGACCAATGCAGATAGACCATCCTTGCTTACAACAGAGACAATTAAAATGCAGGATTGCTAACCCCAATCTCACCCTGGTCTCAGGAGAGTGCCGTAGACCTGACTTTGATGGTACAGTTCTCAAGTCCTCTCAACACATACACTAAGAGGTAGACAGACATCCCTGTAAACCCAGAAATACTTGAGTCTAATTTTTAATTGTTTTCTTTTGTCTGAGAAAGGATCTAGCCCTAACCCTAACCCTAACCCTTTTTTTGTTTGAGAGCTAGGCTGCTCTCACATTTGTTATGTATCCTAAACTTGAACTCTCAGCAGTCTTCCTGCCTCAGCCTCCACACACTCTGGGATGACAGACAAGTGCCACCACACCTAGCTTTCCATTTGACTTTAAGCTGAGAGAGGTTTGTGGGGAGAAAGCTTGCAGATTGATCATCAAACAATTACCGTGTCTCAGCACCATAGAAAACGAAAGCCCCGAGGTCTTTGCTGTATTCCTGTCCTTCTCCCTACCCTGGAGCAAAGCTCGTTAGGTCAGTCATTTTACATATTGACCTTTCATGTCATATTAAGGAGAAATATGCATTTATCCATGCTAGGTATGCCCATATCCAGGTATTTAAATTTAATGCCCCTGATTCCCACACACTTTTGAAACTGACATTGTTAACACTGTTGGGGGAGGGGGGGCGGCTAAGCTACATTGTCACACAGACATTAGACATCAGGTTGGAAAACGTGTTTTCCCTGTGGATATGCAGTTTAATACCAACCAAAGGTCTCTGCAAAGTGGTTCCAGAGTTTCTTCCCACTTTTCTAAAATAGGAAGTAGTGCAAAGTCGAGCAAAAATGTAGATATTCGTTTTCAGCCTAAAATATGTCCTCTCTTCTTGCCAGGGAGCCCAAGTTGGCCTTGACCCTCCTGCCTTTGATTTTCCAGTGCTGGGATCCACAGTGTGAGCCACCACACCTGATAGGACCTCCGGTTCTTTGAAGATAACTGTCATGTCACCTGGCATTTGTGCAGTTTCCTATTATGAGATAATTGTCAGTCAGTCTGTCTGTCTGTCTGCCCACCTAGGGATGTGTAAGCTGCATGTGAACTGATGGGCTATGATTTCTGTTTTCTTCTCGGCTCTATCCCTGCATCTGAGTGAGTCTTGACATACTGAGCATGTACAAGAAAGGCCCATTGACAAGTCTCAGCCAGGTTCAGTGACCCTGAGCTCTTTGGGGGCCACTGCATCATGCTCTGTGAGTTCTTTGCCTCCTGTCCTATCTCTAAACAAAGTCTTCTCTGCCCACTGTGACCTGACTGGAGTCTCCTCACTACTGTGTTTGGTTGCATGAAGACTGTGTTCCGACGCACCCCCCCCCCCCGCCTTGCCCTCCTCTCCCCTCCGCTCCCCTCCCCTCCCTCTACCTTCCTTCTTCTTCTTATTTGATCAAACGTGACTTAAGGACAGGGACACATTCTGAAAACTGCTATTAGGTGCCCTCACCATCCCGTGAGCATTGCGAAGTGTACATGCACACACCTAGAGGGTAAGACACTCTCACAGTCCATTACATTGTACACATACAAAGGCCCGCTGCACAATATGTATAGTGTTTCCTATTGCTCTGAGGGATGCGAGAACAACACAGTAAAACTGGGTCAAACATAAGAGAAGATAAAATTAGGAGATGTTAGGAGTAAGGTGCTGTTGAGGTTTGGTCTTTTGCTTATATTGTAATGCTAAATACTGACCCTCAAGGCCTGGTTGCCCCCAGGAATGAGAGTCTGCACTATACCCAAGTGATGCTATATGACCTTGCCCTCCAAGTTATCCCTGACTGGTGAATAAAAATGCATACAGCCTATAGCTGGGCAGAATTGATACAGGCCAGGTTTAGGGTTCATGGAGTCTGAGGAGAACCACAGCGGGAGAGGGAGAGAAAGCGAGAGAGGAGAAGATGCCATGGGATAAGAATTTTAAAGTCATGGCCATGAGGGCTGGCTAATTGGAGTTAAGAGCAGCCCAGATGAAACATAGTAATAACTCAGGGTTGTCTATAGAAAAGTAGATTTTAACAGCACAGAAGGAAGATTATCTGCTCAGTTTTAGTGTGATAAAGGCTTATTATAAATTAAAGGTCACGTATGTGTGTGTGTGTTTATCTGGCAATTAAATAACCAAAGGCAGGGTAGAAGCCTCTGATTGAGATTAAATATTTTCTACAAGGTGCCCAGGCTGCTGCGTGTGGCACGCAGTTCACCAGTAACTTTTCACGTGTAAGATAAACTCCGAAATACCCATAGAAGCATAAAACCATGAAGTGCACGCACAGGCAGGGGCATGGCCATTTGTTATTAAACATTACATACCGCGCTGCACTTCTTTTTATGATGTCAAGGTTGCAGGTTCATTTCGTCCCCGTGGCCGTAAGCACGTGAGCAGCTTCCAGTAATTTACATAGCTGAGTTCTGCTAAACCCTTAGTCTGGTAAACTTATGTGGATAGCTGACGGTTTTAAATCTAAACCCTGTACAGATACGTACAAGGTGGGCAATGTTCCTTCCTTGAACTTGCCAAAAATTGGCCAGTAAAACTTTATGGGCTTTTTGGCTTTTAGAGTAATCCTGACTTCTGCTGTGACTTCTGGGGCTGAATAAGATAGTTTACTTTTAGTCGTCTTTTAAGCCATGGTATTTGCATGTAAGAGTATAAATTTACCACCATGTCTGACTTTTGCTGCTTTCCCCCAGATTGCCTGTTCAGTCACAATACTAACGGATTCGTCTCTCTCTAGCTCCCCAGGCAGATAATAGCGCTCCTTTCAAATGTCCCAATCTTGATCCCCAGGATCCGAGTGTAAATTTATATGACTTTGTACATCTCTAGAAAACACTACAGGTAGTTATCTTATAAAGGGAAAAGGTTTATTGGGCTGCCAGTATAGAAGATTTCAGCCAATGATCACCTGGCCTCCTTGTTCTAGGCCTGTGACAAAACAGAATATCATGGGGGGCATGTGTGGCTGAGCAAAGCCACTTCCCTCGTGATTGAGAAACTAATGGGAAGAAGAAGGGACAGGGTGTGGGTTACTTGAAACTCAGGATGTAGGAAGAGGCTTATAAAGCCCTACTACAAATTAATTAAAACACCATAAGAGGGCTGGCAAGATGGCTCAGTAGGTAAGAGCACTGACTGCTCTTTTGAAGGTCCTGAGTTCAAATCCCAGCAACCACATAGTGCCTCACAACCACCCATAATGAGATCTGATGCCCTCTTCTGGTGCACCTGAAGTCAGCTACAGTGTACTTATATATAATAATTAATAAATCTTTGGGCCGGAGCAAGCAGGGACTGAGCGAGCAGAGTTGACCGGACCGAGCAGAGGTCCTAAAAGTTCAATTCTCAGCAACCATATGAAGGCTCACAACTATCTGTACAGCTACAGTGTACTCACATACATAAAAAAATAAAAATAAATAAATTAAAAAAAATACGTCATAAGAGTTTGAAAAGAGATGTGTTCTTGTGAACAATGCTGTTCCCAGAACACATAGGTAATCAAATGAGAAATCTCAGTGCCAGGTATGGACTCTAGGAGTTATTAACCTGGAGATCCCAGAGGCATCCAAAGAAATGTGGGCCATGGTCATTGCTCCTGGCAGTCAACTATAACTAGATGGTAAGAGCTTAGTGAGGAAGACACCTCATATTTGGTTGTAAAAGCCAGAGAAACCAATCTTGAATTAACCTACAGCCTCTATTCCTGCTGGCTAGCATTCAGAGCATTAGAAGGGACTGAACAGACTGAGGGCAGGGCAAGGGGAATCAATGGTCTTATGTACTGCTAGACCCTGCTATTACAATACCAGCCTGCCAAGCAAGAGATGCCCACTGTGCAAGAGAAGAAAGGCTTCTTACAAGAGTAGGTAACCACTCTCTTGATGGGATCTAAGACTTGCTCCACAGGAGGGAATTCATGCCCAGTGTGGCAAATGGGATCAAAACCCATAGTGAGGAAACCCGGAAGTCCCAGAGGAGAACACATTGATGGTCTTCTAAGTGTTCATGTTGTCAAACTGTCTTCGAAATGTTTATATTTATATCTGTAGATGTGTGCTGCTCCCCACCTTAGCCAGAGAAGCATCTTATTGTCCCAGGTACAGTTTAACGTGAAGACTCAGCTCAAAGTGCTGAGAACACATGACTGAGTGCTCGGTCATAGATGGAACGGCTCTATCAACACGCATGCGCGCATGCACCATGGGTGTTTTAGCCACACTTGGACCAGCAAAGCTTTGCCACTTCGTGAACCACTTGTCTCTTCTGCTGACCTTGCTCATTGGTTCTGTTTTGTTTAGCTGATGGTAACACCACAGCCAGACCAAACTAATTTGGCAAGATTTGGGGTTTCTCAATAATAACCCATACTTTCCTGGCTCGCATGTTTGGATCACATGTTTCCTGTGTGCCGCTGTTGAGAGCACACAGCTGCAGTGTGGTTCATAGGTCCTATTCACCAAGCAGCAATCTGTAACACAAGGTCCAGCAACCATAGCGGGGCTCTGAAGAGCTGCGGTCTCCTCCGAGTTAGAATTCTTTCCTCAGAGATGCTTGTAAAGGATTCTCATCAGCAACCACCCACCCTGTATCATCTAAGAAAATGAATACTCCCCCCCCCCCGTTCCCCATCACCACTCAGCCTCAGCATCTGGGCTTTCAAAGGAACTCGTTTCCATTTTGGACCCTTGTGTTTGATCTAAGTGTATTGGAATCTGGATCCAGGGAATTCTCTTGTACTTCCTTTGATTTCCTCCCCATTGTACCAGGGAAAAAAAGTTGCTCTGTATTGTTTTCCCCTTCTCTATCTGCTGATTCTGACCATACTGGCTAAAGAGGCTGGACTGGAAGTATTCCATGGCCACAGCAAGCCCTCTAATTGTACAGGATACAGTCAGCAGATACGAATCCAAATGAGAAAATCTAATCATCTCCAGGAATGTGCTTCCCAGAGCACAGAAATAGTTCTTTCAGGAATAAGCATAATTCCAACTTAAACACACACACATGCACACACAAACACACACATATAAAATATACTCATATACACACACAAACACACATACATTCACACACACACACACAAGCACACATACACACACAAATACACACATACAAACACACATATACACACATACACACACAAATACACATGCATACATACATAGACATACATACACACATGTGCACACACATACACGCACAAACACATACAAACACACACAAACCACATATACACACACAAACATACACACACATACAAACACACACAAACCACATATACACACACAAACACACACAAACCACATATACACACACATACAAACACACACAAACCACATATACACACACACAAACATACACAAACATACACACACATACAAACACACACACACATACAAACACACACATGCAGACACACAGACACACTAGCCTAGGATTGTGTTTTGAAAACTTTGATACTGACTCTTCACTTCACACTTGAGGAAGTGTATGATGTCAAAACTCACAGGTCAGGTCAGAACAAGTCTTAACAAGATGGCTTTCTCAGGGAGCCTTCCACAGTGCGCATGCTTCATATGTTCTTTGAACTAAAGGGTCTAGAGAGTATCAAACCCCCCTGGCTTCATCCATCTCCTACATCTAGTGGCTGTGTTGTGGCCACTGCTGTGTATTTATTTGCTAGCCAGCCTTTTGCTGGCACTGATGCTGTTCTGACATGGGGCAAGGGGTGGGGTGGGGGGGGGGGTGCAGTTACTCACTCATGCTGCAGACCTGCACAAGCCCAAAGCCTCCTGTCTTCCTCTGCTACTCACCCAGTCCTATCCAGCCTCTGACGAGGTCCTTCAGAGGTGCCCAGACTAGAATGTACTCAGTACTGGTTTTTGGTGCCTTTTCTTTGTGCTGGATCCTGAAATGAATGATTCCTCCAAGCTGTTGTATTGAAGCCATAGTATTATGAGCAGTGTACACTTGTAAGAGGTGGAGCCAGCTGGATAACTAAAGTCATTGAGATGCTCTTTGAAGGACACTAGGGGTCCAACCTCTACCTCTTCTACTCTTTTGTTTCCTGTCCAGGAAGTTTGCTACTTTCAGTGCCTCTGCCATGATATATTTCTATACCTCAGACTCAGAACAACAAGGCCTATTAGTCATGGGCTGAAACATCCATTGCTGTGGGCCAAAATAAATCTTTCCTCTTCTTAAGTTGACTGAATTGTTCTGGTGACAGATGCTGGCTAGCACACCATCCTTCATGCTGGCCCCTGGGTTATGTTGCCCAATGGAAAATTTGAATTTAAGCTTTGTTCCAAGCTCTGCTTTTTGAGGGAGAAAAAAAAGGGACAGAAAAACACATTTCCACTTGGGAAATGTCACATTCCATATCTTATTTCTGGAAATCTGGGAAGCCCATCTGTGTTGGTTTGAATGAGAACAGCCTACACAGGCCCATATAATATCTGTGTGTCTAGTCCTCAGTTTGTAAATATTTGGAAGGATTAGGAGGTAGGTTCTTGCTGGAGAAGGTATGCCCCTGGGGGTGAGCTTTGAATTTTCCACAGCCCAGGCTAGACCCAGTGTCGCTCCCTCTGCCTGCTGTCTGTGTGTCAGGACATAAGCTCTTAGCCACTCCTCCAGCACCATGCTTACCCATGTGCCACCATAATGGACTAATCTCCTGAAACTGTAAGCAAGCCTGCAATTAAGTGTTTTCTTTTATAAGACTTACCTTGGTCACTGTGTCTTTTCACAGCAATAGAACAGAACTTAAGACATTCTCAGCTTTTTAAAGATCTTAAGGAGTTCCACTTCAACCAACCAACCAACCAACCAACCAACCAACCAACCAACCAACCAACCAGAACCAAACAGAATAAAATGGAAATAAAACAACAAGACTTGCTTGTTGTTTAACTTTAAGTAGAAAATGCTCAAATCTTTGGATTATGAACCTTCCTTGGGAAAGAGCTCTATCCTAAGAAATGCAAATCTAGAATGTTCTATAGCCACATTAAAGATTTAGAATTCCCGAGATCTATGTGTACAAGTGTAGTAGTGGGTGAATGGCGGTCCTCAAAAGACCTGTCAGTGTCCTACGCTTGAGAGCTGGGTGTTTGACTTCACCAAGAAAGAAGAGGATCTCCATTGAGATGGACTTACGTACATGGGAAGGAGAAAATCGCCTTGCATTAATGGGACTAAGCCTATGGTCTTAAGGCAGTGGCTCTTCAATCAGAAAAGGAAAGGAAGACAGAAGCACAATTGGAGGGAGGAATGGGAAAGAAACTATAAAGATCGTATAGGAAACCAAGAAGCAACAAGGATCAGCAGGAGCCAAACTCGACAAGGAAGCGTTCTCTTCCTTGGACTTCTGACCTTTTAAGCTATAGAAAGATCATTCTGGTGTCCTGAGTCATGGAGAAACGGAGGGAAAAGACCCCTGAGAGGGAGCACCCCTTGTCATCTGGACCTCTCACTAAGGAGATACACAGCAGGCTCTCCCCAGGGGTTCATTCTGATCCAGAGAGACTTGGGAAGAGCATGCTCACGTCAGGGTGAGCAAAAGAGTGGGTAAGCACAGTCCCCAAGGGCGCTGTGGGAGAGCCAGCTCTTCATAGTCAGTGCTTGAGTGGCATGTGCCCATGCAAAGTTGATGACTGCAGTCCCTCTGGCTCTAAGATTTTAAGACCATTCAGCCACAGGAAGCCTTAAAGAATGAGCTCTTCACATACTTTTAAGTTTTACTTTGCAGTGTTGTCCTTCCAAAGCCACCTCACGTGCTAGGGCCACACTCTACAGTGACCCACAAACTCCAGCCCTCAACAGTTTTCTTCATGTAGCTAAGGTTTCCACAATGTTAGTTACCGATAGCCAACTGCGGTTCAACAAAAGTCGATGATCTGTAAGCTTCGAACTCCCTGCCATTCTGAGTAGACAGCATATGCCATCTGGTCTTCTCCTCTTGATCCAGCGTATCCATGCTGTGCCCGTGTCCCATCTTTTACAGTAGCCATCTTGGTTAGCAGCAGACTGTCATGGCAGCATGGTGTTTGGATACAGTGGCCAGGGCTACCTGGGTTTCAGGCACTGAATGGGTATTGTGGAGTGGATCCCTCACAGACTGGACAGGAGCAGATGTGCAGACTACTGTAACATGTTTAACAGGTAGTAACTGACTGGAGCTTGGGTTCACTCACATATGAAGGTCCAGATAGGCTTCTTATTCCCTACATCTTGGGTCATTTCTAAAGAAAACTATGGCCAACAGTGTGTATTAGAAACACAGATTTTCTGAAGTTCCAAAAAACCTTCATGCCTACAATCTCATTGACTTCTTGGTTAGGCTTCATTTTTTTCTTAAAGCCTGTAAATCCATGGACAGCTGAGAGTCAGGGACCAAGGCCTGTCCTCAGCCTTCTTTGGGAAATTCAAATATTTCCTTTCACTGCTGGTTTTAAAACCAGTGACTGTTTAAACCAATGACTGTTCTAGGAAAATTAAGGGGTTTTTGTTTGTTTGTTTGGTTGGTTTGGCTTTTTATGAGATGAATTATGTTTTTAAATCTTTATTAGCTGATTACAACTTAAAATTCTTTGATACACCAGCAGTCGTTATGTGCTTCAAGGGGGCAGTCTCATCGGAGGCCGCTTTCCTGTCTTCTGGTTAGTATGTAGAGAGATGTGCCTGCAGGCTCCACCGTGCCTTTTCCAGATGCACAACAGCACAAGGCTGCTTCCCTGCAGAGCCAACCTGTCAAAAGCACTTCACAGAGCACTGCCTGCGACCTCCAGGCTACAGTAAGCAGCGAAGAGATTCTTGAACTAGATCCAGATGGAAAACACAGTGACAGCTTTGGATTCCTTCCAGGGGCCCCAGAAGAGGTGCTGTAGACACACACACACTTCTTCATAGGGCCTTTAGAAGAGAAGGGGGTTGGGGAGCCAGGGCCCTAAAAATCTTTCCACGGTCAGAAGTAAACAGACCTATTACGGGGCCTATATTTCATATGGACATTTTCACAGGACTTTTGTAGACTGTTAACGACCACAGCCTTCATGGTGTGAAGAAAACCTAGGCTAAGAAACGAGCTTGGCTTGCCTGTGAAGTATGGGCTGCACCATGATCTGGCCCCTCCCTTCAGCTCAAGCCTTAATTCCTTCTCTGAGAAGAGGAGGGGGAGGAGACTAGCTTCTGGGGTCATGGCGAGGACACGATGAGATTGATAGAAACTTTAGTTTGTAAAGATGGTGCCTGTCATACAGATATATTAGGAATGGTCCAAGGGAGCATGTCTCCTGAAAGAGACATGCATCATCAGACGGTTACAAGAGCTCTATGCAGAGAAGCGAGCCGGGGGCGGGGCCAAATGCCCAGGCTTCTGTTCCTTGTCTTGAGAAAACAGGTTAAGATTGAGATTCCTCACTTCCTGCGGTATCCAAAGATGTGTGTGAACAGCGGTTCCCCTGAGAAGACAAAGGCTGTAGTCCGGCTCTGGAATCTTGCAATGAAGGGACCTGTGGGGATCTAATGGGGACACACACCTATGTGACAGCCAAAGTAGCCAATATACTGTAAAGAGGAACGGCGGAGTGGGTGTTGCTACACCCAGTGCAGTTAGGAGCATAGTGTTCTACATTGTTGGTCAGCTGTCCAAGCTGCAGGGGACTTTAAAGGCGACCAGGCCCTCATCTCATTTCAAGGAATAAAGCCTGGGTCCTGCATATTTCCCTGGTTACACAGTCAGGTCACCCAAGGGCTGTTAGTTTGGTGTTTTCTTCATATTCTCTCTTCTTTTGTAAGGGATGGCCTGTGTGAAACCTACAGCGAGCTCTCAGCCACTCCCAGGGGTCCCAGAGCCTACAAATCCGTACTTTCTGTAAACGAGGAAACTGCACTAGAGAGATTCGGCAGCCTGCTTAATGCTGCACAGCTCCATTCTTCTGAGGCTTACCCATGTTCATTATGGCCGTCGGAGAACTTCCTGGTTGCTCTCTTCGACTTGCAACATTACATGGTGGTGATATTAAAATGATTACCAGCTATACTATGAGCCATAGGCTTTATTTTCCTATTTATGGTTGGTGGACTCACTGGAATTGTGTTATCAAACTCATTACTTGATATTGTACTTCACGACACATATTCCATAGTAGCTCATTTCCACTATGTCTTGTCTATAGGAAACAGTCACTTCATCCCTCCCCCACCCGCTGGTGCTCAGGGGTGTGCTAGTGGATCGGCACCGATGATGTCATTAAGGACCTTGGCGGAAACCAAAACCACCCCACCCCTATTCCTGCTGCTTCTGAACGTTCAGCCAGACATTTCCCTTCGGAGCATTCCTCTTTGTTGCTCGGTCACGAGGGAGGACGGAGACCAGAATCTTCTATCTGGAACCTTCCTTCCAGGCTCTAAAATGTTCTGAGTTCTTCCCGGTTCTAACGGCATGATTCTGAAGGATGAAGGGGTTATAAGCCAGCCTGAAGGTCAGAGTGGAGGGGCAGTTGACAAGGACATGATTCTTTCTCTTGGGGATACTGTTTCTGGCCTTTAGGAAGTAGGTGTTTGTAACTAGGCTCAGTGTTAGTCATTGATTCAAATCAAAGACTTGTCCTCGGCGTTCTTCAATGCCTCTGAGAAGGACTGAGCATGGTAAAGTCTCTGCAATAGGAAAGGAATGAGTGTGGACACCCAGAAGAAACACTCATGCTGAGGCAGGCCTGGTACAGTGGGCCAGCGGAGGGAGGGAGACCTTGGCACTGGGATCAGCTATGGGCCTTCCTTCTCCTGACTCATAGCCTTCAGAGATTTAGTCTCCTGACTCTTTGCAGGCTTATACATGACCTCTGGAGTCAGCTATTGATGGACCTGGTATATTGAAGATCACAGAGCCCTCAACTCAGATTCGGGGTCAGGGTACTTGTCTCAATTCAGCTACCAAACAAGCTAGGGGAAAGCATGAAGAGAAAGCCCAGGCTCCTCCTCACCGCAGTTAAGAAGGAATTCTAAGTATGTTCACTGATCTATCAGGCTGCAAAATCAAAGCTTAAAGACATTCTTCTCAGGCTGGCAAGATGGCTCAGTGGAAAGAGGGGCTTGCTGCCAAGCCTGACAACCTGAGTTTGATCCCTGGGTTACATGGTAGAAAGAGAGTACTGATTTCTGAAAGTTGTCTTCTGAACTCCACATATGTGCTATGGCATATGCATACCAAGCAATACTACCCACACATATAATAAATAAGTAAGTAAATAAATAAATAAATAATTTAAATTAAAAATAAGTTTTAAAAAATACTTATCTGGTGAATGTGGCTGAGGTTGCTTCTTCCCGGTCCAAGACTTTACCACAGAGCAAGATAAATGGGGGATTTGGAGTTCTTGGATGCCAAGAAACAGAATTTCCAGAGCAACAGAGATGACTTTATGCAGTGGCTTTCCATAGTATTGCATTAAGTGAAGGATGAATCCCTTTCACTTTGGTCTCAATTTCTCACTTCTAATCAGCCCTGACCTTCTACATGACCAGAGGGATACATATCCGAGATAGCCCTCAGTTTTGTCTATATACAGGGGACAACAATCAAAATCCCCAACACAGTGACACATCCCCTAAGCAGCTCTGTCAACTTCTCTCTAGATGGAGCCCCATTCTCGATAGCCCTAGCCAGTCAGTGTTTCTGACTAAGAGCCCCTTCATCAAACTCAATATAATATATTTTTTAACAATATATTATATATTATATTATATTACATTACATTATATTATAGTATATTATAGTATATTACATTATATTATATTATATTATACTATACAATATTATATTATATGGTGTTTTATCTGCATATATGTATGTGGACCACTTGGATGCCCAGTGCCTTCAGAAGTCAGAAGACGGTGTTGAATCCCCTAGAACTGGAATCACAGGTATTTGTAACTCGTCCTGAGGTTTATGGGAATTGAACTTGGGTCTTCTGGAAGAACAGCCAGTGCTGTTAATCATTGAACCATCTCTCTAGCCATCTTTGGGCATAGAGTTCTTCACAAATATGAGGCCAAAAAAAAAATGGCTTTCTATTGTCACAAACATGGGCATTTTACTAGGCCAAATTTGCTTTTGAAAGTAACAAAGAGATACACAAAGCTTTGGTTGCCAAACATTTGTAAATAATTTTTCTTTTGCAGATGCCTTTAAAACATGAGTTCTCTGAATCTCTTGGCCCACAGCATGGCTCTCCACCATGGGACCTTGGTAGTTTTCTTCCCACGTTAAACCAACTGCTGAAGAAAGGGGTCTTAGCCACTATTCTGCTGCTTTGACGAGACTTCATGACAAAGGCAATGGTTATGAAGAAAACCATTTCACTGGGAGCTTGCTTACAGTTTTAAAATGTTAGCCCATGGTCTCCAGACAGTCATGCACTAGAGCAATAGCTGAGAGCTTTATGTTTGATCCATAGGCAGTAGGCAGAAAGAGAAAGAGATGGGGTGGGGGAGAGGGAGAAAGACAGAAAGAAAAACTGGGTCACAGTGGGCTTTTGAACCCTGAACACCCATCCACAGTGACACACTTTGTCCAACAAGAGCACAACTCCTAATCCTTCCCAAACTGGTTCACCAACTGGGAACCAAGTATTCAAGCAGATGAGTTTGTGGGGGCCACTCTCATTGGAACCAGCGCAGAAGGACAGTTTGTGAATGACGATTCTTCAAGGAGAAGTTTTCTAAAACTAACTAGGAGGAGCAAGGACCCTCTCATTTCCCTCTAAGGCACTGAAAAAATGTTGTGGAGATTTTTTTTTTTATTTTAAATAAATGTGGCTAGCAGATAAACAGTGAATCAGAATTTCGAAGTATATCCAACTGAGTGGAGAAAGTGTGCCCTCCTCTCTCTCTCTCTCTTTCTCTCTCTCTCTCTCTCTCTCTCTCTCTCTCTCTCACACACACACACACACACACACACAGAGCTAGTTTTTCTATGGAACTCAAAAGGGTTCATGAACTAAGGAGAGACTTCACGTTCATTGTGGTCACATGACAGGGATCACCTGTCATCAGTCACCACCAAGCTCCCATGTAATCTAGACCTCATGGAGACCAGTCTTTACTGTACAGATCCACATGAATCACCAAGAGAAGAATTCATTCCCATTCATAAATGGGACAAAGAGGCATCTGGTCAGAGCCGGAGGCAGTCAAACCAGATCATGGTTCAGAGGCACACCTAGTCCCCAGCCCTCAACACACTGCTCTCTGGTGGTCTGGAGGGGCATTGTCAAGCAGATGTGACTAAGGTAGTATGTTATTTTCCCACTAGAACGGATCTTCACCTGAAACAAATCATTACAATGTCTTCATTAATCCTCTTCAGGGCTCCCCTGCATGAGGATCTGGTGCCTCCCCCGTGTTACATTCCCTCCATGGCTCTGACATAGGTTAGCACAGGATTACTTTCCAGGACTCTGCAGAGGGAAGCATATTTAATCAGAGAATGCGAAAGCCTCAGTGCAGCACAGTGAATCATATGCCCGGAATGGCACTCATAATGAGCACACTGAAAGAATACAGAAACATGTACGATGGAGAATCTTAAGGACTTCCAGAAATACATGGATTAAAAAAAAATCTGTTAGCTGTGCTAGCTTCATTTAAATCATTGCTTATGCTGTCCCCTCCCTCAGTATATTCACACACAGACCTGGCACTGGTGAGACCTCGAGTTTCCAAGGGCTGCAGCCAGCTCTCCAGCATCAGCAAGGCAGTTTCATTTCTAGAAATCTAAATAAACTCATTTATTTTGAGGCCAACTAAGCAGCTGTAATATACAATAACTGGGTTGCCATATGAATGAATGAGCTAAGGTGTATGTGTACCCAGATAGACATAACACATACACACACACACACACACGCACACGCACACGCACACACTGACAGGCTCATGCATACCAATACACACTCAAACACAAACTCATGCACACACAATAGAACACTCATACACACATGACACACATTTGTGTGCACACACATGTGCACACACTTGTGTACACATACATGCACAAACATACATGCATCCACACTAAGTGCACACATACATGTGCACACACTTGTGTACACACACACGCACCCACACTTGTGCACACATACAGGCACCCACACAACCTCTGTCAGCTAAGATTACCCATCCTGAAACAAAATGGAGGGTCTCACTTGATGCCTAGCCAAGCAACAGTTTTGCTGGGAACTGGGGGAGAACGGGAAACATTCCTTCATGTCCTAAATGTCAGGGCTGGGGGAAGAACGGAATAATCAGGGGCTTTTATTTTCCTCCATATATTAGGGCAAAAGGTCATCCTCCTGTCCTGTATCTGTCTCCCATAATAGGACAGATCAGACATTCTGCATGAGTTAGTCCCACTGTTATTTCTTAATGCTACAGTGACTGGTTTATTTAAGGACTGGCACATACTAAAATACATGGATATTTTAAAAATACATTTAAAAATAAATTGTATTTATTTATTTATTTATTCATCCATTTATTTATTCATATCTATTTTGTGTGGATGAGAGAGAGGGAGATAGGAGAGAGAGAAAGGGAAAGGGAGGGAGGGAGACAGAGACAGAGGCATAGAGGGACAGAGAAACCGTGTGCAGGTGGCTGTGGACTCCAGAAGAAAGTGCCAGGTCCCTAGACGTACAGGCAATTATGAGTTGCCCAGTCGTTGATGCTGGACCTGAACTCTGGAAGAGTGGGAAGCATTTTTACCTGCCTGCCTCCTCTCCATCCCTCAGATGTACAGATCTCAAGAATATAACTCAATTAGCCCGACCTCTGGTCAGACAGAAACTGCCACCAATAGAGACAACCATACATTCTAGGACTCTTCTATCTCAGAAAAATTCTACACATACTCAACTCAGTCAGACCCTGCACCTAGAAGGTTTTACAAACAAAACACACAAATATCTCTGCTGCCACTGTCCATCTAATCTAGTTGGGCTAGACAGGCAATAGACAAGTAAGTGAGGAAGATCATAGAGGAATTTCAATGCCATAGAAATGTAAAAAGAGGATGAATCTGGGTGTGATCATAAGCTCTAGAAAAATGAGGAGGGCATTAGCTCAAATCTTACACAGAGGAGTTCATTAGGAGGATCCCTTGAGCAAAGCCTTGAGGATGGAAGGAGCTGGCTGTCCTGGCCCGTTTTTGTCAATGTGGCACAACCTAGGGTCTTTTATGAAGAAGGAACCTGAAGCAAGAAAAAGCCTCCACAAGAAGCCTTTAACTCTAGTGCTATTAGGGAGGAATGTGGGAATAAAAGGGACCTGGGGGCTTGCTGAATGGCTGCCTAGCTACAGGTTCAGTAGAAACCCTGCCTACAGGGATAGAGGAAGATGTCAGTGTCCTCTCCCGACACACACACACACACACACATGCGTATGCATGTATGCACATACACATGCACACACATGCACACTTGCATACACAGACATACCCATGCAATGCACACACACATGTGCACACACATATACACTCATACATACACATGCACATACACATATACACATACACATGCACACATGCATATACACATATGCACATGCATACACACATATACATACATATCCATACATGCACACACAGACACACATATATTTGCATATACACACATGCACATATGCACATACATGTGCACACTTCTAGACACACCCATGCAATGCACACACACATGCACACATGCACTTGTGCACACACATATACATTCATACATACACATGCACATACACATATACACATGCACACATGCATACACACACATGCTCATGCATACACACATACCTACATATCCATACATACACAGACATAGACACACATGCACACATACATGCACATAAACACATACACACACACCATGGGAGGGGGTGCATCATATTTTTCTGCTTTTGTCTTTGTTTTCTTAGCAGAGGGCAAATATATTTATGTTAAGAGATTTCGCTCTCACTATTGTGTTAAAACTGGATTGTAAAGACCCATGGAAACAGGCTACCGTAACCATAGGGAAGAAAATGCTGGTCCAGGCCCAAGTAATACCGGAGCACCCAAGAAATGATCAGATCCTCCCTGTGTGTTTGCAGGTCAAACTCTCAGGAATCCCCCCAACCCATGGATATGGTGATAAGTGAGAGAACAGAAGTCAAGCCTGTGCCGTTCCTCAGCCCTGTCCCTTCATGGTCTCCTACCTCAGAGACCACCAAGTCACGTGGCTGCCTTTGTGGACTTGCTTGGCCACCCAAACTGACCCTCCTTCTAACTCTGGTTTTCCCAGCAGGAGGCTCACAGAACCCAAGATACTGCCAGCAAGGTGGCTGTTGTTCTTCCATCTTCAGTTATAGCAGCCGCATAGATCGCAGATCAGAGGAGCGGGATTGGTTACAGCCCCAGGCCAGACTAACATGGCTCCACAGACCTGACCTCTGCTGTACCCAGTCTCTCATCTCTGAATTCCTCTCTTCTGTCTCTGCTACTCTGGAAATCCCAGGGATTCTGGTGTTACACCATCGAGAAGGAAGGCTAAGGAAGAAGGGGACACTGGGGAGAAGGCAAAATGGTAGGGTTGTACACAAAAGTGAAAACGGGCAAATCTTGAATCAGGTTTACTCCCTTCCCCAAAGACCACCCCACTGACCACAGATATGTCCAGAACCCCACCATCGCCCATCACATCCACATAACATTCTGCATGTCCCTAATCTGACCACACAGCATCCTCCTTTGACAGCTCGGTGGCTTGGATGAGGAATGTCACCCATGGGCTCAGGTTTTTGAACACTTGGGTCTCTGGGGTGGGGCATGTTCATGGAGGTAATGGAGCCTTCAGGAGCTACTACAGGTCTGCTGGAGGAAGTGTATCACTGGAGCTGGCCTTGAGGGTTTGTAGCCCTGAGTCCTGATCCACTTCCTGTTCTCCCTCTCCCTCCTTTTCTCTCTTCCTCTTCATAACTCCCCTCAGTATATCTGTCTCTTTGTATCTCTGACTCTCTGCATCTCTCTCTCTCTTTCTCTCTCTCTCTGTGTGTGTGTGTGTGTGTCTGTCTGTCTGTCTCTCTGTCTCTCTTTGTCTCTGTCTCTGTCTCTCTCTCCTTCTTGTATGAAACTGATATGTAATGATCCAGCTTCCTGCTTCTCTGCTTCTGCCCTGTCTTGAATGAATGGAATCTCTCCATCTGGAACCATGAACCCAAAATAAACTCTTTCTTCTATAAGTTGTCTTTGGTCCTGGTATTTTGTCACAGCAACAGATAAGTAATTAGCACAGACAGGCTCCAAGCACAGTCCCCTCACCACTGTGTCTTCTGGAACTTTCCAAGCAGCCCTGCCTGCTATGTCCTCTGGAACTCAAGGCTCTCAGCAGAACCCTGATTATGCCAGCCTCCCAACCTGAGATTGAACCTTACTGTTTACACAGATTTCTGTGTCTCTGAATGTGCCTTCTTGTTACAATTTATTTGCAACCCCCAAATAAGAATCTGCAGTGTGTTTGTACTCGATTGCAAACATACACAAGACAATCATATCATTCTCCTCTGTATCTATTCCCAGGTCAGTGTGGCTAAGATGATGCTCCCAGGTTCAGCTCTCATCCTGTAACAAGGTGTCCTTTTGTGGCATATCAACATCACAGTTTTGTAAACTCTGTACTTCTTGATTTCCTGGTGGGAAATGGGACCAAGCTTCATGCAGATGTCTAATGGATCCTAAGCTCACAAAAGCTGAGATATGCCACAGGAAGAAAACAAGCCTTGGATAAGCTTCCACATAGTAGGAGGTAATGTAGCAGGGGCTGAGAGTCGAATCTTAACCAGGCAGCAGTATATTGAACAAGCAGAGAGATTCACATTAGCAAGGGTGGGCATGGCCCAGCCGATATGAGCACCACGAGCAATCTTGCATTGCTTACTGAGCCTGTGTTCACAGCCACTTCATAGAACCCCGAAATCCAACTGCTCAACCACTGCCCTAAGGACACGGCTGCCCTCAACTGTGCTCTAAGGGAATGGCCGCTACAGAGATTTTACTTAACTCCTTTCTTTGCTACCACGGAGGCTGGGGGTGTCCTCCCTTCTCATCATTCATTCTTCCAGAAGGTTCTTCCTTCCTCCAGCAGCCCCTCACCCCAGTTCATCTGAGACTCCCTGTAAGAGTCTTCGTTTCCGCATCCCCCTCTTCCCAAGAGCGGCTGTCTGCAGACCCCTTTGTTGCTGTCTGCAGACCCGAAGCAACTTCGCTTCCTGAGTTTAGTGCGTCTACATTCTTTCCACCGCACACAGCTCTTTTTACAGCTCGTGAGGGTTTCAATGTCCATGTCTCCCTTCTAATAATTCAACTTTCCATCTCCCTTCATGGTTTTGTTTTGCTTTTTTTTTTTTTTTTAACCTCCTCAGCACTTCTACTCTTCCTCCATTACCCTCTCAAACGATCTAACTGTCCCTCAAACACATCAGTTCTGTTAACTGTGTCCCTTACAGAAGGTCTCAGTGTCAGGCAGCCCACGTTCATCTCCTGACCTTTTCTTTTCTATCACAGCCTCTGAAGGCACGGATCCCCGCAGCGCTCTGAGAGCCAAGCTACTCCGACGCCATTCCGTTCATTGCCCCCTCTTCTTTGTTGACACCTCCTCCCTTCCCACTACTTGCTTGCCTCATACTTTTCCAATATTCTGTATTGGAAAGTCTCAAAATCATTTTTCTAAACCCACCAACTCCCCATTAATTCTTTATAACGTCTTGGAGATAATCCAACATGGCCTCCTACATTCGTCCCGTCCATCTTGTGTTTTTCTGGGTGTCCCATGGATATATAACCGTCAGTCGGATTTTGCCGGTCACTCTGCTAAAACGCCTGCCCATTGGATCCAGTATTCGCATCCTGGTCCTTTTCTCTCTGGATCCGTCCCCACGATGTGTACCAGTTGCTCCACCTTCTTGTGGCTCTCCTTGCTTAGCGTCAGCACCATTTGTTCCCGGCTTTCTTCTCATGACATTGCCTGCTCCTTCTTGTAAATTTTATTAGATTCTTCTTATTCTTTGAACCTCCAGAGCCCAGCCTTCGTATGTCCTTCCTTCTCCATCTATGCACAATGGTCATTTAATCTCATCTGGCCCCATCCACACAGATGGCTCCCAAATGTCTGTGCAGCCTGGGCCATCCTCCCAGACTCGAGATTTGTTTATCCACCTGCCTTGTTGGGTGGATGACTAATGTTTTAAACCTAATCTCGTTGAATCTGAGTGTCTGACTATCTAGTTCAGACTTGACCTTTCCTTGTTCTCCGTCTCGGCATAAGACAGGTTCGTCTGTCCTCTTGTTTCCGTCCAGATCCTGGACATCTTCTTGGCTCCTCTTCCTCTAGGATCCTTTTCCGTGTTATCTATTGCTCTTGGCTCTGTCTTTGGGATATACTCAGAGTCTGGCCACATCTCAGTTTCTTCTTTGTTCCCATCACTTCTTGCCAAGTTTATTGCTTCAGTCTCCTCATCTCCCTGACTGTCTTTGCTTCTCCTTCAGGGTAATGGGGGTAATGCTGACAGGAACCTGAATGCTTTTGAGGTCTCAAAAGGCTTCCCCACTGCCCTGTCCTGAATCTGTCAGAGGTCTCTAACTTTTCTGAATTAAATCCAAAGTTTTCACTGTGGCTGGCCCTAAAGCTCTAGCCAGTCTGGACCTTCCTGTTTTTCCATCTTCTTTTGGAACTTTGCTTGTTTTGGGTCAAATCTTTGCTTCTCCTATATCAGGTCTCTGCAACTCTGCCCAAGGGTCATTTCCTATGCCAATTCCACACAGGTACAGAAAATATGACAGTTCTGTAAACTCAATATTGCCATTTAACAACAAATTCATAGATCCAAAAATCCCATTATGCATCATAAAATGTTTTATAAAGTTTAAGACAAAAAAAACAAATGTCACTATCACAGACTTCGTTCTACACTCTGAGTAACTTTGTACCATGCTCCCTTCTCTCCCCGACTACTTAGCCTACTGTCTTCCTGGTGTATTACTGGACACCTGGCAGAATGTTATCTCTAGCTTCCACCAAAGAATAGGGTCCCTTGTAACAATGGCTTTATTCATTTCATCGATTTTCTCATGAGCTTTCTCATACTGTGAATGATTAATCACCAGGTGTGCTTGCGTCTTCCATAAGAACATTTGTGTAGTAACATATAATGCAACTCTGATTCAACCATTTTCTTAGTCAGTGAGCATGTTTAAACATTGTTACTAGAAGGGACTGGAGAAATGGTTCAGGGTTAATAGCCCTTGCTTCCCAGCTCCCACATAGCACTGCACAACTGTCTATTAATTCAGTTGCAGGAAGTCTGATGCCCTTTTTTTGGCCCCTTTGGGCACTGCATACATGTGGTGCATGTACATGCTGCCAAAACACCCATCCACAGAAAA
This sequence comes from Mus musculus, assembly GCF_000001635.26. Lineage (NCBI taxonomy): Eukaryota > Metazoa > Chordata > Mammalia > Rodentia > Muridae > Mus > Mus musculus. The sequence continues at coordinate 60,319,853 of NC_000079.6, forward strand.
ATAAAATTAAATAAGTCTTTTCTTAATTAAAAAATGTTGCTAGTTTATGAACTATGTCTTTAGGTCATAATAGTGCCAGCTAAAAAATAAAAACACCAAGAAACTGAAAAGAAAATTGATAAGCACTGAAAAGTAGTTCTACAATTGGACATTGGAATTGACTCAGTAAGCAAGGCGTGTATGCAAGCATTAGATGTCGTGTTCAGATCTCCAGTAGCCAATAAAAGCTTCTTGCAACTGTGCATACTTCTAATCCTAGTGCCCAGGAGTCAGACAGAGACTTACAGACATCTCTGCCCATGCAACATAGCTTTGCTGGTGAGGTTCTGTGAGACCCTGCTACCCTGCTTCAAACAATACAATACAGCAGACACCCAACATTGACTTCCAGCCTCCACTCTCACAGAGACATGTGTGCAGGTGTGCATACATCTGAGCAATAAATGAATGTACACACACAAAAAAATAAATGAGTATTTCTACAGATGCATTAACATGAGTGTAAATGAGACCTTTGCCCAAGAGTAGGAACTTGGATGTGGGAAATCGATCATGGATTTAGTCATCACTTACAGAGTAAATACCAAGGGACATAAGTTCTGCTGTGAACTCGCTGGCTACAGAATAAGAGTTTGAAGAGAGCTTGTTTAAGGGATTGTGACTGTAGCACTTTCATGATTGATAGTGGAGCAAGAATTGGGCAGCTTTTGTTTCTCCACCACGAGCTGGGATCTGTTCTCTTGCCTCTCAAAGAAAAGAAAACACCTTTAGAAAAAAAAACATAATAAATAAATTTGCTAATTAACATCACTGGCCTCTTGAAGAGTGTTTCAGATGTGGGAAAGGGTTGTTTTAAAATTTTACTTACTTTAGCAGATCGAGAGCCCCAGTGTCCTGACTTTGGTTGGAGAAGTGTCTGTTTTATTTGTGCTGAATTTAATTTGTATCTTATAGGTGTGGCATTTGCTCTGGTGGGAAGAATCAGGAACCTCAAATGGACAGGTGAACTGTGGAACTCTGAACATCAGATATTCAAGACTGTCACCAAGGGCAATGTCTAGAGCTCTTATCTGGGCTCAGAGGCACCTTTCTGATCATGGTAGCACAACCAACTGGATATTTCTCTGTTACTGGTTACTAGTTTAGAAAATAGTTAATAATCACTATTTCTCTATTAATCAAAATGATCAAAACATCTTTTCATCTGTTGCTATCTATTTAGGTGTCCAATACTTGTTTTGCTGTAGGTTTTAAGAATTTTCCTTCTTCTCTATCCAGAACTATTGACCCATTAGAGGTATTTGGGACAGGAAGAGATTAGGTCACAGATGCATAATTCTATTAGGAAGGATAAATGCCAAGGAATCTAGTATGCAGTAGAATGGCTACTATTAATAATAATACATTGTATTCTTTAAAATATGTTCTAAGGAATCCAGTGCACAAAGAATGGCTAAAGTTAATAACAATACATTGTATTCTTTAAAATGTAAAGAGAATGATGTCCTGTGGTCTCAGCTCAAAACCAAAGACTTTGTCAGATGATACATGTGTAAGTAGCCAAATACAGCTGCGCACAATGTGTATGTACTTCAAACATCTTGTTGGACATGACTGATGTCCAACAATATCGTATTCATTACAAGAAAAAAAAAAACCCTAAATGATAAAGAAAATGGATGTGAAGGGCTAGGAAAGGCTCAGTGGGTAAGGTATCTGCTGCCCAAACATGAAGACCTGAGTTTGGACCCCAGCTCCCATGTAAAAGGCAAGTGTCGGTGCACAACTGTAACTACATCATTGCAAGTGGAAGAGTCATTATGGGGCAGGCATGGGTAAATTCCCAATGTCTACATGCCAGCTAGCTAGCCTGGCCAATCAGGGAGCTTCACAATCAGTACTAGACCCAGTCTCATAAATTAAGGTAGAGAGTGCCAGCCGGCACTGAGCTCTGGCCTACACACACACACACACACACACACACACACACACACACTCACACACACACACACATGCCTGCACACACAAACAAGCAAAACAAACGTTACCTCTTCGGGGATACCTCAACAACTCCTACCATAGTGAGACTCCTGTCCCACCCACTTTAACATTCTTGTTTTAGGTTTTCTAAAAATGTGTCATCTTCTTTTCTTATTTAATCTCCTCTTCTTTCTTCAATTGAGCAAGGTCTCCATGAGAATAGAGACTGTATAGAATTTCCTAAAACCTACCTGCCTGGGACTAGACCCATTCATGGGTATAGCAGGCACCATAACCACAAGTTGTTTATGAAGGGAAACAAATGAAATGGCTTCTTTCTGAACTAAGGCTCTTATACCCAGAACAAAAGAATTCCACTAGACCCATGGCTCCTAACGAGAGCTCCCTGAAGCGGCTTCAGCAGCAGCCAGAGCCATGTTAGAAATGAAGAGTCTCAGGCCCTTCCCAAACTGGGTGTGGGCCCCAGGACCTGCCATCTCCAGTGGAGTGAGTGCAGCCTCACTCCTGCCTGGACACACATTGCTGTGTGAAAACCACTATGGGCAGTACTGTCTTTCAGCATTTTAATTAAGAAGCATTTCATACATGAAAGCGAAAACAAAAGACCATATAGCAAACAGCTGAGCCCAAATGTCCATTTAGAAAAATCTTTATACGGACTCACTTGTTTTAAACATTTATTGCAAACACGGTTGGAGCTTACTTGTCTGACTCCACTCTCTTCCCATTTTTTCTGGAGAAGTTACTGTAACTGCTTCGCTGCTCACAGCTCAGCTGCAGAGGACTTGTATAAATCTATATCTCCACTAACAAGACATGAAAACCTATCCATCAGCCACTTCCAATATTACCTCATCCCCCAAAAGACACTTTAGGTTCCATCTTGATGAGCCCTGCATGTATAAATCAAATGAAAACAGCTGCCCTTAAATTGCTCACAGGATGGGAAATTCTAGAGAAGATCTTTATGGGCTGTAGAGGAGACGAAGGCTTCTGGAAAGGTCACTGGGCTGAGCGGTGCCAGATGACTACTCAGGGAACAGAGCTCATTCAACATGCCAGGCTGGGTGTGCACAGGCAGGACCATGGAGCCTTCCTGTCCTTCAGCTGGTTCAATGCTACACACTTCTCTTTCCGGCTCAGCCTGCCCCTTCCCCAATCAAGTATTTTGCTCCTCTCTGAATATACATATCATATTTTGGGGATGTGAACCCCTAAGCATACATGCTTGGAGATTTTTTTCAGCCCTGGCTTGAAGAATACTGAGATGAGTTAGCTGTATTGTCCATAGTGATTTCAGTTCCTGGAAGGCTGGGATACAGACAGAACTGTGCTTGCACTGGGCTCATGAGCTGAGCACCACAACTATCCCGCACTCCTTTGATGGGTAGTTTGGTGTTAGGAGCACCAGTGTGTATGGGCCAATACAGACAGTTGATTATAACTGATACAGGACCCCAGCAGCTTTCTCCATAGTTCTGCGCTATCAGAGCAGTGAAACATTCCTGAGTTAGGAACATCCTTCAGTAAGCCCACCCTGAACTTTATGATCTATGTGTTGAGGCACCAGGGGTAAAATGTGGAGGCTACACATATTACATTATCCAACATGACACTTGGATATCCTTGAGATATTATTTTAAAGCCATCTCTTTGAGGGCTAGAGAAATGGCTCAGTGGTTAAAGAGCATTTATGCCATGGCAGAGGACCTAGAGTCTGTTCTCAGCACCCATGTGATATTCATGGCCACTTACATCTCCAGTTCCAGGGGATCCGATGACCTCTCTTCTGCCGTACACAGAAATGACATGTGCATAGTGCACACACATGTGTGCATTCATACACATATAAATGAATGGATAGATGGATGGATGAATGAATTAATGACTACAACAATTGCTTTGAAAACCATTTGATATTGTGTCTTGCTTTTCAGAACTTCAGAACACTTTGTCATTGTGCTAGCAAGGGGAAAAGATGAAGACAAGGAGAGAAGAAAGGAAGAGGACTGTTTGACAGGGACAGAGAGGAAAGAAAGGAAAAAGAGAAAGGGGGGAGAATGGAAAGAGAGGAAGGTGTTGATAATGATTGGAGGAGGAGGAGGAAGGGGAGGAGGGATAGAAGAAGGAGGGAGATGATTCACAGGAGGGAGAGGAGGAGGAAGAGGAGGAGGGAGAGGAGGGGCAAGAGGAGGAGAAGGAAGAAGAAGAGAAGGAGGAGGGGGGACAGGAGGTGACGGATGATGATAATGGTTAGAGGAGGAGGAAGGGGAGGAGGGAGAGAAGAAGGATGGATTTTATTAGCAGGAGGGAGAGGAGGAAGAAGAAGAGGAAGAGAGGGAAGAAGAAGAGGAAGAGGAGGGAGAGGAGGGAGAATAGAAGGAGAAGGAAGAAGAAGAGGAGGAAAGGGGACAGAAATAAAATTAATTACAAATTTATTTTCCTAGATATGAGGAGATTATGATAGATATGAGGAAATTATGATAGATATTGAGGTGATTATGGTCATTTTGGGTGTTCTCTGGTCAAGAATATTTCAAGAAGTTGTTTAGCTATCTCTAAAGCAATATCTGTAACATCCACTGACCACAGCATAATCTAGAGCTAAGTGTGCTGGCTGGTGCAGTCTGTCTTGATGGCATCAAGGGACACGTGGCAGAGTGACTCTCCTGTTTCATGCTAAGTCAGACAGCTACTTTGTTGTCAGTTATTGGAGAAGACTTTTCAGCTGTGTTCTAAAAGCCGGTGTCCATCAAAAGGGACTGTTCTAGCCTTCTTTCTAGCAAAAGTAACATGAGGCTATTCAGACTTGACAAAACTCTACCTGGGCCAAGTGGATTACATGAAAGAATGCACTCTGATTATTTCCTGGGCAGGCCAATATCAAGCTGATGTGACCAATATTTACTCGGAAGTCCAATGAGAAGAAACAATAATAACAATTAACCAAGGGATCAGTGGCCAAGTTTTAAGTATCCTAAGTTGACTTATGCCTTTAAAAAGATAAAAAGGAAACTTAGCCCACAGACTCATTTTATTAGCTCATGTAGAGCCATTTAAATAAAATTTTAATTTGGAAAATATAAGAAATTAAATGAAGGATAAGTATTTGAAGACAAACTGAGGGATTCCAATGCCGGAGCACAGCAGTAGTGAGGATGTTGGCTATTGTGTCCTATTTATGATCATTTGTTACTTATTAGTGGCAAAGTTACCTGGAGATTTTCCTTGGGGCATGTACCGATTTCTACCTTAAATATCTTGTTAACTGTAGGTATGGCTATATGTGGACCGTCTCTTCAACACAGACACAATTTACATTGAGATGCTCTGCACCAAGTCACCTCCCTTTGCTCTTTGTAGTTTTTCTTAATGTCTTTCTTCTTGTACCAGAAGTATATCTGACATTGTATCGTGTAACATAAGCTGGTGTAGTCATTAGTCAATAATTCTGTAAGGTCTAAGCATCAGTGAATATGAAATCATAAATATCCTTGAGCTCTCAGAACCCAAAGACATTTGGACTGTAAATGACATAGTCGAGAGATGTGCCCAGTGGTATAGCACTATTGTGCAGTAACCAGCCAACTTTCTGGTGGCATTTGAGACCTGGTCTTCAGGAAGAAATTTCACGTCTGGTACCGTAAACTTGGTCAAGAGCTCATGGCTGGAGAGGTCATGGGACCTAGGACAGAACCTATTGTTATTTTGTAACCTATTGTTATTAGGTTCTATGTGTAACCTATTGCTAATAGGTTTATAACCTATTGTTATTTTGCTAAATGGGCATGTTGTCAGACTGCCTTCTTAATATCTATGCTGTTAGGCAAAGCCCTGAGCTGCTCTCAACTGTGGTTAGAGAAGCTTTTCTTTGCAGTGGGCACAGAGATATGTAGGCTTTAATTTTTCAAACCCTACTTTTAATATGGGTTCTTAGGTGTGTTAACGTCCTTTGAGGCCCACCACCCACTGGAGGTAGTGGGAAGAATGGTTACTAGGATACGGGAGAAGTGGACCTGTTTAGAAATTGTTCTTTGGAGCAGACCTATCTGAGTTGTCAGGAAATCAGCGGTTCAGTTCACAGGATTCAGCTGGATCCATTTGCAAATGCTTCACAATATACCAGCAGTCCAGTTCAGTAGTGTCAGGATAGCAGCAGTGATGGCAGGATCTAGCAGGAACAGCCAGCCAGGCCTCAGCCAAGTCAGCAGGAGTCAGCAGGAGTGACCACCAGAAGTTCTTTGCTGTGCCTCTCTCAATGAAGTGACAATCAGCAAAGACTCGAGACCACGAAGCATTGCAAAGCTAGCTATGCAAGCCCCTCTCACAGTCCATTGAGTCCTATTTATACTTCCTCCAAATCTCGCGTGTCCTCCATGGGTCTTGCCTCAGCACATGAGTCTGTCTCTACCTAAGTATGTATCAGCTGACAACACTCTGCCAATTGGCCCAAATCCAAGGAAGCGGCACGGAGCTGCCAGAACACCACCAAAAGTGTTTTGGTACATTTCTCTCTATGGAGTCACGACAAACGGAGCTCAGCTAGGCAATGTAAGGTGAACCAATACATGCACATCATTAATGAAGACTCCTTCATCATTCGTCCTTTCATGTGTTTGCTTTAGCAGAATGTCCTTTCACCTGTGTCCACTTCAAGAAAACACTCCTTCCTGTGTTTGCTCCAGCAAAACACCATCCGACGCAACTGACTTTCCAAAGAAACCATATATGTCTCCACTTCAGAGATGCATAGCTAATAAGGAGGCTTCAAATAAGTGACTGTGAGTTTTCAGCCCTAAATAGGACATACTTATCAGTCAGTGTCCCTCCGCCAAGGCTCAGGGAATCCCAGAAAAGACAAGATGGGATGGTCGTAAGAGCTAGAGGATGTGAAGGAGTACTGCTTAATGCTGTCTTCTGGACAGGATGTGGCCTTGCCTCAGCCTGGGTCTTTGCCTCGGCATGTGCCTTGGAGCAGCAACAGACTGTAGGACACCACCAGAAGTTTTTTGGTGTTTCTCTCTGTGGTGTCCTGACAAATGGAGTTCAACTACAGTGTGTCATTAGCAAAGAATTTTCTATTACGTGTCTTTTTGTGTGTTTGCTTTAGCAGAACATCCTCTCTCCTGTGTCTGCTTCAGTGAAACATCCCTTCATGAGTCTGCCTTAGCCTTTCACACCCGTGTCCACTTTAATGAAATGTTCCTTCAGGTGTTTGCCCCAGCAAAACACCATACAACCGACTTTCCAAAGAACCCTTAAGTTTCCACTTCACCTAACCAGTGGCTATACTACCATATAAGGATTAAAAAAAATAACATATGATTATGTTTTTTTTTTTAACCCTGATTACAGAAGACCTTGGAAGAGGAAGGTGGAAGTTTATATAGCCGAGGCGAGCTGATGGTGGAAACCAAGCTGAGAGCAATTGGTGAGTGTGGAGCTGCTGTATCTCCTGCTTAGAGGCTGGTGGGAGGGGCTACACACTGGAGGAGACCAAGGAAATCAGACCCTGAAGAGGAAGCAGGCCCATCCCACCCTTCCTTTCAGCCCAGCAAAACTTCTGACCTGCAGAACTGTTGGATTACAAACATGTTGTTTTAAACCAGAAAATCCAAGGTTGCTTGTTTTAGTAGGAACAGGAAACCAACACAACACTCCTTGAGGATTCGAGGTCACTTCAACATCATCTGGAGCTTCCATGTTTTTCTATCTCCCCTTTTCCTTCTGCTCACAGATGTCAAGTCACAGGCTATGCTTGGTCTGTGCAGACTCTATCCTGCTGCTCAGGACTGGCCAGGTCTGTGTTTCAGTGGTACTTGTGAAAACATCCCACTTGCTGCTCACCCAGATAGAACCTCATCCTTTGTGACCTCCTGAAGGCTAGCAGGGTCCCTGTGCTGTCCACTTGCCTTCCTGCTGCAGGAGTGACCGAGTACTTCCATCTGCATCCAGCATGATCATTCACTAACTAGGTGCCTGGTCAGTAGTAGAAATGTGTGTATGGTGAGACCAAGATGCAAGATATTTAACTCCATTCTGTTGTAATTAACTGAAATTTATTTTATTAATTCTGTTAAAGTTTTATTTTATGTCTGTGAATGTTTTTGCCTGCATCCTGTGCATGCAGTGCCTGAAGAGGGCATCAGATCCCTAGGGTTGGAGTTTCAGGTAGTTGAGAGCTGCAGTATGAGCGCTGGGAACTAAACCCTGGTCCTCTGCAAGAACAGTCAGTTCTCTTAACTGATCCATCTCTCCAGCCCCTATAGTGAAATTTAAATACCCCACACATGTCTATCAGTTACTACACTGAAGAACAAAGCTAGGTTTTCACTAAAGTGTGTTGGTAATGACCAGTTAAAGCAGCCAGCAGATGTCTATTACCTTAATGTCAAGTCAGCTGAGTTTGCTTTAATCATTTCCTTCAGACCCTGCTGTCATCTGACTCTAAAAATCTAAAGAGACACATCCAGGATCCCTCGAGCTGTAAGACCCCCAAGCACATTACCTTTACCTTAGTAACTCCTGAAAGGAAGTACCCTCAATCAAAGGTGTGGCTTGTTGTGGCTCTGGGGACATTTTGATGTCTGGGGTATCAACAAGCCACATTTACATCCTTTGTTTAGTCATAGCCAGCACGCTGAGTTCTCTGCTTTAGAATGTAGAAGTGGCAGGACATTGCTGATGGCTGTGTCCCCATGCTAATTCCTCTGATCCAATCCCCCATGACCTCCTGTGATGTGAAAGTCCACGTAAAAAGGGATAAGTGGGAAAAGAGTGGGGATTTTATAAGCACCTTGAAGTCACTGGCTGAATTAACTAAGCAAAATGCAGCTGTGTCTTTGCTAGGCAGACACAACCTGAGCTTCAGACTAGACAGCCAGGTGAGCTGAATGGCAGTATATGCGATCTTACGCGCGTTCGCGACCGGCCAGGAAAGACGCAACAAGCCAGAATCTTCTGCGGCAAAGCTTTATTGCTTACTCAGGAGCAAGAGAGGAAGAGCGCAGCAGAGAGAGGCAGAGAGGAAGAGAGAGAGAGACGCAGAGAGAGAGGTAGAGAGAGGGGCAGAGAGGGAGAGAGGCAGAGAGCAGAGGAAGAGAGCAGAGGAAAAGACGAAGAGAAAGAGGAGAAGAGAAGAAGAGACGAAGAGAGGGAGTGCCAGAACCCCGTCCCTTTTAAGGAGAATTATCCTCCGCCTAGGACGTGTCACTCCCTGATTGGCTGCAGCCCATCGGCCCAGTTGTCATCACGAGAAAGGCAGAGCACATGGCGGGAAAACTGCCCCTGCACATGTGCAGATTATTTACTACTTAGAACACAGCTGTCAGCGCCATCTTATAATGGCAAATGTGAGTGCGGCTCCCCACAATGCGAGCTGATGTGGTCCCCAGGACAAAAGCCGGATGGCTTATCAAAGATGGCTGCCCCCACCCTCTGTGCCTGCCTGGCTTCCTCAAGCCTTTGTCTCAGGATTTGTACTAAAGCCACGAAGGGAAAATGGCATCAACATGTTAAATTTGCAGAGCTTTCATCAGACACTTCTCCATAAATAGCTACAGAGATGGGTTTAAATGTGTTATAATCCACAAGAGGCTATGCTGCTGGTCCTACCGAGAGTTGGGGTCAGATGATGTAAATGGCCTACCTCCCGTAGAGTGGGCTCTTACACCCGGACCTTTCTTTAAGGTTATGGGATACTTTGTGTTATGTCAGCTTTTGCTTACAAAATGAGTGAGTAACTTTAAAATACAAGTAAATTTAATAGACATTAATCTATACAATACCAAGTCCTGTGCAGGTTACCAAACACTTCTGATTATAAGATGAAATACATTCAAGCTCCTGGTTTTCCTGCTTTGGAAGTTGTCTTAGGGTTTTACTGCTGTGAACAGACTCTATGACCAAGGCAAGTTTTATAAAGGACAACATTTAATTGGGGTTGGCTTACAGGTTCAGAGGTTCAGTTCAGTATCATCAAGGCAAGAACATGGCAGCATCCAGGCAGGCATGGTGTAGGAGGAGCTGAGAGTTCTACATCCTCATCTGAAGGCTGCTAGCAGAATGCTGGCTTCTAGATAGCTAGGATGAGGATCTTAGAGCCCACACCCACAGTGACACACCTACTCCAACAGGGCCACACCTTCTAATAGTGCTACTCCCTGAGTTGAGCATATACAAACCATCACAGAAATGTTTCTGAGTTTCAGAATAATGTGTTCTTTACCCAGCAGTCAATTGGTCATCTGGCAGATAGATAATGAGAACCATAGAATATTCATAATAAGGCTATAATAACTATTTGAGGGTGAATTAAGTCATTTTCCCCTCAAGGGCAAGAACTAGGGGAACACTCTCTGACTATTCAGTTTCAGGCAGCACCTTGTCTCTGAGCTTTGTCTGCCTCCCTCTGTGGTCTCAGTCTGGAGTGGCAGATGAAGACCCAAAGCATTTGGTGTCATTTGATGGAGGCCTCTGCTGAGATTTCAGAAATCATGACTTCAATTACGACTTCTAATTCAGAACCCTATAAAGAGGCTGCATTTGAGACGGAAGGAGAGGCATGCCTCAAGTGGGCAATAAACTTTTAATGGTTTGCATTTCCTGTGTCATTATTTACTTTATCAAACTTGAAACCAGTGTCAAGTAGATCTTTATGCCTCCCCATGCCAGCTAAGACTCAAAACTTCTCAGTGCTTAAGGAAAGAGGAAACGGACCTAGATGAGGGAGATCAGAGGGTCTGAACCCGAAAGGCCACAGATGTGTGAGCCTGGTGGAGCCTGGAGGGAGTGGGGCTGCTCATGGAAGACTCATTTCAGTCGGCGACAGCAAATGCGTGCTATTATGTTTCCAAGAGGCCTGGGAAGGCAATCCTGGCGAGCCTTCTCGAATTCAGCACACATGGTCGTAAGATCTTAAATACATTGTATGTGTGGGGGTGGGTGGGGGGAGAGAAAGGAGAGAAGCCTAATTGAGAAAGAGACTGTAAGTCTGTTGCCAAGCAAGAGGACAAAAAGTTTTTTAGATCTTCATGTTTTTTAAAATATGATTTCTTGTTCAAATTATACTCCTGCTTTTATAAGAGAAGCCAGGAAAATGAAGTTATTGGTACATTCAGATTTTCCTCTCTGCTGTCATTTCAATTTAATTATTGCTCAGACATCTGTAATGGAAAGAACCAGGGGCTTAGAGCGCAGCTTCCAGCTGGGAGCCTTCTAAATTTGTCCCTGGGTGGATGATGAATTTAGACAAATGCTTCTGGTCCTCAGAGAGATGTATGTGTTTCTTCACACACACACACACACACACACACACACACACACACACACACACACACCCTACACACAAAGCCAGGGAGGGGGACTATTAACCTCTTCATAGCAGTATTGATGAGACATGGCTTGCAATGGTCATAATGTCCACTCAGTGTGAAGCATGCTCCCGAATTTAACTGTGTGCTTTTCTAACAGACAGTCAGACAATCTTGCTTAGCCCTGACCCTGGAGTCAAGGATATCACAGATGGCAGAGTATTGAGATTTGAAGAGCATAGAAGTATCACACAGTGTCACAGTAGAGTGCCTCCTCCTCAGTTAGTAGTTTGTCGCTCAGGATAAAATGCAGAATGTCACACAGGAGACCGTCATCCAAATTCTGGTCAGCAGGACTTTGAAACTCTCCTAAAGACCAGGGGATGGGGAAAGGCCACCAATGACTTCCCCAGATGACTAACTCACCCGATTCTGCATGGACTTGAAGGGAACTGAGAACCTACATTTGAGCAAGAGGTAGGAAGGGAGGCTCTGGGTCTGATGGGTGAGGTGTGTGGTATATGGCCAGCTGGTAGACTTCTTATTTGGACTTGGGACTCTCACTAAGCCTGAAGTCAGTGGCCCCTAGGAACAGCCCAACACAGACATGAACGAATCCTCAGCTCCTCCAAGCAGTCAATTTAGATCTTTTAAATACACCTTTAAAAACAATCTTTTTCCAGGAGACGTCCATACACATGTGACCATTGGAACGTTTTTCCTTTTCTGGCACTTTTCTACAGTTTTCCAGAATTCCAGAGTTGAAGAGTTTTCAATGCATACAAAATTATAGATCAACTTGGATGATCTGGTCAAGTCAGGCAAGGAATGCTGTCTAAGGGTATGACTTTGAGTTTTTCTCGCGTGGGTGTCTCAGAGTTATGTTTTGTGGGGGCAAAAAGACCTTCTTAACTACAGGAAATAAAAAAATGTCCCACATACACCCTTTCGGATATGAAACTAGGCATTCTCAGGCAGAGCTATGCCAGGTTAGAATCCATATACTAGTCAAACCTGGGGTTCATTTCCCACTAACGGTTCTTCCTAGGGTGTTGGGTTTGCTTACTGATCACACATTCGAGACATGGAGTTTCAGCATTCAGCTGTTCATATGGCCAGCCGGCCCCAGGTTCAGGGGTGCATGAGAGACATGTCACTCTCAGGTTTGGGGCGGGTACTTCCAGGATAACATCTTGTGTTATTTGTAGTTGGTTTCCCCTCCTTGAGAAATCTCAGTTAGGGGAAATAAAAAGCCCAACCTGATTTTGTGTAATAGCAAAGTCCAACCATGGGGTTTACAACCATAAAACCTGGTGTCTCAGCCTCAATACATTCCTACATGGGCCTACATGGGCCCGGGGCTCACATCTCACCATCTCCCTACTGAGCTCCCAATGAACTCTGGGTTGCTTGAACACCGTTCTTCAGCTCCATCAGAGCCCGTACTGGAGCAGGTATAGCCAACAATTTAGAGTTGCTGGCCATGGCTCTGAGGCCTGCACAGACTTCCAGTTGCATCGTCTGCTTTGTTAGATGCTGCCTCAGCCTGGAGGTGTGGGAGCTGTAAACTCCCACATTGGCACAGCTGTATCCCTCAGCCTATCTAGACAGGACCCATGCCTTCTGCCTCAGAGCCACTTTTTGTCAAGTTTTATTCTACATCAGAGGACAGCAGTGAGCTGGCTATGAATTACCATGTGGAAGGAAACGACTGGGACTAAGGGATCTGGTGGCAAAGGTTGAGTGTGTGCCATCTGTTCTGAAGATGATCTCAAGAAGCCCAGGAGGGGAGGCTGTCAGGAGAGCACGAGTTAGCAGGTCTGTGGGTACTGTTGGCAATTGGACCCTGCTTGATCTTTCAGAGAGCCTTGGGGCTGGGAACATGATGCTGTAGGATGGACAAGGAGTGAAGGTGTTTAACACCAGCCTCTACATGCTTGAGTGCTATGCGGTGCAAGCCCGACTGCCTGAGTTCCATCCTGGAACCTCTTAAGGGTGGAGGGAGAGAACCGAGTTCATAAAATTGTCCTCTGAACTCCACATGAGCACCTCAGCACACATGCACATGCACACAACATGAGCAAATAATAATAATAATAATAATAATAATAATAATAATAATAATAATTTAAGCCAGCTACCTATAGTAGCCCGAGATTAGATGGCACTTATTAAAAGTGTTCCTTTTGTGATTGTGGAAGAAAAGCACAAAGTTGGCTTCTAATAGCACCAACCCTGAAAGCCAGGTGGATCTCGCCAAATATAGGTGTGACTAGTGAGTTAACTATATACATTGTATGAAGTTTATATTTGATTCTGACAAGTGAATAAGAGATCTGGCATATTGCTTCTCAAAGTAAGAGGTTTCTATTTAATAATTCTGTGTCCTGGCAGGGTGAAGACAGGAAAAGACATCAGGATTCTGCCACACAGCAAAATCCAACTTGGCTGTGACAAATCAGATTCTGTTTGTGGATGTGTGTGACTTGGCTCTGCATGATATTCACCCACGTGGAATTTTGAGCCTGCTTTCTTTCAGTTGGCATCCTTAAAACCCACAGACAAAATAAACCAAAATATGCATGTCCAGGTGCTCTGGGATTATCAAAATGTTTATCAACCCTGACCGTGCTTTTCTGTTTAAAAAAATATTTATTTATTAAGTGTGTGTGTGTGTGTGTGTGTGAGAGAGAGAGAGAGAGAGAGAGAGAGAGAGAGAGAGAGAGAGAGAGGAGAGGGAGAGAGGGAAAGGGAGAGAGAGGGGGGAAAGGGAGAGAGAGAGAGGGAAAGGGAGAGAGAGAGAGAGAAAGGGAGAGAGAGAGAGAGAGAGAGAGAGAGAGAGAGAGAGAGAGAGAGAGAGAGAGAGAGAGAGAGAATACACAAGCCCAAATGTCTGAAGGTCCAGAAGAGGATACATCCCTGAAGTTGGACTTAGAGATGTTCATATGCTAGTGCTAGTGGATGTAGATGCTAGAAACCAAGCTCTGTAAGAGCTGTGTCACTCTTAATGGCTGAACCATTTCTCTAGCCTCTTGTTTTGCATTTTACTCTTGCTTTAAATACAGTCAGCATCTCCTAGGGTCACACACTTTCTAGAACTGCAGTTCCTCACACCATGGAAGGACAGTCATCATGCATTGGTTTATTTATTGTGTTCCATTTTCATTACCTGACTTGTCTGTGCAGACCTTCTGGGCAGCTTGAAGGGAACAAGACTTGGTCATTTAGCTTAGCATTTCCCAAGATGACTGAAAAATGGGACGATTCCTGGAGAAGCATGCACTCTACAGTAAACTCTGGCAAATGCTTCCATATTTAAGTTCACAGTGTTCTGGGGCACACAGAGAAGTCTCTAGGAGGACTCATGGTATGTGCTCTTACCTGGCCTTGGGTAGAAAGCAAAGAACCACAGTGAGAATGTGAGCAGCAGGGGATTGATCAGAGAGACATGTTAAGTTTGTTGAAGGTCCAGTCTCCTTAAAACTAAAGGTTACTCCAAGTTAGAAAAACACCTTCCTAGTCTTTGTTTTTCTCCTCCTTATAACCTTAGGTGGGTTCTGTGTGCTGACCTGCGTACTGCTCATCAGCTCAGCTCCCATCTCTGCATGGGAAATAGCAAAGCTTTGCTGTTCCAGGCTATGGGAAGAACCTAGACAAGGGTAGGCAGGGAGGCTCTTAGGAGGCTGGTCTCCAAGTAAGTGGGACGGGCTCATCCAGCGATTTGAAAAGATTGTGGTCATATGGTATTTTAGGCACATATGGACTATAGATGGGGAAAAATAATAAAGTAATAAATAGAAGAGATCTGGCACACAGAACTTACGATCATAGGCAAAGGCCACAGCGCTACTGTCGGTCAAGGGAAAAGCAGTATGCCGTCTTGTAAGTATGTAGTGGGGAAGCTGGCTGAATCTTGCAGGCTCACTTCTGGATGATGCCTCTGTATACCCCAAGCAAAGAGGGATGGGGTAGAGTCTCAGTTTCTGCTTGCACAGAGCTCTTGGCAGCAATGTTTGGAAGATCCAAACTGAAGTATCTGAAGATGGAGGTAAGGATGAGAAAGAGCAGGACGGAAGAGGTACAGGGCCATTTGCATCCCAGGAGAGAAGCTGAGAGAGGACAAAAGATACATGGTAGCAAACATTACTCAGATGTATTCCCAAGAGGAGAATGGGAGAGAGGGCAGAAGATACAAGGTAGCAAACAGTGTTCAGGTGTATTTCCAAGTAGACTAAGGACTCAAACTACAAATCCTAAATGCTTCAAAAGACACAAAAGCATAAGCCACTCCACACATGTCAGTACAGCTCCATGGTGAGGCTCTCCATAACTCAGAGAGCAGAGGCTTGGCATGGACAGGACCCTGGGCACCATCCTGGCTCAGTAACAATAATACACAATGGAGCATATGAGAGCCTGTGACATGCACAGCCGAGCTCGAAAGCAGTGTGCTAAAAGGAAGGAAACCAATCACAGCAAGGTGTGCTCTGTGACACCAATGGTATGACCTTCTGAAAACAGCAACCCCTTGGGGGAAGACAGAAGCGAAAACCAGTGGTTACCAAGACACAGTAGTAGGAAACTGACTAGAAAATAGTGTTAAGGAAATTCCTTGAGTCTGGAACTCTCAGATATCTATGGTATGGTAAAATTGTACTGCAAAGTGATACCATAGAAAATATTTATAATCTAATCATCAAGAATTAGTCACTGGGGCGAGAGAGGTGATTTGGTGGCTGAGAGCACTGGCTGCTCCTCTAGAGGACCCTGGTTCTGTTCCCAGAACCCATATGGTTGCTTACAGCATCTGTAACTCCAGTTCCAGGGAATCTGACTTCCTCTTCTGCTCTACTTGGGCACTGCACAAATATGGTATACAGACATATATGCAGGCAAAATACCATATCTTAAAATAAAATAATAAAGTCACTACTGGATTGTATCTGCTTTCAATTTTGTCATTTTTATGTGTCCTTAATGCTGATTTTTCTAGAATAACAATGAAGTTATTATAGCTAGGGAAAAGATTCCCCAAATTTGGTTAGGAGAACATGCAGTAAATCTGCATACAGACCAGGGCTGCCTGCTGCTGCTGCTCCACCCTTCTGAGCAGCACAGTAGAAGAACAAGTGTCCTGTTCAGCCAGACAGGTGGAGGAACCTGGAGTCAGTTATGTCAAAGATGACCTTCTAATGACATCAGGGAAACATGCCCTGCCCACCATGCCACCTGCTGGTTTATGGAGGTTCACACACCTTGTCTCACACCACACTGGGTCTCATCTTTTAATCACAGTACTCTGCTACATCTCAGCTGAAGGAAAAGAAAACAAGAACTACAGCCGCTAATTATCCAGGAATAGGTCAACACAGACAGAGCTCCACTTCAGCTAAGTGGGGCTGGGAGAGGCCTGTGAACCACCAGTACCTCTTCTCCCCTCTTTTATAATGGGTCCTCAATTACACAAGAAGTGATTCACTGTCCTGAAACTCTGCGATGTTGCCTTGTTTCAGAGAGCTCCATCCCGCTAAATTCTCCAGGGGTGACTTGGGGCTTTTGGCTCTCCAGTCCTTTTGCTCACTGCACCATCAGAACACTGAGAGGAGCTTTCCTCTGAGGGCTCTGCCCCTCCTTCTCCTGCTGTGTCCCCCTCACTCTTCCTCTTCAGTCAGAAATGGTTTTGTACCAGAGTTGTCATTCTGCAAAGCACTCATTTGTTTTCCTCCTTTTAAACATTATCCCAGGATCATTCAACCAGATCTCGAACATTTACTTCGACTGCTGTGCGCAGTCACACCGTAGAAACCGTGGGTCTTAGCTAGAGGCATCTTTATTACATCGTCATAATGCCATCATCACATCTGACCATCCACACCCATATGGTCCTCACATCCAGGCATGGTTAGGACAATCCACACCCAAGAGCAATGACAGACGAGTTGACATCCGAACTACATAGGGCCTGAACCTTGGTAGAGCTGGATTCTAGAATATCTTGTGGTCCTAACAGGAAAAACCTACATCGTCAATATTCCACCCCCAAACAGCTGTGTCAAACTGACTTGAGGTCCTCTTGACACTTACATGCAAAATAAATAAATAAATAAATAAATAAATAAATAAATAACTTTATTATTATTGCCATAAAAGTTAAAGCCCACCTA
This sequence comes from Mus musculus, assembly GCF_000001635.26. Taxonomy (NCBI): domain Eukaryota; kingdom Metazoa; phylum Chordata; class Mammalia; order Rodentia; family Muridae; genus Mus; species Mus musculus. The sequence goes on from NC_000079.6 coordinate 60,337,329, forward strand.
AAGAGTGGTTCTGTATAAACACTTCCTCCACCTTGCCTGCTTGTACCCTCCCAGCTCACCACCCCTGGAGCAGCTGCAAGGAGCCAGCTGAAGTGCTTGGGGAGTTTGCACTGGAGATAAGATTGATTTTTCTAGTGCTAATAATGGTGATAATAATGCAGCAGGCAATTGAGGCCGGCATGGTGTCTGCCACACTTGCAGCCTTCCATTCCCTGAATACAATCCCAAGCCTGTTCTGAGCCCCCACCAACCATTTCAGAGTCATGAGGTCATCCCAGCTGCAACTATAGCCTGGAAAGGAGCTGGCAGTGTCCCATCCCCCCACAAAAGGAAATGTCCTCTGCTGAAGCTCAGATGTTGCCAGGGGAAAATATGAGTGTGTGTGTGTGTGTGTGTGTGTGTGTGTGCGTGTGCATGTGCAAGCATGTGTGCCTGTGCAAGTATGTGTCTGTGCATGTGCAAGTATGTGCATGTGCAAGTATGTGTGTGCATGTGCAAGTAGGTGTGTATGTGTGTGCATGTGCAAGTGCAAGTGTGTGCATGTGCAAGTGTGTATGTGTATGCATGTGCAAGTATGTGTGTATGTGTGTGCATGTACAAGTGTGTGTTCATGTGTCAGAGAAAGAGAAAGACAGACACACAGACTGAGACAGAGAGAGAGAGAGAGAGAGAGAGAGAGAGAGAGAGAGAGAAACAGACAGACATGAAGATACAGAAGAAGAGAGAGAGAGAGAGACAGTGTTGGTGGAGGACAGGATGGGAGAAACACCCAAGGCCAGTTAGCAAGCTACAGTTAGCTTGCAACATCGTCCTCTGGGGCCCTTCAGCAGGGCCAGGAGACACAAACCGTTCTGGCTTGGAATGTAGGACACGGATGGCCTCCAACATGCCAACCAAGTGTCAGCTCCAGTTCCACTCAATAAACCCAGGAGCACACGTGGGCAGTTTAATAACTGGGGGATACAGGTGTGGGGACTGAAAACAAGGCTTGAGTCGGGAGGCCCAGCCTCCTGCCTGGCCTGTGGCAGTGGAAAAAGTAGCTTATGTGCCAACCCCCAGTCAGCCGCCATGGACCCTGATTTTACAACAGTTGTGAGGTATTTCACCATGGCGCCTGGTGGAATTTCTCCATTAGTGCTAGACCAAGCAGATGGGAACATGAGCCTCCCGGGCTTCCCAGGCCCCAGGTCTCCGGGCCCAGAGTCAGATCCTGAAGTCTGCAGTCTTCAGACTGAACTAGGACAGAGCCTCACTTGCTCTGATGAGGGATTTAAATCTGGACCTTTATCCCACCCCATGCCGGGTTGGCCTGAGCACTTGCTGCTAGTCTGTAAATTTAAGGGACATCAACAGCCCCAAGTTGCCTTTTCCCTTGGAGAGTCATGATGGTTAGAAAATATAGGTCAGTCCCTGTAAGCATTTGGATACAGAAAAAAGAAACATCAAGTTGTCACCAGGACTGGGTGGCTCAGGTTGCTGTTCCAAAGGGGCTGGAAGCAAGGGAGATTCCATTTCTGCTGATGGAGGCTCTTAGAGATGCTTTAGGGCCAGCCTCCATTTCTGCTCTTCACTCAACAGCTTCCCCCGACCATCAGCGACTCCAGTGTCCAACCACAGCCGCCATAACATACTTGTGAAGCTCTGAGGAGCAGATTGGGCAGCCAGTGCATCTGAGTCTTTGCCTTGGGATCTTTATGAAACTCAAGGTTCTGTTCAGGGAGGTTTTGAGAGAGCAAAGGGGGATTCTAGGGTATAAATGCTGTGTGCCTCCACCATGTTTTGAATAAGAAATATCTCCCAGAGGTTTCTGTATTTAAATGCTTGATCCTTAGACACCTGTGGTGTCTGGAAAGGTTGTGGAAACTTTAGAAAGTGCAGCCTTGCTAGAGAAAGTGAACATGTCTTGGGGATTATTTTGTATATTTATCTCATAATTTTATTTTATGCACACGTGAGTGTCTGCACAGCGTTTATGTGCACTGTATGCATTCAGTGTGCATAGTGACCAGAAGAGGGCGCCATGTCCCTTGCAACTTGAGTTACAGGGAGTTGTGAGTGACTCTGGAGGTGCTAGAAACCAAAGGCAGCTCCTCGGTGAGACTTTTTGAGAGAAGCCAGTGCTCTTCACTGTACATCCATCTCTCTGCCATCCCCTTGGGGTTTTAGAGTCCAGCTCACTTCCTGTTCTCTCTGCTTCCTGACTGCAGTGTGCTGTGTCTGTCTGTCCTCCTGCCCTGGCAGCAGTGAGAGAAGTGTCCTCTCCAACTGGAACCACAGCAAACCTTTTCTCCCTGAAGCAGATCCATGTTGGGTGTTTTTGTCACAGGAATGAGAAAAGTGACCAATGAGGCCCGCTCCAGCCACATGCGTTAGGTTCAAGCCTAATGCTCAAGGCAATGGTGTTAGGACATTGGGTCTTAGGAATATGATGAGATGGTGAGAGTGGGGCTCTTAGGGACAGAGTTAGTGCCCTATGAAAGAACCCCAGAGAGCTGCCTTTTCCCTCTATGAGGACACAACAAGAAGGTACTATCTGTGAAGCAGGAAGAGGGCTGAATCTTCTGGTCCCATGGTCTTGGACTTCTTAGCCATGAAATCCATGCTGGTGCCATTTGTGAGCTGCCAGCTGACTGAGTTTCTGCCTTAACCCCACTTAGCCCTCCTCTCCTTCCTCACTAGCATGGGATTTTGCTACCTGTGCCCTGGACCACTTGCTGCCTGATCCTACTTGCCTTTTAGGGTTGGGGGTGGAGGTGGTGTGGAATCCACAGCACAGACTCTGAGAGCAGGTGAGAGATGCTGCAGCAAGCCTATCTGAATTCTGCTATAAGCTCCTTTCATACCTTCCACCCACACCCCATTGGTCCCAAGAAAGCATCTCTTCTAAACAGTGATTCATGATTGGCTGGCATTGTCTGCGCCAGCAATTCTTGGTATCTCAGGCAGTCTTTAATTAGGTCCTCCTGCAGGAGATGCCTTGGCAGTTATGCAGACCCAGCGTTTATGTATTTATGCAGAGGCAGCTATGCTGTTCCTCCTACAGGATTTGGTAGCTCTACCTCACATGCCAATTCCTAGTGTCCTTTGGCTTTGGGAAGAAAAACCTGACAGGAAGGTCTGTGAGTGGTTGGACATAAAGACAAGAGAACAAGAAGAAGGTGAAGGATATAGATGGGTCAAAACCTACCTGGAGCTTGTTAGTAGCACTTTGAGGGCTGGGGAGAGTTCAGGTGCTATGCTTCTCTCCTCTCTTTTTGACTACAACCACCCCCTGGAGATCCCTTAGCAGAAGGAGGGGGCACCCACTGTGTTATTGCTTAGACTATGTGACAAACAGGAAACAGAAACTTCTGGGGAATGGCTGGTACAGGTATAGAAGCCACCCATTTCTCGTATCTCTTTTCCCAAAGTAACTTTGAAATTGACTGTCTTGTTTTAATTATTTCTCTAAACAAAAAAAGAAAAAAGAAAAAAGAGGGGAGTGGAGAGATGGCTCAGCAGTTAAGAGCATATACTGATCACACAGAGGACCTGAGTTCCATTGCAAGCATCCATGCTGGGTGCGTCATAGCCACCTGTAACTCTAGCTCCAGGGGATCTGACACCATCTTCTGGCCTCTATAGACACCAAGCACGCACATAATACATAGGCACTCATACATAATAAATACAAAAAGAAGAAAGTGAAAAACTCTGCTGTGTCCTCATACATGCAGGCTATGTCCCAGAGACAAAGACGCATCTTCTTCTCTTCCCTAAAGAGCCACCAGCAAACCAGTGAGGCCAACAGGAATTTTTGAGTGGCAAGCAGTAGATTTCAAAGCACAGGAGTCACTGGATGCAGTGGCTTATGCCTTTAATCCCAGTTTGCAGAGGCAGAGGCAGAGGCAGAGGCAGAGGCAGAGGCAGAGGCAGAGGCAGAGGCAGAGGCAGAGGCAGAGGCAGAGGCAGAGGCAGAGGCAGAGGCAGAGGCAGAGGCAGAGGCAGAGGCAGAGGCAGAGGCAGAGGCAGAGGCAGAGGCAGAGGCAGAGGCAGAGGCAGAGGCAGAGGCAGAGGCAGAGGCAGAGGCAGAGGCAGAGGCAGAGGCAGAGGCAGAGGCAGAGGCAGAGGCAGAGGCAGAGGCAGGTGGACTTCTGTTAGTTCAGGGCTAGCCTGGCTACATAGCAAGTACAAACCAGCCAGGGCTACATCGGGAGACCCTGTCTCAAACGCACAAACAAATGAACAGAACAGAGAACCTTGTCCAGTCTCAGCTTCCCGACACCCAGTTCTCTTCTGACAGCAGAAAATTCCTTATCCTTTGCCTCCAGATATTAATTTTGAGATCGTGAAACCTTCCCCAGATCCTTAGAAACTGACAAGCTAGACTGTTTTGTGTATCCTGATTGGCCACAATGGTCAACAACCCTGAGCATCGTCAGGGTCCTTCTGTACATCCAAGAGGTCTCAGATAGACATAGCTGTAGTCAGCACCATTGCATGAGACGGCATTTGTGTCATTGCATGAACAGTGAGTTCTCTGAAGACAGAAAACGAATCCTCAACTGGTTCTGCCTCCTCTCCACTGCCAGACTGTGGCTGCTCTAGGATAGCTTCTTCCTTCCACATCCTCCAATGCTACTTCACCAGACCCCCATTATGCATTTGAGCTCTAGATAAAACCATTCCGTGAATACTTACGAACTGTGGTGATTCTGACTTCTACAAAAGTCTATCTAGGGCAGAGAGTGCTACAGACAGGAGGGTGCCAGTGTATGACAAGCCCTTTGAGCCTGGCCCTGGAGACCTATCTCTGTGAAGGTAGGATCCAAGTGTGAGAACTGGACAGAGCTAGCTTCCACTCTCACCACCAGGAACCACGCCCAGCACTGAGGGCCACTCTCATGAATGTACCAAGCAGACCGACATTTTCTGTCTCAGGCACAAGAAACATATATAGAATATGACACTGACGGCTGGACAGTCGGCTCTGTGGGTAGCATGCTTGCTTCACAAGTCTGAAGACTGGAATTTGGATGGCTAGCACAAACATAAATGTCAGGCAACATAGTGTCCCAACTGTAACTCTATCATTCAGGAGGGTAAACTGGGGATCCCCAGAGCACAGTGGCTCGCTAGACTACCCGAATCAAGTTCTGGGTTAACACAAGAGACCCTGTCTCAATGTATAAATAAGGAGGAACATGGTCAAAGGAGACACTGATGTTACACTCTGGCATCCAAGCAGACACATTTGCACACACTGACACCTGCACATGCACATCCATAAACACAGTGCACACAAGACTCACACGCACACACAGGAAAAAGAATATGACATTGAGCTTATCGGGAAGTAGCCCTGAGGATTATGAAAGTTTTCCTGTTATCATTTATCTTTAGTACTAGTCTAGAGAATTCTGGGCATTCTATTCAGAGAGATTGACTGAAGTGACCAAAGCGCTGGCTTTTAACCTTATAAACCAGAGGATATAGCATTACACTTGGATGGAACATTCATTTTTCTAAAAAAGTCCTGAACTGCTTTTCCATCCTCCAGAAGATGACCTTCAATGGCCCCTGTGTGATGAGTGGAAACCCAAGCTGGTTTTCCCTGGACATGTATGCTGGTCATTCACAGCTCCAACTGTCTCAGGCAGAATTGGAGAAGGCCCTGCCTGGGGTTCCCACGTTTGGACAGACCTCTCTGCTTACTGTGGGTGATAAGCCAACATCAAAGTCGTTGTCTTTTGTTGTATGAAATGAACCTTTGGTCTCTGCTGCATAATACCAGGTCTCATGAAGGTCTCAGGGTGCACTGGGGCAGGAGAAACAGTGGGGTGCTCTGTCTGGATTCCTCTTCCATCAGAGGGGACAGAATCGGGGTTTTTTTTTGCCTTATTTAGACAGAGATGTGTTTTATCGTGACACTGAGCGTTTGTTAGCACAGAGTGAGAGAGAGACAGAGTGGCTCACAGTGTTGAGCCCCTTTATCTTGCATTGTTTATATTCCAAAAATAATTTAATTAGCTCAATAAACAAAAGCATTTTTGGGTCCATAAACAACAAGAGCCTGGGAAGAAAAAAAAAATCAAATGTTCCAAAGGGCAGAAAAGAAAAATAGAAAAAGTCACATTTTATTCTGGGCCCTCCTTCCTCTGTACTGTCCATTTGTACAGCTTCACACCTGACAAACAGCGAGTGAACCGAGAAAGGTATCTGTTCTCATTGTTTTGTACTAAGTTAATGAAGCCTCCGAAGCCTTCAAAACAGACTGATGTTTAGGCTGGCTCTGAGTACTGCGGCTGTGTCTGCCCTCCCTTCATTCCCTGTGTATTTAGTGGGAGGGCACACATGTACCACACCAAGCAAGTGGACGTCAGAGGATGCCTTGGGGGAGCTGACATTTCCTTCCATCATGTGGGCTCTGGGAATCAACCCCGTGTCACCAGACTTGGCAGCAAGCACCTTTATACACTGAGCTAGACTGCTGGCCCAGACTGCTGGCCTTTTTAAAGGACTCTCCAAAAAGGTAAGATTTAAGAATCACAAATAGATAGACGGCTGGTAACTGGCAAATACACTTGAAAGTGCATTTGTTGATTGATTTTTTTAAAGCAGGGAGAATTTAAAACTCTAAGGCTAACGGGGAATTTCTGGGAGTAAAGTGAATGGGGGGCTTGCCTGCTTCTTAGCCCTGGCACCCCAGACTGTCTGCACCCCTTAATCTTCTGTTAACATTTCTCTGACTTTCTATTATTGTGAACTTATAATGCTAGTAATGACAAATACCCCATGTTTTATCATGGGATATTTGTGTTTTAGATATTGTGGTGACTTGAATGAGCAAGGCCTCCACAAGCTCACTTGTCTGAATACTTGGTCCTCATGTGGTGAACTCTTTGGGAAGAATGGGAGGTGTGGCCTTGTTGGGGGTGGTGCATCATGGAAGGTTTTGAGGTTTTGAAAGTTCACATCCTTCCTAAGTTAGCTCTCTCTGTCTTCTGCTTTCAGATCCAGATGTGAACTCTCTGCTATTGCTGCCATTGTGCCTTCGCTCTGCCACCATGGACTCTAACCCGCTAAAACCATATTCCCAATGAAATGTTTTAGTCATGGTGTTTTATCACAGAAATAGCAAAACCTAAGACAGACATGTGTGTGGTATTTACAGTATTCGCAGACATTAGGTAGCTAGTAAAGAACAAAGTAGGAGGAGAAGACCTTCCAAGGAAGGGGAAATACAATACCTTGTTATAAAGGGAAGAGATGGGAGAGCAGAGGAGCTAACAATAAAGGCCTTTTGAAAAGCCATATGGAAGCCTATTTCTATAGGAGCTTCTGAAAATATACAAACAGGTAGAAGGAATTTAAATAGAATTACCGTATAATGGGGGAAACAATACACATCTATCCCCAACTTAATTCAGCTAGATACCACATGCTGCTAAATAGAACTGCCAATACCATGAAAGGTTTAAATCCAGTTGAGTCATTGGCCAAACATCATAGGCCATTGCCAATGCTACTCATTACCCTCCACAACCTGATTGGAAGACCCTATTGGTGAGGACCGCCAGTACTGATGTCATTGAACACAGAGAAATCAGCTGCTGACCAACCAGAAGTCTCTGAGTAGCATTCTTTGTGCTTGGAGGTTCCTACCATTCAGGCTTCCAGAGAAGAAAAGCGATCAACAGCCTCACTCAGCTACAACCCTATGAACAACAATGGCAGTTTGCCTTCAGGATACTGATGCAATGGCAGTTCACGTGATGGGAATAATCAACCAACTTTTAAAAATTGGATTTAAGGCCCTTTCCCTGAGGTGAGAGGCAGAATGAAGGCAAGTGTCTGAGGCAGTAGATGGCTCTAAGGAAATATTGTATGGCAGACACAATAAGGTTGGTGCACATATGAACTTACAGAGAGTCTAACCTCACAGGTAATACTTGCACAAACCAGACAACAGTCCAGCATGGAGAAGAGGGGAAAGTCCCAGCCCTAACCAAGGAACTTCTTCAGCGAGGTAACATTGGGTGTATCAACTGCACCACAGAGCAGGATCACCCGCTTTTTGTTTCTTTGGCATGCTTCATTAGGAATAACTACATCGACAGTGGAAAGCCAGAACTCTCTCTTGTCACCCAGATCACCAAGATGATGGGCCCGTTCTTGCCTTCAGGAAGCTGCTGTCTGGCGGGGTGATTGGAAAGAAGACTATACAGAGAGAAGAGTTATAAACACCCAGGCATATAAATAACACCAAATGGATTTAGTGGGCTGTGCTCAGGGGTTCAGTGCAGCACAACTAAGTAACTGATATTGGTTCAAACTTCAGGAATCTGACCCCAAGTAGTTTATTTTAGGCCCATTTAAGCACCGCACAATTTTGGTGAAAACTTTCCTGGAGATAATTAACTTAGTCCTGTGTGCAGATATAACTTAAGTGAATGTCCTTGAGCGTCAAAGTATGCTACATGAAGAATGGAGATGAATCCATGGATACTCTGGAAGGTACGTGTGACACCATCCTTAACCGCAAGTTCTATAGATTGAGAGAAACACGCTCACAGTAAGGAGGAGAAACCAATGTGGTCTCAGCCACACAGCCAGGGCAAAGGTCACCAGACTTATTAATTATATTCACTTCCAGCCTCTGGGCAGATAACAGGTTGTGCATCCCTTCATTTGAAGTGACAACTCTGTGAGTTGAACATTCCCGGCTCAAGTGTGTATCTGTGAACACAAGGACCTCTGTGCCTCCTACATTTATATTATTATCCATTCATGTGACCATCCATATACATGTGTATATATGTATATATACATACATGTATGATCATACATTTGAGAGGGAGTGGAAGAATATGAGAGAAGTTGGACATGAAAAGAGTGGAGTAGAAATTATATAAATGCAATAGCTATGTATGGAATTCTAAAAAGTATACAATAACCAAAAGATGAACTTCCAGTTGATATCGAGCAGGAAATGGTAATTTAGTGAAACGTCCAGTGTAGAGCCAGCCTCAAAGCAGGTTGAGATGACGCAGCTGATAGGACAATCTGATGAGAATTCTGAATTAATATTAAATAACACTCAAACTTTTACAAAGTTATTAATATTTAGAACAAATGAAGAATACTCAAAATGACACCAAAGAAGTATAACATGTGTAGAAGAATCAAATGAAAATTTCATGGCTGAGGAAAGAGACAGTCAAGTCTTTAAGTGACAAATGGGCTTCATTACAGAAACAAACAAGTCAGGAGGCTGGGCAAAGGACAGCACAGAGCCCAGAAGAGGAACACGGATGTACATGCAGTAAGATGTTAGCCTCACTCATGTCAGCGAGAATAAAACTATGGTTAGGCTGATTCTCACCTGTCAGAACGACAAAAAACATGAGCTTTGGATGTGCATGGCAGTGAGGACATGGATGTGCATGGCAGAGAACATTGAGAATTCTCCCAGATGCTTCAGGTCATCTTGAAAAATGTCTCTCTAATCCACAAGCTATTCAGCTTTGTGAACCTACTTGAGACCATTTACCATCTACAAGTGGGGTGACATCTGTATGGTATTATTCCTGGTGACACTGTTGCAAATCCAGGGAAGATAGAAATGATGTCATGTCTGTCAATCGGCTGCTGGGTAAATGAACTCTTAAGCATCCGTATAATGGATGGCTAAATGCTAAGGCAAACATAAGAACATGGGATGAAGCACAAGATCTTGTGTTCTTGTGTAGAAAATAGACTGTGACCCGAATCTGTTTCCATTTACATAAGCATGAAGAATCTGTGTAAGTACAAGTGACAAGGGAGGGAGGGAGTGTGGGGGTCTGCCTGTTAAAGTACTGTGTTGGTTGAGCTACATGGTATCTATGAAAAGTAAAAAATAAAATACACCAAAGCCAAACATGTGCATGAGAAGACACCACACACAGAATGGGGGAGAGAGGGAGAAAGAGAGAGAGAGGAAGGGAGGAGGGAGGGAGTGAAGGAGTGCATATCCCTTAGTATCCAATCCCAGGGCCTTATCATAGTGGTCCCTTCAAGTCTGGGTGAGGTAAACCTACCCAGGGTTTCAGTTAACAAGGCTGAGTATTGATCCCATAATATGAAGAGGCTTAATGTCAATGGGGGATATTGTTTCTTCTCAGTCTGTGTTACACTTCCTGATGATACCCGCGAGGGCACGACTTGGAGTGGTGAAAGCACTTTCTTGTGGCCGAGGTTGTGGGATCATGGTTTGCCACCCTAACACCCCACCTTGCATACCCTGTTGCTTTCTGCTCATCTCATGGGGGCTTCTGAATGTTTGAAAGAGTTCTGTCTGGACTCACCACCAGGCTTGTGCCGTACGCTGATGTTCTGATCATGTGCTTTCCTATGAATACTATGCAGAATCAGCCAGCATGGCCTTCAGTCCTGATGTCCAGACCCCAAGACTGACCCTGTCTCCATCACAAACCCTCACCTTTGCTCCGGCCCTGAGAACTTGCTTGCCACATGGTGAGGGCTCCCTTTCCTGCATCAAGAATTTGATTCTGTTTTTCTCTGGGGACAAGTGACCCTGATTGTGGTCTGTCTTCAGGCTATGCCTGGCTGTAGACACCAGGGCTCCCCCAGAGGATCAAGTTGCTTCCCTGAAGTCTCAGAATCAAGAGGCACTGGATCCTTCCATCTGTTTGATCTGGGCTGCTTCCTCTGGAGGGCACACGTGGCGTGTGCAGCTGCTCCGGCCTGTGTCTTTGGCTGCCACCCAGGACAGCTGCTAAGGGGACACGAATCTCCCTCCCTCTTTGTTCCATTGAGCCCAGGTGATTCCCCCTAATTGGCAAACAAAAGCCATTGGAATAAGGCAAAGAGAAGGCTGGCCCACGCAGAGCTCTGCACAAGTCGTTTAAAATGAAATCAATCTAGTTCCTTCCCTTCCCCGTCAGTGTTCTGAAATAATATTTGAAGTTCTGTTTGGTCTCTTTGGAGAAAGTCCAATGAATCGTGGCATAGTGGAACTATATTTCAAGCCATGATTGCACTCAGGACTTCTGAAAAGTCATTCTGACTTAGGGGTAATACAGAATACAGATTTAATAACCTGCCCTGTGACTTCTCCCTCGGGGTTTTTCTTAAGGAAATGACGATAAAATACAGACCCAACTGTATTTTCCAAGAATGGGTGTTAGTCCACAGTGGTTTTTTTTATTCTCATTTATTTATTTAATTAAAAGTTTTAGAATTATTTATTTTACTTTATGTGCATGGCTGTGTTGCCTGCATGTGTGTATGTACAGGCCTGGTGCCCACAGGGTCGGATGGTGTCAGGTCTCCTGGAACTATAGTTACAGTTGGCTGTGAACCAATATGGGGGTGCTAGGAGCTGAGTCCTCTGTGAGCATGCCCCCCAAGCCCCATTGCCATCTTCATTTAATTGTATTAGTCCACAGTGAAGTGAGTTTTTAAGTTTTTAAATGTTTATGTTTGAAAGAAAATGTACAAAGCTTTCTGTTTTGCCATTAACCTTATCATACATTTGTTTGAATAACACTCTCCTCATCATTTTTTAGCTGAACACTAAAGGGAAGGAGCCTGTCACTAAGCTAACTCCTTGCCCCAGCCTCCCAGCCCCCTCAGCCCCCAGTCCTGCTCGATCTGCTCATGGAGACCCATGCTGGATATGCTAGAGCAGGGCTTCCCACTGCTGGCTGCCAACACTCAGAGCATAGCTTGTACACACCACACACTCTGCCTCCATAACTGAACTTACACCCGCTCAGAGGAGGCATCTGCACGGTGGGGATGCGCTCTTCCATGGCCTGGCCATCGAATGAAACAAACTTTAAACTTACCTTAAAAGTGCTTGGTTATTTGCAAACAATATTTAGTGGGAGAATGGCATGTAAACTTAGTTTTAAAACAAACAAAAACACCCTCTTACTCCATGGTAGTTGTGGGTGAATTGTTGTCTTTGTCCAAGAATTACAAAAACGCTTGCTTGTTTGTTTTCAGCTGTATCCATGTGCATACTTAGTGTGTGCAGTCCTTCTCTGTCTCCAAAACGAATCATAAACTTGGTTATGGGATGGCTCAATAGATAAAGTGCTTGCCCTGACTCCAAGAGGACAGGAGTTCAGCTCCTTAGCAGCCATTTAAAAAGTCTGGCACTATAATCGTAGCACTCAAGAGGCAGAGGCAGGTGGATCTCTGAGTTACAATGTAGCCTGGTCTACATAGACAGTTCAAGCCAGCCAGGGCTATGCAGTGAGACCCTGTCTTAAACGGAAAAAAATGACTTTAATATTTTTTATACAACTCTTTCAAACTTTAATCTTTGGCACAGAGGCCACGCTACAGAAGGACATACAGTGCTGGCTCCCAGTGCCCTCGCTAGACCATGGCACCCAGTTTTAAAGTCCTGTGTCTCAATTCACCAAAGTTTTTCCCTAAAGCCTGGCTGGAAAACACCCATTTCCAATGCAATTTTCTTACAAACTAATCAGAATCTGACACTTTAAATATTTTTTTCTAACACATCAGTTACAAAATTGGTAGCTGTTGCCAAGGTAACCAAGTACATGCCATCACTCAGTACAGAAGTTTGTCTGTTCTGTTCCCTCGGACCTCAGATGGCCTGCTACTGCTTCAGCTAATAGAATATCATAAAAGTAATGCTACCTGACATCAGACTCCACACAGGAAGCCTTCTGCCTTTCATCTCTGTGTTCCACAGGGGTGTCAGGAGAAACAGAACAGCCAAGTCTAAAGAAACCCCACTGTCTGCCTCCTGCCAACTGGAGAGCAGTAGGGTAGGAAGGCCTGGGAGCCACTGACCAATGGAGCAGATTCCGGACTGAATCCAAAGGCAGAGACCCTTGATCGATGAGAGCAAATGACCTGAGCTCTTCTCACCAGGCCCTCCACACGCTGGGAGGTCCCCATGCACACCAGGGGACCATTGGTGTCCCAGACACACTCAGCAGGAACGCTCAAGCAGATACTGAGCATCTGCAACCCAGGCCACTCCATACAAAATGTCAACCTCACTCTCAAGATTGTCAGCCTTTGTTCTTAGGGTCACTCGGAGTCGCCAAGGGTGAGGAAGCATCAAGGGTGAGATGCAGCTGGAGAAAGAAGAAACAGTGCCTGGCCAGTGGTCCTCGTCTACATCCAAATGTGGAAGAGAGATCGTTAGCCTCCCTCACTGTGGACTGAAGGGTGGGCAGAACATCCAGGGAGGACTCTCTAGCCCCCTACCTGCACCCAGGCCAGAGGAATCATACTTAGTTACCCGAAGCCCCTCACTCTGGCAGTGATTTTATGACTTTGTAGCTCTCTGGGTGATAGTTCTACTGAAATGCAACATTTGGAAGGCTTTTTAAACAAGTTCCTTAAGTTTAGACCTCGGTTTCAATTTAGAAACAGATACAAGTGCTTCTTTATGGCTTTGGCCATGGCAACAATAAACACTCTCAAACAGCATTCCCAGAATGCTCTTGGGCAGAAAAAAGCGTCTATTTAAAAAGGATTGCTCTTGAACACTTATAGCTTTAAATGTCTCTTTTTCTAATAGGAACAGATTAAGTACATCTCCCCTCCCCCCCACCCCCAAATACACTACAGAAAACTCTTTTTGCTTTTTTTTTTTTTTTTTTAATGGAGAATTGGCTTTAGGGACAAAAAAAAAGTACACGGAGCCTTGAATCATCTTCCCAGGAATTCTTTAACTGTTTTCACTTCACCATGTTGGCATTATCTGTCTCTCTTAATCTGTACACATAGCATTGTTTAGTGACTCTCTGTTTCTCCATGTCTACTCAGGGCAATGGCCAATACCAGTGACTGCTCTCTAACAGACAAGCTTAGTCCAAAATTCTCCAGTTACTCCAATAATTCCTTTGTAGAACAGTAAGAATGGAGTCTCCATGGAGTCACACTTCACTGGCAGGTCTCTTCTGTGCTCTTTAGTCTGGGATGGGTCCTCAGTCTTCGTCTGTCTAGTTGTAACCACACACAAAAAGCAAAGCCAAGTTGCTTGAACTTTAAAACACACCAAAGCTAGAGGAGACAGAGGGAGACATGATAACTGTGACAAGTAAGGGAGGGGGCTGAGGTCACATGCTGTCATTGTTTGATAGGGTCAGCATCATGGTGTGCAGCAGCCTGGAGCTTATGCAGATGCAGACTGTGGGCTCCTCTGCAAATAGTTCACTTTCTCCATTGAGCCTCTTGAAGGAACCACCATGGTCTATTATGCCACCCGAAGCCATGTCTGTGGACCAGGCTGTTGCCCCGGACTGCTATGAAACCCTAGATCCAGGCGATGTCCTTGAGTTTTGCTGCCTCGAAGAGGTCATGTTGAGCCTCATGGTCTGTGTAGCTGCTGAGGGTCATGAATTGGTCAGTGGTGCTAATATGGCCAAGGGCTGTGTTCATGTATGTGGCCCGTGTGACCACTGAAGCCCATTAGAATGTCCGTGGTTAGAGCTGCTGCCTGAAGCCATGTTGATGTCCCTGGGTGCGGGAGAGCTAACCCCACCCCTTACAGGAGAACTGGCCTTCCCCTCTCTGGGTGCAGCAAAACTTGCCTCAGTTGGCTTCTGGCAGGGGTGGAGGTAGAGAAAGATTCATCTTTCCATAGGGGACCAGTAGAAATATGACCATGCTGCAGTGAGCATATATACAACACAAAAAAGGACCTTTTTTCTTTTCCTTTCTTTGTTTTTTTTTTGGGGGGGGTTGCAGGGAAAGAGAGCACACATGGGAGGACTGAAAGGTGAGCACAATTGGAGTACATGATATGAGATTCCAAAATAATCAACAAAAATATTGCAGAATAGACTTTTTTTCAATTTGTTTTTTTGAGACAGGGTTTCTCTGTACAGCCCTGGCTGTCCTGGAACTCACTCTGTAGACCAGGCTGGCCTTGAACTCAGAAATCTGCCTGCCTCTGCCTCCCCAGAGCCGAGATTAAAGGTGTGCGCCACCACTGCATGGTTCAGAATAGACTTTTAAATGATTATCGTTGAATTTAGAAATTGTTTATAAAAATATAACAAGCCAACATCAATTTGAATATTTCTAAGCATCTCTAGAGAGCTTTATCTTTGTGTTTTCATTATTTGTTAAATGCCTTATTCCTTCTTTTGGTGTCAGTGGCTCTTTTCATGATCTTACTGGTCATTCTAAGACTCTAACCTTTTAACTGACGTTATCTGCTCACAGTAGTGAGTATAAATCATTGTCTAATATCTTCCTGATGATATTCACACTTTCTGCTTGATTGTTTTGTTTCGTTTGTAAAATCTTTAATTTGTGAGGTTTCTTTTCTTCTGTACACCTCGGTGCTCAATGTCTGTGGTTGTGCTCATCCATAAACTCCTCACATGATTTGTCACATAGTGAGATATCATTCTAACTCAACGTGAGGTCCCTGTGAGCCCAGGCCTCCTGTGCCTTGCTTG
The DNA here is from genome assembly GCF_000001635.26 of Mus musculus. NCBI lineage: Eukaryota > Metazoa > Chordata > Mammalia > Rodentia > Muridae > Mus > Mus musculus. The sequence goes on from NC_000079.6 coordinate 60,352,775, forward strand.
TACATTTTGCCGCCAGCAGCACTGGACTCGTCGTTTGCAGTTTCAAGGCTCATTACAGCCTCTGGAAGCTGGGCTTAGAAGCAACTGTGTAGTATTTCAGCTCAACAAACAACATTGTCTCCAACAAAAATGTGGAAAATACCACCAAGATTCCAGGAAAAAGATAATCACTTGGGTCTGAAAACTGGCGCACGAAAACAGTGTCACCTTGTTTGACTCTGGCTGGCAACATGTATGTCAGATAACTAAACTCGCCGGCTTTACATGGGAGAGAAAGCCCACGTGGAGCTGCCCTGATGACTTAAAAAGATGTAGAGAGGCATCGAGGGAGATGAATGGAAGAGAGGGGGTGGGGGGACGACAACAGAAAACAGAGACAGAGAATAGATACTGCAGCCATTAAAATGCCATGTCCGGATTGCAACCAGCCATGGGGACAGAGAAATCAGCATTTGAATAATTCAAGGATGGCCTTTACACTTGCTCCCAAGACTAGCTGGGCAGCACAAACTGACATTGTAAGGGGGGGGGGGGGGGGGAGGGGAAGAAATCTCAAAGGTAGGTGAGAAGGGATGAATTGTGGAAAGAATGGTTATGGGGGAAACTGAGAGCGAACATGTTCAAAGTACATTGTACACAATTCTCAAGGAATTAATTATAATATTGTTTTTATAAGATCAACAAAGTAGAACATATCATAAAGACAGGCAGACACAAAGGTCAATATTGGACCTTTGTGTCTCAATGTGCACAGAAGACCGAAGACATGAGATAGGGGGAAACCATTATTAAAGAACTAAAGATAATGTCCATCAGCCCAGAAGTATACATCTAAGAAAATATGTTCTTAACACAAGCAAAATTGGGTCTTTTTCAGAAACACCACAACTAGACTATGCACAAAAAACTTTGTGAGACATCCTTCAGGCACCAAGCAAAATAATGCTCTACAGAAACTATGAAAAGAAAGTACAAAAAAGGGTGATTATGTAAATAAGTATGTCTTATTGTTTAAGTTGCTTTAAAATACAGCTGACTACTTAAAGAATGATGAAGATAATAGCATAAAGAGATGTTGAGAACATATGTAAGACATCTAGCAAGCATCATGAAGTCTGTGAAGGGCAGGAAATGAACGAGCAGATACACCACTGTGTTACAAGATGCAAAGCTGTGTGGTACCATCTGACCCATCAAAGCTATATGCTTACAACTCTCAAGCAAATAAAATCATAAGACCCAGAGTTAAAGCCAATACAGCAATAAAGAAGGTGGTTCACTGTGCCTATCTGATTGATACAGAGAAGAAACTAACACCATTGGAAGAATAAATTCAATGTATCCATTTCCTGGGAGTGGGGGCATTCTTAACCCTGAGACTTCATGGGAAGGTGCTAGTGTCTGTCAGGAAGCAAAAAGAAGGGGGAGGGGGAAAGCCTAGGCCAGAGCTTCTGCTATAACTTGGTGCATCAGGGCTGGGAGGTGACACTGGATAGGTAAACTGAGTCAGAGTGTGGTTCTCTAGCAAACAGTGGTTGCTTCTAGTTGTCTAGTACTTGGTGCTGTGTGGCTCTGTTTTCTCTTTCTTCCCCAGGGGTGTCCAGACAATACTGCACACCAGGCAGGAGAGGATGGAGCAGAGTTGAGTCTGCAAGTCAGCTTCTTCCCTCAGGGTGTCCAGGTACTGCTCTACACCAGGGGGGAAGGATAAAGTGAAGTCCAAAATGGATGGGTCAGCAGGATCCCGGTCCAGCAGTGATACCTAAGGGGAGAAGACCTTCTCCAAGGATTTCTGTGTTACAGCTCTCTCAGATGAGGTTTGGTGAATCCCCTTGTGCACATACACTTTATTCAGGGTGAATCAAGGTCTCTGAAGCACTGGAGAGGAACAGGCTGGAGGATCCATGCTCCCTGACTTCTGCACTTACGCTAGAGCGTCCGTAAGTGGAGTGACATGGCTTTGTTGCATGGCAGATGAGGACAGCAACAGAACAGAGTTGGGGAAATCAGAAATGAGACCCCCAAACACATATATGGAAGGCTGGTTTTCGACAAAAGTTAGTGAAAACTGTTAGTCTCTAGTAAACACGTCTGGAAGAATTCTCTACCATGTCCATAAAATGGACTTTGATCTCTGCTTTGTACTGTACACAAATGTTAACTCAGATCGATTATAAATTTTGTGAAATATAAAAGTGCAAAACATCTAGAAGAAAATCTTGCAAATTTGAATGATATAAACATCTTATATACAGCAACTGAAGATATAATACGTAAAATAATTATCTCTGTGTCTCTGTCTGTCTCTCCCTCTGTCTGTCTCTCTCTTCCCCCCCCCCCTCTCTTTGTCTCTCTGGATGTTTTTATCATAAAAGCTCCGTTTAAGCAGTGATGCAGATCTAGGAGGGGTGAGAAAAGGAAATAAGATGGGAGATGACATCCAGAGAAGGACGTTGAATGGTCATGTTTTGAACAAGCAATGAGCAGCAGGAAGAGAACCAGAGAGAAATTATGTCACAGAAACCTGTAGCAAGGGCGCTGACATGATTGTATGGCTTTGAATAAGCTTCCTTTCTCAATAACAAAGGAGCAGTAATCCTTTACTGAAAAGAAAATGCATATAGCAGCTGGCTAATGCCTCCCCTACCTAAGTCCACTTAATTCTTACACCATCCTCCTGAGGTAGACATTTGAGTTCTAATTACAGACAAAGAAAACACACCTCACAGAGGGAAGAGACATGTTCAAATAGGGCCAAGCATGACTGAACGTAAAGCAGTTGATCTGAGACATTCTACTTCTAGGACGCGACCAAGTCCATCCCACACTGACCAGCAATGAACTACAGATCCATCTGCACCCAACTGAAAGAACAATCATCTCTCTATGAAAGCATCCAAGGGCTGGGGAAGATATTGTTAGATACTGGAACCTGGAACCAAGCTAAAGAAATCGATTCTTCTGGCTTGGGAGAAGAAAAAAAAAAGACAAAACAAAACACTAAAACTTAAGGTTTTCAACTCCATTTAAATAAGCAAATGGGTCACAATATCATCCCTGTGACTTGGCCTTGGAACATGGAAAGTATGGATAAATAATGAGTTGTGAGTTACTTCTATAAACAGGAGTCTTCCGCAACTGCCTTTTATAAGTTGTTAGCTCTCTGCTTCTCTAAAAGCCCCAGGGCCAGAAGCTTTTCTGTGGCCTGAGAGTCAACCCTTCACAGTAAGGAAAGCATCAGAATGTATTGTTTTTATTTAGCTGTCCTGGGAGGTAGCTTTGTCCTCTCCCAATGCTACCTCCATCTCACTGTATCAACCACTTCCCTTTGAATCTGGAGAACAGGAATTTGATAGGGCACAGAATTTAAATTAGCTAAACCAGAGAGATCCAGACAGAACCAAGAAATTCTGGGAGTTAACCATCATACTTCTTTGATCTCAGTAAGTTCAGCCCGGTTGTTTGTTTAAAGACTTCGCAGGACTGACTGGACTTTCCAGGGAGCCCAAGTTTGTTTCCCTTCGTTTGTCTGATACCACTCTGCTTTCCAGAGAGGAGAAATGAAACCAAACCAAACAGGGTTGTCAGCAAAAAGCAAGGCACATTATAACTTCAACTTTTGAACCAGCTTTGCAAAGGTTCCTAAATTGAGCAATAGTGGCCGTTCAGTGTTCAGCATGCTCACACCTTGTTTTTCATTTAAACATACTATTTAAATTTATAATGTTACATGGTATTTAAATCTTCTTTTAAAGAATTAACTAGTTCCATTCTAATAATGTTTAAATGTCTCCCGTATTGTGAGTGAAGTGTTCCTTTTTCCCTAAAATTTATATTACATCTCAGACATGGGCTTTTGAGGTGAGTGATTGCATTTAGATGATCCCATGACAAGTTCGAGAGTAGAGTGTGCTTCACTCGGACCACAGCGGGGAGTTTTGTTCACTGTAGTCTTGCAGGTGAGCCAGTGACCAGTGGTTGGAAATTTGTTGACTCAGGTCAAATCCCACAGTAAGGCAAAGGCTCTGGTGGTATGATAACGCACCTTCATGTGTTTCAGACGTGGTCCATTGACTCTTACCTGGATCCTAAGATAAGGGACACATTAACTAATTAGAAAAGTGCTTTTATCTAAAAATTGTTTATTACACCTCCTTTTTCCTACCTAAAGATTAAGTACACACACACACACACACACACACACACACAGGCAGAGAGTGAGACAGAGGTAGAGGAAGGGGAAACAGACAGACAGACAGATGCACACACACAATATACACAGGGGGTCGGGGGGAAATGTCTAGTGTCTAGTTTATCTTCCAAAGTTAGACTTATGTCCATCACAAGATGCAAAACAAGAAAAGCAGGTAATTAAAGCATGTAAACTTCATGAAGAAAAATCCTACTGTGTGCTTAGAGGAAGTAGGCATTGGATTTGGTAGTCTCTGGGCTGTGTACAGGAAGTAACAGCTCAGCCAAGAAGCAGACCAAGCATCTTAGTCAACTAATACAGGCCACCCTGGATTATCTCAGGAACATTTAGAGAAAGTTTTTTGTGTAAAATAAATTTAGAGTGAGCAGTAGAGGATGGAAATATTGTAATGATATCACTTTACATGGGAACAAAAATGACTGTGGTTCTATTTATACCCAAGGTCTGTGAAACAGAAGAAAATAGGATTCAGGCAGTAAGAGATTTTCTATCTATTTGCTAACTGGCTGCTACCTGGAGCCTAGTTAGCATGCGTGCAGACACACACATACACACACACACTCACAAAAACATCTATATTCTACTGAGGAGAAAAAATGTGGTATTTTTCTTCCTGCCATAATCCTATCTTATATCCCTCCACTGTCTCCTTATACATTTTTCTTTCTTTACAACTCTCCTTCTCTGTTCATGTCACACACACACACTTACATTTCAGCTGTCACATGATAGAAAGTATGTAATATATTTTTAAGTCTGTTTATTTTGTTTTAAAAGAACTCAGTTTGGGGAAATGCACAGGTGACTTAGTGGTTAAGAGCACCTACTGTTCTTGCAGAGGACCTGGGTTTAGTTCGCAGCCCACACATGACAACTCGGAAGCCACTGGAAGCCAGCTGTAGGGCAATGAGACATCTGTGACAACAGCACACATGCTCCCACAAAGACACAACTCATTGAAATAAACCTTAAAGTGAAGGCCCAATTATAACGCCCAGTAAGGAGTAAGAGAAATGTGTGTGTGTGTGTGTGTGTGTGTGTGTGTGTAAATGTGCACATGTACACATCTAAGTTATGAAAAATATTTTCCCATATGAGCAAAAACATACAAACGCACACACTCATAATACACATATGCTCACGCACATACACATGCACACACATGCTCTAACATTTATAGAGCATGGATAAGGCTGTTGTTCTCAGGGTTTGAAAGCACAGAATCTGATTAAACGAAGAACCACTGAACAGCATCTGTATTCTTAGTGGAGGAGAAGATTAAGATTTATCTATCTCTCTATCTACACACACACACACACACACACACACACACACACACACACACACACACACACACACACACAGTGCTCTATACAACTCAAAGTGCCAAGCCGAGTTGTATGAAGGAGTTTGTATGCATTCAGGGTGGAGACAAGGTGGGGTTCAGGCCTGGTAAGACTTGAAGGGGCAGCAAACAGTGCCACCGCAGAGGTTAAAGCAACGAAGGAAAGAACTAAAGCCAGTTAGGTTGCTGAGTGTCGCAAAGCCTGAGGGAGAGTCTCTGAGATGCAGCTTGAATTGCTTTGGCAAGGAAAGGGGTTACAGTGTTTCTCAGAGCTTGGGAGAGGGGTGACCTTTAAAAGGAGGGCAACTGAGTTGAAACTCATGCATTAAGTCTCTGAAATGCAAAAAACTGCAACTTCCCTTGTGCTCTCCTATTAAACCCATCTTTCTCTGGAAACTTCCGGCCAATGTAAACTTGCCAAATTGAAAGTAACTGTCTCTGCTGTTTGTTACAACTCAAGTTCAATTCAAGGTTAAAGTCTCTTAGAACTGCTCTTCCCTCCCGCCTGTCTCCTGGGATAGGACTCTGCATGCTGTCTTCTGGCTCCTCCCATGTTTCCAATGCACAGAGAACAGAAGTTGGGTAAATGATGTAATTGGCTCTACTGGGTGTGGTCCTGGCAGCTGCTCTGCAGTGCATGTGACTGGTGTCGGGTGTGACTCCGTACATCTGCATGGATGGGTGCTATGAACAATTGCTCTAGGGATCTTAACTATTGCTCCCTACTGAATAAGCCCAGTTAGCTTTGGAAAGGAAGTATCCTCACCTGGAGAAGTTGGTTCTAAGAGCATTTCCTCTGTGGCTGTGTCTTGCACCAGGTCCATTTCTGTTTCTCTGTGTTTTCTGACTTCCATGAGATAAGAGCAATCTGTTGACTTGCCTGTTTGTCTTGATGTTTCAGTCTTTCCGAGGAGCCTAAGAGCAATAGCACTTATGTGGTTCTTTTAAACATATTTTTGAATTCGGGAGATGTGAGATAACAGGTAGAGTACTTTCCATGCAAGCATGAAGACTGCGTTTTCAATCCCTAGCACCCATAAATGCTGGTTGAATGCGGTGGCCCAACTCTAATCCCAGAACTCAGAAGTGAGATACAAAGAGTCCTTCCTGGAGCAAGCTGAGTAGTTGGATTAGCAAAAATCAACACAATCTTGGTTCAGCTAAGAGACTCTGTTTCAGAACATAAAATAGAAGACAATTGAAGAAGACACCAGACATCAACCTCTGTTTTTTATATAAATACACACACATACACACACACACACATATGTATGTGTGTATGTGTATGTATGTGTGTGTGTGTGTATGTATGTATGTATGTATATATATAGACCTGAAAACATACATGTGTCATGTGCCTGGGAACACACATAGAAATGTATGTATGTTACTCACATATGCATACATAAATAGTATATAACTAGTTTAATGAAAACCAAAAATAAAGTATTTAGATTCCAAGTCTACATTCAGTAAAAACTTTGTGTAAATTATTGCCTCTCTGAAGATGCTTTCCTTGTTAATTATTTCAGAGCACAAGCTGACATCCTCAGTCTTGAGGGCTACTGTTTGTCTTTGGCCTGGGAACATTACATTTTGCGTATCTGTGGTGTAGCAGAATAACAATGGAAGATGGCAGACATTGATCTGGTCTAGGTGAGGAGAGACTTGTATATCATGCTAATAACAAACACATTTCTATAGAGCTTTATACTTCACAGGACACATGTGCGTTACATTGTTGCATTATGCTTTTTTTTTTCTTCTTCGAGACAGGGTTTCTCTGTATAGCCCTGGCCACCACACCTGGTGCATTGTACTTTAAAGAACTCTGGTAATATCAAAGACACTTCAGTTAGGAAATAGGCTACTGGCCCAGAACCACCAGATCCAGGGTAGAAAGTTCACTGCCTTCTGGCTTAGGGAATAAAGTCTCTCTTGGTTTCCCCCATGCTGCACTGGTCTTTAGAGCCTGGGACTCATTCTTATGCTATGATGTGGGTAGTTGATGAAGTCCTGGCTTGCAAAGGGCCACTTTCTTGCAACATAGATGATAAAAGAGAGTAAGGGGGCAGCTTATGCTAGTTATACTCTGTGTGTGTGTGCCACTGTAGAAAACACTATCAATTTCTCAGGAAGTTAAACATATAATTACAGTGTGATTCAGAGTGTGCATCCAAATATTTTAAAACATGGGGTCTGACAAGTATTTACACACTCACAGGAGCATTAATCAGACAAGAGAAACATGCAAGCCAAACGCTAACGAATGAACAAAACCTGGTATATAGATACCATATAATAAATATTCTTCAGCAACCTTGCCTGGCCATGAGTCTCTGATGCTCACTGACACTTCTCTGGCCAAAGCTGAGGATGGCTCCAGTCTACGTATGTAACTATAAATACTAAGGAGGCATTTTACATCTCCATTTAGCAAAAGAGAAGTGGTAGCTTTGCCCCTAGGGTCGATGACCTTCCAAGCCCCGGGCCTTAACCAGGAGGTGTACAGCACCAGGCATGAACTCCCTCCTATACACTGGGCTTCAGATCCAATCGGAAAAGACTTGGTTGCCTCCATGACTGATAAGCCATGTCACTACGGCACAAGTGGACACAGGTTGCCTGGCAGGTTAATAGTGTAGTATTTAAGGTCCAGAGCTAAGACCATGGATGATTTTTCTCCATCAGTTGCCTGCATAGCACCATTCCTGCACCATGAAAACTAGCCAGTAGGGAGAGCGCTTCCTGTCCAGTTCCAGCTTGATTGTTCTGTGTCTTATATACAAAGCATGTGGTGTTTTCAATAGTAAGGACTTAACATCTAGCTCTTGTGAGCAATGAAGAGCAATGGGCATAACAGCACTGTCTTAGGAGTCTCTGGGCAGTCCTGGCCTACAATTCAGAGGGAGATGGCTATACCTAGCACTGGAATTTTCACTTAATAATATATTGCTTCTGGGCTCAGCGTTAGTTGTCCCTATTGTACATTTTCCATTCAAATTCTTTTCCTCATTACATTTTTTATTTAGCTTATAAAGTAGTAGGCTTCAATTATGACTTTGTTATTAATTCTTCATTTTGATTTATCCCTCCCCCATGGCCTACTTTCTCCCATCACTATTTGAACCTTGTTATTTCCAGTATTTTGCATCTCTGCTTTCATATTTTATATCTGCTACATTTGCTTTTCTTAAGGCCTCTTCCCCCAGTTTCCACTGGTCCCTTTCTAATTTAAGTCTCTACAGACAATTTAAGCTAAATATATAAATTCAAAACGTCAAAGCTACAATCCACATCTGAGAAAGAACACAGGGCAATTGACTCTCTCTGGCCTGAGTGACTGCACTTAATAAAATATTTTACAACTGCATCAATTTTCCTGCAAATTTTAGAATTTCACTTTTCTTTACACTTGAGTAAATGTTTATTCTGTATATGAACCACATTCTCACTGTCCACTGATGGATATCCAGGTGTATTCTATCTGTCATCTTATCAAATAGAAGAAGAGGAGGAGGAGGAAGAGGAAGAAGAAGAGGAAGGAGGAGGAGGAAGAGGAGGAGGAGGAGAAGATCCAATCAGAAAAGTTATTTTCAAGAAAACAAAAAACAGCCACTGCTTGTGAAGCCCAGGGAGAAAGGAACCCACAGAGTGTATGGGACTGTAGATTAGTGCCAGCACTGGGGAGACCAGTATGGAGGCTCCTTGAAAAGCTAAAAGCACAGCCTGGAGAGATGACTCAGTGGTTAAGAGCACTGACTGCTCTTCCAGAGGTCCTGAGTTCAATTCCCAGCAATCACATGGTGGCTTACAACCGTCTGTAATGGGATCGGATGCCCTCTTCTGGTGTCTGAAAACAGCTACAGTGTACTCATATAAAGAAAATAAATACTTCTTTAAAAAAGAAAAAAAAAAGCTAAAAGCAGAGCTAGCACTTGAAGGGTCAAAAGGGTCAAAGGCAGTGTACACAAGGCATCTTTAGACCCTGGTTCTGCCAGCACTTTCCCTACCAGTCACCTTGGCACCTGTGTTCTGCCACTCAGTGGAAAAACCTGGGAGGTCCTGCTAGAAACTGACTTTCTCTTCTGATTCTTTATCTTGTATTTTCTTCATTGTTTTCATTGAAAAGATACTTATCTTTAAATGTTAAAAGTATACAAGTTGCTTTGTTAAACTAAATTTGAACAGGATTATTTAGATCAATGTTACACTCACAGTTACAGTGTGGTTTAGAGGATAAGGACAGAAAACATGTTCAGAACAGTTCAAAGCCAGTTTTCCATCAGGTGTGTTTGACCCTGGGTTGGTAGCGGTCTGGGAGTGAAACCCACACACATGGAAAGCAGGATGTGCATCTCTGGTCCACTCTCATCCTTAGCCATGGGGCTAGCCATAGAGCAGGTCAGCCTCAAACCATAAAAACAGCTGTCAGAATCATCTCAAGGTGGCTGGGTCTATCCCCACGGTGTGTGTGTGTGTGTGTGTGTGTGTTCTGTAGCTAATACCATAATGAAGCTTGTGGTAAGCAGTATAGACCATAAAAATAAACAGAGCAAAGTCTGGCTGGGCACTCCCACAGTTCTCCAATCCGCTCTCCCTGCGAGGGCTACCACTGAGAAACAGTCACTCTTGGCTGACTCTCATTATCCATTGGCTACCTTGGCAGATAAGTTCACACACGACACTGAGAGAAATGCATTTATATTTTTATTCATAACTAAAGATAATCTGTTCTAATTCCATGCCGCTCAGCTGGTGGGAAATCCAATTTCAGTAAACACAGTGGGTCCCTCTGATAATCTACTGTGTCTGATTTTAGAAGTCCGTGTCTTCCAGGACATTCTAGGCATGCTGACCTACCTTTCAGTTTCTTGACCCAAGTCTCTCTGTGTCTTGAAGTCTATCAAGCTTCAGGGACCAGAGTGGGTACAAGGATACAGGTACCACTTTCCTTAGAAGCCAGCCCCAATTGAATGTTGTCCTTTATGAGACTTGCCTTGGTCATAGTGTCTGTTCCCAGCAGTGAAACCCTAACTAAGACGCTGTGTGAGGTTTTTTTTCTTCGGAATAAGCCCTTTTCTTTTGAAAATTAAAATGTCTTCTCTCTCTCTCTCTCTCCTCGCTCCTCGCCACACTTAAGTCACCCTAGGCTCCTTCACTGAACCTGTGGCTGCCTGATGGGTAGCATCCTTGAGTCTGCACTTCACATCTCTCTTGATGTCCATGTCGTGTGAATGCCGAGTTGGGAACTGGCACCTCCACCGCTGGATCAGTAAATGACCCCCTCAGCAGAAACCAGAAGCAAACTTGTCTTTCTCATTTCTCCCTTCAGGACCCTATCATAGATGTCTACACCATGGCATGATACTAGAAGCCTCCGACTAACCTGGGGACAGAAGGCCCCCTAGGAGCCCTGCCTATCCATGATGATGTATCTTTCCTAATGAAGCTCCTCTTTGGACTCAGAGCCTCGCTCTCCCACATTAAGTGAGGATGTCGTCAACATCTTACTAACGCCCATCCAAGGGCATAGTTATAGCAGCTTCCCGTCTCCAAACCTGGAAAATCTCTATACTTAACACATGTAAGGGAACTCAGTACCAAAGCAGGGCTGCATAGCTAGAAGAGATTAAGATTATTTCTATAAAACTACAGAAAAAGTGGCCTTGGTAATAACAGATCAAGAGGAAGAAATGCTGCTTAGACCATAGATAGCCTCCAGCTCTGGTCATAGCTGGAGTAGTGCTATCCTGTGTGGGCAAGGAAGGCGTCTCTAAGAAGCAAACTATATATAAATGTGTATACACACACACACACACACACCAGCCCAGATTGCTCAGTCAATTCATGAAGGAATTTTTTCTGTAGATTTGTCCATGTTAATATGGAGTGTGTGTGTGTGTGTGTGTGTGTGTGTGTGTCTGTCTGTCTGTCTGTGTGTGTGTGTGGCAGAGTGTTGGGTGGGTTGTGCTAGGTCGTTGAGAATTGTGAACTATTTGCTGCTGCAGTATTCCTTGGCCTACACTGATTAATACATATGCTTGCTTACAAACTCAGAAACATACGTGCACATATTAGGTAGGTAATGTGCATGTGTGTGCATGCACGCATGCATGTGTGTGTTTGTGTGCATGTGTGTGTTTGTGTGCATGTGAGTGTTTGTGTGTGTGTACACATGCATGCATATGTGTGTTTGGAGGGGTGACTGCATGTCTGTGCACATGTGCTGAGTGGGTGGTGGGATGAGAGCTGATACAAATGAGGATCTGATTTAAGTAAGATGCAGGTTCTTTAAATGTTTAATTGTAGCCAGTTTGAGACTTTTAGGTGTAAATTGTATCAGTGAGTATATAAATGTATATAAACACATAAACTCTATAAAATAAGTGTCCGGATGCAAAAAATCAAATGTATTTATATGTGTTTGTTCCTCTCTGATATAAAAATAAATTATTGCCATTTAGAATTGTCTTCTGTGATCCACCAATAATATGAAAAAACAAACAAACAAACAAACAAACAAACAAAAACTTAGTCAATTCAAGACCCGAGGGAAGCTGCCTGGGACACGCTCCAGGTACTGCTCAGCCATGGCAGTGTGCACTTGGCTTCCAAATCAGCGGCATGGCCAGGGCAGGGCTAGCCTTAGTTTTATTTTTCCCGAGTTTTCTTGATTGCAGTCTGCTCCTTTATGTCCTTCCAACGCAGAGCGATTTTTAAAGGAGAATTTAATTTACTATGAGTCTGAAATCCTTTGGAATGCTAGAAGCCAGCGGTACTGTAGCAGCTGTAATGAGAAACACACATTCCATGTGCCAATTTGTGGTCAGAGCCAGCATTCCAGCCCTACTCTCCCGTGGCCGCTAGCTCTCCATTACACCCCTTTTCTCAGCCCTTCTCCACACTGGTTAAAGACGTCAGGGGCTGCAGCTCATGCAGCGTGCTAAACAGTCCAGCCCACAGAGCAGTTTCAAATGCAAAAGCTTTCAACTCAGAAGGCACACCATCATCACTACCCCCAATTCAACTCCCCCATCACTACCCCACATCACACCTCCCATCACCCCCAATTCCAACCCCATGACCACTTCTCCCAGCCTCACCACCACCTCAACCTCACCACTATATTCCCAAACCTGACCCCACCTCCTCCAGCTTGGCTATCTCAACTCCACCCTCCTCCCCTGACCCACTCCCAGTCCCACTGTTATTCCCACCAGCAGTCAATGCAAAGAAAGTTCCGTGGATTTTTCTATGACTGCCTCATAATACAGATATGCATTTATTTTAAAACATCACACATATGCATGTAGATAAATCCCAGACATCGTATTCAAGACAGAGAGCAAGCATCTCCCAGAAGAGATCTCGTGTTCTGCACTGAAGCCGACTTAGTCCCATGCTTTATCACCAGCCTGGAGCTTCCTGTAACAAAAGCAATCATTTGTGAATCTACGGAAAACTCGGGTTTCACACTGGACTCTGCATTGAATACCAATATGGAGACTTGCTGGGTATAAGCATATTTTATCTATATATCCTTGTTTTGAAATTATATGGAGTTTTGGTTTAAAAGGAAAGCACACACTGGAGTGGTCAGGCTTTGTGGGGAAAGTAGCATTTGGAATGAAATTTAATTTAACTATAAAAGCAAAATCCAAGTCTAACCCTTAGATCCTCCAACTACACAAGGCATTGCCCCTCCTCGTGTGATAACAGAATTTCCTGGTCACTATTAACTCTTTCCAAAAGACTCTATCCTTAGAATGCCTAACTGTATTGTGTTTGGAGTTATTTAAATATTAATCAGGATAATTCCAAGGTGTAACAAAACTGATGTGCAAGGCTAAGTTAAATATTATTCATGTCTATTTGCTGATCAGACACTATGTTCCCACAGCTGTAATCAGTAATGTTCAGGTGAAGAGATATGTACTGGGAAGAAGGACAAAACCATGGGAGAAAATTCTGCTCAAGGGACCGGAGTAGGCAGTAGCTTGATTTGATCCCAAAGCAGCCCTGACATGAGAAAGTAGTTTATTTAGGAATCCATCCCAGGAAGAACCAAAAGAGGAAAGAACAGTAGCCCCAGAAAAAAGGAGAGGGGGAGGAAGAAGGGGAGGGGGAGGGGGAGGGGGAGGGGGAGAGAGAGTCAGCACAGGCCCACTCATTAACTAAACACACAGCTGAGGGTCCTCCCTGGGAGGAAGCTGAGGAGAGGCTGTGAGGACATTCCACTAGAGGGGTGAGTTGCTGGCATTTCTAACCACCATGGCTGTTGGCTGAGAGACATTCCTACATTTTAGTTCCCCAGGATTTAAGGTCTACTTGTGCCCATGAACTAAGAAATCCTTCAGAAAAGTCCCATAGGCATCCTGCAGTGAGGGCAGTAGCCATGAGGGGAGGGGGTCGGAGGCAACCACAGCTCCCTGAAAAAGGCTCACCCCAGTGCAACTTTGTCTGAATTTACTGCTTGTGAGACCAGACCTTCAGAAAGCTCTGGCTGATTAATTCCTCCTTGGTTTCTGTTTTCCCAAAAGGGAACACCAAAGCCTTAAAAAGCAAAGGCATCTACTCTAATTTAATTACTATCAATTATGTTTTGTTCTCTTGCTGTGAAACTGGGGGTAGAGAAGGGATTTCTGCATCCATCCTACAGTCTGGCTCCCCGCATCCTCCGTGTGCCAGGACTAAGGACAGGCAAGTCTATGTGCTTTGCCATGAAGGGACACAGGTTTCTTGGCAAACTCCTGGCAACTCATTTGTAAAGACGAAAGCTGACTAGCTCTACTGAGTTTGGAATCACCTAGGAGACACACCTCTTGCTCTGTCTATAAAGGTTTTTCAGAGAGGGAAAGCCACCCTGGATGTGCGTACCTTCATCCCATGGCTTCGGGTCCCAGACTGAACAAAAAATAGAAGTCAGCTGAGCACCAGCATTCATCTTTCTCTCTGTTTCCTGCCTGGGACCATCAGCCTCCCTCACGCCCCTGCATCCCCTGCTAGAGCAAGTCTCAAGCCACCCCCTTTCCTGCCACTCTCAAACTGTGAGTCAAACCAACACTGTCTTCCTTTGATAGTTTTCATTAGGAATGAAGTTTAGTATTAGCTGCCCATAACAAAGGGAAACTAATACAGATACCTTCTCAGAATAGAATCTCAGATATTGTTGTGGTTTTGAGCTCACCCGACAGTCAAAAGCATGTACTGAACCCAGATATTCACATGGAGTCTCCTTTTCCACCAGGCAGGTCCTGAAGGCTTTAATCTCCCATCTCCCTTCCTTTCCTCTACTTCTTCCCTGTCTTAGTTGCCATCTTTCTGGTTTCCTCCCAAAATTCTGGCTAGTTGAATAGTCCTTAAACTTATTTCTATGCTTAGGGAGCCTGCCTGAAGATGTCACTAGCTAGATTCTGTGAAGTTAAGTGAAAGGACTCTGGGCTGTGGTTGGGAGTTTTGGAGGTGACCCCAATTGTGCCAATGAGCCATTGTTTTCTGGACTGGCTCTCCCAACTGGAAGAAGCAGAGAGTATGGTCACAGGAAGTTCTAAGATGGGGTTGACTTTGCGGGAACTGGAGTCAAATTCAAACATTCTGTGGTTCAGCCATTTCAACGTCTACTTACACATTAGAGTGTGGTTCTATCTCTGGTCCAGCCTGGAGCCACTGTGACTTGCACAAGAAATCCACAGCAAGTTACCAATTATTGCCTTCATAAAAACCCAAAAGGGCATGCAGGAGCTGAATTCCGAAGGTGGTTTTTCTGCTCTCAAGGAATTGGAAAAAATTGTGTACATTGACAGTATTCCTACCAAGCATCTCCCTAATGCTAGAGAGTGCCACCCCAGGCCTCTGTCCCTTGAGGGACACAGACTCCAGCTCCTCTCATTTGAAACTGACCATGCCTTAATTATGATGCAGCAGTGCATGGGTTAAACCTGCAAAGCAGGTGAGCTCTTGCTGGGGCCACTCAAAATGGCTCTGAAGTATTCAAACATGTAAACTCTCTCTCTCTCTCTCTCTCTCTCTCTCTCTCTCTTTGCATGCACACTGTGTGTGTGTGTGTGTGTGTGTGTGCGCGCGCGTGTGTGAGATTTCCACTCTGTAGCCCATGCCATTTCAGCTCAGCTTGGAAGCTGAGTCAGTGAAATGCGGACGCTTCCAGCTGTTCCCAGCACATCTCACATTCTCAGGACTGTGAAAGCTCCCCAAAGCTCTTGTTCATGTGACTAATACCTGCCAATGCTGCGTTAGAATTAAATCTAAGAACTCTTTTTCATTTTACTGACATAACAGTAAACCTATGGCATCTTAACATTAAACTAGGCTTTCTTTGAATAATATGTAAATTTCCCAAAAACAGAACATTCGTTGATGAGGCTGGTATTGATCTTCATTTTTGCAAATTCTCTCTGTTTAGTGTCCCGTGCATTATAAAGCACTTGGTTTCTCATCTCTGGTTCTGTGTTCCCTCTAATAGGCTGCAGTCATCTCTTCCCAGGTGACGGAAAAGCGGGAACACAAGATGGACATGTGGTGAGAGGGAGCAATCGAAGGAGAACTCAATGGTGTTTCAAGGAACTGCTGTGAGAAAAGAGGATGGCAGAATGAGCCGGGCAGAGAGACCGCAGTTCCATGGCCTTTACCCTTCAGATTTACAGAGTTCAAGTTTGAAAGCTGGGTGGGAACTTAGCTGTCACATGAGAAATCTTTCACTCTTAGAAAAAAAAAATTGGACTTGATGACAGATGACAGGTTATTGGGTAAGCCCAGCCAACACCTGGAGGTGCAGACCAAGCACCGATGCTGAGTCCCAAGGAACAAGGAGGGAACCAGGGTTTCTCCACTCCTGCCACGCTCCAGAGACTCAAACTGTGGTTTAAGGATGATAAATAATTATGCTAATTAACAGGTTGGAGGAAAAATGTGATGTTATTCCCACGGAATGTTCTGGAAAGCTGGAAACACTTAGCTGCAAAAACTACATGTGGTGAAACGCACCATAATTTACTTAAGAAACCCACATCTTGTTTGCTGGCTCAAAGCAGGGGTTAATAGCCTTTTGAGAGCAGCCAGTGGTGGAAAGGGTCTCAGCATAGGCAGCCAAGCCTTCATGGCAGAAACACAGTTGGTCTTCTGGCACAAGCATTTGCCTTGGCATCTAACCAGGGTGAAACATACAAGAAATTGTTTAGTTTCCCTGCCTCTTTCTTCCGTTCCTAACATGGTTTGAAAATTCCTTACTCACGTTGTATACCCAGAGATGGGAAAGAGTTAATGGGATAGTCAGGTGGTGATTATGAAATAACCATCTGCTCCAAAAGGCCCAAAATGATGCAACAAACAGGATGGTAAGGGATAGACATTACAAGTGCAAGATCATTTATTCTTGCCACAGAAACTGATTTGATACATAGCTGATGAGCATTAATTTGCTTTGTACAAAGCCCAGATACAGTAGTTATAACTTTTACCTAGGTGAGCCGTCTGTAGTCTCAAACCTCCAGAAGAAAGCAGCCCTGGAGAGAGACTGGCACCACATCTGAAAGTCAGTGTGACAAGTGTTGTCAGAAAACAGGGTGACCTGCTACAAGAGGATCAGAGAAGGAGGCACCCTGTAAATTTGTAGCATGATGATGCTACAGTATCAAGCAGTAGATGCAAGTTTGTAGCACTAGATGAAGGTCTCCTGTCAACAGTGGCATTTCCTTTGGGGCATTTTAAAAAAGTAGGTTCTAACATATAAAAGTAAATAAAGCAAGGAAGCAAGGTCAGAGTGTGGACCCCTTACTCAAATGTGCAAGGTAGATAACGATTATCAAGAACTAGTCAGAGGAAAGCCATTCCTGAAGATACTCCTTGGAATATTTGTCTAGCTGCATCAGTGGGTGTGGTAATGTGGAACCAAATTGTGGGAACCAAGATGAGGATCAGAAAGGCATCCTCACTATGGGCCAGGAAGTCCTTCCAGGGCTGCTGCTTATTGCCTGTTACCCACTTAAGATGATTGATTAGATAAGGGACAAGATATGGGGAGGTTCCATCATCAGAGATCAAAAGGATATGTTTGATATTCTACAGCTACTAGGTAGGCACATCCAGCAGGTAGCTAAACATTAAAGTCCAGAGGGAGGTCTACAATCCAGAGTCAAGAAAAGGCAGAGCATCATTGCACAGAGAAGCTAGTGGCAGTTTCTTTGTGCTCACCATGACCTTTACCCAGGACCTCTACACGCATGACGTAGAGAGATACGGGTTAGATGATAGCTCCTGCCACATTAAAGCATCCCAGTGTCTTCTAAGAGTTGTGGTGTTAGATATCGAGCCCTGGGGTGGCCTAAGAGTCACTGCAAGTTCCCTGTGGTTGGGTCTCCTCTTACCTCTTACATACTACACTCTTCCTGTGCATTGGCCACTATGGCTCCTCTTTCCAACTCCCGGACCTGTAAAGCTCCTTCTTTCCCTAAGACTCTCTCACTCTATGAGAATCTCTCCTAATAATCTAGTTACTAAACATACACACACACACACACACACACACACACACACACACACACACACAGAGCTACTGCAGCTCAGTGGCTTCTCTTTAGGGTATTCCTATATCTTTTCCAGTTGGAAATCAAACTTTCCCATCATACCTCTTTGCTGGCTTAGGTTTGCTCTGTTCAGACTCACCACAGTTGTAGCTACTGTCATTCCTACTGCTATCTCCTTATGGAAGTTGTAGATCCCAAAGGAGGCCCCACCCATCATTCCCAAGATGGCTTCCTGTCACATAGGACCCTGGAGAATGAGCCAAAGAATGAGGCAAACTGAAGTCTCATGCAATACATAGCCAACTTTATTCAGAAGCTCAGACAGTTTATATTCTGAGTGCTAAAAAGGACATATAAGTGGAGTTCTCCTGAATTCAAGCTGCTTACAATCACAGGGACAAGCATACATAGCAAAAACATGTTCTTTCATAAAGGCACATACAGGATGGTTTAAACATTTAATTGAATAACAGCAGCAAGCAATAATGAAAAATCTGAATTAAGTTCACACCTATCCACTACACCTGGGAGGGGCACAAAAAAAAAACCCCACAATCTAAGAACAGTTGCATGTCTCAAAGAAACTGAGGTCACAAGACTCTTGTCTTGTTTTCCTGGAGTGTTCTCACAGGCACTCGGAAATCTCTTCACACAGCTCCATTCCTGGACCATCTTCTGACGGTTTCCTGCACGTGACAAGGCTCTCATAATAGCTGTTGAGTGGATATTATAACAGCCCAGCACAGTGGCTCACACCTACAATCCCAGTGAGGCAGGGGGACTACCTTGAGCTTGCGCTACATAGAGAGTTCCAGCCTGGACTTCTGGGTAAGAGAATTCTAGTAATCAATCAAACAAATAAATATAAAAAGTTGCTTTGACACGTATTGCCCTGTGATCTCTTCCTAGCATAGCTATAGACAAAGAAACTTGAACACTGAGTACCTGGCTTGTCACCAAACTTAATGGCAACCATGTGTGACTGGACTCTATCCAATGCATCACAGTCTATCCTTGGAAACAGAATGAAGGCCACACATGCCAAGGAGGCAGACAGCTTCTACCTCAGGCAAAGAGGGTTACAGAAAAATGAAGATGGAGTCATTGCACTAGCTTGAGATGTTTTAGGTCACCTCTTCAGAGCAATGGGGATTAGTAAGGAGCCACAGCAAGAGAGTGTGTGTGTGTGTGTGTGTGTGTGTGTGTGTGTGTGTGTGAGAGAGAGAGAGAGAGAGAGACAGAGACAGAGAGAGAATGAGTGATAGTATGTATGTACATGTGTGTGTGAGCAAATATGTGTATGAGTGTGTGTGTGTATCGTGTGGGTGTGCATGTGTGTGCAAGAGTGTGTTAGTGTATGTGAGTATTAGTACATGTGTATATGTGTGTGAGTGTAAGAAAATATGTGTATGAGTGTGTGCATGTAGCATAAGTGTGTGCATGTGTGTGTGTGTTCATGTATACTCGGCCCATAAAAACTTTGGGGAAGGGAGAAAGAATTCCAAGATGATTAGGAAAAATTATACAGGTTGTCCAGGGAGAGGCTGTAAAAGAGTATTAACAACTTAGGGTAGAATCCTTTGCAGAATAAATATAAAGACAAACAGAATCATTCTTTGAAACCAAGGGAATCAGAACACCATTGCAACAGCACTTATGAAAATATAAATAAAAATACGAGAGGTAATATCTTTACTACCAACCAAAGTTAGGTTCTAACTTTTTAATTTATATTATTTTATGTGTAGAAGTGCTTATCATGCATATATGTCTGCACCATGTTTATGTGATACCCTAGGAGGCCAGAAAAGGAAGTTAGATCCCCTAGTTGTGAGCCACCATGTGTGTACTGGGGATTGAGGCCGGGTCCTCTAGAGAAGCAGCCTGTGCTAGTAACCTCTGAGCCATCTCTCTATCCCAAACTTGAAGCATTCTTTAAAAGATGCTTCTTGAAGCCTAACTGTTTATCTTTGAGCATATGAAATGACTGCACAAAGTTCAGAGTTTAGGAGTTATGTACAGAATATACGGTGGGCTATGAGGTGAAGAATGAACACTGTGGTTGTTCCAAAGGCAGCCAGTCAAATTATCCCCACCACCAACTCATTCTCCCATAGAAATTCTGGTCAAATCATCTGTGGTACAAAGTGCAGCTACACAGTGTGGGATGTGAAAGCATGCCATGATCTGGGCATGGGGACTGCCAAAAACATCTCCCCAGAAAAGAAAGAAAGAGAAACATAAAGACTATTTTCTATACAAATAGTAGTTATAGGCAGTGGATATTAGTATTTTTAAAAGTCACTAGTGGAAGCTTTTCATTTTAAAGGTGTTTTAGCAACTTAGCTGTAATTTGCTGATAATGCTCTCTGGTAACTCAGGCTTCACCAATCCAAGGAGCAGCAGAGAGCAAAGACCCTCCCTGTCCAGCAGAACAAGG
Organism: Mus musculus; assembly: GCF_000001635.26. Classification (NCBI taxonomy): domain Eukaryota; kingdom Metazoa; phylum Chordata; class Mammalia; order Rodentia; family Muridae; genus Mus; species Mus musculus. The sequence continues at coordinate 60,373,315 of NC_000079.6, forward strand.
AGGAACTGGGCTGGGCCATGAGGTCAAGGCTGCAGATCCCTCTACTCTCCTAGTGGGTGGAAGCAAAGATAAGCGTAAGTTATCCCCTATATCAGCAGCCCAGGCTTGGATGGCTTTCTCTCCATCCTGAACCTTGCAGGGCTGTATATGCAGCCCAAGGCAGGGGAACTGGAAACCCTGTAAAACAAACACAGAAGGCTCAAGAAATAAATGGAGTCACACATGTGACATCACTGCTTCTCAAGGCAAAATGTGGCTAAAGTGAAGGGCTTGCCGATAGTGATTTCAGAAGAGATGAAACCTGCACTGCCCTGTGAGAGCTAGGGGAATGTCAATTGTTGGGAATTCCTGGGAAAATCTTCAACTTCTCTTCCCTTCATCATCTAATTTACAAGAATGAAGAAGGCTTATACTTCTCATCAGACCATTTTAACCTGCTTTGCTCAGAGTTCTGGGTGCAACAGTCAAGGCAATTCATTTACTCCCTCCTGTGTTCTGTGTTCCTGCCTTCATTCCAGAACATCTTGGTCTTAATTTTCCTTTTATTTGAACTTTTGTTGTATATATTCATTACACATGGCACCTTGTTAATGTGTTTATACAAGCATATACCAAGCGCAGGAGTCTGTATCTTGCCACTCTGATACAACACTGAGCAAAAATAATTTAGTGAGGGAAGGGCTGATCTGGATGACAGGTCCATCACGTAGCGAAGCCAAGGCAGGAATTCAGAGGCAGGCACTGAAGCAGAGACCATGAGCAGTGCTGCTTGCTGGCTTCATCCAGTCTCATGTTCAACTCTATCTCTCATCACCGAGGGACAGCATCACCCATAGTGGGCTGGCCCCTCCTATGTCAATTACCATCTAGAACATGCCCCACAGATGAATTTGATGGAGACAATTCCTCAATTGAGTGTAGGGCAGGTGGGTCTGATGCTAAGGTCCTCTTCCCCAATTGGTCCTTGATCGATCAATAAAGATACTAATGACTGAGGACTGGGAGGGATACTTGGAGTTGTTCGGGAAGGCACAGGGAGAATCAGGAGAACTAAAGAAGCAGGCAGTAGCATAAGAGAAAAAGCCAACCAGCCACGTGAGTTTTCGGTTGGAGCAGCCAATGGCCACTCTATCCAATTATGTCTGGAATGGCAAGGGAAGTTTAAGAGTTTCCAGTCATTGAGTTAACAAAGACATTTTAAAATTAACTGGTGTGTGTGTGTGTGTTGTTTTTTATCCATGGATCCAAGGGAGTCTGGGAGGGTGCTGGTACCCTGGAGCTTAAAGCAGGGTAGCAAAAACTACACGCTACACTTGAGACTCCCTCTTCTCAAGTAGGTTGGTACCATGGTGACAAAAACCAGCTATGACACTGGGGGGGGGGGGCGGGTTGTTATTTTTAATAGCTGCAGTTGCCAACAGGCCATCAAAGGGTGGATTGTGATTTAATGTGTCGGGATACAAGGTGCTGATGATAGAAAGTTAGTAAGAAAAGTGTACTCAGGGTTTGCAACCTCATAGGAAGAACAACAAGATCAACCAACCAGAGTTCCAAAGGACTAAACCATCAACCAAAGAGTACACATAGAGGGACTCATGGCTCCAGCTGCATATGTAGCAGAGGATGGCCTTGTTGGGCATCAGAGGGAGGGGAGGCCCTTGGTTGATGCCCCATTGTAGGGGAATGCTATGGCAGTGAGGTGTGAGTGGTGGGTGGGCCAGGGAGCACCCTCATAGAAGCAGGGGGAGAGGGAAGGGATAGGGGGTTTGTGGCGGATAAACCAAGAAGGGGGTTAACATTTGAAATTTAAATAAATAAAATAACCATTTAGAAAGAAACAAAGAAACAAAGAAAGAAAAGAAAAGAGTATTATAACCCTTCCTTCACACAGCATGACACCAGTTTTCAAAATCCCATAGCAAATGCACACATTAAGATTGGGAAGGAAAGATAAAAGTGGAAGGCATGCATTTAGCCATTAGCAGCAGTGATAGCTGAAAATGTGTAAGATTATATGTGACATTATCAGTAAAGAGGTATTGGCTCCATTTCATGCTGTATGCTTGATTTTTGAGATAGCCAGAAGAGAGCCAGGAGGGGAGAAGGAAGGACAGACAGATGTACACATGTCCTGGCCCAGTCCTGACCTTGTCAGGAAATAAGAATGGCTGAAGACAATTTTCATGTTCTGGTTGGTAGCCCCAGAGAACAGAGTTCTAATATTCCAAGAGCTAGGTAATCACACTTATTCCTCATGGCTACCTGAGAAGTCAGCCACAGACCTGTTTTATTGGAGTTTTATGGGGAAATGTCCCCATTCCAAATGGTGTGCATAGAACCAAATTCTGAAGTCATGGCAAGTCACCTTAATGGAAAGACTAACATAGTTAAAGATTAGCTAATGACAGCTAGGAACCCAGTTAAGATGAAAAGGACACAGAAGAGGTAGGAAAATATTTACATTTATTCGTTTATTTAAGGGGTCAGGGATACAGCTCAGTTGTAGAATGTTTGCTTAATGTATGTGAAGCCCTGGGTTCAATCTCCAACAACAACAACAAAAACCACAAGGCCACAAACTATTGGTTCAAGTTGCACAAAATATAAACTGTGCTATATCAACTATATTTATAACAGACCTGCCAAGACGAAACAGAATACAGTCCACGAATAACTTCAGAATCCATCTACAGCCGGTCCTGGTGGTACATGCCTTTAATACCATTAAAGGCAGATGAGCTTCTGTGAGGTCTAGATCAGCTTCAGCTCTGTAGTGAGTTCCAAGATAAGAAAACAACACCACCACCAAAATAAAATAAAATAAAATAAAATAAAATAAAATAAAATAAAGCCCATTGATGATGTTAAAATCTACACTCTGAGAACTCTGTATGGGGTCAGTTCTAATCTGATGAAGATCTATGCTGATACTGGGAAATATCTAAGTTAACACCCATGAAAGGTTGTATCCAATGGGCAAGGTCTGTCCAATCTAAAAACTGAAATGTTACTCTGGGTTATTTCTAGTGGCCCCTTTAGGCTTTGGTTTTTTGTTTTGTTTTTTTTTTGTTTGTTTGTTTGTTTGTTTGTTTTGTTTTGTTGTTTTTAACTTTCTGTTTTACTATACATGGTACTTTTAGCAATCTGGGCATATTATTTTAACAGCCTTTATTTATTTTTTATTTTCTAGAAATGAAGAAGTAAAGCATATAGTCCATCAAGAAACATGCTTAGATGTTTATAGTCAGAAGTGAACCTTCAGTCAGCTATTGCCTCCTAACTCTCCCTCACCCCAGCCTCTGACTAGGGGAACTTATAGGGCTGCACTAACCAACCTAGATCTGGGACAGAGAAGTTCCTGAATCTTCAGCAGTAGCCATCTCCCCTCCAGGCACTCTCCTCTGTGGGCGTCTCCATTTGCTGGTGTGTGCAGTGGCTTTGACAAGGCTCCCTAAAGCTGCCCCTTGGGGTGGGGCTTGAGTGGAAAGCCAAGCAATTGTTTCTGCAGAGTTAAAGTCACTCAGGTAAGGCTGTTGGAACTGCCCTCCAGCAGCTGTGTAACCACTCTCCCAGTGTGTCCGACACAGGGGCAAGCTGGGTAACTTCTTGTCTGGCATGCAGGCTAGTGAGGTGGGTTTCTCCAGGGCCTTGGAATGCCTGGGCTCAGCAGGCAGCTAGTAACTGGCTCTCCAGAGGCAGCCTCAGCAGGAGGGCCAGCTGTGTCCCCTTCTGCTCTGTTCAATCTTTCCCTTCCTTGTGGGCATTGAGGAAATTCTCACTGCCTGTGCCAACACAGGCCCTAAGTTAGACATATTTTAAAAATCAGGCATAACTGGTTAAATTATGAGAAAGTTACATTGCTAATAAAATAGTGTGGAATTTATTTCCCTGAACATGATTCCAAGTTCATTTGAAGCAAACTCCAACAACTCATTAGTGGATTTAATAAGGAATACAATTAACTATTCCTCCATCATGTAGTTTTAGAAAAGTGACCCCAAATCCTTTAACTGGTACTCAAGAAACGATGAAAGGTGATGTAGCTCAGTTGGGAGAGTGCTTGCCTAGCATACACAACATCCTGGGTTCTAATCCAGCGCTGACACTGGAACCTCACACTAGCAATTCTTGAGAGCAAGAGAGTTGAAGGTCACCCGCCGCAGGTACATAGAGAATTCAAGGTTAGTTAGACTGTGTGGCACCTACCTGAAAAAGTAGAGGTAGGAAGATGGATGGTAGATAGATGGTTGATTTGTTGGTTGATTGATAATTGATTGATTAATTATAGATAAATAATACAAACTATCTGAATATTGCTCTGTTACCTATTGTTGTCAAGGTCTATAATACAGGCAGTGGTTTGACTGACAGTTTGATGTTGGGAAGGGTTTGAAGGTAACTGAGCCTCTCTCAGTAACAATGTATCCAGATGACCTTACAGGCCTCCTTAGAGAGGCAAGTCTCTAAACAAGCGAAACAGCTTCATGTCCTGCACAGAACTGAATTTGAACCAGAAACTTGTAAAATAGTGAAAGCAGGACCAATGATCTTTGGGCAGGTTTTAACTGCACAGGATTTTTCCAATTTTGATTTGTTTCAAGTCCTTGCAAAAGTGGACCCAAAACAAAGCCCCTACATGTGAGCCAGCTGAGGTTCCATTCTGTGCCTGGTATGGCCAACACAGGTCTCTCAGACAGGAAGTACTCTCGACAAACACATCTCAATTGTTCTCTCCTTTTCCAGTTCCTGTGGTGACTCAGTGTGGCCATCTTGCTGTCTGTCTCCTTGGTTCTAGCCTATAGGAGGTAACATAACCAGTAGAGGAAGGGATGGGGCTGAGGGAGAAGATTTCCTCTCTCTTCTTGTAAGAGTAGTCTAGAGATGCAGACATAGTGAGAGACGAGCTGTCCAGCAGGAATAGAGGGAAGACAATTTGGCCTAATCCTCCCTCCTCTCCGAGACTTTCTCCTCCTGTTACCAACTCCGCAGCTCTCACCATCTCTTGCCTGTGTCCTTAACCTTGTGTGACAACCTGTAGACAGCACTTTACCATTGTCCTTTTCCTTGAACCATCCAGGGAAGCTTTTATTACTTGCTGCAACAACACTATTAAAAGATTCTAATTGTTCTATCAGTTGAGCTATGCCATTGGGAGTCACACAGATAGGAGAAAAGCTTCGACAACATTGTTACAAAATTCTAATTGTTCTACCAGCAGAGCTAGGCCATTGGAAGTGGCCCAGATTGGAGAAAAGCCCTCCACATTTCCTTCTACATAACAACAGCTTGGTGAGGTAATGTTTGCTGCCTTGGTGGTAAGCTCTCAAGTAAAAAGCAACAACTTTAGGAACCTTCTGGCTCAGCAGTTTTGTGGTTCCAGTATCGTTATTAACAGTTTCCCAAGTAGTAATACTCAGTTTTGCCATTAAGTACTGACAAAATCATCTGTGTGCACAGTCTTTTTTTTTTTTTTTTTTTTGGTTTTTCGAGACAGGGTTTCTCTATGTAGCCCTGGCTGTCCTGGAACTCACTTTGTAGACCAGGCTGGCCTCGAACTCAGAAATCTGCCTGCCTCTGCCTCCCGAGTGCTGGGATTAAAGGCGTGCGCCACCATGCCCGGCTCTGTGTGCACATTCTAAGGATGGTGTTTCACGCCATCCTTCTGGTCTATGAGAGAGATTTCAGTCCTCATTTTGTGAGCCCAAATCACTAACATGAAGCATTCCATGTCACACTCCTCAGGCCTGTGGCTGAGCTGTGTCCAATGACACATCCTGGTTGTCTTCCTGTCACAATGTAATCTAGCTTTCCAGGAACCATGTAACTTACCAAAAGGTACATCTGTAGCCCAGTGATGATGATGATGCTATAGCAATTTTTAAAGAACTAGGTGAAACCCAAATGCTGGGCATCTTATCACCAGCTGAGTCATAAGAAGCAATGGGGGCAGGGCAGCAGTGTCAACGTGCCAATGCTCCTGACACTCATACAATGTGACCTCAGTGGGTGGGACCATCAGTGCACTGTTATCTGCCCTTGCTCCACATAGGTGAAGGGACCTCCTACTTAAACCTGTCATATCAAGGTCTCATGTCTTGATATGTGGGCTGTTCTGTTAAAAAAAAATACTATGTATTTTTCTGTGCTGTTAAAGTTGGGGTGGCTTTCCATGAATTTTTAAAATATATGAGCAGATAAATTTTATTACCTATTCATTTTATCCCAAGGAGGTGAAAGGCTGTTCTCTGTGGATGTTTCTCTGATCTGTGGGAAACTCTCTCAGGAAATGTGGTAAGTGTTCAAGGCTCAAAATTCCCTGGCAGGCAGAGAGGTTGCTGTCCTGCCTGCCCTGGGCCTACAGAGGAGCTAAAGGCCTCATCCAGAAAATGCATTGCTAAAGGACAGGAGTATCCGCTCCTGGCTGATGAGCCAGTGAAAACATCCCAGCTAAACTGAGCATGTCAACCCTAAAGACCTGGCCCACCTAGAATCCCTAAAGAAAAAGCCACATTGTTTCCCCTGAACTCTAGGCGTCCGAGATTCTCCACCTCCTGGGGTGGCATGGCCACCTCGGGACATCCCTCCTCCTCTCCTCTATGTCCTTCTGTCTGACAGAATGTACCACATGGACCAGATCTGTCACTGAGAGCACATGCCTGTGGTCATATAAACACATAAGCAGTTTCACCAGCAGACACGTTCTTAGGATCTGGCCTTGAGGGGTGGTGCCAGACCAATCAGACTCAGAGATGAAGATGTCCCCTGCCACTGTGATTCCCACCTGGTCCACAAGGCAGGTGGCACTCAGTAGCACTGAAGTGTCTTTGTCTATGCATGATCTGCAGGCCTGTAGCCTTGCCCTCATCCTCCTCCAGGGCAATGCTGAGGATGGGAAGGGAGACAAGGTTAGGAGATTACCAGAATCCTCAGGGCCTCCATGTAGAGGGTCAGTGGCTCCGTAATGTGTCAGGCTCATAGCGTTGCCTTTTATTTACCGTTAGGAGGGAACCATGTAGGCATGTACGTGCCTGCATTCAAGTAAGGGAGGGAGCTGGAGGAAGAAGGGGAGAGCAGATTCTTTGCTACGTAGGAACTACTCCTCGGAGCTGATTTTTGAATCAGAAAACAGTACAGCAGACAAAATGAAGCTGCTGTATGAATTTTATTGAAAATGGTTTTTAGACAATCTATTGTGATCACTGTTTTCCTTCCCTTCTCCCCACCCTTTCAGCTGTTCTCTCTCTCTCTCTCTCTCTCTCTCTCTCTCTCTCTCTCTCTCTCTTTCTCAAACAGGCAAATCAAAAAGCCAGAGGGAAACAAAAATTTTTTCAGGAAACAGCCTGGAAAAAAGGCATGTGAAATTTTGCTAGAGGGGTCACTTGATCTTTCACATGATGTTTGAAAAGGCTATAACTATTTCCCAACAGATGGTGGATGACACTGTGTGGTATTGGTTTGCCTTGCCACACTTTGCTGGTCTTTGTTGGGCTTTGCTGAAGATTCTGTGGCATTCATTTGCCTTGCCTTCTTCACTGATCACCATTTGTCATGAGTTTGTGACATCCTAGAGAGAAATGTAACAAAGAACTTCTAGTGGTTGCTTCCTTGGGCTCAGACCAATTGGCAGAGCCTCCTGGTTTCTTCTGGATGTAACTGCCATTGCTTATTTGCAAACGGTATTTTTGAGTAGATCAAGCTCCTGCTGCTGATTCCTATGAACTGAACTGCTGATATCCTGACAATATGTATTGGATTCACCCCAAAAGAAGTACTTTTAAACAGGTCTACATCCTCTTTTGCCCTATTAACCTTTACTTTCCACTACCTCCAGTGGATGGTGGGCTAGAAGGGAGGTTAAATTTTTTAAGTTATTAAAAACACTTATTAAACTAGGTTTTGAAAAAAAGCCAGAGAAGTGCACGCACACACACACACACACACACACACACACACACACACACACACACACACGTACATGCATGCACACACACATACAACACAAAACCAGAAACAATAATGCATAAACAAAAGACCAATAAGGTAAAAGATGCTCAAACAGGACTCTTATGGAAGAACTGAAAGAAGGTTTGCATCCCTAAAGGAGATAGGAACTCCACAGGAAGACCAACGGGGTCAACTAACCCCATTGTGGACCCTTGAGGCTCTCACAGTCTAAACCACCAATCAAAGAGCATACACTGGCTGAACCTAGGCCTTTTCTCTCATACGTAACAGATGTGCATCTTGGTCTTCATGTGGGTCCTGAACAACTGGAATGGGAGCTATCCCAAATGCTGCTGCCTGTAAGTGGGATGTGTTCTACTGGGCTGATTTGTCTGGCCTCAACAGAAGAGAGGGCCCCACCCACTCAGAGGAGAAGGGGAGGTGGGAGGGAGAAAGGATTGGAGGGGAAAGGTCAGGAGGAGGTAGTGAGCAGGATGTATAGTGAATAGGTAAGAGAAAAAAATTAAATTTGATTTTTTTTTAAAGAAAAGATGTCCAAACAAAGCAATATGAGATTTTAAAATCTCAAAAAACTCTATTGTGTTGGGCCATCTTTGACTGGGCATAGGGGTTTGCCATTCAATGTGGCTTGCATACCTAGTAAGACTTGATAGGAGCAACTGATTTTTCCTTTGTGGGAAGTTGTCAGTTGGAGATAACTTCTGGGTTAAGGATCAGAGAGCACAGCCACTCCCCCTCTCAGCTGTGAGATCCCATCTGGGTTAAAGCTATGCAGACCCCGTGCATGCTGCCTCAGTCTCTTCGAGTTCATGTGTGAGTTAGTCCTACTGTTTCCTTGGTGTCTTCATCCCCTCTGGCTCTTACAATCTTTCTGCCTCTTTTCCCACATATTCTCTGACGCTTGAGTGGAGGGAATTGGTGGCACAACCTATTTAGGGCTAAGAGTTCCAAGTTCTTTCAGTCTCTGCTGACTGTCCAGTTGTGGGTCTCTGCACTTGTTCCCATCTGCTTCAGGAAAGATGTTTCTCTGGTAATGGCTGGGTGAGACACCAATCTATGGATACAACAGAATATCATTAAGAGTCACTTTATTGCTGTGTTCTTTAGCAGAACAATGGTATCAGGTTTTCCCTTGCCTATGGCCTATCTAGTCTCTAGTCTCAGGTTCTTGGCCATCTGAGTAATATTAGGCATGGATTCCATTCCATGAATTAACCATAAATCAAATCAGATTGGTGGTTGGACACTCTCACAACCTTTGTACTACTGCTGCATCATGGGATATCACACAGGCTGCTTAGCATTGTAGATTGCAGGGTTTGGGTTTGTATCTGGGTTAGTGACTGCCTCCTCCTCTGGTGGTGCAGTGCAGAGGACCTTACAGGACCATGAACACTAGTCTCTAGGGATGAAGGAAGCCACCAGCTTCGTGTGCTCAGGGTTTCCACTACTGAGGTAGGGATGGAAATGGTCGAAATCTATCTTGGGGATTCTATGCAACAATTTTTTAAAGTAAACAGTCTACTGACAGAACTATCTGGTGATAACTTGCTAATTAACAACATCCACAGCAATAAGGAAACTCAGGGTTTTTTTTTTAACTATTATATAAAATACTCCAAGGAAGAGTTTTGTACCTACCTTTCATACACATGTAGCTGTGTTAATGTTGGGTAGACAGCAAGAAATGATACTGTAGACTCAGAAGGCATGCACACCTTTAAAAAGTTTGGCAAAGTGCCCTGTATAAATAGCAGAAGAGAGCTCAACCCAAACCATCGGCTTAACTTACGGAGTCACTTTATCCCACATGACATTACCAACATTCACATTACTTAATGCTGAAATATTTTCCACTCTAGTAAAGCATAAAAGTTTGTTTTAATTTGCATTTGGTTAATGGTGAAACTGTCCATTTTAGGATCTCTTTACTGTCTCTTCTGTTTGTGCTCTGTAGATTCCCAGTCTTCAGGAGGCTCTGGTCAGTCTATTGGCACCTTTCATGTCTTTTCTTCTTCTTCCTCCTCTTCTTCCTCCTCTTCCTCCTCCTCCTCCTCTTCCTCCTCCTCTTCTTCCACCACCACCACTACTACTACTACACATTAAAAATGAGTTTCCCTTAGTTTAGAAGATGTGTAAGTGAAAGGTGACTAATGTCACCATTTCTAAAATATTGTCCTAAACAACTTAGAACATTTTATTTCAGCTCATGAATGGCTGTTCTAAATCTGTTGTATGTTAGACATACTTGAACTACCTCTTTACTTAATGGGGAAGTTTCCTTAATAAAAGTTAACAATTAAAAAAAAAATGAGTTTCCCTGTCTAATCATAGTTACTTATGTGCTCTGTTGGACCTTTGACCAAAACTGATTTTCCTTTGTCTTCTTTAAATTTTCTTTAAGCATATATTTAGATATAATTGTGTTTATATAATTACTGTAGTTCAGGAGTGACTTTAATGCAGTCTTTTTCTTTTTTTTTCTTTTATTTGGCTCAGTCTCTCCATCTCTTGGTCTCTGTCTTTCTCTTCCTTCTCCTTTACCCTTGCTTTCTCCCCTCTTCTCTGGTTTCTGACCTGCATTGTCTCTCATGCCCCAACACTCCAGAAATTATGGAAAATGAAATAAAATACATGGAAAGGTTTTTTTTTTAAAAAAGCCGAAACAAAACATGTATACACACACACACACATGCACACATACGCACACACATACACATGCACACATATGCACACACATACACATGCACACATACGCACACACATACACATGCACACATATGCACACACATACACATGCACACATATGCACACACATAAACATGCACACATATGCACACACATACACATGCATACATGCATGCACACACATATATACACACATGTATATGCAACACACACACTAAACAAATAAATAGTGAATAACTGAACATTTTATATAAAGATACAGCAAATACTAAAGTTGTAACCTACAAGAAAACTCGTGCACTATGTTACTACTGAGCACAGTGTTAGTTCTTTATGAGAATGAAGAGGACTACCACATAACGATCAGTCAGTTCGGCCATAAAGTATTTTAAATTTTTAAGCACCTAATAACAGAGCCTCAAAACCCACAGAGCCTGTGCCACCAGGTTAGATGACAAAATTCTTTTTCTCTAGAATTGTTGGTTTCTCTCCCTTCCTAATACCACAAGTTTAATTACCAGAACAGCAGCTCAAGGCTAGGTTCCAGGTTCAGAAGAAACCAACTGAACAGAAATATATGTCAGATAGAATACATCCACCTGCTTTTCCTGGGAGACAGAGTTGTTCTAAAGGACCAGAGGGCATCGAGGACACTGGGGTAATTTAGGAAGGCAAAACATGAAGGAAACAAGAAAACAGCCAAGGAAAATTCCTGAATTTTTTTTCTGGGTTTAGCAGAGTGTATTTTGTCTTTTGATTACAAAGTGTGGCATTTCAACACTGGGTCAGGAAGTCATTCATAATGGGGGACCTCCCTGACCACAGCCAGCAAACCTCCCCTCCCCTCCAGGAGGGCTGGCACATGGAAGCAGAGCCATCTGCCAGAGGCTGAGGTCCTCATGAAATAAAATGGCCCCGGAGTGACTGAGTGCATGCTCTCTGCTTCAGCAGCCTCAGCTGCCGAAGGCTGAAATGCTTTGCAGGGCTTTCTGGAAAGCAGTTAAGTTCATGGTTCAGAAACCAACTGGTGTGAGAAACCATCATTTGTTTGTAGCCAGGCAGTATGCGACTTGTGGGAGCACAAGAAATTCAGTTTTCATTTCATTCCTTCCCACATCACAGACATGAAAGCTAGGACTGAACATTCAATCTCTTCAGCCACGTCCATTAGGATACACAATGTTGGAGAAGGTGACTGTCAAAGGTCACCACACCAACATGTCACCAAGAGAAGAAGGAAGTCGGAGCTCTGAAAACCACAAGAAGCCAAGTTTACTTGCAAGGGTTGCTACTATGAAACAGTTGTGTACCAAAGAATAATTTTCAAAATCAAAGTTCTATATGCATTAACATCTTACAACCTGAAGGCCATTATAGCTTTTATTATTATGTTACCACTCTGACATTATGAGTAACTGGAGTTTTATAAGTCATATATATATATATATATATATATATATATATACATGAATGAAGCCCAGTAAAAGGTGGGGAAAGGACACCAGAAAGCAGGTGACTGCCTTAGCACAGATTGATGAATTTCATCCCACAGAGCCTTGGTGTAACACATAATACATAATATACCCTTTGAAAAGAAGAGTCGTTGGGCGGTGGTGGTGCACGTTTTTAATCTCAGCACTTGGGAGGCAGAGGCAGGCGGATTTCTGAGTTCAAGGGCAGCCTGGTCTACAGAGTGAGTTCCAGGACAGCCAGGGCTACACAGAAAAACCCTGTCTCAAAAAACAAAAAACAAAAACAAAAAAAGGAAAGAAAGAAAGAGAGAAAAAGAAAAGAAAAGAAAAGAAAAGAAAAGAAAAGAGAAAAGAAAAGAAAAGTCACATGGACTTTTAGAAGTGCACACAAACACCCATTCTAGAGAGTTCCAGTCTTCTTTAAGAGCTCACTTCTCTGGTGAGAATCTCAGCATAAATACCACAAAGAAACAAGAGACAGACATAATGGGCACTTTAGGGGTAAGAGACATTGCAACAATGTAAATGAAGATGGTAGAGGTTAGACCATCTTGGTTGGCTCTTGAACTCAGCTGCCACCCAAGCAGCTCTGGGATTGGCAGCCTTCTGTAGTCAAGAGAACCAGCCCTAGGCTCTCAGAGTGATCCTGTGCACTGAATTGAGAAACTGAATGCTTTAGGACTTTCCTCTTGAGCTTTGATTATCATTCCCTCCTCCTCCTCCAACTCCTCCTCCTCCTCCAACTCCTCCTCCTCCTCCAACTCCTCCTCCTCCTCCAACTCTTCCTCCCCCTCCTCCAACTCCTCCTCCTCCTTTTTCTCCCCCCCCCCCATCCTCTCTTTTCTTTCTGTCTCTCCCTCCAGTAGTTATGCAGCTCAGGCCCTGAGCACACTTAGCAAGTATTTTTGCCTCAGCCCTGCTCTCTTCTCTTGATTGTTGAGTTCCTGTTTCTAGGCAGAGGCAATTTTTAAATCCTTGGGTTTTGGCTACTTACCTAGATCTGGACCTCCAACCTAGATCTACAAGTGACACTTCTGTTTCATTTAAGAAGCATGTTTTAAACATCAATTATTATAAAATCGAAATATGGATTAAATTCTGAAAAACATTCAGGGGGCTCTACGTCTTGAACTAACAAATATTTAGCCAAGGCATATTTTTTTACATAAAACTGAACAAGCACATTCACTTCAGTATCTACATTTGTTTCTGTCTTTAAAGTAATTTTATACACCACACACACATGTGTATATAAAAAATCATTTTAGAATGTATTTAAGACTTATTATTGGTAAATATTTTATTACTGCACATATTTTACATGCCTGGCATCACATATAAGCTTCTAGGGAGTGGACTGGAGAGGAGGCTCTGCAGTTAACAGTGAGAACTGCTTTTCAGAGGACCCATTGAGTCCCAGAGCCCACATCTGCCTGTAACTCCAGCTACAGAGACCTAACACCCTCTTCTGTACTTATTCTGCAGGCTCCTGTACTCATGTGCACATAGATATGCATACACATATTACATACATACACACATACACACACACACTTTAAAATAATAAAAATAAATTATTTACAGGTGGTTCCTGCCTGTAATAGTTAGGGTTTTACTGCTGTAAACAGACACCATGACTAAGGCAACTCTTATAAGGACAACATTTAATTGGGGCTGGCTTAATAGGTTCATAGATTCAATAGGCTTGTTCAAACGCATGAGTCTATGGGGACTATACCTAAACATACCATAATGCAAAATAAATTAGGCCAACTTCCAAAGGCCCCATAGTCTATAGCAGTATCAACAATGTAAAAGTTCAAAGTTCAAGGTGTCTTCTGAGACTCGCCCAATCACTTAATTGTAATCCCCAAAGCAAGACAGGAAACCAGCTGGGCACCAAACTCTGCCATCCCCAAATCTGATGTCAAAGTGGTCTTCAGATTTCCAACTCCTTTTTAATCTTTTTTGACTGCAACAAACTTCTTTCTCCTGGGCTGGTTCCACTCCCCATTGGCCTCATTCCTCAGGAGATAGCCTATGGCTCTGGCATCTCTAAAATCTTGGGATCTCCAAGGAAACTTCAATGTTACAGCTTCTTGTTTCAATGTCTGGGATCCACACGTGATCTTCTGGGCTCCTCCAAAGGGCTGGCATCACTTCTCCAGTTCTGCCCTCTGCTGTACTCTAAGCTCAGGTTGATTCACTTCATTGCTGCTGATGTTCTTGATGATCATCCCATGGCACTGGCATCTGCAATTCACTGGGGTTTTCTGCTGCAACAAGGCTTTGCCAATGGCCTCTCATAGGCTCTCTTTATAGTGTCAAGCCTTAAATCCTTTGTATGAACCCTTCCGTCCTGGGCTGTCAACTACAACTGAGGCTGCACCTTCGTCAATGGCCTTCCATAGCCTGTCACAGTGCCAAGACTCAGCTGCTCTTTATGACCCCTGCATGCCTTCAAAAGCAGTACCACATGAATTATTCTTACACATTACCAAGTACAGCTGCAGCATGAAGTACAACCTTGGCAACCTCTTGAACACAGCTTCTTTGTGCTCTCAGAAAACACTTCCCAGAAGATTTCACCTCAGTGATACTGGTTTCTTCTTAATCACTGCTAATTTCTTAGCTCCATCTAGCCAACATCAATTGTCCCCATAGTCCTGTATATTCTTGACTCTAAAGCCAGAACCACATGGTCAAAGCTGCCAAGCTCTGATGCTGCCTAGAGATGGAACATAGCCCCCTTGTTTTATTGCATCACCAGCTTTCTGTTTTCTAACTCCCTCACTGCCTAAGCTTGGCTGTTCTGGAACTTGCTCTGTAGACTGACCTTGAACTCATAAATGTGGATGGCTCTATTTCCTGGGATTATAGATGTGTACCACCATGCCTAGACTTGAATTTTTTTTCATCTAGAACTTGCTTTGTCCTAGGATGGCCTTGAACTCAAGAGATCTGCTTGGCTTTGTCTCCTGAGATGAAAGGTGTGTAACACCATGCTTGGACCTAAATTTAGCTGGGTGAATTCTTGCCCCAAAGTCCCACTCCCTTAATCTGTTAACACCTAAAATAATAGAATTCGGCTCCATTCCACTTTCTGTTGTACCTTTAATTCTTGAACCATATATTTTGTATTTTTTTCTCAGCTTGCTCCTTTTCTTTAAAATATTCTTTATAAGAGTTAACTTTAGTAACCACACAACAGAATTTATAACAGGCTGTTTTGAGACTTCTTTTTCAAAGCAATTAATCTAAATCTCTTCACCTTAGCCTCAGGCACACTCTTTGAACAAGGGCAAAAAGCAGCCACATTCTTCATCAAAATACCACAAAAACAGTCTCTAGGCCACATACTGAAATTCTTCTCCATGGAACCCACTTGGGCCAGGTCAGCACAGTTCAAATCAATCTCAGCAACAAAGTCTTTCATATTCTTCTTGGATAGCCCATTAAGCCCAATTTAATGCATTCCATTGCTTTCCAAATTCAAAGTCCCCAAATCCACATTCTTCCAGACAAAAGCATGGCCAGGTCTATCACAGCAATACCCCAGTCCCTGGTACCAACTTCTGTCTTTGTTAGGGTTTTACTGATGTGAACAGAAACCATGATCAAGGAAACTCTTGTAAGGATAATGTTTAATTGGGTCTGGCTTACAGATTCAGAGGTCCAATCATTCTCATCAAGGTGGGAACATGGTAGCATCCAAGCATGGTGCAGACAGAGCTGAGAGTTCTACATCTTCACTTGAAGGCTGCTAGTGTAAGACTGATTTCCAGGCAGCTAGGACTAGAGTATTAAACTCACATCCACAGTAACACACCTACTCCAACAGAGTCACACTCTAATAGTGCCACTTCCTGGGCAAAGCATATGTTGGGCAAACCATCACACTGTCAAAGTTGTTTTATTGTTCAGGATTGCTTTGGCTTTCCCAGGTCCTTTGTTTTTCCATATGAAGTTGAGAATTGTTCTTTTAAGGTCTATAAAAATTTGTGTTGGAATGGGGATTGGATAGAATCTGTAGATTGGGACTCCGCGGAACTTAGGAAATTAGTCTGAGCAGGTGAGAGGGTGCGCCAGAGAACCGGACAGCTTCTGGGACAGGCGGAAGCACAGAGCCACTGAGGCAGCACCCTTGGTGGGCTGCAGACAGCCGGCCACCGTCCGGACCAGAGGACTGGTGTCTGCCTGGCTTGGGAGGCGGCCTCAGCCTCAGCAGCAGCGGTTGCCATCTTGGTTCCGGGACTCAGCAGAACTTAGGAAATTAGTCTGAACAGGTGAGAGGGTGCGCCAGAGAACCGGACAGCTTCTGGGACAGGCAGAAGCACAGAGCCGCTGAGGCAGCACCCTTGGTGGGCCGCAGACAGCCGGCCACCGTCCGGACCAGAGGACAGGTGTCCGCCTGGCTTGGGAGGCGGCCTCAGCCTCAGGAGCAGCGGTTGCCATCTTGGTTCCGGGACTCCCTGGAACTTAGGAATTTAGTCTGCACAGGTGAGAGTCTGTACCACAGAAGCTGACAGCTTCTGAGAACTGCCAAAGCAACACAGCTTCTAAGAAAGGCCCTGTTTTGGGCCTTCTTCTTCGGCCAGGAGGAGGTCCAAAAAAAAGATATCTGCGCACCTTCCCTGTAAGAGAGCTTGCCAGCAGAGAGTGCTCTGAGCACTGAAACTCAGAGGAGAGAATCTGTCTCCCAGGTCTGCTGATAGACAGTAACAGAATCACCAGAAGAACAATCTCTAAACAGAGTCAACTATAACTACTAACTCCAGAGATTACCAGATGGCGAAAGGTAAACGTAGGAATCTTACTAACAGGAACCAAGACCACTCACCATCATCAGAACCCAGCACTCCCACTTCGCCCAGGCAGGGCACCCTAACACACCCAAAAACCTAGACCTAGATTTAAAAGCATATCTCATGATGATGGTAGAGGACATCAAGAAGGACTTTAATAAATCACTTAAAGAAATACAGGAGAACACTGCTAAAGAGTTACAAGTCCTTAAAGAAAAACAGGAAAACACAATCAAACAGGTAGAAGTCCTTACAGAAAAAGAGGAAAAAACATACAAACAGGTGATGGAAATGAACAAAACCATACTAGACCTAAAAAGGGAAGTAGACACAATAAAAAAAACTCAAAGTGAGGCAACACTGGAGATAGAAACCCTACGAAAGAAATCTGGAACCATAGATTTGAGCATCAGCAACAGAATACAAGAGATGGAAGAGAGAATCTCAGGTGCAGAGGATTCCATAGAGAACATCGGCACAACAATCAAAGAAAATGGAAAATGCAAAAAGATCCTAACTCAAAATATCCAGGAAATCCAGGACACAATGAGAAGACCAAACCTACACATAATAGGAGTGGATGAGAATGAAGATTTTCAACTCAAAGGACCAGAAAACATCTTCAACAAAATTATTGAAGAAAACTTCCCAAATCTAAAGAAAGAGATGCCTATGAACATACAAGAAGCCTACAGAACTCCAAATAGACTGGACCAGAAAAGAAACTCCTCCCGACACATAATAATCAGAACAACAAATGCACTAAATAAAGATAAAATACTAAAAGCAGTAAGGGAAAAAGGTCAAGTAACATATAAAGGCAAGCCTATCAGAATTACACCAGATTTTTCACCAGAGACTATGAAAGCCAGAAGAGCCTGGACAGATGTTATACAGACACTAAGAGAACACAAATTCCAGCCCAGGCTACTATACCCAGCCAAACTCTCAATTACCATAGATGGAGAAACCAAAGTATTCCACGACAAAACCAAATTCACACATTATCTCTCCACGAATCCAGCCCTTCAAAGGATAATAACAGAAAAAAACCAATACAAGAATGGGAACAACGCCATAGAAAAAACAAGAAGGTAATCCCTCAACAAACCTAAAAGAAGACAGCCACAAGAACAGAATGCCAACTTTAACAACAAAAATAACAGGAAGCAACAATTACTTTTCCTTAATATCTCTTAACATCAATGGTCTCAACTCCCCAATAAAAAGACATAGACTAACAAACTGGCTACACAAACAAGACCCAACATTTTGCTGCTTACAGGAGACACATCTCAGAGAAAAAGATAGACACTACCTCAGAATGAAAGGCTGGAAAACAATTTTCCAAGCAAATGGTATGAAGAAACAAGCTGGAGTAGCCATCCTAATATCTGATAAGATTGACTTCCAACCCAAAGTCATCAAAAAAGACAAGCAGGGGCACTTCATACTCATCAAAGGTAAAATCCTCCAAGAGGAACTCTCAATTCTGAATATCTATGCTCCAAATACAAGGGCAGCCACATTCATTAAAGAAACTTTAGTAAAGCTCAAAGCACACATTGCACCTCACACAATAATAGTGGGAGACTTCAACACACCACTTTCACCAATGGACAGATCATGGAAACAGAAACTAAACAGGGACACACTGAAACTAACAGAAGTGATGAAACAAATGGAACTGACAGACATCTACAGAACATTTTATCCTAAAACAAAAGGATATACCTTCTTCTCAGCACGTCATGGTACCTTCTCCAAAATTGACCACATAATAGGTCACAAAACAGGCCTCAACAAATTCAAAAATATTGAAATTGTCCCATGTATCCTATCAGATCACCATGCACTAAGGCTGATCTTCAATAACAAAAAAATAACAGAAAGCCAACACTCACGTGGAAACTGAACAACACTCTTCTCAATGATACCTTGGTCAAGGAAGGAATAAAGAAAGAAATTAAAGACTTTTTAGAGTTTAATGAAAATAAAGCCACAACGTACCCAAACCTTTGGGACACAATGAAAGCATTTCTAAGAGGGAAACTCATAGCTCTGAGTGCCTCCAAGAAGAAACGGGAGAGAGCACATACTAGCAGCTTGACAACACATCTAAAAGCTCTAGAAAAAAAGGAAGCAAATTCACCCAAGAGGAGTAGACAGGCAGGAAATAATCAAACTCAGGGGTGAAATCAACCAAGTGGAAATAAGAAGAACTATTCAAAGAATTAACCAAATAAGGAGTTGGTTCTTTGAGAAAATCAACAAGATAGATAAACCCTTAGCTAGACTCACTAAAGGGCACAGGGACAAAATCCTAATTAACAAAATCAGAAATGAAAAGGGAGACATAACAACAGATCCTGAAGAAATCCAAAACACCATCAGATCCTTCTACAAAAGGCTATACTCAACAAAACTGGAAAACCTGGACGAAATGGACAAATTTCTGGACAGATACCAGGTACCAAAGTTGAATCAGGATCAAGTTGACCTTCTAAACAGTCCCATATCCCCTAAAGAAATAGAAGCAGTTATAAATAGTCTCCCAGCCAAAAAAAAAGGCCAGGACCAGACAGGTTTAGTGCAGAGTTCTATCAGACCTTCAAAGAAGATCTAATTCCAGTTCTGCACAAACTTTTTCACAAGATTGAAGTAGAAGGTACTCTACCCAACTCATTTTATGAAGCCACTATTACTCTGATACCTAAACCACAGAAAGATCCAACAAAGATAGAGAACTTCAGACCAATTTCTCTTATGAATATCGATGCAAAAATCCTCAATAAAATTCTCGCTAACCGAATCCAAGAACACATTAAAGCAATCATCCATCCTGACCAAGTAGGTTTTATTCCAGGGATGCAGGGATGGTTTAATATACGAAAATCCATCAATGTAATCCACTATATAAACAAACTCAAAGACAAAAACCACATGATCATCTCGTTAGATGCAGAAAAAGCATTTGACAAGATCCAACACCCATTCATGATAAAAGTTCTGGAAAGATCAGGAATTCAAGGCCCATACCTAAACATGATAAAAGCAATCTACAGCAAACCAGTAGCCAACATCAAAGTAAATGGAGAGAAGCTGGAAGCAATCCCACTAAAATCAGGGACTAGACAAGGCTGCCCACTTTCTCCCTACCTTTTCAACATAGTACTTGAAGTATTAGCCAGAGCAATTCGACAACAAAAGGAGATCAAGGGGATACAAATTGGAAAAGAGGAAGTCAAAATATCACTTTTTGCAGATGATATGATAGTATATATAAGTGACCCTAAAAATTCCACCAGAGAACTCCTAAACCTGATAAACAGCTTCGGTGAAGTAGCTGGATATAAAATAAACTCAAACAAGTCAATGGCCTTTCTCTATACAAAGAATAAAAAGGCTGAGAAAGAAATTAGGGAAACAACACCATTCTCAATAGTCACAAATAATATAAAATATCTTGGCGTGACTCTTACTAAGGAAGTGAAAGATCTGTATGATAAAAACTTCAAATCTCTGAAGAAAGAAATTAAAGAAGATCTCAGAAGATGGAAAGATCTCCCATGCTCATGGATTGGCAGGATAAACATTGTAAAAATGGCTATCTTACCAAAAGCAATCTACAGATTCAATGCAATCCCCATCAAAATTCCAACTCAATTCTTCAACGAATTAGAAGGAGCAATTTGCAAATTCATCTGGAATAACAAAAAACCTAGGATAGCAAAAAGTCTTCTCAAGGATAAAAGAACTTCAGGTGGAATCACCATGCCTGACCTAAAGCTTTACTACAGAGCAATTGTTTTAAAAACTGCATGGTACTGGTATAGAGACAGACAAGTAGACCAATGGAATAGAATTGAAGACCCAGAAATGAACCCACACACCTATGGTCACTTGATCTTCTACAAGGGAGCTAAAACCATCCAGTGGAAAAAGGACAGCATTTTCAACAATTGGTGCTGGCACAACTGGTTGTTATCGTGTAGAAGAATGCGAATCGATCCATACTTATCTCCTTGTACTAAGGTCAAATCTAAGTGGATCAAGGAACTTCACATAAAACCAGAGACACTGAAACTTATAGAGGAGAAAGTGGGGAAAAGCCTTGAAGATATGGGCATAGGGGAAAAATTCCTGAACAGAACAGCAATGGCTTGTGCTGTAAGATCGAGAATTGACAAATGGGACCTAATGAAACTCCAAGGTTTCTGCAAGGCAAAAGACACCGTCAATAAGACAAAAAGACCACCAACAGATTGGGAAAGGATCTTTACCTATCCTAAATCAGATAGGGGACTAATATCCAACATATATAAAGAACTCAAGAAGGTGGACTTCAGAAAATCAAATAACCCCATTAAAAAATGGGGCTCAGAACTGAACAAAGAATTCTCACCTGAGGAATACCGAATGGCAGAGAAGCACCTGAAAAAATGTTCAACATCCTTAATCATCAGGGAAATGCAAATCAAAACAACCCTGAGATTCCACCTCACACCAGTCAGAATGGCTAAGATCAAAAATTCAGGTGACAGCAGATGCTGGTGTGGATGTGGAGAAAGAGGAACACTCCTCCATTGTTGGTGGGATTGCAGGCTTGTACAACCACTCTGGAAATCAGTCTGGCGGTTCCTCAGAAAATTGGACATAGTACTACCGGAGGATCCAGCAATACCTCTCCTGGGCATCCAGAAGATGCCCCAACTGGTAAGAAGGACACATGCTCCACTATGTTCATAGCAGCCTTATTTATAATAGCCAGAAGCTGGAAAGAACCCAGATGCCCCTCAACAGAGGAATGGATACAGAAAATGTGGTACATCTACACAATGGAGTACTACTCAGCTATTAAAAAAATGAATTTATGAAATTCCTAGCCAAATGGATGGACCTGGAGGGCATCATCCTGAGTGAGGTAACACATTCACAAAGGAACTCACACAATATGTACTCACTGATAAGTGGATATTAGCCCAAAACCTAGGATACCCAAGATATAAGATACAATTTCCTAAACACATGAAACTCAAGAAAAATGAAGACTGAAGTGTGGACACTATGCCCCTCCTTAGAAGTGGGAACAAAATACCCTTGGAAGGAGTTACAGAGACAAAGTTTGGAGCTGAGACTCAAGAAAAATGAAGACTGAAGTGTGGACACTATGCCCCTCCTTAGAAGTGGGAACAAAATACCCTTGGAAGGAGTTACAGAGACAAAGTTTGGAGCTGAGACTCAAGAAAAATGAAGACTGAAGTGTGGACACTATGCCCCTCCTTAGAAGTGGGAACAAAATACCCTTGGAAGGAGTTACAGAGACAAAGTTTGGAGCTGAGATGAAACGATGGACCATGTAGAGACTGCCATATCCAGGGATCCACCCCATAATCAGCATCCAAACGCTGACACCATTGCATACACTAGCAAGATTTTATTGAAAGGACCCAGATGTAGCTGTCTCTTGTGAGACTATGCCGGGGCCTAGCAAACACAGAAGTGGATGCTCACAGTCAGCTAATGGATGGATCACAGGGCTCCCAATGGAGGAGCTAGAGAAAGTACCCAAGGAGCTAAAGGGATCTGCAACCCTATAGGTGGAACAACATTATGAACTAACCAGTACCCCGGAGCTCTTGACTCTAGCTGCATATGTATCAAAAGATGGCCTAGTCGGCCATCACTGGAAAGAGAGGCCCATTGGACATGCAAACTTTATATGCCCCAGTACAGGGGAACGCCAGGGCCAAAAAGGGGGAGTGGGCGGGTAGGGGAGTGGGGGTGGGTGGTTATGGGGGACTTTTGGTATAGCATTGGAAATGTAAATGAGCTAAATACCTAATAAAAAATGGAAAAAAAAAAGAAT
Organism: Mus musculus; assembly: GCF_000001635.26. Taxonomy (NCBI): domain Eukaryota; kingdom Metazoa; phylum Chordata; class Mammalia; order Rodentia; family Muridae; genus Mus; species Mus musculus. The sequence goes on from NC_000079.6 coordinate 60,396,114, forward strand.
CTGTAGATTGCTTTTGGTAAGATTCCATTTTCACCAACAACCCAAATAACCCAGTTTAAAAATGGGGTGCAGAACTAAATAATATTCTCAACAGAGGAATCTCAAATGACCAAGAAGTACTTAAAGAAATGTTCTAAGTCCTTAGTCATCAGGGAAATGCAATAAAAACAACCCCAAATATTCCATCCTACACCTGTCTGAATGGCTAAGATTAAAAAAAAAAAAACTCATGTGACAGCAGATGCTGGTGTGGATGTGGAGCAAGGTGAACACTTCTTTATTGCTGGTGGGAGTGCAAACATGTACAACCACTTTGAAAATCAACCTGGCAGTTTCTCAGAGAACTGAGAATCATTCTACCTCAAGACCCAGCTAGCTATACCACTCCTGGGTGTATATCCAAAACATGTTCCACCATCTCTCAAATACTCTTGTTTCTTTAGCTAGGCTGCCTTGTCTAGCCTCAGTGGAAGAGTAAGTCCTAGCCTCACAGAGGCCTGAAGTGCCAGGGTGGAGGGAATCCCCAGGAGAAAGGGATAGGGGGTAGGGGAAGGATTGTGGGAAGGAGTGACCTGGAGGGAGGTAGCAATCGGGATGTAGAGTGAATAAGTAAAAAATTAAACCAAATTTTAAAAAAAGAAAGAAAGAAACTTTACTCTGCATTTTTTACATGCTTCAACTTTTAAAGCAGAGAACAATGACTCTGGCAAAACACAAATTTCACTTGTTGTTTTCCAAAGATAGCACAAACCCAAGGACATTTTCAGAGAAATTTGGTTCCCTAATGTGGTAACCAAGAACCTACATCTATTGCACAATATACAAAAAAGTCAGTAGCTTGAGAATACGTTTTTAAGTCAAGGAAAAGAATTCATTTGGAAAAGCGATGAGCCATAGTAGTTGGAAGCCGTTACTCACTCCCAGAGGCTGAGTTTCAGAAGCCCAACATTATGTAGGAATCTGTGGGAGACATATCCAGAGGGAAGGTAGAATTGTGGGTGCTCTGTCTGCTGTTCTGATTGGACTGTTGATATCTAGGGCTCTCTGGAGCCCTAGATTCTGTACATCAGAGGAAAGAGACCTGTTAAGTAGGTTCATTTCCCAGGAATACTGTTGAATGTTGAGCTACAGAAAGAGCCCTTTGCTGAGAGGACTATGGAAGGCAGCAACTGGCCTGCTTCCTTCATAGAAGAAACAAGATCTGGAGCAAAAGGATTTTCCTAGGAGAAAAATGTCCTAACATCCTCTATCCACTGGGAAACTTTGTCAACACCTACAACATCTCGTTTGATATGTGGCCTCCAAAATTAATGACTTTTAAGATCAACTGGTAAGTCAAGGGCTACCTCACCCTACCCCTACCCAGTTCTACTACTATTCCCTCCATTCTACGACACTGTTGCCTACACCCTAGTCAGACTGTGCCTCTCAACCGACGGCTTCTCTCTCAGATGCATTCTAGTAGGGTTTCTAGAATGATCCTCAAAAAGTGTTCATTTTATATAGCCACTGGATGAAAAAAAAAAGTGCCTCCCAGTTTCTCCCATTTTCAGTCAATACCCTAACTGTCCCAAGTTGAATGGGGTCTGAGGAACCACCTGTGGAGAGAATGATGGATGAGAAACAAAAGGACGGACAGCAAGTCTGATTGATCAAGCTGTCAAATTTTAGAGTTCCCAGGCAGGTTTTATGCCCACAGAAGCAGGGTATGGGGAGGGGGATGACACAGAACTTCTCTTCCAAGCCACTCTCCAGCTAACTCCCACAGTTCCTTCCCAGTGACAGGCAGGTCCCAAGTACTGGCTGTTCCATGTGATTCCCCCTCCACATCTTATTCACATCATTTTCTTTCTTGGACCATCTCTCTTCCTTCAACTTGACCTGTCAAAGCCTGTTCCTCTGTCATGGCTCAGTTCATAATCTACCTCCATTCCCTCACTGGCATTGGAATCTCCTTCTTTGGGATTCTGGCATAGACTGAAGACTGCTGGAGCATCCAGCCTCATGGATCAAACAACTGTTGAATTCTTGAACCTCCTGTTTATAGGAAGATATTGTTGAATTAGGGGGACCACAGCCTGTAAGTCATTCCAGTGAATGTGGGAAGCCACATGTGCCGTTGCAGGGTGGCACTGGCTTCCGCTGGCCACCACGCATACATAGGCAGTAAAGTTTTTTGCCAAGATGAGGTTTTGAGAATTAACCAATCAGATGAGAGATAAGTTAACCAATTAGATGAGAGACAAGTTAACCAATCAGATGAGAGACAAGTTAACCAATCAGATGTAGGCATGCAAATGAGGTGGTAAGTATAACCCAAGCACAAACAATCCGGGTGTGAGACACGCCTCTCCTAGGCCTATATAAGCAGCACCAGTTCTGGGCTTGGGGTCTTTTCGCCTCTGCAATCAAGCTCTCCCAATAAACGTGTGCAGAAGGATCCTGTTGCAGTGTCGTTCTTGCTGGCCAGTCCGGCGCGCGCAAGAAGTGAATACACACAGAGAGAGTGTGTGTTTGGAGATATGGAGAGAGAGAGAGACCCTTCTTTGGGTATATATATGATTGAGATATATATATTAATTCTATAAATTCTGTTACTCTAGAGAATCTGACTAATATGGGCATGTAGGTGGGAACTAAGCCAAGAACTGTTTAAACTTAAAAATGACAAAACTGGACTCAGACTGTATTCAGTGGGGTAAGGTCTGTCTAGTTTGCTTGAGGGCCTGAGTCAAATACCTAGCATTGAAAAAGAATGATAGGGAAGAAGTCTAAACATGCCTAGACACCCCATTCCTATGGGAGAGTCCAACTTCAGTACTAGACAATTTAAGTGTCAGTTTTACTATCTCAGTTTTATAGCATTAATAATTTCCTCCTTCCTGTGACATTCTCAGGATGGGGGGGAGGGGAGGTTTCTCCCACCCCCAAAATCCCTCAGAAGTCTCCTTCGGTAATAGATCCCAGCTTTCTGCGTGTTAGTATTACTTTACAGCCCTGCTTCTGCCTAAGTTGTCCTGGTAACAAGACCCACTTGGCATGGTTTTTCATCCTCTGGGGCACCTATCATGAGGTGGGGTGAGGCCCAGCATTGGTGCTAAGAAGCTCACTGCTTCCATCCATGGAGACTGTGTCTTATGGAGAGGAAAGTGATCATAGCCCCATGGTTGGGTTTGGAATGGGGGCTGAACATAACAGCTTCACTGACCTGAACTTGAAGTATTTATCTACCATGGCTTCTGTTTTCCACCTGAGAAGTCTGTGATCTAGTGAGGTGTTAATCATGTAAAACCCTTGAATACTGAGGAAAATGTTGTTGAATTTGTTTTAACCAATCCCTTCTTACCATAAATGGCTGTGCTTTGAGGAAAAAGATGAGCAAGAATTAGCGTTGGTCAATACTGTTTGCTTAGGTTGCTGAAACCTGAAGCACTCAACAGCAGAACCCTCTCTCTGGTGGATTCCTGGCATACATCAATCGTTTTTGAGGACTGGGGCAGGATCTCAGTTAGTAGACTATCTTCCTAGCATGCATGAAGCTTAGAATTCAATCAATAGCACTGCCCAGTACAACCCTAGCATGGTGGTATATAGCTGTAGTCTCGTAAACAGAAAGGAAGATGTTCAAAATCAAAGGTCAACCTGGCATACATGACCGACTCAACACACACACACACACACACACACACACACACACACACACACACAGCTCATTTGAACATACCAACATGACTAAAGCCCAATTGCCTGTGATACAGGGCATCACAGGACTGACTGCTAATGTGTAAAAGAATGTCACCATTACAAGATAAGTAACTCAGAAAGAGCCAACCAGACAAACGGAGGCAACAATAACAGACCATAAAGGATGAGGATGGGGTGGAAAAGCCTCATGGTTATCATGGAGGACATTTACTGCTCGGTCTGAGACCTCTGATGAGAGGAGATAAATCAAGAGCCAGGGATGTGGGGTGAGCCTTGCCCTCAGCTCCCCTCCTCCCTCAGCTCTGCCTCTGCCCTCTGCAGCCATAGACTGACAGAAGACTTCTCTTCCACCATAACATAATGCTCCCTGAAAAGTAAGCTTATCTATTCATATGTGTGGGTATAAGCCAATACATTCATATTCATGTGTGTGTGTGTGTGTGTGTGTGTTTCTATAAGTCAATACATGCTTTCTTTTCTCTTTTTAAGGAAGGGGTATACATTTCAAGTTCATTTTCAAGTTATCAAAACTGGCAAGAAATTTTTAGCTATGAGACTTTGAAACCTAGTCAACCTTTTTCCTTTTTAGTCAACCTGATGTTTCCAATGACTATACGACAATAAGAAGTACAGTGTGGCTTGTATGACACACACTCTCTCCTGAAGTTGAGTTTCTCCTGATTCTCTTGTCATTCATGTTTGTTACCTATGACCTATCACGTGTCTTGTCTAATTCTAACACATGCAACATTCAGCATTTCCCATGAGCCTAGTATCTTCACAGCATGACATTTTCTTGCCATCTTTCCTAAGGAATGAGGGTGGTGGGAGCCTCCTATGTTCTGGAAGGGGTTACAGAGAGTCCCCTGATTTTGTATATGTATATTTGTTAGAAGAGTTGGATTAAAAACAAATAATTCCTTAGGCTGATTTCTGCATAAGCAGACCCATGTGTGAGAAGTCTGCTATGAAGTACTGGGGCGTCACTTTCTTCATTGCTAGGACTAAGTATGAGCTCTTTGCTTATTCTCTAAGTAACTTCATATGCCAAAGGAAAAGTCCCAGAGAAAGCAGGGGTGATGGACCTCAGAAACTTTCCATTAGGTGAAAGAAGCCAGATTTTAAAAACACACACTGGCCAAGATTCCTCTCCCATAAAATGTCCAGAACAGTCTGTTGCTTAGATCTGCACTGAGACTGGGAGTTTGCTGAAATTGACCCAAGGGATGCTTCTGGGGATGAGGACAGTTCAGAACTGGATGGTGGTGGTTGAACAGCTCTGTATATTTAGTAAGCAGAGCTGAGCTTTCATTCCATATATAATTATAGAAGATACTGTGTTCAGAAAAAAATAAATCAGAGAGCTGGCTCGTAAGTGCCCACATACATGCAACAAAATAAATAAAGAAAAGAATTTGCTTAGTTTTGTATTTCAGTAAAAGCTGTGAGTGAGCACACTGTCATACCATGCTCAAACTGAACAATGGACTCTTTCAGAGCCTGCAGGCTTCACATTGCTCAGATTTGCAAATAAGGTCCAAGTAAATTTATTGTAACTGCCCATTTTAAACACTGTTCAAGAACGGCATGCTTTCAATCACTTAGTGAAATCATTTTAACTTTCTACTCCAAAATAAGCTTGAGCTTAGAAGGCTTACAGTGGTATACACACCTGTCTTTCCAGCACCAAGAAGCCTGGGGCAGGCGATTGAAACTCTGTCTCAAAAAGATTTCAAAATGTGAGGGGTGGGGGTAGGATCAGCAGAAAGAGGAAGAAAAGAAGAGCAGAGAATAGCATGTGTCATTAACTAGATTCCTAACTATTTACATTTACCCCACTGTGTTTTTCTTCATGTATTTATGTGTATATGTGTCTGTCTGCTTGTCTGTATGTGTACCATGTGTGTGCAGTGTCTCCAGATGCCAGAAGAGGGCATCAGATCCCCTGAACTGAAGTTACAGATGGTGATGAGCTGCCATGTCATTGCTTGGAATTGAACCTGGGTCCTCTACAAGAAACAGGCAGAGTTCTAAACTGCTGATCCATCTGTCCAGCTCCCTGCCCCATGTTCTTTTTCTTCCTGCCCCATATGTATTTTTAAGCCCTTTTCTTATATAGTACATGTATATGAATTGGAAAAATATAATAATTAAATCTCATGTAAAAGTCCCCATACCCTTACCCCTTAAAGGAAATCATTATTAACAATCTTTTGAATATTCTCCATGTATTTTAGGAGAAACAAATGAAATAAGTTAACATGCTTTGCAAATTACAGGGTGTATATGAGATATTACCAGAAGCAAAATCAAGCAAGACAAAAACCAGTCAATTCCAGTCCCCTCATCATCACCTTGTGCTTTGTCTCCCACTCCTGCTGAAGTGACTCCTTTGGGTGACATCCATTGTGAATGCTACAGGGTAGGCTTAGATTTTCTTCAAGCCTACTTTTTAAAAAATTTTATTAGGTATTTTCTTCATTTACATTTCCAGTGCTATCCCAAAAGTTCCCCATACCCCCCCCACTCCCCTACCCACCCACTCCCACTTCTTGGCCCTGGTGTTCCCCTATACTGAGGCATATAAAGTTTGCACAACCAATGGGCCTCTCTTTCCACTGATGGCCAACTAGGCCATCTTCTGATTCATATGCAGCTAGACACGAGCAATGGGGGTACTGGTTAGTTCATATTGTTGTTCCACCTATAGGGTTGCAGATCCCTCTAGCTCCTTGGGTACTTTCTCTAGCTCCTCCATTGGGGGCCCTGTGATCCATCCAATAGCTAACTGTGAGCATCCACTTCTGTGTTTGCTAGGCCCCGGCATAGTCTCACAAGAGACAGCTATATCAGGGTCCTTTCAGCAAAATCTTGCTAGTGTATGCAATGGTGTCAGCATTTGGAGGCTGATTATGGGATGGATCCCCGGATATGGCAGTCTCTAGATGGTCCATCCTTTCGTCTCAGCTCCAAACTTTGTCTCTGTAACTCCTTCCATGAGTGTTTTGTTCCCAATTCTAAGAAGGGGCAAAGTATCCACACTTTGGTCTTCGTTCTTCTTGAGTTTCACAAGCCTACTTTTAATAAGGGCTCTCAAATATTTTGACCTCACTTCTAGCTCACCATCTAAAGGTAGTGGAGAAAAGATGGTAAATAGGACAAGGGGATGTAGACCTGTTTAGAAATAAATAAATCCTTAGGGAGATTCCAGTCTCTGTCAGGATATAGTCCAGTTTAGTAGTGTCAGGATAGCAAACATGAATCAACAGCAGTGACATGATCTAGCAAAAACTACCAGGCCTCAGCCGAATCAACACGAGTCAGTAGGAGTGACCAGGACCAGCCAGGCATGCCAGGAGAAGTCCTCTGAAGTGCCTCTCTAAACAAAGCAAAGATCAGAGAAGATATAGACTCAAGACCAACGAAGTCATTGCAAAGCTAGGTATACCAGCACTCCGTGACTGTCTATTGAGTCCTATTTATACTCTCTCCAAACATCACATGTCCTTCCACAGGCCTTGCCTCAGCAAGACACCATGTGAATCTGTATCACCTGACATACCTAGAAACTTCCACTTGACTGCAGTGGTCACCAGTTCACCTGACCTATCACAGGACTGGATGTAGCCAAGCCAGAAGCCCCAGTAAACATAGGGGATGTACCTAACAACAGGGATCACACATTCTGCTGTGTGGATCACATGGGATCAGAGAGATGAGGCTGCCTATATTTCCACAGACCCATGCATCTGGGTAGAAAGGAGCTGACGGTGCTTGGTGTATTTATCGTTGCTTTTTCTGGCCCATCCATTCTCAGATGTTGGCTGTCCACCAGTGACCTTGTGCATTTGCAATCACAACTGATGGTGTGGCTGATGCCAGCACCAACCAGATGCTGGCATCCCCACTGCAAGCTTGCTGACAGCAGATGGGAGAAAGCAAAGCTACTACTTAAAAAGCATGTGCTAAAACAACAGTGTCCTCAAGACCGCCCCACTCCTGTGGGCACCATGTATTCCCCCTATGGCAGCCACCACAGCTGTGAGCTTCTCAAAAGGGCCTCCCACCCCAGCCTTCTCAAACTTGATAGATCCTGTGTGGGTAACCAACAGCCCTGCTGCTTTATACAAAAGAAATGATTTGTGTGTGAATCATGTATCAAGAAAATTGGCTTGTCACTTTATCCTAAAGATGTTATTTAGGGGTTTCTCTAAGTAGCACAAGGAGTGCTACTATGTTTCTTTTTTGTGCAAATACTACCCATCTCCTTCATGTTCACTTTTGAACAGGCTCAAGTGTTCATTCAGTACTTCACTGAAGAGCACAGGCAAGTGTGAGTCTGCCCTCTTTATCATTGTAAAGATGCAGCACTGAACAGGAACGCTGACAAGGTATTTATAGGTAACGTTCCTCTCCTATCTCAAGTAAATGCTGAATATCAACGAATACTTCTTCAAATATAAGCCGTCTGGAGGGATGGCTCGTCAGTTAACAGCACATGCTGCTCGTCCAGAGGACCAGAGTTCAGCTCCCAGCTCCTCGGTGACTCAGCTCCAGTGGAGGATCTGACGCCCTCTTCTGGACTCTATAGGTGCTGCAGTCACTGGCCTGAAGGTAGGTGTGTGTGTGTGTGTGTGTGTGTGTGTGTGTGTGTGTGCTTGTGCAAAAAATAAATATGTTTTGAAAAATGGCGATCTTTTAATATGTCTATACACATATTAATTTATTTTTCTCTCCTTGACTCAATTTTTATTCCACCCAGTTTGCTCCTTGGAAGAGCTAGTTCCTGTTTTTTGTTTGTTTGTTTGTTTGTTTGTTGTGTGTGTGTGTCTGTATGTGTGTGTGTGGTGTGTGTGTGTATGTGGTGTGTATGTGTATGTGGTGTGTGTGTATATGTGGTGTGTGTGTGTGTGTGTATTTGTGTGTGTGTGTGTCTGTATGTGGTGTGTGTGTGTGTGTATTTGTGTGTGTGTCTGTATGTGTATGGTGTGTGTGTGTGTGTGTGTGTGTGTGTATGGTGTGTGTGTGTATATATGTATGGTTGCTGACTGTTATCCTCACTTTGGCCTGTGATATCTAGCCATTGGTGAATGACTCCCTTCAATATTATTCTTACCACTTAGGAACTGTGGTATCTTTGTTAGAATCTGATGCCTTCTTGAGATCAAGACTTCTTACCATTGACTCCACCTTTCAAATGTGTTTAGAATAATCATGATGTTCACAGTCATCTTTGGAAATGACCTCACAAGTTTCCATCTGCATTCCCTGGTCTTCCAGGACAATTATTTCTTTGACCCACGAGGGATTTCAAACTTCTCATAACTTCTAAACACAGCACCTGTTCTCAACTTGTTAGCTTTCAAGTGTCCAAAGAGAGAACACTGAATGCAGCTGTGGAGGAAGAACTTTAACCAGCCTCCTCTGGCACTGCCTCTCAGCTCTCCTGCTCCACACGAAGTGTTGTGGCACCATGGCAGGAGGATGTACCAAGCAAATGTATGCTTTATAATATCTGCAGGGACATCCTTTCCATGCTCTGAGCTGCTGTGTGCTAGTTACACTGTTGGGTCAGTAGGCAGAGTCATGTGACTCCTGCCTTGCTCCAGAGAGTATATAGCAGCAGACCGGGTTCCTCCCTGGCCTGCCAGCTGAGGCAGGGCTGAAGTTCCTAGCGCTGTCACAGATCATAGCCTGCTTCCTTCATACACAGTCTCTGAACTCTCACTAAGCACCTGAACTTCACCTCTCTGCCATCTATCTGCCTTCCCCTTTGTGGTATCAATTCTGACTTTGAGGGAGCTCCTCCCATGATTCTTTGCTGACCCAGCATCTAGCCCTGTCCCAGCTGGTGCAGGTGTGCCAAGGAATGACGGGAAGAGTGACCAACATATTCATGTATTTCTTCTGCTGCCTAACAAACAGTGGAGTTCACATCAAGAAACGCATCCAAACATCTATGATAATAAGTGCACATGGGATCTCAGATCTGAGACAGGAACTGCTATAAAGATGCAGGTATATTTTTCTCATTTTGTACATTTCTTGTAGATGTTTCTGGTTACAGATGGGGAGATTGGAGACAGTGAGACTCTGGAGCTTGCCAAGGTCAGAGAGCCTGGACTTGGATCCAGAGCCACTTCCCTTTGCCACATTTTGGTAGTCTTTCCAGGAGAGTGAATTAAAACTGAATAAATAAAAGTACAAAAAGGAAGATGGTCACAAAGTCAGTGCCAACGTTGTTTTTACACAACAGATTGAGGCCAGTTCTAACTGGGTTTGTAGAGACTGCTATGTACACACCCTCAGTAGCCTCTAAGAATAAAAACCCAGGACCAGAGAGGTTGTCTTCGTAGAAGAGACAACACAATCAGCCATCATATGTTCAGCAGACCACATTCTAGATCATTCTAGAGCTAAATGATGAATGAATGAATGAGCTAAAGCCTTCTGTGGGCCACCGTGATCAAGGGATGGCTTCATCTGGAGAACTGTCTGCCTTAGAAAGTAATGTCCATAAATAGAGAAATACTGTGGGTTGTGTTAGGATTGACAAGGAGAGCTAACAGCTCCAAAAACTGTGGCTCTTGCCCTTTGCCACCCATTCCAGCTGGTCTCCTGTACAATGAAACGATGAATTTATTATTTGATGCCAAGCACTTTGTGTCAGTAGCACCAGAAGCACAAAGCACTCCATAACTTTATCTGCAACCGAAGTTCTATCACCTGCACATATGACAACCTCTGCTTGATTCTTTGAGGGCTAACGTCGTGCTTTAAGTTTTAATTGCTGTGCTTAAGAGACCTAGAAAACAAAATGCCTCTAACATGTAAAACCTACCTGTAAGCCCCAATTGCCCAAGGAATTCCTGGAATAATGTGGACTGTTCATGCAAGAGAATAAATCGTATTTTTTCACTTCAGTAAGCAAGGTTGGTTGCACTGAATAACACAGAGACCCACAGAAAAACAGTTGGTGGAGCCCAGGGAGTCTCGCGGAAGGGCTGGGGAAAGGATTGAGGAACCTGGAGAGGATGGGAACGCCACAGGAAGACCAACAGAGTCAACTAACCTGAACCCTTGGGGGCTCCTAGAGACTGAACCACCAACCAAAGAGCATACAAGGGCTGGATCTAGAACTCTCACACAAACTCCTGCAGGTCCCCCAACAACTGGAGTGGGGCTTACTCTGACACTGTTGCCTGCCTGTAGATCTTGCTCTCCTAACTGGGCTGGCTTGTCTGGGCTCAGTGGGAAAGGATGTATCTTGTCTTGCAGTGACTTGATGTCCCAGGGTGGGTTGGTTCCTGAGAGGGACCTCCCCCTTCTCAGAGGTGAAGGGGAGGAGGAATAGGGAAAGAGGCTGTGTGAGTAGTGGGGACTGAGAGCAGTCAAGCCCCACCATGAGCTATTATTTTCATTCATCATCTTTATCATGCTATTCAAATCAAAAGGGTTCTATTAACCTTGCATGGATGGCCATTCCTCCCTCCCTGACAGTTCTCCACCTGAAATTCACTCAACCATATCATAAAAACACCCCCAAATAATTCCTGTGCACTGGGCATGTGCAGAGCCTCTGCCCTGTTATTCCCTAAGCAATGCAGTGCAGTTACTTACATAGCACTTGATCTTTGACAGCATGCAGAGGATGAGAGCGGTTATATACAAATACTGCCCTACTTATGTGAAAGACTTGAGCGTGTACAGACACTGATACCCTTGGCAGCCTTGGAGCCTTCCCCATGGATGCCAAGAAACCACTCTGCTTCTTGATGGCAGAAGCTCACACCAGGAGCATCAACTCCAGGGCTGTCACTTCAAGCTCACTTTCCCTATAACTGTGAAACGAATGGCGGTTTCCCCAGGTGTTGTTCACTCAAATGTATTTACTGAAAACTTAGGGTATGCCAGATACTCTAAGGTACTCCCAGTAAATAGAAAGAAATGATTGATAGATAAATAAAGCAGAGAAGGAGGGACCTGCCCACCATTAATGCCTGCTTAGATATACAGACTCCATTGGAACAATGAGGCTAACACCGCCTCCCCTCCTCACTCCTTCCCGGTTGATCCTCCCACTCCAGCATGGTACTGCCTACCTGAAGAGTCTCTGGCTTCAGCCCTTCTCTTGTTTGGCTTTCACCCAGTAAGTCTGACAAAGGAGCAGTCATTAGAACACATCTTCTTTGTATTCCTACAGTCAGGGGTTACAAAAGATGATCCAGGGAACCCTCCACATGCCTGGAGAAAGTAGCTTTACCTTTCTGTTCCAGTCAAGGATACATTTCACTTTATAGAACAGGGCCATCTCTCAACTCCAAGTGCAGGGCAGAAGAGAATGCGTTTGTACATGTGTTGCCAGCCTTGGCCATGGTCAAAAAGCACTTCTGTACTCTGGCTTTGTGGACAGGCTAGCTCTGCCTCCATCTTTGTCTCAAATGCAATAGCCATCCGTTTTCATCTATAATATCTGCTCTCTGTTGTTTTGAACACTTCGAGCATGACCTACTTCTACAATGTGACTTTTGGGGACTATACCTCCAGTCTCAGAAATGGGCCAAATGTCACTAACCTGGGCATCAAGGCACATAATCCACAGAGCCACAGAATGGGTGGAAGAAGGTGCCCGACTCACTTTTGCCAGCCAGAGACATCCCAGGAGTGAGTGAGTCCAGAAGGAAGTATCTTGCTCTTTGTCATTCTGGATGAGCTAGAGATAATGACCCTGGATTGATTATCCCTTGTTGGGGTGGGTATGAGACGCTACCTAAAAGAATAAGCAAACACTAGAGCATAGACATCTGAGCCATAGGAAAAGCGAACCTTAATGATTACACTGGAGTTCCTGAACACAGCTGGGGTTTCAGAGACAATGGATATATTCCCTTCATCCAAGGAGTTTAGGGCCTGTGGGTACCAGAGATGCTTCCTTCCATACTACAGTGGGGCAGAATTGGTCCTTCACACAGGGAAGCAGCACCTGGCAGAGGCAGAAACCCACTTAGGGAAAAAGAAGAAGGAGACCTGGGATGGTGAGGTTGTACAGGCAGGATGGCTGAGATGGCACAATTCAGGAAATGCCAGCTTCCTGGTGGTTTGAGTAGGAATGGCCCCCACAGACTTGTGTGTTTGCATGTTTGACCCATAGGGAGGGGCACTATTCAGAGGTGTGGCCTTGGAGGAAGTGTGTCACGGCAGGGGCTGGCTTTGAAGTCTCAGATGTTCAAGCTAGGTCGGGCGTGGGTCATTTGCTTTTCCTGCTGTCTGTGGATCCAGATAGAGAACTCTCGGCTCCTTCTCCAGCACCATTTCTGTCTGTCTGCCTTCCACCATGTTTCTTACACCATGACAAGGATGGACTGAACCTCTGAACTGTAAGCCAGCCCCAATTGAATGTTCTCTATAACAGTTGCTGTGGTCATGGTGTCTCTTCACAGCAATAAAGCCCTAAGGATAACACCAGGGAACAAGGGTATACAGGAAGCCAGTGGTATACTTACCAGAGGGCTGTTACTGAACACAATTCAAGAAATAGGGGGGACCCAAGGCAGGAGGCAGAGTGGGACAGACCAATAGCCGTCTTAATGGGCACCTTCAGCCAAACCAGCAGCAGGCAGTGTTCACCCTGCAAGCCCTCTGTCCCCACCCCTCTGCTTTGAACGATACCCAGAACTTTGGGATCCTGGAGTCCAGAGCAGCAGGAGATCGCTTATTCGCGTGTTCATAGCAAAATGAGCGAAAACATGGTTCATGCAGAGTCAGTATATGGGTTTTTTTGTTATTGATGTTGCTTTTTGTTTGGTTGGTTTTGTTTGTCTGTTTGTTGTTGATGGAATTAGTTACAGCCAGTCTCTCTTATCCCCATATTCCTAGTAATTCCAGGACTTGGATGGCGGGGTAGGGAGCCACAAAATTCCTCGTCATAAATCCTAGGGCCCATCCCCAACAGCCGAGGCTCAGATGCGAATCGTTTTTCATTTGGTCTCAAGTCATTTTTTGAAAGGCCTGTTTTTCATTAGGAAGGTAACTTGAGAGTCCCTGGGGGAAGGAAGGGGGTGTGCGCCAGGCAGAAGAGAGCTGATTTTCCCTTCTGACTCAGGCTTGCTCTTTCCCTGGCTCTCCTTGGTCTAAGTGCGGCCAAGCCTTTTGCAATTTATGGAGACAAAAGAAAGAGAGGGAGGGGGAGAAAGGGAGGGAAGGGAGAAATCACACATAAATCTTAGATTCCACAGCAATTTTATCGGTGTGTGTGTGTGTGTGTGTGTGTGTGTGTGTGTGTGTGTGTGTGTGTGTTTGCTTGCATATTTTCATAAAACAGGCACAGTCAAAAGGCACTGGCTTTTTTTTTTTTTTTTTTTTTGGCCACACGGGTGTCTGTCATGGGTTGAATACGTCCCAGGTGTGGCTCCTTCAGCATTCCGTGTACACATGGTTCTCATTACTGCATCCCCAAGGGCTTGGAAGCACGCGCTTCTACCTCCCCCACACAGCCACAACTGAGAACAGGCAGATGCCAACTGGAAGGGCAGTGTTAGAAAACCAGTACTGGAGATGAAGCCTGCACAGGCCTGTAAACTGCAAGCCATCTCCTACCCCACCGGGTCTCACAGGCCTTCTCTAAATGCCCATCCCTGAATCTACTGGTGACTGGACACAGAGATCCTAGGGCACAAGAGAACCAAGGCCTAAGGAGGCCACATCATATCTTCTGGTGACCACTTCATTGTCTGTCTGTGGGTCTGTGAATAAACTCATACTACTGTGATGAGAATATTTGGATTTTTAAAATGCTTTCATTTGACAATCTCTTCTCTAAAGGGCTATTTATAGTAAGCAGAGAGTTGAGGTTAGATCAAGAGCTCGGTGCTTACGAATGCTTTCTGCTCTTCCAGGGGACTTGGGTTTGGTTGCCAGCACCCAAGTCTCACAACTTCTGCTCCAGGGGACCCAGCACCATCTTCTAACATCCAGGTACTTGTGTACCTGCACAAACCCACGCACAAATGCACATGTGCACACATAACTAGGAGTAAAATTACATCTTAGTGATTCTCTTTCCTACTGTGATAATAAGGGGAAGAGAAGCAGCTCGGAGATTGTGCAAGCAGGCGGCCACGAGCCTTAATAAAGGATGCTTTGAGACTTGGGAAAGGTTCTTCTCCTCCTGCTACTTTGGCTTCCTCCTCTGGAAAACTGAGGGTTAAACCACATGATCCCTTGGCAGCCTCCACCATTGGAATACTGAGCTTCTCCTTATTGAATATAGGTCCTTAAAAAAAGAAAAGTAAAACTATAAAGATAAATGCAGGATTGACTATATAACCCTTATCCAAAAAGGTACAGGAACAGAAAGTGGGCATTGCAGTTGAACACACCTAACCCAAAGTATCAAAAGTGCAAAATGTCCCAACCTATACCGATCTTGGAAGGCTGTGTGGGTCCTCAGGACGTTTTAGGGGACTGGAGTATATTGATTTCAGATCTTCATATCAGGGCTGTTCAGCTTTAGCATTCCAGTTACAACAAAGAGAAACTACAATCTTCCATGGTCATTAAGAAAGGTAAGTCGCCATTAGAGTGGGAGTGTGGAAATGCTTTAGGCAGGTGCAGCTCACCGAAGACAGACTGGAGTTCGTTACCTTTTTGGCCCTTCCTTCTCAAAGACTCAGTCATGAAAAAGCAATCTTACAAAACACAAGCTTGTTGGACTTTGAGACCAGGCCTAGAAACAGCAGCAGACGCAAGACTGAGGAGGAATGATCTTTGCATTTGTGATCAAAGGTCTGACCCAGATGTCCCCTGCCCCTGTCAATCATATAACGAATCCTATGTGGTCCAGGCAGGGTGGCATCACATCTCTTAAGAATTTCACAAGAGGCTTCAGGTAGAGTTACCAGTTCCAGGGCAGCCCTTGGTAACCCCCACCACCTCCAGCCTCATCTCTAGTGGAGATATCTTCAAAGACAAGAAAGTAGGTTAGGGCATGGGTCTGGTGTGGACATCCAGTCACATGAGCTCACAGACAGGTCCATTATTTTTTTCTGAATGAGTATGAATAATATATTCATAGTATGCAATGTGATGTTTTGGCCTATCTATATACATTGTGGTATGATTAAATCAAGACAACTAACATATCATTGTGCTATATATTTACGATGAGTACATTTTAAATCTATGCACCAATTTCCATGTATATTACAAATTATTATCAGCAATTGTCACTGTGTGGTACAGTAGACTCTTGGAACTTATTCCTAATGGAAACATTGTATCCTTTAACCACACACCACGCCCATCTGCAACCTAGCCTGAAGTAACCACCTTGCTTCTGTTTGTTTCTCTGGGCTTGATATCTTTAGATAAATTCACAAGAGTCACCCAAGGCAGTATCTGCCCATGGCTATGTATTAGTTATGTATTAGTTATGTTGTCACCATGACCAAGGCAGCTGATAGAAGGAGAGTTTGGCTTATGGTTGCAGAGGGATAAGAGTGTGTCACAGCGGGGAGAGTGGGAAACAAATGGCACTCATAGCAGCGGAAACAGAAAGCTGAGGCTCATGTCTTGAACAGCAAGCAAACAGAAAAGCAGACTAGAACACCATGAGTCTTTAAACTCTCCAAACCTGCTTCCAGTGACATACTTCTTCTAGCAAGGCTGACTGAGTTAGGGTTTTACTGGTGTGAACAGACACCATGACCAAGGCAGCTCTTATAAAGGACAACATTTAATTCGGCTGGCTTACAGGTCAGAGGGTCAGTCCATTATCATCAAGGCAGGAGCATGGCAGCATCCAGGCAGGCATGGTGCAGGAGGAGCTGAGAGTTCTATATCTTCATCTGAAGGCTGCTAGCAGAATACTGACTTCCAGGCAGCTAGGATGAGGGTCTTAAAGCCCACAGTGACACACCTACTCCATCAAGGCTACACCCACTCTAAAATGGCCTCACCCACTCCAACATGGTCTCACCTACTCCAACATGGCCTCCTTCTAATAATAGTGCTACTCCCTGGGTTGAGCACACATAAACCATCACAAAGGCCATACTTTCTAAACCTTCCTACACAATGCCACCAACTGAAGACCACGTGCTCGAACATCGGAGCTCATAGTGGATAATCTCACTCAAGTCATATCTGTCTC
Source organism: Mus musculus (assembly GCF_000001635.26). Classification (NCBI taxonomy): domain Eukaryota; kingdom Metazoa; phylum Chordata; class Mammalia; order Rodentia; family Muridae; genus Mus; species Mus musculus. Next base: position 60,412,969 of record NC_000079.6, read on the forward strand.
AGTTCACTAAGCCTCTGAGGCTCAAATGTGCAGTAACAAATGGCAGGATTCCCTTCCTTTGAGGCTGGGTATTCCAGGAAGGCATGTTCCATTTTTCCTTGAGCAGCTGATGCACACTTAAACTGGTCCATGTCTTGGCTGTTACAGACAATTACTGCCATGAACTCAGAGAATGAATGTTTCAGCAAGTGGATTTTATTCCTTCTGATAGCTGAGTTTAATCTATACCTCTCAGGTGGCTTGATTTTGTGCAGAAGGCCAGAGAAGATGACAAGGACCTAGAAGACACCAGGTTATATGTTGCAGTGAAGCTATAGAAAAGCAAGTCTTGGGCCTAAGATGCCTTGAGGGCAGGTGGTGTAGAGATGGGATTCAAGGACTGGAGTCCCGGTTCCAGTAAAACCCAGATTGCTAACTTCAGAGCCTACCTACTCTCAACTAGGAGATGGGACAGGCCCTCCATCAAAGCTTCTGGGACACATGGAGCTACTAAAAAAGACTGAAGGGCGAGAGCTCTGACCCTGCTAGTCACTCAGCCTTGCTTGCCTGCTGACTGGTGTATTCCTACCTGAGAACCTGGACACTTGTCTAGTCTGCCTTTGCTTAGCCCTCCCCTTCCCATCACATTATAGAGCTGAAGATGTGCTAGAGAGTCCTTGTTATCACATGAGCTTGAACCTTGCCTTCAGCTTCCAGCCCCTGTCAATCATATAACGAATCCTATGTGGTCCAGGCAGGGTGGCATCATCTCACATTGTGCCAACTCCAGGAATACTATTTTCATTTTAGTCAGTGCCTAAACACATTTGACATTATGAGTGGAGATGTGGGACTACTTCAAACACTGTTTCCATCAGATACATCCCAATGAGGGTGTAACAAGGTATTGGTAAATTTTCCACACTCTGAGGAAGTCCTTGGCCAACCATCAGATCTGAAGCAACCATCGGGATGTACACACACAGGCACAATCACACACACACACACACACACACACACACACACACACACACACACCACACACTAGGACAGACTGACTTCTGACACACCAGGACAGATCTGACTTGTGACTCCAAATTCTAACCATACCAGCTCTGCAGCTGAGTGTTTAGAAAGTCTCTCTCATCTTCAAGAAGCTCCGACAAGTCAAGAGTTTAGAACTTTCCAGGTAGATTCATGTTCTGAGACTTCACAATCACCCAAAGAAGTGAAGAAAAAGAATAAGAAGAGGAAGAGGAAGAGCATCAAAATAAAGCTTAAAACTTGGGATAAGGGGCTAGAGATATGGCTCAGGTGTTAAAAACAGTGAATCTTGACATGTAAATGAAGAAAATATCTAATAGAAAAATATATGCAAACTTTATATGCCCCCATACAGGGGAACACCAGGGCCAAGAAGTGGGAGTGGGTGGGTAGAGGAGCAGAGCGGGGGAAGGGTATAGGGAACTTTCGGGATAACATTTGAAATGTAAATAAAGAAAATATCTAATAAAATAAAAAATATATGCACAAAAAAAAAAACCCCACTGGATCTGGGTTCAGTTCCCAGGACTTACATAGTAACTGGCAACCATCTGTAATTTCAGCTCCAAGGAATCCAGTATCCTGTCTTCCTTCAGCACATTGTGTTAGTCTCCAGACAGAGAGGTTAACAAAGTCCATTTTAAAGGTTACAGCTTGGAAATGGAATGCCAGTTCTAAGTTGAACAACAAATCACAACAGATACTCTCTTTCAAATCTGTAGACTGATACTTTGATACAACTTCACTTTGATACAAACTGGGGAGTTCTGTGTTGAAGACTTAGAATGGCCCCTGACCTCATCTGAGGCAGAGTTCACATTCTTTTGTGCTCAACTCTTTATATGCAATTCCTATAAGGCTGTAGACACATTGACACACTACAACCTCAGTGACACAGATCTCTGACAGAAACAATACAACATGTCTCCGTACCATCTCCTTCCCTCCTGTGATGGTCAGAGCCCAGGAAATGAAGCTCATTTGAGCTGCTAAGTGAACCAAGGAGACCCATCCATGTTTTCTTTCTGGTTTTGTAATGCTGGGGTTAGAACCTAGAGCCTCACCATGATAGGCAAACCCTTACCATTGAACTCCACCATTACTCCTCTCTCCCTTTCCAAATCCCTCCAGGTGGTTTGCTGAAGGCAACCTTTAAAGACTGAGTTAAGAAACTTAACTCAAAGCCAAGCTAATCAATGTGGCTGGCCACCCTTCAGCTTCCTAGTAACACACTTGGACATCATAGAAAAAGGCCAAAGAAGTCCCTGATTGCTATATTTTTCATTTTTAAAAATTACTTTTATTATTTTAATTATGTGTATGTGGTAGTTGAAGAGAGGCGTGGATACACATTAATGTGTCAGATCTCTCTGGAGCTGGGGTTACAGGCAGTTGGAAGCCACCTGACCTGGGTGCTGGGAATCAAACTTGGGTTCTCAGGAAAAGCAATATGTGTCCTTAACCACTCCACCATCTCTGCAGTCCCTTTGTTTTTGTGGTTTTGGCTTGGAGTTTGTGTTTGTTTTGTCCCGGCTCAATGAAAGGATGATACCAACTTTCTCAGCTTGCCAGCAGGGCCCAGCAGGGTTTATGTGAAATGGATCTCTAATATATAAGTCTTTAAGGGAGCTGAGCCCCATGCCACTACCAAAGTTGAAGAGTTCTTGATCATTTTCCCAGCCTCCAAGCAGCAGAACATGGCCACATGGCTTACAAGTGGTCAGTCATTAGAACCCACACAGCACTTTAAATCACAGGAGAATGATACACAGGCCAAAGTTCAACTATAACTACCTATAATGACTTCAGAGAGACACACAGACAGATGGACAGTGGTTCACGGTCACAGAGGCCACTGGGGCAGTGGGAACATGTACCCACCCTTCAGAGCCTTGGCCTTTACCTTTACCATTCATTACACTGTTACCTGTCTTTATGTAAATCTTTCCAGTTTCAGTGAAGTAGTGTCTGCTTCTACTGTTGCAGCAAAGAATGCATAAGAGCATCCATAATTCAAAGCATGCTTTTGCAGACATCAAGAGTGGCCATATGTCTTGCTTTAATACAGAGAATGTGAGCTGAAGCCAAGAGTCTCTTCTGAGCAGCAGTTCTAAGAACCACTCTGTAGTCACTCTGCTATCCAAGTTTTGGACAGCCACATGTCAACTAAGATGCTGTATAAAGAGCAGAGAGGGAAAAAAATCACCAATGCTGTGGGCTGCACAGTCTGTTCCAGCCGCCTAATTCTGCTCTTGTAGACAAAGTCATGAGTCATCATGCATGCCTGTCAATAAAACTTTATTGACAAAAACAGGTGCCTGGACACATTTGGCCAATTTTTTCCCACCCCCTCAGAGAAGACAGCTCTCTACACCACAGTCCTGCCTTCATGGGGATAATGACAGAAACATCTCACATAAAGTTCAGCATGTGTTCTGAGAGACATAAAATAGTTTCTTTTTGAATTAAAAAAATTATTTTATGTGTATCTGTATTTTGCTTGCTGCAGGTCTATGTGCCATATGTGTGCAGCGCCTATGGGGGCCAAATACCCTGAAGCTGGAGTTAAATACAGTTGTGAGTTACCACGTGGGTTCTGAGAACAGAGCTGTGGTTCTCTGGAAGGGCAGCCAGTGCTCTTAACTGCTGAGCCATCTCTACAGCTCTAAAACCTTGTGTTTCTGAACCATTAAACTTTGGAGTCACTTATTTCTGTAACATAACTGATTCTCTGCAGAGTAAAAGCAGAGGCTCGCAATGTAAGTATACCAACGTTGATTTCATATGATTCAATAAGGTTGGATAAACAAAATGAGGTTAAAACTCTTTCTATCTCAGTATCAAAGAAAAACAAAATATTTCATCTGTCACATGGTGTTTAATCAAGAACTGGTAACTACAAGGTGCCCCAGATCACCAGTACTCCCAGGACTAAAGCAGGTTAGAACGGAAGCCTAGCAGAGAAGAGGTCTCTAAGCCTTTCTTCTTGCTTTGGATGCTAGGATCTGGTGTGCACAGCTCACTGTCTGGGTCCCAAGCCTTCTACGTGAAAACCAAAACAGCCAGAAAACTAAGAGTTGTCTCCCCCATTTTGAGAGCACTGACGCCCACAGGAGGTTCCAGAATGAAAACTGGTAAACTACAAGTTCCCTGTGAAATGGACACTGTCTGTGGCCCGGGTGGATGGAGCAAGGACATGGCTCTTAGGAAAGCAGGGGTCATTTTCCAAGCCTTGGGATGCAGCTGGCCAGAGCCAGCAGAACAAAACTGGGGGCTGAAATGTGAGTGTTGGACTCTCTCTGCCCTGCACCCCTACTGAAGCCTAGCGCTCAGCCGTTCTCTTGGCCTTGGGAGTAGATTCCTTCGTGTTCCTTCGCTGTTTCCAAATTATTCTCTCATCTCAGATTCAGATATGAATATACGAGATACAAAATATAAGAAAATGAGCCCAAAAGCAGAAAACGGGGCCCTGGAGTTTCTTTTTTGACCCCTGTGCCTATGGAGCGCGGAAACCTCTGAGACACAGGAACCCGGCTCAGCCAGAGCCTGGTGCGAGTGGGATCTGTGGATGTGAAATTCCAGCTTAATCCCCGAGCCAGAGGCTTAATCCCTGAGCTCTGAATCAGACCTTGGCAGAGAGCAATCTTTCCGCTCTCTTGTAAATTTCCATCCCTCCAGCCCTGGAACCAATCAGCACCACAGCCTCCAGGGCTCCCTGGCTGGAGCCGCACAGCCTGGCCTACAGAGCTGCAGTGGGGCAGTCAGGCCCCAAGGTCAGGACACCTAAAGTTCAGCTTCTCTGAAACACTGGCCTGGTCACCTGCCACAGGGCTCAGATACCACCGTCATCCTCTTCCTTCTGACTATGGCTAAGGTTGACAAACCATACACCCACGGACAGAGGAGCTCACAGGCTCTTGCTCGGACAAAGGTGACATTTTTTCCCCCCAAATACCATTCTGTTGTAATCACAGCCGGGCTGGCTCATTTCTGAAATGTCCCTAGGATCTTCTGTGTCACAACAGCCAGGTGGCGTTGCTATCATGGGAACCTTAAGACCCACCAAGCTTAAGATGTTAACAAACTGTTCCTTCATATAAAGTTGGGGTGGCGGGGAGCTGGATTCACACCTTGTCCACCCAATGCAACAGGGACATGTCATAGCTCTAGAAATATGGTCAACCTGCACCCCTCCACCAGATAGCCAAGGGGAACAAGGCCCTAAAGATGGTGGGAGTTATATCTGTTATATACACTTTTGTATGAGCGTGGTGTGTGTATATATATGGTCTGTGGTATATGTGCATGTGCTTGTGTGTGTGCACGCACTGCTGTGTAGTGTATGTGTTTGTGTCTTTATGTCTGTATGTACTTGGAAGCTTATACACTGGAAGATCGAAAACTGAAAAACATAGAAGAACATTTACCGCCGGGCAGTGGTGGTGGTGCATGCCTTTAATTCCAGCACCTGGGAGGCAGAGACAGGCAGATTTCCGAGTTCGAGGCCAGTCTGGTCTACAAAGTGAGTTCCAGGACAACCAGGACTATTCAGAGAAACCCTGTCTCAAAAAAAAAAAAAAACCAAAAAACAAAAAACAAAAACAAAAACAAAACAAAAAAAGACATTTACCATATTTAAGCAAAAACATTTCAAGGGAACACTCCAAAAATACAATACGGGACAGCCGGACTCTGAGCACTAGGGAATAAAAGAAACTCTACCACTGCTGTCACTGATATTACCCTTAGAGTTGCCAAGTGTTCCCCCACATACCACCCATCTCTTTACCCTCTGAGCCACAAGCAATGTGAGGATATGAACCCCCGTTGAAGGGACACACACTAGAAGTGATACCCATAGCGGCCTATGCTGGGAACTAGCCATTTCTTCTCTCCTGTGTGCTTCGAGATGACATGTAGACCTGCCTCAGTTTTGCCCAGGAAGTGGGTGTGGCTGTTGACATGGGGCAACCCTAGACAGTGGCTGATGGCTTACACAGCAGCATGGTGTGTATGGAAGCAGAGGAGAGGGCACATGGTCTATCACACCACCCCAAGTCTCAATAAGCTCTGAACACAGTGTGTCCCCCGTATTCATTATGTCTGATTGTGAACCAGTATTCGAGGTTTAAAGACATAATTAAAACACAGCAAACGCCTGTTGTGGGCAGATTGGTGTAGATCCAGCCTGTGTGTACTTGAGATGAGTCTAGAATTCTGTGAGGCTGACATCACGTCCTGTTTTAAAAAGTAAGAAGACTCCAACTCAGAAAGGCCAAGCAGCCTGCTTGAGGACACACAGTTGATAAGATCAGCTCTGCTCAGCACTTGGCACAGCCACACAGAGACACCCCAGGGCCAACTGAGGAAGGCACAAGTGTCTCAGAAGGAAAGAAGATGAAGCTGAATCCTTAAAGCCAGAGAGGGGTGACCTCCTAGCCCCAGGCTTCCAATAAATGCCATAGTTTTCCTTTTCTCTTATCTCACAGTCTGTCTTCAGGAACAGTGGAATTCTAATTATTTACATAAACTATTCGGGCCATGGGTGCAACAAATGGGTTTGTATTGACTAGGTTTATGGGGGGGAAAAGGAAGCAAACAAGGATGTAAAGTTCTAAAAGGAGTCATTTCCAAAAGTTTCTCCTGATGCTACCATTGTGCATCTGTGCGCATGTGCAGGCAGGTGCATGTGTGCATGCGCACAAATACCAGCCAGACACAGGTGTCTTTATCTATCATACTTTACCTTGTCCAGTGAATCCGGAGCTCTCTGATTTGGCTCGACAGCAAACCCCAGCAGTCTCATCTCCCTCTCTTCACTGCAGGATCAAAGGCGTATGCTACTCCCCGCGCCCCCCCCCACTTTTTAACATTGGTGTTGAGAATCCTAACTCAGTTCCCCAGGTTTGCAAAGCGAGCACTCTGCCCCAGCCATCTTGCCCATCTTCCTCACCCACTGATCCTCATATATTTTCTTTCAGATATATTTCTACTATTTTAAATTAAGTGTGCAGATGCCTGCAGAGGCCAGAGGTGATGGACTCCAGAGATGGAGTTATGGGTAATGGTTAGCTACCTGACCTGGGTACTAGAAACTGGAACTCAGATCCTCTTTAAAAGCCGGAAGTATTGCTAAGCCACCTCTCTGACCTCAGTTCTTGTTGCTGAAGAAACCTGTGGTGACAAAGGGGGGACAAAAAGACAATTCTGAAAACTGTATTTTAGGATTCGTTGATTTGGAATCTACGCGATACAGTAGCTCTCTTATATAAGAACTGAAAACTCCTGAACAAAACTTTCAATTTTATGTCTTTCATATTACATTTATTTCTTATGTATGGCCCTCAGTATTAAATGACACGTTTCCCCTAAGGGAAAGGTCCCCCTCATTCCTTACATCTGGGGAGGACAGCAGAGCAAGCCTAGCCTTCAGAGGGCCATGCTGGCACCGGATGTGACCCACAAACATGAGAACAGAGAGAGAAAGGAAAGGGCAGCCTGTGCCCTCTGCCTCTCTCCACACTGGCTCAGCATGTGTGCGTCTTTCTTGTCCCCACTTGGCAAGAAGGAAGATCTCGGACAAACAAGAGACTGAAAGAAGGAGGCCGGCCCTTCTTTTCTTAGCAGCATATTGCTAAGCGCAGTGTACAATGCACACCCAGCCAGCGACCATGCCTGACCCTCCTCGCCACAAGCCTCCTTGACAACACTGACCTGCTGTGCACATTATCTCTGCTCTTTGTGGCTTTGGGGGTCAGAACCCTGTTCCTGGATGAGACCCAGGATAGGAAGGAAGAGGAAACAAAAATGTTCTTTTTTTTTTCAATGAAGTGGTCTGATTACACACAGTGACAATCCCTAAGCCACCCCACAACTGTATGCCCACCCCCAAGCTGCAAGTTTGCAAAAACCACAGAAGGTCCTCAGTGCTTTCTGACTCCAGGTCACCTCAGCCCAGTGCAGGTGACAAGTATGAGTTCTGTACCCTCCCAAGGGGTGGCTCCTGGCTCACCATCTGTGAGCTGTGTGACTTCAGACACTCCCCTCCTTGAGCCTGCATTCTAGGGATCTTGCTCTATACACTGGGTGACCAGAGGTGAAGCTGCTGATGTCCTAATTCATGCAAGTTCCTCAGAGCCTCTTAGCTCCTTCCCTGCTCTGATACTCCACTGTGCTCACTGGGGTCAGCATGGTTACTCTTCTGTTTCTCCCACAGATCTGTCCCCTCTGAAAGATCCAAGAGCTTCTGAAATTGGCAACTCCACTCTAACCATGCCTCCTGTTTGCCCCTGTAAACCTGACCTCTGCAGAGTCCTCTGTAAACGGTCAGAGCTCCCACCCTGAGTATCTCCAAAATGATTGACAGTTTCTGAGTCACTTGGTTCATTTTGTTTTTGAAAACCCATTCACACTCAGTATCTCTGACCTAGAAGTGACTGTGTTATCTCACTTTGCTGGGACTTTTCCAGTTTTAGCATAAAACTCCCGTTCCAGCACAGTCCAGAATAAAGCATCATAGTATAATAGTCCTGGGAACCGGGCCAGTAGCTGCTTCATTCACTTCCATATCACTGCAAGAGTGAAAGCAGGAGCCCAGAACTTTTGTAGAATGAAGAAGAGAGTGTGTGATGGTTTGTATATGCTTAGCCCAGGGAGTGGCACTATTAGGAGGTGTGGCCCTGTTGGAGTAGGAGTGGCCTTGTTGGAGTAAGTATGGACTTGTTGAAGTAGGTGTTGCCTTGTTGGAGTGGGTGTATCACTGTGGGCATGGGCTTTAAGACCCTCATCCTAGCCACCTGGAAGTCAGTCTTCCACTAGCAGTCTTCAGATGAAGATGTAGAACTCTCAGCTCTTCTTACATCATGCCTGCCTGGATGCTACTATGCTCCCACCTTGATAATAGACTGAACTTCTGAACCTGTAAATGTTCAGCCCCAATTAAATGTTGCCCTTATAAGAGCTGTCTTGGTCATGGTGTCTGTTCACAGCAGTAAAACCCTAACTAAAACAGAGGGGGCGGGGAACAGGCAAGGAGAAAGAGAAAGAAGGAGAAAATATGAGGAAAGGAAAGGAAGAAGGGGAAAAGGAAGGGGGAAAAGGGAGAAAGGAAAAGAGGTAAGAAGGGAGAGATAAAGGGAAGAAGGAAAGAAGGGGGGAAGAGAAGAACAATAAAAGGATAAATGGAGAAATTTTTATTTTATATTACATTTGTTTAATTGGTAAATAGATTAACATACTTTAATGTTCAAAGTTGCAATGGTAAATAAATTAACATACTTTTCTGTTCAAAGTTGCAGCAAGTCTGCCAGTAATGAGAGACTCTCATGTCTAAGCTACAGAACACAAGCGCGGAAGTCTCCAAGGGCAATGTTTGAGCCAGAAGTAGTTTTGCAGAAGGACGATGAGGACCACTTACTCTTCTCACTTTCTCCTTGGGGAGATGAAGGCTCCTGAGCATGGGTCTTAGCCAAGTCAATTTGGTCTACAGCAGGGACGGGATCCCCTGCTATAGGACTTACCCACCCTGATGTGTGAACTGTGAGCAGTGCCTGATGTTGTTCCTTAGAAAGCCACTTGTGGCCATCTGATCGTAGCAGGACTCTTGAAAGGTCTAGGCTTGACCTGAGGCACTAAACTTTTATTAAAGAGGCTTCTATTATTTAGGAAGACAAAATACCACCCCACCCAACTCTCTAACCATTCAGATTTCCTAAATGTATTGCTTACTTTCAGTTTCTTTTGAATAAATTCAGCTCTACCACTTCTTAAGACATATTTATTCCATAGACAAAACCAAAGTAAAAGTAGCATGGATGGATAAAATCCTTTACAGGCAAAATCCCTGGGTGGCCACAAGCAAGAAAGGACTCCAGAGAAGCTCAGTGGGTGTTGGGAAAGACCAGAGACCACGTGGCATGATTTGTTCTCATCAGGAGCTTCCAAGGAGTTGGTGTCTGAGCCCCTGCTTAGCCGGTCCCACTGACAGGAGTTCCTCACTCACACAAGGAATTTCCAGTGATGATGCAAAGAAAGTCATCCAGATTGTGTGGATTCAAGGGCATAAAGTTATCTAGCTAAAAAAAAAAAAATGAATATGCCGAGAAAGACAACACTCGCTGCCCTTCAAGCTATTGTTAATGTATATTTAGGTAATATTTCAAACCTGTAGAGGAGCTCAAACACTTTCTGGTTTGAACTCAGCACAACTCAGAAAACTATTCTTCTATGTGTTACCTCGCAATTTACAAAGGTTGCTTTGAGTAAGGCTGAAGCTAAAGGTGAATAAAAGCTCAAGGCAAAAAAATGAGAGGAAAATATTATAAATCTCGTATCTGAGAAGATATCATTTTCAGAATGCCCAGAGAACCGATAAGAACTGTAGCAACCAAAACCAAGCTAAGGGCCAGAGTGCATTCCACTGTCTGCACTAATGAACAACGTAAAAAGATGTTCATGCCACAAACGACCAGAAGGGTAAATATTCCTCGTGAAATATACGCATGGGTCATTAGGATGACGAAGAGCTCATAGCTGGTGGGGATGTGGTGAAACCAGGAGGAGTGTAAAACATTCAGTCACCACTGAAAATAGTGTGGCCCTTCCTCAAGCAATTAAAGTGTTAATTTGTACTCTTTAGTAAACCACCAACCAAAGAGTACACATGGAGGGACCCATGGCTCCAGTTGCATATGTAGCAGAGGATGGCCTTGTAACATCAATGGGAGGGGGGCCCTTAGTCCTGTGGAAGCTCGGTGCCCCAACATAGGGGGATGCCAAAGCAGGGAGGCAAGAGTGGGTGAGTGGGTGGATGAGCACCCTCATAGAGACAGGGGAAGAAGGGAAGGGATAGTGTTTGCTGCGGGGAAACCAGGAAGGAGAATAACATGTGAAGTGAAAATAAATAAAATGACCAATAAATAAATAAATAAATGTTAATTTGTACATTTGCATACATGACATAGTAATCCTTCTCTGAATATTTACCTAAAGGAACTGCAAATGTATCCTCAAATGATACTGCACAGCCTTCTTCACAGAAGCACGATTTATAACACCTAAAAGAGAGAAGCCACCAATATCCATCAGCGGCGGATAAGTGTATTTTAAAACGCAGCACACACATACAATGGAATAGTACTCAGCTTCAAAGGTGAAAGAAATCATGATAAAATGTGAATGGATCTTAAAGATATTAAATGAAATGAGCTAGTCAGAAGACAAACATTTTAAAATGCCTTATGGATACATCAAACTAAGGAATTTCATTGACCCTGGAGTTTCTGACTCCAGGTTCCTCCTCTAGTAACATCTGGAAGTGACTGACATCTGCCCTAGCTTGCTGTTTATCATAAAACACTGACCAAAAGCATCTTGTAAAGGAAAGGTTTGGTTGGCTAACACATACCAACCACAGCCCAGGAAGGACCTGAAGCAAAACCCTGGAGGAACAAGGCTATGTTTGAGCACCGTGGCTTTTCCAGACCGCTTTCTATATAACCTGGAGCCACCTGCGCAAGAGCAAGAGTGGCTCCGCCCACCGTGGGCTGGGCCTTCCCACGTCAATCAGGAATTAGCAAAACACACAAAGACTTGTCTACAGGCCAGTCTGATGAAGACATTTTCCCTATTGAGGTTCCCTGTTCCTAGATGACCCTGTCTGGGTGACAAAGAGAATAAAATGACAGAGTTCACTCTGTGGGTAAACAAATTAATAATAATAGATGATAATTATAATAATGATGATAATGAAAGTCAAGTCAACTGACTTCCCCAAGCGTACAGGACTGTGTTGTGTGGGGAACTGAAACGTTGGCTGAGCTGCCTGTCCTATTGTGTGTATACCTCTCTATAAATAGTTCTCACAACAGTTCATACCCTGTATATACAGTTTATTTCTTAAATTATACTGTTAAGTGGTGATTTGGAAAAGACAATAGAATTTAGAAAGGAGACCCTCAGACCAATGTATACTCTCTTTTTATTTTATTTTATTTTTTTAGAATATATACCCAATGCAAATTACACAGTGAAGCTATCTGAGGGGTGTAATTTGTTACACAAATAAACAAACACTATTGGGTTCCGTCTGTGGCTACTGTAGTTATAATGAAAAATCTAAAAACAACTGTAATGCTTCTAACCATAAAATTATAAGGCAAGAAAGTGGATTTAGATAACTGTGCGAGCTGTAATTGTGTGTTTGTAAACTCGCAGACAAGGCTTTCACACTAATTTAGCCCTGGTTCATTGCACACCCGAAGCACAGCCTTCCACTCTGCCCTTCCTTATGCCACATGGGTCTGAGACCCCAGGCGTTAGGAAATTCCATCCTCTTAAGAGAGTGCGTGCAGGGTGTGGTGAGCAGGAGAGGGAGAAAAGCTGTCTGTGTGGCAGGCAGCTAGAGACGCGGGCGGGCGCTGCTGGAGACAGAGGCTCCACAGCGTCCTCGGCAGCAGAGCTGTAAGGACCAGCAATGCCCTGCCCTCATCCTTCATGGGTTCAGAGAAGGCATGTCACTTCACAAGATCACATGGGTTAGAACTCAAAATCCCAACCTCCTGGGGCCAAAAGCTCTTGCCCTTCACCTCTGCGGACTCATGGGGACTGTGAGAGCAGTCCATTGGGAGACAGTAGATTAAGGTAGAGAGAAACAGCCACATCTGGTTAGTGATCCAGTCCCTTCCCTTCCTCGGCCCACACCTGCTTTACTTCCTGTTCCTAACGCTGCACTGCCTTTGCACCCATCACTACAGGCAGTGGGAGGAGCTTGTTTTCCTCACCGTTTCCAGGGGTTTGCCCAGGAAACCATGAGCTTGGTCAGAACACCATGGAATCAGGAGCGTGTGGGACAGGAGGAAGGAAGCAGAGAGCAAGGAACAGACTGGGAGTCAGCTGTAATCTAGGAGAGCACACACTTTCTACCCCATCTCTGGAACTTTCCAGAACCTCTCAAAATGGAGCGACACGCTGAGGACTGAACATGCGGGACTTACACCTACGGGCAGCATTTCATAGTCAAACCACAACAGCCTCAAGCCGTGGAAACCCGGCATCTGTGGGGACAGGCATTATCCTGCCTGGGAGGGGCTGAGGCCTCTAGAAATGAGGAGGAAATAGACGATTGGATGAGAGAATACGCCACGCAAGGGACGGAGAAGAGTGTGAGCGGATGGTTAGAATCCTTCTTAAGAGGACAGAGAAGGATGCAAATATGGTCACTATCTGCTGGATAGACTGCACCCGCGTGAAAGCACTGAGCTGTGCGCTTTTTATTACTGTTTTGAGGAAACACAGGCTTAGTTAGTACCTTGCAGATTGTATATACAGCAGGCACATCACTCACAGGTGAACCGCCTACCCGATTATACATGTTGAATGGGTAAATTGCATAGTGTGGTGATTACATCTCAATAAAGCTCTTGCCAGAGAGGAAATGAAAAGCAGACTTTAAACAATAAGTCGAGACCTTGCTTTTTCGTGGCACACATTTTCTCAAGCCCTGGGGAGCACACAAAGGATTAGGTGACCCAAACGCCTCCACACTTCTTTTGAATTTCTTGCCTTACCTGCTCTCCCGTGCCACCCAAGAGCCTTGGCTGAGTTGAGTTGATCCCAGGAAGGCCACCACAGCCACCTGGCAGAGTCGGGCACACCTGGTTCCCATTCCCAAACCTTGATTCGAGAGTCCACAAATGCTTGGCACCCCGGGCCCAGGCTTACTGACACAGGCCCTGAACCTGAAGGGCAAGAACACATACCTAAAAGTCAAACTGTTAAATGGCTTCTACAATCAGAGTTCAAATCTGAGAAAACCACATGCCACAGTTAAGAGAGCATGGTGTGAAGACTGGGGTTTAAGTCTAAATGGCCGATAGGATATTGGGGTATCCTTTCTGCTCTCTTGGACCAAGCCATGCTGTGAACACATCTTTTTTTGAACAGGGGGTGAGAGAAAGATCCGAGTCACGACACCAAATATTGTGTTTTATAAAAAGAAAAAGAGGAGAGGACTATGTTTGGTGGATGGGTAGTCAGGTGCGGGGGGGGGGGGCGCACGGGGGAGGGGGGAGGGGTACCTCAGCGGGTTCATGCTGAGGCATCCCGTCCCCCTGAGAGACTAGACAAATGCAATGGTATAGTACGGTATAGTATAGAACAGAGTTTCTTCAGGGTACGGGGAGGGAGGAGTAGAGAAGTAGAGTTCGGCCATGAGCTCGTGGAAGGGCCTGGGGAACGGAATGCCAGGAGAGGGGGAAGGGAGGAGAGGACAGAGCAGAAGCAAGAAGGCAAGCAAGGGAGAGTGGAGCAGGCAAGCAGCCCCTTTTATAGTGAGTCAGGCTTACCTGGCTGTTGCCAGGTAACTGTGGGGTGGAGCTTAGACAAAAATGCTAACAGCATGTGCCCATACTTTCAGAATCCTAAGTGGCCCTGCAGGAAAGGAAAAAAAAAAAAAAAAAAAAAAAAAAAAAAACACGTGCAAAACATCTTAGAACAGGAAAGGCAGATGTTGGAAATTACGTAAAATGGAAATACAGCGGCCGTGAGGGAAGATGCACCTGAACACAGATAGGCAGGACTGCCCGAATCTGGGAAAGCAAAGGCTCTGTGAGCCAGGCATAGTATGAGGCACAGCTGGCAGGTACAGACTCAAGCAGGTCCTGAAGATTTGAGACTTCAGGCGTCTCTGGCAGCTAAGGAGTGAGGTCGCTTTTCTGTGTTTGCGGACCAAGTGTAAGATGCTGACCATCAAGGCTGCTGAAAGGGAAAAGCGAATTATTCCATGCAAGCAGAAACAAAAGCAGCACGGAGCTTCGCAACTCAAGCCCCATAAAACAGGACGTGGCCGTGGTTAGTAAGCCTCGGGGGAATCACTGAGGGGTGAGTCCACCGCAGAAGAATGCAGGCAGCAGCCCGAGGCACCTCTAAAGCCAAAGGAAACAAAAACCTAAGGGTTAATTTGTACAGACAGGGAGGAAAGGCCATCAGACAAGCCTATCAGGGGCTCTCTCGAGCCCTGGTGGTTTAGGGACAGCAGCTGAAAGAAATGCCACCTTTTGTTTTGCTCTCAGGATAAATGGAGGAATGAGGCAATTCCCATGTCAGATCCAGGGTTAGATCTTAGTAGGAGTGAAGTCTTCCAGCAATGACTGCCAGCACCCAGCTTGTTTGCTGCTGGTGGTGTTTGGTTGCGCAAATCGTAGGTTTTCATGCACCAGTTGAAGAAAACTAATGACTGACCACAACTCATGTTTCAACTTGTCATGCTTCAGCAGGTCAGTGCATGTGAGTCAAAAGTGGCCACTGGTTCTCCGGAACAAACAAGGCCAGGTGTCCCCTAGGGCCAAGACAGGAACAATGGTATGATCCAAGTGGATGTGGGAGCCTCATGGACTTCCGTAGCCTGGGCTCTACACCCCTAACCTCTCAGAAGTCAGAACCAGGTTAGGAACAGGCTGCTTAATATGTACAGCACAAATAGAGTGCTAAGATAATTGGGGGGTGGGGGGCGGCTACCAGAGTAGGTCAATAGAGTATTTTAAGAGCAGATAGTAGACCATTAAGCTTCCCTGTCTTTGACACAGATTGCCAATGCTGTTCATACTGACATCTAAGTATCTCCTCCCTCTCTCCTTACCACTCTCTCTCCCTTCCTCCTTCCCTCTCTCCTTCTTTCCTTCCCTCCTTTTCTCTCTCCTTCCTGCCCTTTCTCCCTCCCTCCCTTACTCTCTCCTCCCCTCCTGCCTTCCCTCCCTCTCTCCTGTCTTCCCTAACTTCCTCCCTTCTTCCCTCCCTCTCTCCCTCCCTCTCTCCTGTCTTCCTTCCCTTTCTCCCTCCTTCCCTCCTCTTCCTCCCTCTCTCCTGCCTTCCCTCTCTTTCTCCCCCCTCCTTCTCTACCTCCCTCCCTCTCTCCACCTCTCCCTCCTTCTTTCCTGCCTTCCCTCTTTCCCTCTTCCTCTCTCTTTCCCACCCTCCCTCCCTCCTTTCCTTTCTTCATTGCTTCTGAGGCTGCCTTACTCTTTACACCACTGTCTTCAGTTCTAGTACCTTTTTGAGATAATTATATAAAAATGTTAAAGGTTGGAGACCCATTCATTTTTATTAAATAATTGTATTAATTCTTAGACAATTTCATACATGTATATAATGAATTTTGATCATATTCATACCTACTTCTCTTATTCTGCCTCCTGTCCCCTTTCTTCTTACCAAGAAGTTTTCCTCCTACATTCATTCTCTTTTTAAAAACTTTTTTTAAAAAATCTATTGTATGTGTATGGATGTTGTGCCTGAATGTACAACTAGGCGCCATATTCACTCAGTGTCTGTGGAGGCCAGAAGAGGGCGCTGGATGCCTTAGAACTGGAGTTACAGACAATTGTGAACTATCATGTGGGGCACTGGGCTATGCACATCATGTGAGTGCTGGCTGTCAAGCATGATCCTCTGGAAGAGCAGCCAGTGCTCTTAACTGATGGGCCATCTTTGTTGCACCCTTTAAGAATAGCCTATTGAATTTCATTAGCGCTGCTTGCATGGACTTGCATATGGGGTTTTTGGCTGGGACATGAACAACTTAACCAATGAAGAGATATGGCTTCCTCTCTCCAGCAATAACTCCTCAGCTAGAGGTGGGCCGCCATGAGTCCCTCTACCACTCATACTGGAAGGTTGACAGGCTCAGTCTTGTGTAGGTGACAGAGCCACTTTGAATTCAAGAGTGCAGTGGCCATGTTGTGTGCAGAAGTCAGACTCAGAGACCTCCTGTCTCCCAGCTCTTAGGTTCTTTCTGAAATACTTCCTTTACAAGGATTGCATTTGCTTCTGTCATATGGCATTTTCCCTCTGGACCCTTTAGAACTGTGAGATGCAGCGCATTCTCAGACGCTGAGCAGCAGCTGACCATGCCTGATCTCGTCCATGAAATGGGCAACCAAGTCTGCTCACTTGCTGCAAAGCTATTCTGCTAACCCAGACTTGCATCTGTGCAAGAACCTTGACTGCAAGGACAATTAGGACCCCCGTTTGAAGGTTCCCTCAGATGAGCACTTCTCAAGCTCTAACTATGGTGAGCATAAAATTTAATCTCCATGCAAAGAGCTTGGAAGGGGGGATAGGGGGGAGGGTGTCCTTGTCAGGATGCTCTGTCATGGCAGACCACCACAGGCTGAGTAACCCTAAAGTTGCAAGTTTGTCTGGCTCACAGCTCTGGAGGCTGGGCAGAGGTCACGAGCCACATCTGGCGAGGCGGTCCTTTTCCTTCTTTCCTTGACAATGGGAATCACATGGTGCAAGCCTTCCCACCATGGAGAAGACTGAAGTTGCTTTGCAACAAACCCACTCCCACAAACAGCGTTGACCCATTTCTGAGGCCAGACACTTGATCTCCATATTTCCCTAAAGGTCCCACCTCTGGACACAGTTGGATTGAGGAATAAGTGTCCACACACGACAGAGAGCAGAAGGGATTATTTCATCTGAGTTGGGTCTACAACACTTTCTAAATATTTGAAAGGCTTCAATGAATTTAATCAGTGAATTATCATCAAATAAAGCTGATTACTGCTATTCTAGGCACAGTAATCAAATCAATCCCAAGACCAATGTAAAGGTACGAAGACAACACTGCTCTACACAGGAGACCAGAATGTCACGTGCTTGGGAAAGCAAGTCCAGAAAGGACAGGTATAGAGCAGAATTTACACACTCTCCCTAAGGCGAGATAGAAGGTCCAAAAGTCAGCATATCCTTGAAACTAATCTTGTCTAAGACTGCCATTCAATGCCATGGAATCACATGAGTTTTGCTACATACTCTGTCCTGGAATGGAGTCCCTAGGCTGATTGTTTTTGACATAAAGAAGACACACTTCATCCATGGATTTAGTCAAAACAGGCTGTCACAGTACATAGCCCCTCAGGGTCCACCATGGTCACTGCTGGTCATTGAACAGAGAGCACCAGGCAGGGGATGGACAGCTTGGATGTCCAACAGGACACTGCCACTTCTCACGGGTTCCAGGACAGTGAAGAGGGCACCCGGAATCCTCTCTGATGAGCACAGGAGAAAAGCAGACCCAGTCTGACCAAGAATGCCTTCTGAAGGGTGTGCTGCTGTGGTCTTTAACCTCAAGTGGATTGTCAACTTGGAGCTAATGAGACATCTCCACTGCTCTCCCCCATGGCTTGTGCATGAAGTCAGGAGGAGGACCCTTCTCCAGCACAAGGTCCAGTGATTACAGCTGTATACTCTCATTTCCTTGTGTGTCCTTAGCAGCACAAATGCAGGGGTAAAATCAGCCAGAAAAATCACAGTGACATCCTCCTTTGACCCCAAGTGGCCAAATGATGAACGTTTTGAAAACCATTTCATAGTCCTGACCCTGGGAAGATTTTTTTTTTCACTGTTCATGCCTTGCGGTCTGTTTGAACTTAAAGTCAGTTTACACTCTGGGGGAATGCATTTCTCCTCAGCTGTTTCTACATAGCTTCCTGGATGTGAAAACCACCATAGCTCGCAAACATGGCTGCTTTCGATCCTCTCATAAACAAATTCAGCAGCAATCATGGTGCTGTGGTCACCGTGGGACTTGGTGTTGCTCAAGCACCGCTTCAGCCGTTTGTTCTGTAGAGTCTGATTATAACGTTTCATCCCAGATCTGGTGAGCAAGCAGACACTCATCTGCTGGCCCCCTGCCTGCGGGCTTTCCCCTTTACCCCCATATGCGTATGACACATCATGACAAACTCAGGGTTAGAATGGTAAGGTCAATAATGGCCTGAGACCTTCCATAATATAAAAGTGAGTTATTTGAAAACATGTCTGTGTCTAAGATTATATTCAGGGAGTCTTTCCTGAATAATTTTAGTGGACCTAAATTGCAGCCATGGGGATCCTTAAAAGAGGGAAGCAAAGAGAAATTTGACAAAGACAAGAAGTGAGATGGTAATAGGAACAGGGATGCTGAACGTTGTGTGTGCAGGAGCTACAAATCACAGTGGGAAGTGACTCAGTGCTATAAGCAAGAAGAGTGTTCACGTCTGGCTCCTTCAGGAAGGACCGATGTCCTCCCACAACACCCTGACTCTGAACTTCTGTTTTCCAAAACTGTAAGAGAATAAAGTTTTGATATGTTAAGGTATCTTGGTTGTTACAGCAGCCAATGGAAACTCATACACTAGAATCAGTCTATTAGCATGTCAGCTTCCCATAGTCACCACGACAGAACCAGGCTTGTGCCTCTCAGCTTGGGAATCTCTGTGACAATGCTGAGAAAGGTCTGACCTGTGCCACTTTGACCTCTTCTGATCGCACAAAAGGAAAGCGAAAGCTCACAGTGGACATTGAGACGTGAATTCCAGTGTTCCAGGGTAGGCTCCCTGCATTGCGCTCTACCTTCTCATCCAAGTGACACACCAGGTGGGATGTCCTCCTACCTCTTAACAGCCACAAGGACTTACTCTATTTTAACTGGGTGTACTGGCTGGTTTTGTGTGTCAACTTGACACAAGCTGGAGTTACCACAGAGAAAGGAGCCTCTCCTGAGGAAATGCCTCCACGAGATCCAGCTGTAAGGCATTTTGTCAATTAGTGATCAATGGGGGCGGGCCCAGCCCATTGTGGGTGGTGTCATCTCTGGGCTGGTGGTTCTATAAGAAAGCAAGATGAGCAAGCCAGGGGAAACAAGCCAGTAAGTAACATCCTTCCATGGCCTCTGCATCAGCTCCTACTTCCTGACCTGCTTGAGTTCCAGTTCTGACTTCCTTTGGTGATGAGCAGCAGTATGGAAGTGTAAGCTGAATAAACCTTTTCTTCCCCAACTTGCTTCTTGGTCATGATGTTTGTGCAGGAATAGAAACCCTGACTAAGACAAAAATGAATTTAGTTCGTTTTTCTGGACATCAATTTCATCTCTGCAAATAGAGTTCATAAAACATCTGCATGGTGCAGAAGAGAAAGGGGAGACAGGAAGTCTGCATCAAAAGTTCTGTAATAGATTCTTTCTACCCAGATAAAATCTCTTCCTAATTTTTCAGTCTCTTGTCACCTGCACAACTGAAACATGGCTGTTTTCTCTCAGAAATGAATTCTATAAAAAAGAGCTGGAGGGAGCCAAAGAGAGATTGCCACAATTAAGAGCAGGGGGAGATGGCTCAACTGTTAAGAGCATCTGACACTCTTACAGAGGACCCAAGTTAAGTTCCCAGTGCCCACACACCTTGGCAACCTGTGGCCACAGTTCTTGAGGATCTGACACCCTCTTCTGGCACCTGAAGGTACAGCATGCACATACATGGTGCATATAAATGAGTGCAAGGTAAAACACTCATACACATATAATAAAATAAATCTTTAAAATATAAAAATAAAGAGAGCTGGCAGTCAGAGAATCCCCTACGAGCTTTTTGTTTTAACCTGCACAGCCTAAGTTTAGTCACAGCATTTCTTTTTAGAGGTAATTTTCAACTCCAGGAAACTCTAGGATAAAATGTAGGTAACACAATCCAATTATAAAAAAATATTTATTATAAATTTAATAAGAAATGCCATCAGTTTTCAAAATTTAAGTAAATTAAGGAAAAAAGAGAAATATTATATATTTTTTCCAAAACTGTAAGAGAATATATATATGCATATATATACATATAATGTGTATGTTTGTATATATGTGTGTATGTGTGTGTGTATTTCAACTTTACATTGCATTCTGTGCAACTCTATAAAAGGAAAAATGTTATTTGAGGGTCTTATTTATGCTTCATAGCTTCAGGCATTTAAAAAATATCATTAACATAAGCCAGGTTGAAACAAAATGGCAGTTTCTAAAGTCTAAATTAAATTGGTTGCTATCCAAGACTTTTTGCATTAAGAGATGCCAGGAAATAAAATGGATCATTAATCATTTTCTGCAGGTATTTGGAGTCTCTATAAACTCAGAGATGAAAGTGGTTAGGGACCAGTATGCAGGGGCTCACTCAAATGGAAGAGCCAAATATAGGGGTCAGGGAGAGGCATGGAGTGCCAAAAAACTAGCCAAGAGTCTGGGGCAGTCCCTGATTGGGAGAGCAGTGCCTCACTGGGCTTGTGGGTCATTGTCTATAAAACAAGGAGTCAGACTAAAGTTGTTCTGAATCCAGATGATCAAGAATGACCAAGGAGAACAGTGGTCCAAAGTGAACAAGCAGATGGAAGAACATTTACAGAGTTCTCATGTCTGAGGACCAGAATGTGAGGTATCAAACTTGGAACTAGGAACATCTCACCTCACCGCTGTAGAGAGAAGGTCAAGGCCTATGCTGCATAAGACACAGTGAATGTCTGAATTAATCCATTCTGGTCTTCTGGGGGAAAAAAAAATCTGCTGTGTAGCCTGGAAGAGGAGTCCTTTCTAATGCAAGGACTTAGCTCGTTGTAGCTCTCCCCAGGGGACAGGAAACCTCTGATTCTAGCCCAGCTCCCACTCCCTCCATTCTCTATGCCAGACTCAGAACCACATCGCCTCCCACCTCCTTTGGCCTCTTCACATACCATTTCTCTCAGGCACACACAAAACTCACCCTCTCCAGAAGCCATCACCCTTCCCTGGGAGAAATCCCTTGTTAGCAATGCACAGCACACACTCCTCCCCTCCTCCATATTCCTCTCTCAGGACGAGGAAGTCTACCTTCTCCTCTGAGTGCTAACATCTGTGACTTCCACCTTCTTACCAGCTGTAAGAAAGCAGGGCTCAGTTGGGTTTTGCTTTGTCCCGGAATACTCAAACCTTAGCATGGGGACTAAACTTCCTATTTACGTATCCAAGTCTCTAAACTATCCCAAGAAAGAGTTTTTTTCAACCGCACTATTATGGGTAATGAGGGAAGAGTTCCTTAAAAGGTGATCTCATCTAACTATAAACCAGGCTCCTTTCAATTAATCATATCAGAAAACTGGCAAGGAAGGCTTCCCTAAGATGTACTCCCTTCGAGCAATGGGAGCTTGCCGCTGCCCTGACTCTTTATACTCCCTCTTTCCAAACAGAATGTTTTAATTTGGAGAAAATAATGAACCTCAAGAGAAAAAGGGGAAGGGGAAAGCAGCCACAGGGGCCAGGGAATTTAAGTTCATGTCTGGTTACCATTTAGGGCCTGGAGGGAAACAGCAAGAGCCACGGATCTGGCTATTGCGACTGTTCTTTGTTCTGCTTTTTTTTTTTTTTTTTAAAGAAAGAAAATTCCATAAAACACTGTCCTGGGGCTTAGAGCAAAACTGTTTTCTGTATTATTAAGAATCTAAAGCCAGTGTTTCTTCAACCTTCTGTAAACTCACAGTAAAACGTTTGTTATTAGAAGGGAACATATGAGCTCAGGGTTGAGAGATTTCATGATGAAAGTATTTTCATAAAGGAGGAGACCACAGTACTGACCCTCCATAAGTTAAGGAATGCGGTGGACACCTCAGCACCAGGAGGGGTGGAGGAGGCATCTCAGTGTTGAGCAGGAAGGAGGGAATTACACAATCAGGCTTTGGGGGCACAGCTCACACATGGTATGTAAAGGGAAGTCCAGAGGTGCAGAGAAGGTGAAGGGTCAGTCATATGGACCATGGGAAGAGTCGAACGGCAAAGCTTATCCATCAGAACGTTCAGGGGAGTGGAGACTAAAGAGAGACTGCCAGAGATAAGAGAAAAATGTAAACACAACCTCCAGCACCCGATGTTCCAGAGCAGGAGAAAACATCCATAAATTGTGCAGGAATGTGATGATTCCGAAGCTGGGAGGGTGGGTCCACTCCAGAACTTATTCTTTATGTTGTGGAACCAGAAAATCAAACGACAAAGAGGGATGGGCAAGCTGTCCAATCTCTCCCCTATATGCCCCTCCCACCTCCTCCTTATAGGAAGACGAAGTCTGGTCCTCGAGCCAGGCCAACCTGAGCCAAGTGGCCCTGCCTCTCTGGCCTCTCATTTCTCATGTATAGAGGGGGTGTTTCTAGCCCATCTTAGGTCCAGAAGGCCCCAAACATCTGGGCCACATGCATGTGGAAAGGCACAGATTGCGGGACCCCCAGCCCTACTGTTCCCTGGACCAGCTGGGCTGGATTGCCAGGGGGCTCAGCTTCTTCGAAGTTCAATTTTTCTCCTTATGAAAATGCTGGACACTGTGAGGAATCTCCTCCGTGGCGGAGAGATGATCAAAAATGCACACAGACTTACACAGTTGGGACAGTGAGAAATCCCCTCCGCGGCGGAGAGCCGCTCAAAGGTGCACGCGGACTTACCCAGTTGGGTTTCCAACACAGTCCAAAGGATTCTCACGGAAAACAGTGCTAGCATCCAGTGCACGCTCCTGCGCCGCATCTACTAACAGCAAGGACTGAAAGAGTGATACAGAGTTCCTACAACCCAAACATGGCCAACAGTTACAAGGTGCTCTGACAATTCCTCTTTACAATTGCCAATCCTGACCCCGGAGACTTGATGAAAATGAGCGTAAAGTGAGCAACCGACCTTCCTCAGAGGCCAAGCATCTGTACCCATCCACCTATCCACCCAAAGTCTTGTTTCTAAATATTCTACAAGTTACAATCCACACATTTTATAAATTGAGCAGTTTCAAAGCCGGTGCCATTTTGGAGTCTGCCCAGCACAGTAAGTTCGCAGGGGAGGGACTGAGTACCAGATCGGCTCAGGATCCGAGTGTGCTCTCCTGCAGCTAATAACTCATTAGCTTTACATATTTTAAAGCACTTAGTCTCACATCTGTAAAGCATATGAAACCTGTGGTGGAGTTCATGTCACAAGGAAGCGAGCTCCGTTTCACTTCAGGTCTCAGGGTCTCAGCACAGCCTCCTGGTTTCTGGAAAAGAACAGCCACGGTTTCCAGATAAGAGTTGGTTCTAGCAGCCAAATACAGCCCATGCCCTGCAGATTCCTCGTTGGCCATCACTTCTTGTTTCAGATGGAAATCACCACCTCACCATGTCACTAAGACTTCAATTTGGTTGTTTGTTATTGTTGTTGTTGTTGTTGTGTGTCCCCACCCCCCCCCCACCCCCGAGACGGGGTTTCTCTGTATAGCTCTGGCTGTCCTGGAACTCATTTTGTAGACCAGGCTGGCCTCAAACTCAGAAATCTGCCTGCCCCTGCCTCCCTCCCGAGTGCTGGGATTAAAGGTAACCACACCCGGCTTCAGTTTGGTTTCTTAAGTGAAACCCTGAAATAAACTTCATGCCTCACAGATATTTCAGGTGAACTAAATGGGTCAAAAGCACTGGCCCCTCACACTGAGCTGTATGGCACTGAGCACAATTCAGAGGACAAAGACCTGAACCCACAGCACTGGCTGGATATACTGAATATGCTGGGCTCGTAAATCAGTTAAGTAAAGAAACAGAAGACTTGGGGCTAGAGAGGTAGCTCAGTGGTTAAGAGCACGCTGCTCTTCTAGAGGACTCAGGTTTCATTCCCAGCACCCACATGGCAGCCGGTAACCATCTGTAACTCTAGTTCCAGGGGATACAATGCCTTTCTCCATTAGCCTCTGTGTACATTAGGCACACAAATGATGCACACACACCCATGCAGACAGAATACCTGTACACACAAAATGTTTATTTTCATTTTCATAAAGGAGAAGGAAGACCATACAAATACAGGAACCGGTCCTTGTGATACCAGGTGACTGGCTGTGCCTCTCCTTGGTAAGCTAGGTTGTAACCTTCTCTATTTCAATCTGAGGCCTTGTTCATTTTAGAATTCCAAAACAGGATGCCGGCGGGGGGGGGGGGGGGGACAATAATGGATTTAGAATTATCCTCCTTTCCACATTAGCCAGCTATCAGAACCCTGTGCTTGGCCCTACACCAGCCCCCTCCCCAGTGAATACCTCTTTACCTTACAGATAAGAACCTAAACAAGGTGATTTTCCCCCTCAGACTAATTGAGCATTAAAGAATTCTTCTTGTTAAGATAAGCCTCATTGATGCCTTAAAGAAATCATAAAGAAGTAAGCCATGGCCTGTCTGCAAAAGTCAGTTTCACAAAATGTATATCCTGGGAGAGAGGAGCCATCTTGCTGAGCATTCACAGTAAAGTAGTCTGGAAGTGGAGGGTTTTATTAGCAGGAATTGAGGTTGGTTCAGTTTAACAGACAAGACAAACTGCAATGGCTTAAAATGAATCAATGGCGTGAGGAGACAGAGATGGCTGGTGAGACATTTCTATAATGTATCAGGACACATAATCCTGTTCTTAGCTTTCAAACTTAAAAGGTTTACATTGTAGCCACTGGAACAGGCAAAATGGCTCTCCAGGCAAGAGGAGGATAAAGGGTCAGGACAAAGGTGGGGGTTCGGGGTGGGTGGGTGGTGAGTCACAAAAAACAGCTGCTTACAACTCTTCCAGCAAAGGCTGGACCTAGTCATTTTCCTAAAGTCTCTGACTGGAACTGTCATATATGACTACTCTGGCCACAAGAAAAACTGTGGGCTGTGTATGCTTACGATAACCACAAGGACATGTTAGAAAATGTGGTGGGATGACAGATAAAGCATACAATATAGGCATGGGTGTAGACTATAGAGTGAGTGTAGAATATAGATTGAGTGGGTATAGAATATAGAGTGTAGAATATAGAGTGGGTGTAGAATATAGAGTGAGTGTAGAATAAAGAGTGGGTGTAGAATATAGAGTGGGTGTAAAATATAGAATGGGTGTAGACTATAGAATGGGTATAGAATATAGAGTGTAGAAATATAGAGTAGATGTAGAATATAGAATGGGTGTAGAATATGGAGTAGATGTAGAATATAGAATGGGTATAGAATATAGAATGGGTGTAGAATATAGAGTAGATGTAGAATATAGAATGGGTGTAGAATATAGAATGGGTGTAGAATAGAGAGTGTAGAATATAGAGTAGATGTAGAATATAGAATGGGTGTAGAATAGAGAGTGTAGAATAGAGAGTAGATGTAGAATATAGAATGGGTGTAGAATAGAGAGTGTAGAATATTAAATGCATCCTGCCATGCCTCACAGACACCTTAAAGGATTTGAAACTGTACAATGACTGAACCTCTCTTAGCTACATGTGTTTACTGTTTTAAGATTTTTTAAAAAAATTTTTTGTATATGTATGACTGTATGCCTGCATGTCTATTTGAGTGTCATGTGTGTGCAGTGTCTGCTAGGCCAGAAGAGGGTGTTAGGTCCTCTAGAACTGAAGTTACGGATGATTGTGAGCTGCCATGTGGGTGCTGCAAATCAAGCCTCTGGAAGAGCAGCCAATCTTCTCGTCTGTTCATCCTTCTCTCTAGTTACCTTCATTTGGTGGGGGCAGGAATACTGAAGGCACCCTGGTCTCGGTCTACACTTGTAACTACAGAGAAAACACATGTGTCTAGGAGAAGGGTGGAGAGAAATCTGCCCCCCGAGGAGTGTGAGGACATAGATTGTCAGGTACAGCAGCACTCTTCCTACGAACTCATTATCCACACTGACGCACTGCACGCCCTGGGAAATTCAAAGTGTACAGGGCATTAGTTGTAGAATAGAACTAATTAGTAGGAACACAATTAGAAACTTACCTGAAGCCTCATATCGCTTCTGTGTTACTGATTGTACATGCTAATGCAAGCAATCATAGCCAGAAGGGGAGTGGAAGAGGCGGGGGGGGGGGGGGGAACAACACTTGTAAACTAAAACCAGGCAGACTGAGGTAAATTGATTTAAAGCACCCCCCGTGCAGATCTACACATGAAAGTGTTAGGAACAGCCATGGCCAGTGCCACACTCGGTCTTTGTGAGCATCAAAATTTAAAGCCTCGCCTTCTGTCTTTGATCTCCTGAACAAACTTCAACCTCCCCTCTCACATGTGCCTTATTTTTAGGCCATCTTCCTCTGACTGTGAGTTTTCCTGCAAGTATGTCCCTGGTTTTAAGGAGTTTTGTTCTACCTGAGAAGATTAAAAAGTGCCTCTATGGGGAGAGAGAGGTGGTTCAATGGTTAAGAGCACTGGTTACTCTTCCAGAGGCTGTGAATTTTAATCTAGTGTGTCAGCGGCAGCATACTCATATACATAAAATCAGTAAATAAATCTTTTTTTTTTCAAAAAGTACTTTTATGCCTTTGAATCGCATGCAGTCTGCAGGGTAGCTTGCTCATGGCAGCCATTGAAGTGTGTTAGCCCCTGTTAGCATCAAAGGGGTGGTAGGTATTTGGCTTTCCCTCGCAGTGTGCTCCCAGTTCAGAGGCAGCTGAGAGACACAGAGTTGTATCGATGGAGCTGAAGTGTGGGCTGTTTTGGCAGGTGTGTTGTGAATAGGGGTGCTCCTTCTGCCCTTCCTTCCAGCTCCTTTTAGAATCAGACAAACAAGACTACAAGTCCCACTGGTGCAACTCAACTGGCATATAGCAAATAGACCCTTTTTGGAGAGAAAGATCTAGAACATACTGAATCCAAAGAGCCAAATTTGTACACCTTGTGCTCTAAGCCATAGGAAGATTAATCAGCTCTTATCCTTCTGGGAGGAGATCATACCAGGCTTAAAAACAAGGATTCTACTTTGCTTTTCAGGGTTAGGAGCTCCATCCTCTCTGAAAGGAATAGGGCATCTTCCCATTTAAATTCCACAGATGCCTGGCTCTTTTCTCCACCCCACCCCCCACCCCCGGATGCTAATCTACTGTCCTGAGAGGGCCCTTGATATTTATTATGTGCCAAACCCAACACCAAGCACATAATTCAAGATAACCCCCTCATAAATTCCGTGATAGGATTTATATATCCCAGATGGGTAGGTGTTTTGATCTTTAGAACAGCACAGATTTTTATAATTCACACAGTGCCCTGCAATACGCTCAGCACTGTTCCTGAAGCTTCCTGTGGAGCTCCTGTGTGCTGGGAGATTAGAGCAAAGACAGTGAATGACTGGAAAGCTTGAGGAATCTGTTCTGAGAATGCTCATACATGGGTTTGGCTGTGTGTGATTTATTCTTTAAGCATGGTCTCTACGGGGTCTGAAGAGCATGTGTTGCTTGCGCTTCCAGAGGATCTGAGTTCTACTATCAGCACCCATATTAGGCAGCTCACAACTACGTGTAACTCCAGCTCTGCTGTGGAAGGGTCTGGGGCACTTCTTCTGACCTTTGTGGGTACCTACACACACGTGCACATCTCTGCAACACGCACACAAACACACACACACACTTTAAAATAAAAATAAAGAATGGCTGTGACACTTTGTCCCTGCACATCATGTTGGCAGGACAGATTTTAGGTTAAAGGCTTCACAGTTGGGCTGATGAGAGAATAAACTAATTTAAAAATAAGCAGTTCTGACCCTTAAAATATTGTTTTCTCTGACTCTTTTCAAATGCTTAAGGTCGAAACAGTTAGGAAAGATCTGTCTGTAAGATGCCTGGGAGTGACAGAATGAGTTGCTGTTCCCCCACTCATGGTCTGAAAGAAACTAGAGTTCTTCATGCCTGTCGCAGAAAAAGACCCCTCCAGTATGCTGCTTTAAATCGCCATGCACAGCTAGAGATCTTGACAAGGTAGAAGTGCTCACAGTTATCAGCTTTCAAGGAGGGGTTTTAGTGGTTTTAGTAGTCTAGGTAAATGAGATTAGTTGCTAGGGTAAACAGGTCTAAATCTTGGGGGTTAATCTAGCACAATAAACATTTCTTTACAGCCCTGGGCCTCCGTCCAACCTTGTCAGAGGACGATTTGACTCCTTGCTTTGGATCCATCTGTGCCCTCTGCTTCCTCTGGGTCTTCTCAATACTTCACGATCACCCAGAGTATAGGAAAAAAAGAGTAAGAACGGGTGTTAGAATGCTTGGCGGGGTTTAGTTTTCAAAGGAAACTAGAATAAACAAAGTTTGATGTGGCAGAACTCCAGTGAGCCTGATTTTGATAATTACGTATGTGTTTTAATATGATGCTTCACCCCACAAACACATGTGTTAATATGAGGCTTAACCCCAAAACACATGTGATGGCTAAGCTTAGTTAAATATTTTTAGTTTACAAAACATTAGGGGAATAAAAAAGAGACCAAGAATCTTACTTTCCACAAAAGCAAGGTCTAGAACTAGGAGACACCCACTTCTATCTGGAGCTCAGTCACATGTACCCCTGAGGGATGGAGCACCGAGGAAGCACAGGGCTGGAGTCTCATGGACTAAAAACCATCTTTTGCTACAGGTGTTAAATATAGCTAGGATCAAAAGAATCCAGTCACAGGAGAGCATAGATTACATCATTCAGTTCTTAAAAAAATGTCAAGGACAAGTTAGTCTATGGTGATAGACATCAATTGTAGCTGTTTAGAGCTCGAAGGAGTTGGGATGGGGTGATGACTAGAGACTGCACAGTAGAAGTGCAACATAGTTACAGTTGTGCATCACAGTAGAAGTGCAACATAGTTACAGTTGTGCATCACAGTAGAAGTGCAACATAGTTACAGTTGTGCATCACAGTAGAAGTGCAACATAGTTACAGTTGTGCATCACAGTAGAAGTGCAACATAGTTACAGTTGTACATCACAGTAGAAGTGCAACATAGTTACAGTTGTGCATCACAGTAGAAGTGCAACATAGTTACAGTTGTGCATCACAGTAGAAATGCAACATAGTTACATTTGTACATCACAGCGGAAGTGCAACATAGTTACAGTTGTATATCACAGTAGAAGTGCAACATAGTTACAGTTGTGCATCACAGCAGAAGTGCAACATAGTTACATTTGTACATCACAGTAGAAATGCAACATAGTTACAGTTGTGCATCACAGTAGAAGTGCAACATAGTTCCAGTTGTGCATCACAGTAGAGGTGCAACATAGTTACGGTTGTACATCACAGTAGAAGTGCAACATAGTTACAGTTGTACATCACAGTAGAAGTGCAACATAGTTACAGTTGTGCATCACAGTAGAAATGCAACATAGTTACAGTTGTACATCACAGTAGAAGTGCAACATAGTTACAGTTGTGCATCACAGTAGAAATGCAACATAGTTACAGTTGTGCATCACAGTAGAGGTGCAACATAGTTACGGTTGTACATCACAGTAGAAGTGCAACATAGTTACAGTTGTACATCACAGTAGAAGTGCAACATAGTTACAGTTGTGCATCACAGTAGAAATGCAACATAGTTACAGTTGTGCATCACAGTAGAGGTGCAACATAGTTACGGTTGTACATCACAAATGACTGTAAACTAAAACCACTAAACACTGCAGTGTTGGTGGGTTATATGGGACACCCAAATAAACATCTATCTTTAATAACCTTTTTAAAAGGCAAGATCAAATTCAAAGGTATGCAATGTCCTTTTGCAGTGGTTACTCTTCAATGCTGACTCATAAGCAGAGGTCTTGTGTTTCAGGATAGGGAGCGTCAAACTTAAGGGAGGTTTGCAATATATCTGAACCTGTTTCTTATTCTATAAGGTGGGAATTATTTATTGAGATCTATAGTTGATTAAATTGATAAAGATATTAAATTTTGACTGGACATGGTAGCACAAGCCTTTAATCTCAGCACTCAGGAGACAACAGCAGACTCTGTAAGTTGAAGGCCAGCCTGGTCTATATAGTAATTTCTAGGCCAGTCAGGGCTACATAGTAAGACCCTACCTAGAAAAGACAAAGAAGAAGAAGAAAAAGAAGAAGGAGGAGGAGGAGGAGGAGGAGGAGGAGGAGGAGGAAGAGGAGGAGGAGGAGGAGGAGGAGAAAAAGAAAAGGAAGAGGAAGAGGAAGAGGAAGAAGAAGAAGAAGAAGAAGAAGAAGAAGAAGAAGAAGAAGAAGAAGAAGAAGAAGAAGAAGAAGAAGAAGAAGAAGAAGAAGAAGAAGAAGAAGAAGACAGGCATTGAATTCCAAAGTCTGTGGCAGTGCGGGCATATAGTTGGTGCTAAGCTGAAGCACATTCATATTTTTTAAAAAGAGAAATTAAACGTTCAAAATTCAAATAACCCAGTGAACCCATCACTAGTTACCAGCGAAATACAAACCAAAGCCTCCTAAGAGGATCTACACATCCAACACAGGGGCTAAAAAATAAAGCTGGGTCTATTAAGTGTTAGCAACACTGCAGAACACTTTAATGTACTAATCCTGTTTAAAACTGTACAATCATTTAAAAAAGAACTTAGCTTTTTAAAATTATCTTGAATCTACGATCCTGCAACAGCATAACACTACTTGATATATTCCAAGAGAAATTAATGCAAGACCTTACTCGCAAAAAGCTGTGTATGTAAATAACTACTTTATTCATAGTAAGAGGAAAGTTGGCAACAGCCCAAGTCCCTTACAAGAAAAATGGGTAAATTGTGGTATATCCATGTGAAATGGAATAATATCAAACAATTTTTAAATATAGACTGGAGATAGACTCAATATGAAGATCACATACTGCTCTTGCAGAGAACCCAGGTTCAATTCCCAGCACCCAAATCAGGTAGCTCACAACCTCCTGTAACTCCAGCTCCAGAAGATCTTGTGCCCTCTTCTGGCTTCTACAGGTACCTGCACTCATGTGCACATAGCACTCCCTAACACACACACACACACACACACACACACACACACACACACACACACACACATTTATATTATAAAACAATAAACTATGAATATACACATGACATGAATTTCCAAATATCCTGAATAAGCCAAAGTATAAAGAAAGAAGATCTATGCATGCTTCATCTGCTGAGTTCTTAAACATCAAAGCCTAATATATAGTGACAGAGAACAGGTCAGCCACAGCCTGGAGTTAGAAGGTTTGGGGCTTTCAAGTAGCTCACTTGAAAGATGAAGTCATAGAATTGTCTAATGTCTGAACCAGGGCATACACATGTCAAAATTAAATCACTTGCTAAATACTCATGATTTGTGCATATGGTTAAATATAATAAAGTACTACTGGCATAAAAAACAAAGAGCATGGGGGGGGTCTGAAGGGAGAACAGACCCTGTTGCACCCTTTGTCTCAGGGACAAAAGCTGGGGTACACGTGTGTTAACTATCTGCATTCTATCCAATGCCATGGCACCAAATCCCCTAGAGGCAGGACACTGGAAAATTATCCCCAGTCTGTGTTCTCTAAAGACAAATCCACCAACAATGGCCATGCCTAGAGTCCATTGCATAGGTCAAAACATTCCATATTAGATAGAAAAAAAAATAAAAGTTAAGTGACTAGCCTTTAATGGAGACATCCTTCTGTCGCTGCAGAGCTTGTGAAAACAGGAAATGGAGCACACATGCACAGCATTGAAGGGAAGAGGATCCAAAATAGACAAAAAATGCAAATGGAGCTGTGAGAAAAAAAATGTGGGATGCAGACTTTTTTAAAGCTCCAAAATTAGACTGGCCAAAGCTTGGGGCGGGGGGAGACATGAGAGTTTTGGCACGGAATACCCTTCACATGCAAGGAAAACAGACATGTGAAGCAATATATGAAGACTAGGGGTAAGATGCCAAGTCTGTCTGGAGATTAACTTAGAACCGGAGACCGGAAGATGGGAGCATAAGACACTAGGGTTTCTATCTTATACATAAACAGCCATAAATCAAGGCCAGACGACAGAGCCCAGTTAAATTACTGCCGTGTATTTTATTTCCTCCATCCAGTTCCCAGCACCACCATGACAGCTCACAACCTCCTCAGGGTGCTGACACCCTTTTCTGATCCTTGCAGGCACTGCACATACTCATGGTGCACAGACAGACATGCAGACAAAACACTCAGACACTAAAAAGAAGTTCCTCCATCTTAAAGAATCAATCAACAGTAGCTGTTTGTGAATCTTACTAGTTCTAGCATGAACTCACAATGTTTCCCACTGTGACTGCAACTGTACCCATTCTCTTAAATATTTTCGTCTTCCTGTGTTTCAGATCTGCATCCTTGGGAGCAGAAGGACTCACCTTGGTTACTTCTCAAGGGACTCTCGGTTTAGCATCTTTTGTTTTGTGCTTTCTCGAATTGTTGCATTTCACGTTCTTTGACTGACTGTAAGATCTCTGTTCTTTTTATCATCCTCGGGTTGTTTTGTTTCGGGCTCACTCCTGTGGATGTGCATGTGTATGGCCAGCAGCGGTGGTGGTGGGTTTGTGGTTGTTTGGCTCAGTTTTTCATTTTATTAGGGGCATATGAGTGGTGCTAACCTCCTCAAGTTCCTCACAGACAGCAGCTCCCAGGTTACACCCAGGATCTCACCGAGGCCTGGAGGTACCTTCAGCATCTTATTCTGTTTCTGACCACCTCCTTCCATGGGACTCATCTTGAGTCACCCTGCATCCCCCAGTCTCTCCAGGCAACTGAGCGCATATATTAAGCTGTTACTTCTCTCTTTGCTTAGTAGACCCCAGAGGTCATCAGTCCCATGAATCTGAATACATGCCCATCTCTCTTACCCACTGGCCTGCCCTTCCATGATGCCATTGGACAAATACTACCCTAATTCAACCCACATGCACCTGAGCTGCTACGGGTCAGTTGCTTTTTTTTTTTTTTTTTTTTTTTTGAGGGTGGTGGTGGGGGTGGAGGGTCCCTGCACCAGCACTGACTTCAGCAAGGGTCCTCCTGGTATGCTTTGGGCGGGGGGTGGCTGCACCAGCACTGACGTCAGCAGAGTTCCTCCTGGTGTGCTTTGACTTTGGGTTTTCCACCCCACATTTCCCTGATACTCCGACCTTGTGCTAGTCCATACTATCCCAGAAGCTTCCCTATGTTTCTAGAAGCCCTTTAGTGATGGAACCTTCTCTTTTAGGACAGCAATTGTCTTTTTAGCGGCCTTTCCTATCACTTCAAGGAGCAGAAGCCAGATAGAGACATGTTCCAGTGGTCTCTCGCGCCAATTCCCCCATCTAAGGTACATGGTTAAAATCAGTGTACACAGAATGAACCAAATGGTTGTTGTTTTTCCCCCCCTGCCTTTTGTCACAGAGACTCTCCCGTCATTACACGTTCAGTCAAGGATGTACCAGATAATATGGGCTGGCTGGGGGGATTGGCTTCATCTCACTGAGGCCCTTTGGGAGCAGAATTAAAGAAAAGCTAGTCTAGGAAAAAAATCATCATCAAGGAACTCTCAGCTATTCCCCCGTGAGCCAGTGTCCTATTCTAGACAAAAGCGCACCACAGCCCCCAGGAGGAAGAAGGAAGTAAGCCAGCCTTCACGGAGAAACTGCAGGAAAACACCTCACCAGCCTTCACTGAGAACACATCTTTCTGATGATCAGTCCCTGGAAGAACCATTAGTTGGAAAGGGCTTATTCCTTTCCTGGGTTTCACTGCCCCCAAACAGGTCTGCTAAACAGATTTCCTGCATGTGTTATTGCAGGCCTAATGGAATTTTTCAGTGGAAACCCTGGTCCATTTTCAGTCCTTTCCTTATGAAATGTCATGTCTATCCAAGCCTGATGAACAGGGAGGGGCGTGAAAACTCCAGGTGTCTTGACAGCTGAGACTCAGAAAGCAACAAAGCTTGTCTATAATCTAGTGATGGCCAGTGTTTGCAAGGTGGCTTCTGATTGGACCCAATTGATCTGAGAACTGAGTAGGCTAAAGACCTTTCGGATCGGCCCTTTCGATGAATGGTCCAGGACAGGAAAGTTCAAACTCCCTCCATTTTAGCAGCAAGAAATAAAGTCCTTCTATTTTCCAGTGGAATGGGAGATCACCCTTCTGAAAAGCAGCACCCACTGCCCTTTGCTCCACGGAGCTGGGCTGCTGTCAGAGGCTCTCCAGGGCTGCCAACCTCTGAGGGGCTGAGATATGATTGGGAAGGTGGACATGGTCATAGAAACGCTGTGGAAATGCACAGCAGGGTGAGACAGAGGCTCCGAGTGTGACCTCTGTGTCTATTTCCATGAAGGAGAGACACAGGCTAAACAGACCTACTACTCAAAAAATATAATAAAACAGGAAAAAAAAAAACCCAACAACAACAACATATTCCCAAATCTGAAATATGTGAGTGTTATCATGATGTCAAAGAGGTTTCCTGATCAGAGAATGTTTTCAATGTGTGATGTTCAATTCGAAAAAAATCTATGAAATATCTCCAAATATGAAAACTCTAAAATCTGAAATGTTTCAACTGAAGAAGGGCTCTCAGCTAACACACTGCCCTCGGCGTTGACTTGCATGTGTCCCTGTACTGTTTCTTATTAGCTGTGTGTTTCTGAGAAAGACATCTCGTCTCTCTGAGGTTCAGTAAAATAAACCGGGGGGATGACTTAGCAGCTAAGAACATCAACTGCTCGTGCAGAGAATCCAAGCTCAGTTCCCAGTACTCATATCAGGCAGCTCACAACCACCTGTAACTGTGGCTCACAGCCTCTTCTGGCATCCACAGGCATTTGCGCTCATGTGTACATACTCACACATAGACATACATGCATACACATAAAGAATAATAAACGTAAATCTTTTTTAAACAAAATAGAGACTGCATCAGGTTGTAGATAGATATACAGATAAAAACCAAAGTACTTGGTAAGTGAAAATAAATCACACCCTTAGTAAGAAAGCACTCATGAGGGCTGGAGAGATGGCTCAGCGGTTAAAAGCACTGACTGCTCTTTTGAAGGGCCTGAGTTCAAATCCCAGCAACTACATGGTGGCTCACAACCATCTGTAACGAGATCTGACACCCTCTTCTGGAGTGTCTGAAGACAGCTACAGTGTGCTTAGATACAATAATAAATAAATCTTTTTTTTTAAAAAAGGAAGAGAGAGAGAGAGAGAGAGAGAGAGAGAACTCAACTCATGCTGACAGGGTGGCCTTATCCAAAATCACTTTCAAGGATTTATCCATATTTTCTTGCAACAGTAGTCAGGGGTGTGCATGCAACTTTGCACACAGTAGATGCTCAGGGCATACTAATTAACTTAATTCAGTTTCGTTGTCCACTCAATCCCAATTAAGCTTCTGTTGCTAACTTAGGTCAACAACGATCTTAGTAGCTCAAAAGACCAGGCTAATCCAAGACTAATCCAGATGCAGGAGAT
Source organism: Mus musculus (assembly GCF_000001635.26). Taxonomy (NCBI): domain Eukaryota; kingdom Metazoa; phylum Chordata; class Mammalia; order Rodentia; family Muridae; genus Mus; species Mus musculus. Next base: position 60,449,008 of record NC_000079.6, read on the forward strand.
TAGTGCAAGAGGGGTCGGGCTGGGACAGCCATGCAGGACTGCGGTAGTGAAGAGTGAGGTCTCAGGCTCTTCAGTAAGGGCACACCATTCTGAGTATTGGCCTCAGCTCTTGGAAATTGCCTGGAGCCCTCTCATTTAGACTTCAAATTTCTCCTGGAAGGCCTAAGTGTTCCTAAGATTGTCCCAGGGGCTAGAATTCAACTTCTGCTCACACTAGTGGATGGGGAAGCGCCTGCATCATCCTACCAGCCCTCAGCCGGTTTTCGTGTCTCTTGTTTTATTTATTTATTGTTTGTTTGTTTGTTTGTTTGTTTTACCTCATCTGACCAATTGAGTTTCACGTGCACGAAAACTAGAGTACACACTTCTCATTGATCTCTGACTGTGGAAGGCTAGGCAATCTGTGGAGCCATTTATCTCTGCATGAAGCTGATGTTCTGTCGCAGAGGTGTAGGCTGTGACGTGTGTGAAAGCCAAATTCAAAGACAATCCCACTAAATGTCCTCAGAAACATCCAAAAATTCAGACCAGGCGAGGCCTGCCCCGCCTAGTGGCAGGACAAAGCTGCAGGAGACACTCAGAGCACTGCCTGCACTCAAGGCCTATGTTATCTCACTCGGTTTAGAATTCACACTCAACATACAGGTGACCAAAGATCAGGGCTCGCTCACCTACTTTATTTTCCATTGCTATAGCAAAATACTGGAGACTAGGAAATCAGTGAAGAATAGAAGTTTATTCTGGAGGTCAGAAGACACAAAGATGCGATGGTGTCATCTGTTAGCCTCTGGTGGACACATGGGAGGTATCAAAGGGAAAGATGGAGCAAGCATGTTAGCTCAGTCACACAGATCATCTGCTGTCATGGAACTCCATTCTGGCCTCATCTAATTCTACTTCCCAAAGGCCCCAATTCCCAGTACTAGAACTAGGGCTGTGTGTCGCCAGTCTCTGCTCCCCTTCCCACCGACCATAGGGTAACTATGTTGCTATATCACAACAAAGGAAAGCCTCTACAACTATATCAAAGCTTTGCTCATTCTAAACCTATTATCTTGAGTATGTGTTACAGTAACAGACAGCTAACACAGCCATGTTCCTCTTTCTTCCTGAATAAAAAGTGTAGCTCAGCATTGGCCCAACATCCATTGGTTCAAGGTCAAAATGACCCTAGTCAACTTTTACTTCACATTGCCTTAGAATAATGGAAGCTGGTGAAAGAGTGGTGGGTGAAGCTAACTTTGACTTTTAAACGACATCAGAAGTATAAATGTTCCTATTTTTATGAAAACTGTTGGCATAGAGAAACTGAGTCCTCAGTAATTGTCCCACTCTCCCCCTTATATATTGATTTATTTATTTTTGCCAATCTTTTGAGATCTAAGTCTGGAGCCATCAGGAGAAGGGAGAGCCCAGTGCTAGTGCTGTAAACTCACCTGGACTCAGACAGAGCTGAGTCTCTGTTTCCTGTTCCCTTCTCACGAAATCAAGGGCCCTAGGTGTCATGTGCAAGGGTTGACGGTGTGGAACAAGACTAGCTTGCAAAGGGGAGGTCTCCCTTGTGCCATGCATGTAAGAGATTTTGATGGTAAAAATGAATGAGGTACAGTTCTGATATCCATGTCATGCTATAGCTCAAAACCAATTTTTCAAAATCTGATAATGTTTGGATTTTTTTTCCTAGTCTTTTTTATTGTTTTGAAAACAGTGATTATAACTACCCTTTAATTTTGGCCTTCACTTTCTTTCTTAAACACTGGAAGTCTTGGTACCAAGAAGAGCTGCTGTCCTGAGGTGGGCCCTGCCCTGACCTGGCTGGCTTTTCCTCTCACCCCAAGATTTCCCTGGGAGGGAGCTTGTGGTTAATGTGGCCCGGCCCAGTAATTTGCAGCATGCTAGCCGGCTCCCCTCAGCTCCAGCCATAAATCTAATGAGGTCAAGGACTTAGGGCAGCCAACAAACCACTCTGAAAGAGCTGGGAGTGTCCAGGCAAGATCTCTTGGAATATTATGGACTAGACTGTGGGCTCAGCTTTTTTTGTTGCCGTCAGTCAACTAGAGATTCGTAACCCAAAAGTGGTTTCTGGGAAAGTACTGGGTGCATGCATCCGAATGCCTGCTCCCCATCCCCAGACAGAGTTACTTGTAAAGTTTAATATCCCTTAAGCCCCAAGGCTGCAGACTCTTCTGTCAGCCCTGGAAACAAGATACGAAAAGTTCAAATTCTACTTCTGTTGCTGTGTGACCCTGGGCAATTCCTCAGTCCCTCTCCAGGTTAGAATACTCATCAGAATGAGAAGAGAGTCAGAGTGTACACTGCGGAGTACACACAAATTCCTGAGAGAATGTTACACACTGGGGAGCACGCACAAATACCCGAAGAAATATGTTAATTTTGACCTAAGGGTTTGTCCTTCCCACACATTTCCCAGCATTTTGTTTTGTTTTGTTTTGAGACATGGTTTCTCTGTATAGAACTGGCTATCCTGGAACTCACGCCGTAGACCAGGCTGGCCTCCGACTCACAGAGATCTGCCTGCCTCTGCCTTGCAAGTGCTGGGATTAGAGGTGTTGGCCACCACCACCCAGCCCCAGAATTTATTTTTAATCTCAGAAATTTTTTTACGCTTTTAAAAACTATTACACACAAAGCTTTGTTCACTAAGAGCCATGCCTATTGGTCCTTACAATTTTGTGTAAAACTGAAAGCCAAACTGTCTGAGGCACCCCCCGCCCCATCAGCTAGCCTGGCATAATCATAATCAGCCTCTCGGGGACTCTGCTGCACAGGCTGGAAAGGAACCACCAGTTTCTTATGTCAGCGTTGCTCAAACAGAACTCTGCTCAAACACAGGGCACATGACCTATATGTCTCTGCCAAGCTCCAGTAGATTTCACGACGCCCATCTCCAACCTTGACATTAATTTACCATCAATTGAAGAACCTCGTCTTCGCTTAACGAACTACTTGGGCTTTGTTTTCAACTGTCCGTCATGTTGTAAGTATATTGTTTCTCCTCATGTTCCTCTTAGCAGAAGCAGACAACCTCTGATAATAATAATAACAACAGAAGCAACAACAATAACAACAACAATAATAATTGGTGTTGTATGTATACTAGGCAGCAACTTAGGAGCCACTGGTCCAAGATCTTAAACACCAAGTTACCTAACTCAAATGTAACAACCTTCCCACAATGTATCCATTGCTACCTCAAAATTAACCCAGTAGTTGCTGCGGGGGAGCCTGCTTGGAACATGCTCCACAACTTATGCTTCCTAACTCACGATATTCACTCCACAATCATGAGGTCCTTTTTAAAGGATTCTTGTGTCTTATGTTACTTTTATTTTGTGTATATGAGTGTTTTTCTGCACATATGTATGTGCACTGTGTATGTGTGCCTGGTACCCATGACGTCCAGAAGAGGACATCAGATCATCTGAAGCTAGAGTTTCAGAGATTAAGAGTCACCACGTGGGTACTAGAAACCAAACCCTGGTCCTCTGCCCAAGCAGCCAGTGCTCTAGACTCCTGAACCATCACTCTGTCTCCTCACAGTACCATTTTATTAATTAAGATATTTGAGGAAATTAGCAACATGTTCCTCAAATGCATATGAGGTAACAGATTCTGAATAATTAAAACTGTTACCAAAAAACAAACAAACAAACAAACAAACAAAAAACACAGATCATAAATCAGAGGGATCACAGATCTAAATTTCAAAACTTTCTATTCAGCTACAGTAATCAAGACTGGGTGGTAGCTGGGTGGTTATGAGGACTGACTGTTCTCATAGAGGATTAGGACTGTATTCTCTGCACACACACATGGTAGCTAAGAACCATCTATAATTCTAGTTCCAGATGATCCATCGTCCTCTTCTGGCCTCTGAAGAGGACCTCTTCTGGTACTGCACCCACATGGTGCCTAAACATACATGAAGGCAAAACACTCCCACCCATACAATTGAAATGAATAAATACTTTTTTAAATAAAAGGGGACCGTGACATGAAGGCAGATACACTGGCAGATTGAATGGACCAAGGGTCTGTGCATAAACAAAGTCTCCAGGACCAAGCATGTAGAAGAACAGTCTCCCAGCAGAGAGCAGGGGAAACACACATTCCAAATATTCAAGTACTCGCTTCAACAAAACTTATCTGAAAATAAATCTAAGACCCAAAATAAAACTGCAAAACCAGCCTGGCATGGTGGCACATATCTTTGAGAAGCAGAGGCAGGCAGATCTCTGTGAGTTCCAGGCCTGTCTGGTCTACAAAGCAAGTTCCAGGGTAGACAGGGCTATACAGAGAAATCCTGTCTCAAAAATAAAACAAAACAACAACAACAACAAAACAAAAACAAAAAAAACCACAACCCCCCAAACAAATAAACAACCCCCCAAAACAAACAAACAAACAAAAAAACCCAGAAAACAAAAACAAGAACAATAGCAAAAGACTACAAAACAATTACAGCATCAGATTCTTTGATTTGATACCGAAAGCACAAGCGACAGATAAATTAGACTTTATTGATAGGAAAAATCTTTGTGTTTTAAAGGATTCCACTGAGAACCCACATGACAAGAGAGACTATTTGCAAATAAAGGACTTATTTCTGGAATAGATAAGGAGCTTACGTGACCCAACAATATAAACAACTCAACAATGTACAGACAAATTGCCAAGGGTGGGGGGTGTCATTGTATATATGCTCATTTGCTTGTTAGTTTAGACAGTCTTACTGTGTAGCTTGTGTTGGCTTGGAACTCACTATGTAGACCAGGCTGGCCTTGAACTTACAGAGATCCATTTGCTTCTGCCTCCTGAGTGCTGGGATTGTAGGTAAGAGCTGCCACACCTGATATACCAGTTTTAAATGAGTAAAGGAGTTGAGGGAATATTTTTCAGAAGAAGACATGCTGATGGCCTGTGAGCCCATAGAACCATGCTCCACACGGCCAGGCATAGAGAGAAATGCAAACCAAACCACAGAGGCCACCGAAAGCTCACTCAACAGCAAAGATAAGACAAACAAGGGCCTGTGAGCATGGTGGCCAGAGATTAGAATCCTCGTTCTCCATCTTCAGGGACTTTAACATTCGTGCAACAATTTTGGAAAACAATCAGAAAATTATTCAAAATTACCACAGGGCCGAGCAATGCCACTCCTTGGGGTGTGTTAAACACGTGTTCACACAAGCACTTGTACAAATCCCCAAATATCCAGCAGCTACTCAATGAGTAAGTGGGCTGGACCATACAGTTGAATATGACTCAGCAAAAGGAATAAAGGGCTGAGTCATACAACAGAGATCTGACCACAGATGGCCACACATCATACACGAGAGAGTCTATAAGAACTGGCTGTGGGAGCAGATTAGTAGTGGACAGGGGCTGAAAACGGACAGTCTTAAAGGGTTTCTTTTACGGTGATGAAATATTCAGAATTGAACAGCAGTGATGGCTGCCCAACCTTGTGACCAGATCACAAAGACTGAACTGTTCGTTTTTACCAGGCCAATGTTACTGTGTAAGATCAATCTCCGTGGAAATGTTGCTGTACCCGGTCCTGCTCTTCGGTTGGATTCTACGAAACTGCCTTTCCCCAACTTTTCCGACCTTCCCATCTACCCCAGGCAGTGAACCTGGAAGCCAAACAAGTTATTAATTTTATAAAGTTGAAGTAAGCTGTGTTGCCGAGGGCTGAAGGAAACACAGCTTAAGCCCTGAGCAGAACATATATATCATGAATTAAAGCTAGAAAGGGCATGTAAACGGCACCAGTCATGATGAAAGACCTCGGCTTCTCAGAGGTGTTTTCAGAGCAGACATGTTCCCTGGGTGAGGAAAACAGACCTGTTTTAAATGCAGAGAATTTAATCGTTTTGAGCAGAGCTGGCTCCCTATGTTCTTGCCTTCTTAGTTTGCAATGGTCTCTCCATCCGGATTCCCACCTGAATCAGCTAGGATTGTGTGAGTGCTAGATGACAGAGGGGAGCTGAAAATGCTGGAACCCTTCCTGATGCAGACAAAGGCTGCCAGCCCGGCAGCATCATAGGCCTGTGGACAGCAGAGAAGACCCTGGACCTGCCCTAATTCCTGGATTCCTCGGTTACCAGCTGTCCTCCTTCTGGCTCCCCACTGAGGACAGCACCCCAGCCTAGCGGTTGGTCTGAGAGCCGAACTGCCCCTGGCATGTTGTTACAGTCACAAATATAGACAAGCAAGGCAACTTAAGCAGGCGATAAGAGACAAGAAGAATTAAGGAGACACATGAGCCTTCTGCTCAGCTCTTCAAGGCTATCTCACAGCTGAGGGCTTGCAAATACTCCCCTGCCTTCCCGGAACATTCTTGGCTCGGGAAGCATAGTTCAGATTCCTCCAACAGGTTGCCCTGGAGCCACTTCCCCTTAAAGGAGCCGTTCTCACGAGCAGCCACGAGGCAGCTGCAAAGGCACAGGGGCCAGTGAGCACGGAAGACTTCTCCTTTGTTCTTCTCCTCACGTTGCCACGTGTTCACTAACCCTATTAGCTTCAAGAATTACCAACCAAAGGGTTTTGAGAAATAAAAGAGACCGTAAGAGCCCCGAACCCCAGCCCAGCTTCCAGACAGCCCCAACTTCCATTTCTCTGGGGAAACACATCTCGTCCTACTGAGGCATCTCTGTAGTCTGACAAAATCTGAGCCTTTTAAAATGCAGATATTTTATTGTCCACAAAAAAGGTCATTCAGTAAACTAAAGCCAGAGAAAGGAAATGGGGAGGAAAAAGCGTGAGGCTTAATGAAAATTAAAGAGATGAAAAAAAAAAAAAATCCCTCCCAAAGCTACTTTGCTGGATTGTATGCAAATAATCGGAAACACATTTTGCGGACTCAGCCACCCTTGAACTGCACTTAGTGTCCTAAGTTAATAGAAAGATGCTCAGCAAACGTTAAACTGAAAACAGCAAACATGTCTGGGGTTCTTCCAGACCTCAAAACGGCTTTAAAAAAAAAAGCTTAAGATTTCATTCTTCCAAAAATATCTAGATGCCTTAGGATAATTTCCCCTGCCAGTGGTGACTAAACCAGGAGGCATCGGCAGCTCTCCGCATAGTTCAATCTGGATTCAGTTACTGGGAAACTTCCCACCCAGCCATATTTAAGGCAGGCACTTGCCTACCAGTTCAATGGATCTCTTTTTTTTTTTTTTTTTTTTTTTTTTAAGAAATGTTCTATGAAGTGGTACTAAATATAAGTCCATTCAAAAGGTCGCTAAGTGCCTCTTCTAGGAAAGAGGAGAAAATGACGTTGGAATTAGAAGAAAAAGGGGGGGAAAAAAACCTTCTGTCAGTATTGGACTCCCCCACAGTCTTTGTGAATTCCTCTGGACTCCACCCTGACCGGTTTATGCCTGAACACACAACTCACCTGTCAGCTGCTGCAGCGCCTCCTGCTACAGTGAACTATTTCATACATGGTGAATATATTGTGGAGAACTTGAAGGTAAAACCAATGAATTCTTAAAGTGGCAGGTGGTTCATCCTGGTGTGCTCACATCAGATGTAGTAAAGTGCCAATCATTCCAACAGGGTTCAACGCTACACACCAGCATCTTGGTATCCAGGCTCCATGTGCTGTGTTATTTTGTTTGATGCCTTAAGGGTCTACACAGATTAGCTAAACCAAATCACTGGCCCCTTCCCAAGGCCAGAAATGAATGTGTGCTATGTTTCCCTTTCCTTTTACTGCACAGAGAATGACAAAAGCCTGGGGAAGACAAGGCAGGACAGATAAGTAGTTCTGTCAACTACTTGTAAACGTTCCTCCTAAGTCAGGAGTGCTCCTAGGGGTAGCATCTGGGCACTGATAACCTTGAATCCAGACCTTTAAATGGACTCTGCTATGAAGGCACTGGTGAGGTTTTTCATGACTTCAAGTTTGGTCTACATCAGCCAATAATTGAGAACCCTGCCTGGTTGTCAAATGTTGCCTGTAGCTCCTCTTTGGACGGCAGTCCAAAGCAGATCTGGAGTCAGCCAAGAATAGTGAATTTAATGAAAGGGCACTAAAACACTCTAACAGCCAACCTAACCTTTGACCCTCAGATCCCACCCCATCCCTGATGTTTCAATACATCACAGCTATAGCAAACTATAAAGGACAGGCTTGCATTCACTTTGGTGAGTGTTGGTGGTTCTGGCTAGCAGCACATTTTATTACAGTTTCACACTAACCACAAGGGGGCGGGGGTGGGTGGGAAACACTTGAAAATGACAGAGATAGACATCTACCAAGGAGTCTGACATCCACCCTCAGAGATGAGTATGCCTAGTTTTTATCTTTAATATAAAAACTGGCAGGGAGATGACCGTTCCTAGACATTCATCTTTAATATAAAAACTGGCAGGGCAGTTTCATTGGCTGGGTTCCAACAGCAAAGCTATCTCCAGGTCACCCTCCGGAAGCTGGGGCTAAAGCCCGAGACCATATCTGCCAGCACTGAGACCCGATCTTGCTTGCCTTGAATCAGTGCTGAGGCGCGTGAGCACACACCCATGCAGCTGGTCTACTGGGGTTTCGGGAACACAAAGCAACTTGCATATGATTGCCGAAGTACCGAGGAGACTGAATCTTCCAAAGTCCGCAGTCAATGAATCTACCTCACTTGCTTTTCTATGCTGTGCCTCTGACAGTGCTACCATGAGGAGATGGGAGTCTTCCCACATCCCTTTTAATATAAAAAGGCTTGAAAGTTATGCGTAATCCACTGAAGGTAGGGAGGTTGTGCTGTATGGCTTTACAGGCTGGATCATGGCAAGGTGACTTCACCAGCTAGGACATAGAAGGCTGGAGCCACCATGCGAGAAGCCTGACAACTTGCATACACTCCAGCCTACAAACCTAGTATCTTAACTATGCCTCACATACCACACCAGTGAGTGAAGGAGTTTCTCAGTGCAAAAATAAACTGTCCTCGCAGCATCCTTGCTTAATCCGTGGCCCATGGGGACCACAAGCATCCCATGATGGTTAAACTTAGCTCTTGAGTGCTAGTGTGGGGTGGTACATAGCGGTAAAGACCAGAAGACAGCAGCAAGTGGCATAGTGGCTAAAGGCATATGCCCCCAAACCTGACTGCTGAGTTTGATCCCCAGAGCCCATGTGGTGGACATAACTATTCTCTAGGAGTTGTCCTCTCATCTATACATATGCACCGTGCATGTACCCACACGTGCACCAAAGTGAGTGTAATTTAAAAGTTAAATAACTGAATAAATAAAAGCAATTCTAAGAGTAACAATAAAGTAACTATTAATTCCTGTGACTGAACGCTCTGAAACTCAAACGTTGTTATACTCAGCTGATCTCACCCTAACTGGTGGTCCTTGCTTTCAGATGCCCTGAGTTTCTACCTGTCCCCACACCTTTGCGACTTTATGACTTTATTTTGTTGTTGTTGTTGTTGTTGTTGTTGTTGTTGTTCCAGCTGAAAGGCTTCCTTTCCCACCTAGAGAATGTCCACAAAGTCTTGTGCTCAGTGAAAGGCCGTCTGATCGTCCCCACACTGCTGTGGCTGCTCCCTCAGAGTATCTGCACATTACCATGGGACTCCCAGCCCTATGGGAATCCCGTGCCACCCTTCTCCCTCAGGAGAGCTAAGCTTCTGGTGGTCAGAGTGTGTGTGCTTCAGCTTCTTCAAGGCCTGGTCTAGAAGCCTGCGGGAGGGCACTGGATTCCCTCAGGTGTAGGAGCGCAATACCTTCCTTTGCTGTGCACTTCAGGCACCTGCCTGCCTCCCCTGGATATTGGTTTCTACACCCTGCACACACTATAGGTGCACTGCAGGTTGCAGCCAAGAGAAACGGTTCTTCCTGGTCATTGCTTCCCCACATCACAAACAAGGTTACCAAGGTCATAAGGCTAACAAGCAACAGGGCTAGGGTAAAAACACGCAATACCCCCATAAACCTGCACTCTTTCTGTGGCACGAGATGCCCCACTGATAACTAATCATCTCACACACATGTACCCACCTGTGTATAGTTTTTGTCAGTCAACATGGGTTGGGTTGGGTTGATTATGGAAACAAACAACTCCCAGATCTTTGTGACGAAATGGCTCCTAGAAGTGAGAGCCACTCTGCAGGGCAGCATCCTCTGGGAGGGCTCAGATAGCAAGCAGCTGCTTTGCAGTAACATACATTCCTACAGCTGCCAAAGTAGGGACAGGAGACTGGGCACTTGTCCACCGTGGATGAACAGACTCAACTCTGGACAACAGTGTGTGTTTCGTTGTGTTTTACAGGTCAAAGCAAACCACGGCCACAACTAACTTCATGGGGAGACAGGGATGGCCACTCTTTTAGACCCTGGCAAGAAGTGGACATGAGCCAGTCGGTCAATGGTGGTGAGTAGTTCAGGGCTGAGTCTCAAAGCAGACACAACTAAGGTTGCTATCCCCTTAATCTGCCATCTTTCACTAATACAAGGAAACACCAGGGACTGATTGCAGTGGGTTTCCAGACTTCACCCACCACTTAATTCTGACAATAGCAGCAAGTTGTGTTCCTGTAACCACGAGGAAAACCACAGCCAGCACTTATGGAGTGCTTTGCAATTTGCATGACATTTTCATTTATATCTTCTCTCTATGAAATGTGAAAATGTCCAAAAGGGGGTTATGGAAGTATCCGCTTCCCTCAGTTTTGCATTGTGTGGTTAAATAAAATGGTGCAACCCATTCATCCGCTATAGAAAGATGTGAGCTCTATAACAAAGAGAGCTTGCTGCAAAGAATGCTCCTCTTCAGACCTGGCACCACAGAGAGCTTCATGGGAGGACAGCAGGAGCCTACACTATGGGGTGAGCCTTGTATCCCTCAAGAATTGTATGTAGACATTGTTCACCTGTTATAGTCTGTGCTCTCTCTACTGACTCTGTCCCTTTCTCTTGCTATACAAAATACTTGAGAATGCACACACACACACACATATTGATATACATCAGGAGCAATTGTGTATATTATATAAACATATTATATATAATAATATACAATCAGGAAATATATTATCATGACTCAGTTTTCTTGTTTGTGAGATGGGGAAGCCATAGATGGCTTAATATTCTATATAAAGACATTTGTTTCTTGCAATTGTGGAGAATGGGATGTCCAGGAAGGGGTGGGCATATCCTCTGCTTCTTGGGGTCTTATTGCCAGACATATATATGGCAGATGACATCACTTAGCAAGGCAGAATCAGCATTCCAAGTGCAGCTCACTCTTATAATAACTCCACTCCCTTGACAACCTAGTAATCTAATAATCCACATATGGCATATTCTCACAATCCAATCATCTCCCAAAGTGGGGTACAGGGGATCCAATGTCCAACACATGAAACCCAATATCCAAGACATCTTGGATCAGAGCAGGCAGGCAGACTATTGGCTTGGTATTATGTTTAACTCATAAAATAAAAGTTGAAAATGATGCCCTGCCTATAAGCTGAATCTAGCTCACAACATGCTTAATTTGGAACATATTTTAATAAATGAGTGGCCACTGGCATGTAGGAAATGAGAATAACACAGGAACATTATGGATTTCTAAGGCTGCTTTCAAAGCTGGCTCACCCAGCTGCCCAGGTCTCTACCCTGCAGATCATGCAGGGCCATGGATATGCATATGCTGTTCTGCTGGATGTAGTTCCCTGCCATCTCTGTCATTCTAGTGGCTTCACCCTGGGTCTGTTTTGTGGACATTTGTTTAACCACAAGCTTTTGTACTCATAGCAACCGAGACAGGATGACAACAGTGCAAACCACTGAGGAGTGGAGAGACAGCTCAGTCCGTAAAGAGCTTGCTTGCTTTGCAAGCATGAGGATGTGAGTTCACATCCCAGTACCCATGCACAGAGCTGTGGGGGATACCTGAACCCGTGACCCCAGCACTGGAGAAACAGGCACAAGTGGATCCCTGGAATTCACGGCCAGCCCACCTAGTGAGATAGGTAAACTCCATGCCGAGTAAGAATAACAGAGAAAAACACTCGACACCAACCTCTGGCCTCCACAGTCATGTGAAGGCATGTGCCTAGACTTGCATGTGCACACAGAGGTAACACATAAACACACCACATGGTCCTTTGTGTGCAGGTAAACACACACACACTCAAATGTTCACATGCGCGCGCGCGCACGCAAACACACACACACACACACACACACGAGCATATTCTTAAGATTTCTCTTTCATCAGCACTTCATCTGGTTGTCACTACAGCTCTTCTCAACCTGTACATGTCTATTTCACAGGGTGTAACTCCTTGCTCCTGTAAGTCAGGCCAAACAGTGCTCTCAGTGAACTGACTGCCTTACAGCACTCACTCCACAGGGACTGAGAAAATGACCAACTCCCCCCCCCCCTTCCCCCTCACCCAATGTCCTAGCTGATGGATTCTCTACTCTTATCCTGTTTAAAATCCGCGCCATCAGCTCGACTTGAACATAAGTTCCTGGAAGCCAAGGATCCATGCTACTTTCTTACCAATGTGACTCAACAGTTTATAAAATCCCCGGCACACAGTAGGTGCTCAATCATCCTCCATGAATGAATGGCTGACTGTCTCCTATTTGACTAGCAAGAGAACTAAGTTTAGCAAAACTTAGTCTGTTTTGCCGTTACATAAACTCTGCATGTGAGATATTGCCTTTATCCCAATAACAGTGTCTTAGTCAGGGTTTCTATTCCTGCACAAACATCATGACCAAGAAGCAAGTTGGGGAGGAAAGGGTTTATTCGGCTTACACTTCCATACTGCTGTTCATCACCAAGAAAGTCAGGACTGGAACTCAATCAGGTCAGAAAGCAGGAGCTGATGCAGAGGCCATGGAGGGATGTTCTTTACTGGCTTGCCTCCCCTGGCTTGCTCAGCCTGCTCTCTTATAGAACCCAAGACTACCAGCCCAGAGATGGTCCCACCCACAAGGGGCCTTTCCCCCTTGATCACTAATTGAGAAAATGCCTTAGAGTTGGATCTCATGGAGGCATTTCCTCAACTGAAGCTCCTTTCTCTGTGATAACTTCAGCTGTGTCAAGTTGACACAAAACTAGCCAGTACAATTGACCCCTTGTCAACTTGACACACAAACACATCACTAGTAAGCCTCAACCCTTACATTTTTATTCATCCCCAAGATCTAAGTAACTTTAAAAGTCCCACAGTCTTTACACATTCTTAAATTTTCAATCGCTTTAAAATATCCATTTCTTTTAAAATTCAAAGTCTTTTTACAATTAAAAGTCTCTTAACTGTGGGCTCCATTAAAACAGTTTCTTCCTTCAAGAGGGAAAATATCAGGCCACAGTCACAATCAAAAGCAAAAATCAATCTCCAACCGTCCACTGTCTGGGATCCAACTCACGATCTTCTGGGCTCCTCCAAGGGCTTGGGTCACTTCTCCAGCCATGCCCTTTGTAGCACACACGTCGTCCTCTAGGCTCCAGATGCCTGTACTCCACTGCTGCTGCTGCTCTTGGTGGTCATCTCATGGTACTGGCATCTCCAAAACACTGCATGACCCCTTCAGTCCTGGGCTGTCAATTGCAACTGAGGCTGCACCTTCACCAATGGCCTTCCATGGCCTCTCACAGTGCCGAGCCTCAGCTGCTCTGCATGACCCTTTCATGCCTTCAAAACCAGTACCACCTGGGTGACCCTTACATATTACCAAGTCCCACTGCAGCAGGAGTACAACCTTGGCTATCTCTGGAACACAGCCTCTTTGTGCTTTCAGAAAACACTTCCCAGAAGATGTCACCTCAATGATGCTGGTCTCTTCTTAATCACCGCTAATTTCTTAGCTCCAGCTAACCAGCATCAATAGACCCAGTAATGCAAAGTTTTTGCTTTAGTAGTTCTGGTATCTTGTTAATCACAGCTGATTCTTCAGCCCCAGCTAACCAGAACTACAGAATCTTCACAATCAAAACAGCAATGGTCCTGAAAAGAGTGTTTAATTTTCCCTCTGAAATTTCACAAGCCAGGCCTCCATCTTCTGCACTGTTCTCAACATTATCTTCCAAGCTCCTACAAAACATCTGACAGAGCTCTTAACAACGAATGGATCTTCAAGCCCAAAGTTCCAAAGTCCTTCCACAGACCTCCCCAAAACATGGTCAGGTTGTCACAGGAATACCCCACTCTGCTGGTACCAATTTGTCTTAGTCAGGGTTTCTATTCCTGCACAAACATTATGACCAAGAAGCAAGTTGGGGAGGAAAGGGTTTATTCGGCTTACACTTCCATACTGCTGTTCATCACCAAAGAAGTCAGGACTGGAACTCAATCAGGTCAGAAAGCAGGAGCTGATGCAGAGGCCATGGAGGGATGTTCTTTACTGGCTTGCCTCCCCTGGCTTGCTCAGCCTGTTCTCTTATAGAACCCAAGACTACCAGCCCAGAGATGGTCCCACCCACAAGGGGCCTTTCCCCCTTGATCACTAATTGAGAAAATGCCTTAGAGTTGGATCTCATGGAGGCATTTCCTCAACTGAAGCTCCTTTCTCTGTGATAACTTCAGCTGTGTCAAGTTGACACAAAACTAGCCAGTACAAATGGTATCTGAACATCTTAGCTGGCTGTCATCAACATGGTGTTGTCCTGGGGCTGGAGAGTTGGCTCCAGGGTTAAGAGTATTTGATGCTCCTGCAGACACTATGACAGCTTGCAATTATCCATAACTCCAATTCCAGAAAATCTGATGCCCTCCTTGGGCCTCTATTGGCATCAGGCATGCACTTGCTACAGATACACACATGCAGGCAAAAGAATCACACATATAAAATGAAAGTAGATAAACCTCTGAAAACACAGAAGGTATTTTCACATATATCGTGTCCCTGGAGTGTCACAATGAGCTCTTGTGGCTGATGAGGGTGAAGGTCTGAGTAATGATACCGGCTACATCATGTCCTCATCCCTCTGACTTGTGAGATGCCACCTTACATGACAAAGACTGCAGGTGCATGGACTTAAATTAAGGACCTGCGAGTAGGGAGATGGTCCCTAAATGCAACCACAGAGTCCTTTAAGTGTGTGACTCGATACACATGGAGAAGAGGTGACAGAGGTGGGGAGTATAGCTGCACCCAGAAGCAAGGATGCGTTCTCTCCCGGAGCTCCAGGGGGAAGGTGGGTCTGCCAGAACCTCAGTTTAGTCCAGAAAAGAGCTGTCCTCTAGAACCAGGAGAGAATAAATTTCCTTGTGAAAGCTGAAGCCACGTTTGTGGTCTTTTGTTCCAGGAGTCAGATTAGGAAGCCACTGGGACTCACTCAAACGCCTCCTTTCACTAGACGTGCAGGAGATGAGTTTCCCCAACAGTGCAAAGATGGGGTATGTGGAGCTCAGACCAGAAACAGGGGCAGCCAATGCCAGGGCCCAGGCTCTGTCCTTCCATTCAAGCACATCCAGGAAGAAATGGCAACAAAATGTCCCCCAGAAAATCCTGGGAAGCTACTCCCCATGACTAACAACAGAAAGGATGAACCAGAACCTAAGGCAAATTGTGTCTGGACAGGGAAAGTAGGTGTCATGGTTTGTATATGCTCAGTCCAGGGAGTGGCACTATTAGAAGGTGTGGCCCTGTTGGAGTAGGTGTGGCCTTGCTGGAGTAGGTGTGTCACTGTGGGTATGGGCTTTAAGTCCCCCATCCTAGCAGCCTTCAGACGAAGATGTAGAACTCTCAGCTCCTCCTGCACCATGCCTGCCTGGACACTGCCATGTTCCTGCCTCGATGATAATGGATTGAACTTCTGACCTGTAAGCCAGACCCAATTAAATGTTGTCCGTATAAGAGTTGCCTTCGTCATGGTGTCTGTTCACAGCAGTAAAACCCTAACTAAGAGAGTAGGGAACAACACTGCAGGCTGTGCTCTCCGGAGGAGACTCTCAGGGAAACTCCTCCACATGCCATGCTGGAGAACAGCTACTAAGGTCGATCTAGAATCAGAAGGCCCTTTACAGCATGAATCTTGACATCTGTACCATGCTGGAGAGTTCCTCTGTTCCCAAGCACTGAGTCATAGCAGCCTTCTTGTACAACAGGCCTGAGCTTGCACATGTCACCATGCACTTAAGGACATGGGGCACAGTTCTGGGAGTACTGAAACCCGGTTCCTCACCAGAATTCTTCCTACACAGACCCATAAC
This sequence comes from Mus musculus, assembly GCF_000001635.26. Taxonomy (NCBI): domain Eukaryota; kingdom Metazoa; phylum Chordata; class Mammalia; order Rodentia; family Muridae; genus Mus; species Mus musculus. The sequence goes on from NC_000079.6 coordinate 60,465,213, forward strand.
AACTGCTCCAGCAAACATGAGCTACAACAGGAATGCTCGCAGACACTCCTAGGCCACTTGGAAAGATGAGGCATTGTCAGAAGCATCTGCTTGAGCTTCCCTGTGGTCATACACTTGATGCTTAGGTGGCTACTCTCTATCCATTCTGGCACTTGGGGAAAAAAATATAATTAAAAGAAACCAGTGCTTTGCAAGAAGGGAACTGGGCCCTCGGTAATTTTATTTGCTCCGAGGCCAGATAATAAAAAGGCAGGTGGACAGTGCGCCCACTGATGTTGCTGGATAATTGTATAAGTGTGGTCAGTTCCAAGAATTCAGTTTATGCAACTTAACTGCAGAGAGAACAAAATGAAAGAACTTTTTCAAGCTCTTTATTAAATATTTAAAAAGCTTATTATAGTATCTCTCCCACCTGGGCCGTGATTAAAGGCTCATTATTACTTAACAGTAAGTCCATTGTTTTTGCCTTAATAATTATGATGAAATTACTTAAAAAAAAAAATTTTAGAGCTATTGCCATCATGAAACTGATGGCTAGGAAAGGTGGCTAGCTTCGCCAAGGTCACAGAAGACTGACATCCATGCTGGCGAAGCACTCACACATGAAATGAGATGAATAAATTCTAAAAAGAATCATCTTAAAGAATGCTCCCAAGACTCATGGTGTTGGTGCTACGTGCCCTTCAGAGAAACAACCAGTAGAACACAAACACACAGAGTTGTTTCTAGGAACTAGCTCACTTGATGGTAGACGGTTGTTGAAGACAAGGCCAATGGAGAGGCTACCAGACGCTCAGGAGCAGCCGGCACAGGAATGAGCAGCCGGAGGGCACAGGCCAACTATGGGCAGAATTTTTTTGTCCTCGGCATAGAACAGGGTTGGGGTCAGTTCCCTCTCCTTTCCTAAGTCACAGTGCACTTCTAAGACGTGTGCTTTCAGGAACACGCCCTTTACCAAGCACCAGGTTCATGTGCTTGATTTGTTTCTTGGTGTTTGGGTTTGGGTTTTTTGTTGGTGGTTTGTTTTTGTTTTTTCCAGTTGTGTGTGTGGCTACCTGTTTATGTGGGCCCACGTGTGTTCAGATACACATGCTAGGGTGTGTGCACGTGGAATCCAACCTCTAGTACCATTTTTCGGGATTCAACCACTTTGCTGTTTGTGTGTATTTTGAATCAGTTCTCTCACTGGCCTGAAGCTTACAATATATGCTAGTCTTTCTGGCCAGTGAGCCCCAGGGATCTACCTGCCTCACCTCCTAAGTCCACACAAACTCATACCTTTTGTGTGTGTGTGTGTGTGTGTGTGTGTAGGTTCTAGGATTCAAACTCAGGTCCTTGCAAGGAAAACACTTCACAAGCTGGGCTGTCTCCCTAGCACAGATACATATAGACTTAAGGATAGAAAAGTTCTCTTTATTTGTTGTCCTTGAAGTCAGGCATATACTTTCACCCTGACCTAGTGAGGGTCATGACCTGCACAGCCCCACCCACAGTGGCCCGGTTTGTCTGGTGTATAGAGATCCTGCTCAGGGTGGTTTTATCTCCCCTCCTAGGCCTCAGGCCTCTGGGACTTGCTGGCAAATGTGGTTCTTCATTGATTCTTAGGGCTGTGTACTAAGCCTTTGCCTTCTGGGGACCCTGTCATCTATGTGTGGCCTGCAGACTACCAGGGTTCTCTGTGCCCAGCCTGCACCTTCATCTGGCTGCTCAGTCCCCTCTTGAGCTAAGCTGAACTTGGAGAAAGGCAGGCTGCTTTCTTCATGTCATTCAGCACTGACTCTAGTCCCAGACAGTCTGTTTTCCTGAACTTTCCTTCCAAGGAAGTGTGGGAGAAGGTTCTGGAAGGTGGCTACGTAAATACCACTTCAGCCAGTGAAGCCAGGACCCGTCCGGAAGTGTCTTGATTAATTTGTTTTCTGAACAGATCACAAACACTGGCTCTCCTCTGAAGTAATATTTGATGAGTTTCATAACAATCTTTTTACAGTAACAGACAAAACTGACTCATGGGGCAATAAAATTGGGCTCTCTCGCTTCCCTTGGCATAGGAAACCATTGCCAGAAGTCAATTTTTTTTAATTACCTCTCTTTTGGTGCTGTTTTTTAGCCAAGAAAATAATCAGAAAGAGAGCACTGTGGCAGTTGATGAGCAGAGGTAGTGGGTTTCTGTCCGTGGGCCGGGTGGGCCTCTGTCTGTGGGCTGTGTGGGCCTCTGGAGCAGGCTGTACAGCAGCCTGAGCTGACCTCAGCTGCCCTTTCTCAGAGCCAAAAAGAATGCCTTCTAAGCAAAGGGAACCCCTCTCTTGGGATTATAAATGACACCTTTCATTTGGTCATCTTTGATAGTTTCTGTGTTAAATGATTTTAATGTGGAAAACTCTGGGGTAAGCCAGCCAACTCCATGATGTCTCTGTGAAAACTTTTCAATCAGGAGACAAATTTGACTTGTCAAATTTGATATGTCAAAAAAAAAAAAAAAAAAAAAAAACCTACGAGAGGTACCTGGAGGGTAAGAGGACTGGCTGCTCCTCCAGAGGACCGGAGTTCGACTCCCAGCACTGTTAAGGTGGCTCCGAAGTGTCTATAACTCCAGTTCTAGGAAATTCAACATCTTCTGCAAGCTTCCACGGGCACTGCACATGCTGCACAGACATGTGTCAGACCAAACACCCACGCACCTAAAATGCAAGGCTTGAAAACAGCTGCAAAAGGAAGAACAAAAGAGAAGCAGCTCCATTAGGCAGCCCAAGACATGCTCTGAGATGTAAGTGTAAGACCTTTTCCTGCTGAGGAGTAGCTTGGCTCCCTCATCACATCAGCTGGCCCAGAGGGCTGCGTCCCTCCATGCAGCCAGCCCACTAGACTGCTGTTACAGCCCCTGTGTAAAAAACAAAACAAAACAAAACCAAAAAACAAAACAAAAAACAGCCAAAGCCACAGACAGGATCCACTGGCTAAACTTTTGGCTACATTGTATTGCTTCCTCTTTCAGCCACTCACTCACTCATTGATTCATTCATTCATTGATTCATTCATTCATTGATTCATTCATTCATTGCCGGCTTGGAGACTTGTGGGCCAGATGACCGGAAGCATAGAGAATTTATTAGTAAGCTACTTTTGTGCCTTGAACACGATTTTCCATTTTATCTTTGTTGTATCTTTGCTGTGGAAATGGCTCCACCCAGTGGTGTCCCCAAGGAATTACATGTCACATTCGTCATAATTTAACTGTCCCCGCTTTAGGCAGACAGACGTGAGTTACTAAATATTTCATAGCATTAAAGTAATTGATTTGTATGAAAATTTATTATCACCGAGATTCTCTCCCCCAACCCAAACTCCATTAGAGTCTTCGATAAACATCATGATGTCTCTCTTAACAGGGAAGAGTCAATATTGAGTTAAAGCAGCGGTTCTCAACCACTTTGGCAAACCTCTTATCTCCAAAAATACTTGCATCACAATTAATAACAGTAGAAAAATTACAGTTATGAAATAGCAACTAAAATAATTGTATGGTTGTGGGTCACCACAACATGAGGGGCTCCGTTAAAGTCATTAAAGTGTCGCAGCATCAAGAAGGTTGGGAGCCAAAGTTATAGGAAGAAAAGTCAAAGCCAGGTTTCTATCATTTAAACTGAAGTGTATTCACCTCCTAGAAGTGTGTGTGTGTGTGTGAGAGAGAGAGAGAGAGAGGGAGAGAGAGAGAGAGACTCTGAGATCTAATTTATTTTTACTAATCTATTCTTTGACAATTTGATACGTGTGTATAATGCATTCTGTTCACACTCATTCCTTCACTCTTTCTTACCCTCCTCCTATTCCACCAAGCCCCATCCCTCTTGTTTCTGTTTTGTGATCCACCAGCTCTAGTGACCGCCATTAGCTTGGGCTAGAGTGTGGAGAGTCCATTGAATTGTGGATAACGCAGAAGTGGCTACATCACTGAAGAAAATTATTTCCCCCCCCCCGCCCCCCACCGCAGTCATCCACCACCATTCACCCCCTGGGCGGAGGGGATCCTATGAAACTCTTTCCCATCTATGGCTGAATGTTTTGGGGGCTCAGACTTGTGCAGACAGCTCTAGCCATTGTGAGTTCATGAGCGTGGCAGCCATGTCATGCCCTCATGACAGCACCTTATGTCCCTCAGATCTTAAGTTCTTTCTCCTGCTTCCTCCACAATGTTCTCCAAGCTGTGGAGGAGACAATAAGGGGGGTTTGTGTAATGCTGAGCATGTATAGTGATTGGTTCTCAACCTTGTCACCAACCGCGAGTTTGTATTAGCAAATGCTCCCTGCAAAGATAAACTTCTTTGAACAAACTTGAGGATATTGCTAGACTACAGAGCAAGCATAACTATTAAGATGCAGCTTAACAAATAAGCTTAGCAAAATAAACCTAGAAGGCTCATCCCTAGAGCCAATGGCTCCCCTAGCCATGGGTCTTTGACCAGGCCCACACTGTTGGACACGAGCTCCCACCTACAAAGTGGGCCTTGTATCCAACTTTAAAACTCAGTTGGTTACCCTCATAACAGCTGTGATTTTCATCATTATTTTGTGGGTGTGAATGTTTGCTTACATGTATGTATCTGTACCGTGTGAGTGACTGATTCTTACAGAGATCAGAAGAAGCCATTGGATCTCCTGGAATTGTAGTTACAGATGGTTGTGTCATGTGAGATGTTGGGGACTGAATTCAGATCTTCTGCAAGACCAACAACTGCTCTTAACAACCACTGAGCCGTCTCTCCAGGTGTTCATCGAGCACTTTAAAGTTTTCATTGCAGGCATCTTTTGTTTCCTTGGTGTGGTGGTTTGAATGTGCTTGGCCCAGGAAGTGACACCACTGGGAGGTGTGGACTTGTTGGAGGAAGTGTATCATTGTGGGGGATGGGCTTTGAGATCCTCCTCCTAACCTCATGGGAATCAGTCTTCTCCTAGCAGCCTTCAGATGAAGGTGTAGAACTCTCAGCTCCTCCTGCACCATGCCTGCCTGGATGCTGCCATGCTCACACCTTGATGATAATAGACTGAACCTCTGAACCTGTAAGCCTGCCCCAATTAAATGTTGTTCTTATAAGAGTTGCCTTGGTCATGGTGTCTGTTCACAGCAGTAAAACCCTAAGACACTTAGATTTCTTCCCAGTTGGTGTGCTATCTGTGACTGTTAAGAAAGGAACTATTTCTTTCATTTTCCCCGAATTCACTTGTCATTGGTGTATAATAGAAAGGCTAGTGGTTTGTGTTGGTTAATTCTGTACCTGCCACTTTGTTGAGCAAATCGCTTGGGGTCTTCCCACACTCCTTCTGTCCACATACTTGTGAATCTTCAGGGCTGCTTCCCTGCAGCAGCGGGGTGAGCTTGCAGCCTCTGTGTATGAACCAGCTAGGCAGCATGAGGAACATCCAACAGAGGGAGGGCTGTGCAAGCTGTTGGGATGCCTAGGGAATTCGTGGCCCAAATAAAGCAGGGGCAGGATGATGAAGGAGCATCTATCTACCTGCAGTGGTGCAGGGCCCAGCATTTTGCCCAGAGAATGCTCACTCGTTGAACATCACAACCGTGCTCACCTAGACTCTAAGTACTGCCTGCTGTGCCCCCCCCCCCTTCTCTCCCTGGCTAAGTTATAAGTTTCACAAACCGGAGGAGCCTAGGGGAGCCCTGGGAGCTGGCTGTACCTGGCTGCCATGGCAACCGAGGGAAAAGCAGGTCAAGCCCATTTATGAATTGTGCATAAAGGTTTCTGAGTTTCTGTGACCTAGAGATTGCACTCCCTGGTGTACCTTGGAAAAGAAAACCCTCATGGGCTACAAGAAAAACCTGTCGTGGAATTTTACTGCTGAATTCCTACGTAGGAGCGAAGGAGAAACAAGAGGGAGGGTGTGGGAGGCACGAGCGATGACTGTTCAAACTATGGAGAGCCCAGGAAAAGCTTTCAGAAGAAGAGCTATCCTCCAACACTACCCTCGGGTTGCTGAACGACAAATGTGGTCTCCAAGCAAAGGCCAAATAAGAACTGAATGTAAGAGGCAGCATGATTTAAAACAGTGCCTCGGACCAGCCTTAGCATCTCGAAGGAGATGTGCTATAAAGCTGACTCTCAGCCCAAAGAATAGAGGCGCCTGCCTCACAGGAGCATCTGCCATGCAGGGAGGACTGGACAATGCAGTTGAGAGGAGCCTGTGCAGGCAGGTAAAAGGTTTGGGCTAAGCCCGCACAGCAGGGTGTGACAGAAAGCATTCTAAAAGGGATGCACATCTCTAGGTCTCTGGCTCATCTGGGGAAACCGAGGCTGAGATGACCGCACCCTCTGAGCACAGAGGATTTTTGTATAAAATGAAGGACAACTCAAAAGTCCAGCAGAGAGAGACCCACTCTCAGGGCATCACTAGACCCTGACAGAATGTAATAAATAAAACTGGAAACACACACTTGGCTGCATCTCACAGTAACGAGGGAGGGGAAACCATTAGTGTGGGATCTCTTATTATACTTGGGTTCATCTCTCACATCCCATGGTACGCAAGAAACTGTGTACAGGGCAGATGGTGTGGTTAATCTTGAGAGTCAACATGGTGGGATTTAGGGTCACCATGGGAACGGATCTCCGTGAGTGTCTGTGAGGCATCCTCTCTATTAGGCTAATGGAGCTAGGAAGACCCACCCTAAACATGGACAGTACCATCCCATGGCCCGGGTCCTAGACTGAATAAAAAGGAGAGAGTGAGCTGAGCACAGGATGACATTTCTTTGTGTGTCCTGAGTGTATCCATTCCCTCCGGCTCCTATCTCTATCGCTTCCCCACCATGGTGGGCAACACCAGGAACTGTGAGCAAAATACTTCCCTGAGTTACTTTTGTTAGGAGTTTTGTTACAAGAATAAAACACCCAACTAGCACAGCACATACCTTACCTTTACAGCTTATGGGGCTCCACCCCCAAAGAGCCATATCAGAAAGCCGTACCCAAGGATCCTACCCATGGCTGAGCCTATTCACGTGTAATCAAAACCATAATACTTCGTTTTTTTAATAAAAAAGATTGGTACACTTGTAGCAATATTTTTTACATGTAAATCCCTACGGCGCATTCTCACTACCCACCTCAATGCTTTATGCTCCTGAATAAAAGACACACACACACACAGCCTTATACTTGATATGCCTTAAGCAGCACAATAGCTGGGCCACTTCCCAACCTCCGAGTGGTTCATCCACCTCCTGCTGATAACTAGTTACCACTTATTAAACTCTACATTCTACCTTGGCTGCCCTGGACCCAGCTGGGCAGCCCTTCTGGCCACACTCTCCCGGCTCCTACATGGCAGCTAGGCCTCTCTGTTCTGTATTCTTCTCAGGCATGGCATCTCCTCTCCTCCACCTCTCCCAGTATGGTGGATCTTCTTCTCCTTCTCCCAAGCCTGGGAATTCTAAAAGTCTGTCTGCCCTACCCAGCTATTGGCTTTGGGCATCTTTACCAATCAGAACCAACTGGGGGCAGGGTCCCTCGGTGTGTTACTGGCAGGTGGAAATCATGGTGGCCACGACAAAGCCTGCACTCACCCGTGCCACTTTCAGGCTGAGCAGAGTTTATTTCTCCTCTTCTCTAATGAGCTGGCCCCATCTGTGCCCCAACAAAATGTGATCAAGGTGAGTCTAGCTTTTGGAAGGCTGACCACTTCCACATCCTTCTTTCTGGACACCTCCTGTTAGAATGGAGGGGATGCCATTCTGTGAGGAAGACCAACCCCTACTCCAGAGGCCCGTGCAGAAATCTCAGTCACCAGTCATCACACCTAGCCAGGGCCCCGGCTGGTGGCCCGTACCACACATGTCAGTGAAGCCCCATGTTGGACATTCTCGTCCACATGACTGCAGCTTAGCCAAAATGATATAGACTGGGTGCTTCTCCCAACGGGGTCTCCTCGATTTCTTCTAGAACTGGGAAAGATGACAAGATGGCTGCACTGTTGCATTTCCCAGTCTTGTGGCGCTTTGCTGCTAACATCAGATGATGAGAACTGAGTAAAATACAACACTGGACAGGACCCTGGCAAGGAAGCAGCCTTGTGCATTTGATCTCAAAGAGCGTGATTTTAAGCTTGCTTGCACTAATTGTCTAATACCCTCTTGGATATAATTGCAAATTATCCGAGCCATGCTTTCAGGGGAGAAATGATCTTAATTTGATTAACCACTGATTTACCCACATCAATCGGATTCACGCGTCAGCCTTTATTTTAATGCTTCCTCGGACGGGGAGGGAACAAAACCACAAGGCCCAAGGTCAAAAGGATCAAAGAGAACCTAACAAATATTGAGTTAGTTTTTCCTATAGTGACTTCCTATAGTCAGGGATGCTTAGACCAAGGGGTCACACTGTTTTCACAGTAAAGAGAAGCAGCAGGCCAGGCTCTGGGGCTGGTGAGTTGGACTAAGTCTTCACACTCTGCACATCACTTCTTTGAGGGCTTGAGTGCTGAGGGCCCTGTGGTTCTAATGCTGCAAGTCTTTCGTGCTCAGTACCCTCTCGGGGCCTGTAGTCACTATCCTGGCATTAGACTGTTCATATTTCCAGCCTGAGGGCTTCTGCCCATCCCTGCTGTGCTTTTTCAGAAAATTCCATAGTCCCGCTGTGTGGGTACTTGAGAACACCATCTCTTCTTCATACCCCTAAACCAAGGGTGATTGATGTCACACATCAGGAAGCTACAGCCCCTGGTACAAGAAAACCCTGGCCTCTCACCTCCATCCTGGTTCCTGCTGCTTTGTCCTGCACACCTTCCATTCGGAGGAGAGACCCTTGCTCTGTGAAACCGCCTCCTGCGTTTTAGTCACCTGTTGTCCTCGCAGCTCCCGGGCCACGGAGATGGTGAGGCAGCTTGTATGTTATCTCAAACCTCCATCATCATGTAAGATTGTAGCTTCCCTGAAAGTACATGGCTAAGCCACTGCTGCGTCTTTCTGCAGAGTTTTCCTCTGGGATTTTGATGCTTCGATCTTGCTGGCCATCAGGGGACAGACAGTCTGAAGTCCATCGGTTCCTGCCCTCACGGGACTGCAATCGTCCCACCCCTGAGACAGCAAGAAAAGCAACCGTGGTACCTGATGATAACCTGTAATTACTAGAATGACGCATGAAGAGACAGAACGGAATCTAAAATGTCATCCCCAACCATGCCACCATGCCACCACGCCACCATGCCACCATGCCACCATGCCACCATGCCACACTGCTTAAAGTGGAGGGGATAGTGTCAGCATGGGCCTGAGAGGAGCAGCTGCTCATGATCTCCTCTGTCTGGTGAAAGGCAACAACTCTCTCAGGCTGCATCTAAACTCCTCTCGAATTCCCACCTATCACACACAAACACGCACACACTCACCAAGCCGGAGACTAGAATTTTCCACTGATCTTAGATGGGCAAAAACCTGTGGAAAGTCTATTGCTTTGTTTGGGGCTCTTATTATTATTATTAAGTCAGGATTACACCACAAAGGCCATTTTGTATGGAAGGGTCAACGTGGTTTTCCTGAAGGGGCTGATGGGCGGGAGAGCTGTCTACACAAGGGTTCAACATGTTGCTATGCACCAGCTTCCGCATTTTTCCCAAATCTTTTCATTTATGTGTGGGGGTGATGGGTATGATTAATATACAAATGGGCACACTCATGCATGCACTTGTGTGTGCTGTTGTGGACACATCTGGAGGTCAGAGGTTGAGTTTCTTCTGTTTTTCTGCTTGTTATATTTTGTGACAGGATCTCACAGTGGAGCCGGAGCGTCCCCTCTTGGCTAGACTTGCAGCCAGCAATTCTCTAGGTCCCTCCTGTCTCTGCCTCCCCATTCCTGAGGTCACACAAATGTACTGCCATCCCTAGCTGTTCACACAGGTGCTGAAGATTAGAACTTGGGTCCTACGCTTGTGTGGCAGTCACTTTATCCACTGAGTCATCCTCCAGCCAATCATTACTGAAAAACCAAACATCAGCCAATGTCAGTTGGCAGAACCAGGGAAAGCCATCAAGAGGACATAACAGAGATAGCATGCTCAACGTCCCAAGTTCATATCTAGACAATGAGTTGTCTGCATCCCTAAGACTAACAACAATAGTACAACAGGATAAAGATGGTATCTTCATTATCACTGTATTTCAATATTTAATTGATTGAGAAACATTTGGCGTCCTTCTCCATCAGTATTTCAAAGTACACACTCTCCTCATTTCTTCCAAAAGCCTCCATTTTCTTGTAAGAGGATTTAAATAATTACATCAGGGAAGCATGAAAAGAAAGAGTTGATTTTCAACTCTTTAAACTAGGAAAAGAAATGCATTTTTTAGTTCCCTAGAAATAGGATGGTTTTGACACTTCTGTGAGTGTCTAAGCCAGACTTGGCAAGACAGATTCCGAATTCCCGTTATACAAAGAATGGGAGATACTTCGAGGGGGGATCTGGTGTGCACAAAAGAGAAGGGCTTCTTTGGGCTCTGAGAGCCCATGGAGTGGGGAATGTGATTGTTTGGTTTAACTGTCGATCTAGAAACACATGCAAAGAGTCTCAAAAGGGGGCTGTCTAGATTGCCCCTCCTGAGTTTATCTGTGGGAGGTTATCTTTTGTTTGTGTTAATTAACGTGAGAAAACTAGACCTCAAAGGAGGGTTTGAGTCCTGAATTGTGTAAGAGCAGAGAAAGCAAGCTTAGCAGAAGACCTGGGTCCCTGCTTTCTCTCTACTCTCGACTGTGGATGTGTCTGGCTGCTTCAGGCTCCTGCCTAGATTCTGCCACAGTGATGACCTGTGACCTAACATGTGACTGGAAACTCTTTCTCCCCTAAGATGCTTTTACTCGGGATATTTTGTGACAGCAGCAAAATGGAACTGAAGCAGGAAATGTTGAAGACAGAATGAAGAAGCCCATCACAGTTTCTCGGCTGTCTGTCCTGCATTGCATCCTAGCTGTGGGTGGACATGGGAATAGTGTTACCAGCCATGTTTGAGGGATTCGTTCATTAGGTACTGCTGCATCCGACACAGTAGAACATCTGTAGATAGTGAGAACCCCTTACTGTGTACAGCTGTAGAGGAGCCAGGAATTCATCTCTCCTTCCACAGAAGGATTCAGTGCTTCTGAGAAAACCTGTGCTGACCTACATTTTCTATGCATGGCTTGGCATGAGATCATGGAATCCACTGGATGCTTGAATCCCATGAGCAAGCTCAGACAATAGCATCCCCACCTGCAATTAAAGATGTGGAGGGAGGGCAAGGGACTCCAGGTCTTCCCTTCTGTGCCAAGGTTTCGGCTCTTCCCTTAGTTAGCAGGAAGCCCTCTGGGGATGGAGGAGCCTCAAGAAGGAATCTGAAATGCTGAGTGGTGTGTTACCCTTCCTGGGAAGACAAGTTCTGTAGCAGTCACTGAGGCCAATGACACAAGTCCAAAGTGGTGAAAGAATGAGCTTATGGGAGTCGCAGTAGGGAGAAATGCAGACAGATGGATGGAGGTCATTTATAAGAGCACCAAGTGACTCAAAACTTCATCACTGAAAAGTCCCACCCAAGCTTGGATAACGTCTCACACAAACACAACCTCACTGGTGTTCTGCCCCTTCCAACCAGTGTCTTCCATCTCCTGTCTATTTTAGCACCATCCTTGGAGAACAAGACAGGAGTGGTAGCTAGCATCTCAGGTAGGGGCCCATGGACAGCCACATTTGTTTGTGTGTTTGAACTAGTGAATATTAACATTCCCGACACTGACACTGTAGACCCAATGCAATGGTGAGTTGGCATTGCCAACATAACTAGATTTAGAATCATCAGGAAGGTGAAGGACACTTCTGGTGGTGTGTTACCCTTCCTGGGAAGACAACTTCTGGGAGAACGTAGGATCTGTGCAAGGGTTTACTACTTTCTGGTTCCTGATCCACCAAAAGGTGAATGCGATGAAGCTTTATGTTCCCGTCACTACAGATTAGAGAAGGCCCCCCAACATCGACTGCACCCTCAAACCCTGAGCTGAAATAAACCCTTCCTCCCTTTGTCCACAACTGTGAGGAAAACGACATCTTGTGCTTTCACTATATTCTCTGGTTTATTCTGTCACCGTGACTGTGGAGCCGGGTGTCCTGTGCATGTCTACAGCCTCTCTACTCAAGAGGGCTCCTGATACCTAGGGGAGACAGCCTCATTATGACACAAAGGCGGTTGGACACAGGTGCCTCTGGCTTCTTTCTCATCTCTAGCACTTGGAAGGCTTGTAAAAAAAAAATTCAGTGACTTGAAACTATAAAACCTGGATCTTCTTCATACCATAGACTGTACTCATCAGACAGATGTTCCAAGATTCCCAGTGGATGCCCCAAACCTTGAATGCTACCAAACCCTTACATACCAGGTTTCCCTCTATATATACACACATGTACAAAGCTTAAATAGAACAGTACTATCGCCCATTCATGAAACTTACATTAATATGACCCCAGTCTCTTGAAAGAGATAAGACAATATCGGGATGATGAGGACTGCAGACTTGTAAATGAGACAGACCACTGGGCAGCTCCTTCTTTAATTCTTGTGTTTGATTCCTGTGCCTCATGAGAAAAACCGTCATCATCTTTGTTTTACAAAACTGAATGTACCTGCTGCCTGTAACATAATGTTTTAAAGAGTATCTTGTGGCGTGACTCACCTGGCTAATTAACATATATAGTGTGCCTTGTGTTGCTTTCTATTTGTGGCGAGAACATGTAACACACGGGTTCCTTAGCATTTTCCAAGAACACATTACAGAGCTGGGTATGACTCCATGGCAAAACATTTGCTTAGCGTATTCTTAGTTCCAGGGTCAAGAACTGAGAACAGAATGTTGTCCAGGTAAGGTAGTACAAACCCACTAAAGGAGGGCTCCTTCTGGTTACAAGGGGGGCATCTCTGGCCTGCGTGGAGACCTAACATTTCGGTTAGCCTGTGTCAATCACCTAGCCAAGGGACCACCCTTCAGGAAGGCCATGTCACCCCTGGGATTCCCAAGATCCCACCCCTAGCTGCATGTCGCTTTATAAGTCTATCTGCTTTCTGAATCATTCAGAAAATCCTAGCTTCCCCTCCTCATTTCTGTCTCATGTCTTAGGATGCTTTGCCAGCACTTTGGGCTTCTTCAACATTGTGGTCTGCCTTACTCTTTTTCTAAAGCCTCCCTCTCTGCCATGTGGCTGCTTGTCCACATGGCCAACCGTGGTTTTCCCTTTCTCTCCTCAAGTCTTCTCCTCTCTGAAGATGCAGAGGTGACAGCTTGCCTGCTCGAAAGGGATGCTCTCTTAAACCCTGGTAAAACTGTCTCAAAGCCGTATGTGTTCATCCATTCTTAAAGTTTTAAAGGTTTTGAAAACCATGCGCAGGGCTATTTTGCCTGGATCTGTGTCTCTGTCTCACTTCAGCGTTTGGTACGCACAGGGGCTAGAAGAGGGGTCAGAGCCCTTGGAATCTGAGTTACAGACAGTTGTGAGCCATTATACACGTACTGAGACTCAAACCTGGATCCTCAGCTCCCAGTGCTCTTAACCACAGAGCCACTTCCTCGGCCCCCTTTTAAATTATTTTATTAAAGAGACTAAACGCCCCAAAGTACCATCTGGTAACCAAAGAGAGGCTTCCCAAATGCCAGTAACAATAGTTGGACACACCATACTCCTTACCACAGTCTTCGAGTTACCATGCGCAACGGTTCTGTTCACATGTTCACATGTAAGATTTCCATACTCGCCACTGATTTTCTGAACATCGGTGAACTCTAAGGGTATTCCTGAATGTAGTCTGGGAGAAACCGAGTCATCATTACACTTTGACTTTATAATAAGAAATCAAACTTCTGGGGCACCTGCTCTGCAGGACCATCGTCCATCTCCGATTTATAATACTGTTGTCCATAAGATGGGGCCAAAGAGCCACAAAGCGTAACACCCCTCTGGAAGAACCAGGCTGCTTCAAGGGCTAAATCCCTCCATTTTCTGGAAAAAAAAAAATGTGACAGAGATGGGGTGGGGCGGGGTGGGGGACCCCTGAACTTGGCTCCCGTGGGTCTGTCTGTCTTTCCTGTTTCTACCACCCAACTGACAGTCCACAAGGGTGAAAATGGATACGGAAACTGTTTCACCTGGAAGGATTTCTGCCAATTTTTTAAACACAGAGAACCACAGAGAAAGTAAACGAAGAGGCTCCAATGCGCGAACAACTGTCAGTGGTATTTACGAGGGAATAAAGCTCCGGCCATCACAAAAACCCAGATTGCCAGAGCTCTTGATCGCCGGTTTTAATCAAAATGCAGCCAGCTGCCTGTGTTTAATGTTAATTGTGGAGTTCTGTATCTCAGCCAATCACTGCACTTCTGAGCTGGCACCGTGACAAAAACAAGCCAGACACCAAATTCTTATCCTGACTCATTTGGCTGAGGTGGGGTAGGGTGGGGTGGGGAGGGGTGGGGTGTAAATCACTTACAGGTCTGGTCAGTGTTGGTATGAAGGACTTAGCTGGTTTTGTAATGCTAAACAACCTCTATGCCTGACATTTTCTTTCCGTCTTCAAGATGCACCTGCAGTGCAGTTAGAAACCTACAGAACCCGCAGTTCGCACTTCCTGCTACCAAAAGGCCATGTAGCATCTTCGTGAGATAATGTTTTTATGTTGGGGTCCACTATTGCCCAGAGAAGCTGCTTTGCTTTGTAGCTTCCTCTACTCCCTGACCAGTGCCCTGGGTTGTAATTTAGAGAAGTTTCCCTTTTCTCTCAGATTGCTTAACACTCCAAGCACCCAGCCAATCCCCACCCCCACCCCCACCCCCACCCAGCGGGAGGGGTACCTCTGGTCTGGAAGGTAAGCAATGCAGATGAGCTGGAGTGAATGGAAATGTCCAGCAAGAAAAATAGAACCCCTTTCCAACTTCCCACAGTCCTGTCCTCTCTCCTCATCTCCATAAATGGTTGGTGAAATAGATGTCTTCCTGACAGTCTCTAAAGGAGCTGCGGGTTTCTAGAGTTACCTCAGGCACGTGGTGAGTGCACAACGAAACCTTCTACAGCCTTGAGCCGGACTCAAAGAGATCTGACAATGCAAAGACAGTGTCAGTGATTGGCCGCGATGCTTAGCAACTAGTTTGTCCCTCTCTGGTCTTTTACATATAGACTGTAGTTAATATTTAAACAAATGTAAGCAGACCCACGGGTTGATTAAATTAAGTCTTCTCCAGCTCGATTTACATAACTTGCAGTAATCAGAACGGGGAGAGAGAGAAAGTGGAACTGGGCAGAGAGGTACACTTTGCAGTCGTTTGGAATCAGGAGTAATTGCAGCGAGCTTCTAAGTTCTGCTGTTATTGAAGGAAGGCCCAATTGGCTGAGGCTAACTGTAATCTCAAAATATTAACAGATGTGAGTTGCTGAGCTGGCAAGTTAAAGTCTTAGATAAACAAGCAGGAAAATTATAAACAAGAAGAAAGAAAAGCTGGGTTAAAGACCTGAAAACCTCATGGAGATTCACCGTGCCACTGGGTTCTAGCCTAGCCCCCGGAAGTACATTCATTTAGCCAGTGCTAACTTTGTTTTACCGC
The DNA here is from genome assembly GCF_000001635.26 of Mus musculus. Taxonomy (NCBI): domain Eukaryota; kingdom Metazoa; phylum Chordata; class Mammalia; order Rodentia; family Muridae; genus Mus; species Mus musculus. The sequence continues at coordinate 60,480,827 of NC_000079.6, forward strand.
AGAAGCCGACTCTCTTTAAGACAACCCCCATCACTCCAACCCTGCCTGCATGCCTTTATACAGGACTAATCCACCATACAGGGCAACATCAGACGCCCTGCTGTCTCTTTGCAAATTGGACAGCAGCACACACCTCAGTTGTCTTAAATTGTACCTTTCCAAGCTGTTCCCTGATCACCTGCGGTCTCAGGGACAAGAAAGAAAAGAAGCCACGTGGCGGGCACAGTGCCACTGCCGGCTACTTCATCCCCCCACCCCCAGCTCACAGCGCCCGCGCGCCTCCACTACTTCCCAGGAGTTTCTCAGAAACGGAAACAAAATTAGCCCTAAATGAAGCACCTTGACTGGAGCAAAGAAACAAAGGCCAAAGGTGGAAAGCAGGAAGGATGAAAGCAGCGACTTCACCGGCCTTGGACGGGTTCAGTAGGAGTTTGAGGTTAAGTAGACGTGGATAGTTGATGCAAAAGCTGCTGCACAGTCTTCTCGGTCCTGCAACATTCCGGTCTCCCAGCAACCCCCAGGGGGGCAGCCTTCTCCTCTACAGCTCCTTTACCGCAGGAAAGGGAAGTCTTTCTTAAGGCAGTGGCCAAGAGTTGTGCAAATTGATTTTATAGGTTACCTATCAAAAACTAAAGTTAAGATATTCGACTTTAAGCCAAGCCTAGCTACACAGATCTTTTTCCCCCTCTTTGAATTTTCGAGACAGGGTTTCTCTGTATAGCCCTGGCTGTCCTGGAGCTCACTTTGTAGACCAGGCTGGCCTCGAACTCAGAAATCCGCCTCCCTCTGCCTCCCGAATGCTGGGATTAACACAGATCTTTAATCCCAGCATTTAAGAGAGGAAAGCCGGAGAACCAAGAGCAAGCTGTCAGGGACCTGCGCCCACGTGGGTGCCTCATAATCATTTGTAACTTCGGGGATCCACTGCCTCAGGCTTCGGAAGGCGCCTGCTCTCCTCTCTCTCTCTCTCTCTCTCTCTCTCTCTCTCTCTCTCTCCCTCAGCTCACTGTCCAGGAGGTAAAAAATGATTTGTCAAAATTAGAGCAAAGAAAGAGCTGAAGGGTACTGTAGATCATTAGGTTGAAAACAGGCACACACACACACACACACACACACTGAATTAAAAGTAAAAGGAGTCTTTTCTAAAAGAAAAAACAAGTTCAAGGTCAATTTTATATTTAAAAATTAAAACTTAAAATAATAAGCAACAGGCCTGGAGAAAGGTTGAGCCCTTATTCTTGCAGAGGGCCCAGGTCCAATTCCAATCACCCACGTGATAGCTCCCAACCATAACCATCCATAGCTCTGGTCTCACCCTCTTCTGGCCTCCTCGGGTACTGTATGCACGTGGTGCGCAGGCATATGTGAATGCAAACACTCATACCCATAAAAATAAAATAATCTAAGCAGAAAAACATTTGAGTAAGAAGCAGTAAGTTGGTCCTAGTTTGCATCTCTGTTGCTGTCATAAAACATTGACCAGGAGCATTGTGAGGGGTGCGGAGGACCGGGATATATTTCATTTGCAGCTCACAGTTTATCACCCACCAGGCCGTTTCTGCATCTCCCTGTATTCTCTTTATGCAACTTCTATCTCTCTGTTTATCAATGGAACTTGCCCATGTGGCAGCAACAGAATTTGCATCTGTCATTAGTTCTAACAATAAGCTATTAATGCAAAATTAATTCTATAGTTTGGTCTTCAGGAATGCCTGTGAGTGAGGGGGTTGGGGGCATGGCCGTCGGGGTTACTGTGCTATCAACACTTGGTCCACATTCCTTAAGCCTTCTTTGTTCTGTTTTGGTATGTCTTCCAAAGCAGAAGCCCACCTTCCATCTCCCTTCAGGAAACTCTTAAAAATGTTTCTCTTCTCAAATTTGTCCCCTGCAGCTGCTGGAGAAGAACCAGTGTCCAGCCCTCTTCTCTAGAAAACACATTTCAGCCTTAAAGTTTATGCTAGGCATGAAGGCCTGTGTGGCAGGGCCCTTGGGACAGCCATGCTCATGGGAGCTCTCAGAGGGTCCTCTTTATGCGCTTATACAAAGCTTCTGTCTCCTGGGAACTTCCAAGCACTCTCATCCACCCTCCTTGGAAGTTCAGCTTAGGATCTTGTCCCTGAGAAATCCCTTCAGCGTTCTTCTCGGCTCTTGACACACCAAAGACTACATGGTGTAGCCACAAGAGGCTGCCCCACCTTGGTACCAGTCTGCATGAGCATCAATAGATGCTGTGGTAACCCTCTGCTTTGAGGGTGGGTTGTTATGGGGCCTCAGCCTTTACTATTAACTATACACTAGTGTTTGCATACCTAGTAGGGAGTTCCAGTTCTCACTCCTCTGCCACACAAACTAATTTTGTACATGGATAAAGGGAACACAGACCCCTGCATAGATTTCATGAGGCTCCGGGATAAGGGGATAGAGAAAGAAGAACTATGTTTGAGACCCAGCTTGGGGGTTGCTGACAGGCTGGTTCTATGTATGTCTGGAGAAAAAAACATAAAAAGGAATGAAAATTAGTTAAAGGAGCTGGGAATGGCTAGCTGTGAAGAGTGCTCGCTGTTCTTCAGAAGAGCTGACTCCCCAGCACCCATATCTGAAGGCACACACATCTGTAACTCCAGCTTCGAAGGAGCTGCACACACACACACATAAATAAATAAATACATACATAAATGGTTATTAAATTAATAAAATTTATTTTAAAATATACAACTCAGTATTAACATTCTCTAAGTCATCAAAATAATTTATAATAGTTAAATGCCTCTTAAATATACATGATATCATCTGAAGCTAAAAGTAATATGCACTCTACCAGTTTTTTAAGTCTATTTGGAATATTAAACATGATAGAAGTAGAAAAAAAAATCTCTTATGAAGTCCTTTATGAAAGGAAATTGTGACAGGTTCCTGATTGGACAGAATCCATTCCATCTCTAAGGGGGAATACGCAGTGTAACTGTGGCTTCATAGAATGACCTGGGTAGTGTTCTTTCTGTTTCTATTTTGTGGAATAGTATGAAGAGTATTGGTATTAGGTCTTCTTTGAAGATCAGATAGAACTCTGCACTAAACCCATCTGGTCCTGGGCTTTTTTTTTTTTGGTTGGAAGACTTAATGACTGTTTCTATTATGAAATAATTTTAAAAGACTAAAGGAGATGTAAAATTTTTGTAGCATTATAACAGTCCTGTGGCATTCTTAACACCAGAGAAAAAGAAAAACCTCAAAAATGACCCAAGACTTCCAGTCTAAGAGCTGGCAGTGGTCAGAGCTAATTGGGTGGAGAGGTGAGTTTGTGTAGTGTCAGGGGCCACATGTACTCTCCTGGCAACCAAGGGGCAAATGAAAACAGGGATGCAGATGAAGAGGAATCTAGGACTTGGGTGCTTCTGAACTCCCCAAGTACAGATGCACAGGACCATGGCTACACCAAGCACTCTGAGAAGATCCCAAGCAAGGGACAGATGTGAGAGGACAGTTGTCCCTCTTTTTACAAGGAGTTAGTTGTGAGACCTGGGGGGATAAAACTGGAGGCTGCACCCAAGCTTTTCCTGTCCTGAGCCCTGCAAGCCAGTTCTGGGCAGCTTAGAACACCTCACATGGTGTGAATGTGAATCATGCAGGTGTGAGACACAATGACATGGTTTAGGAAGGCGGTTGGGTTGGTATGGTACCTGACGTGAAAGCATGAGAGTCTGAGTTCAGATTGCGGCACCAATGTCAGGGCCAGGCACAAGTCTGCGGCACAGTGCTGGTGTGGAACCACACGGGTAGGACAGGAAGGGTCCTGAAGCTCAGTGGCCAGCCAAACTTCGCAAACAGACGAGCTCCAGATTCCCTGAGACACCTTGTCTCAGAAAGTAAGGTGGGAATCATGGAGGGAGGCACCTCACATCTACCCCTGGCCTCCACCCTTATGCATCCACACATGTGCACACAAGTATCAAACCACACACACATGACTTCCCAGGGTGGCAAAAACCTGTGTGTTTGCAGCACAGATAGCTATGCCTTTCACACCATGCTTGGCTGAATCTGTGAATGCAGAACTCATGGAGAGGGAGCCAGCTGTCAGAGCAGGTATGATGGCTGCAGCAGGAGCAGCCAAGGCCGTGCAGACTGCCGAGGAGGGCAAGGTCTGCTCAGGGCATGGCTGGTCTGCAGGGCATGTTTGGCCTGTTGAGGGCATGTCTGGTCTGCTCAGGGCATGGCTGACTATTGCCAGCCTTTTAGCTTTAAGCCACTTGTCTTCGCTCAGGTTCTCATCTTTGGGCCGACCTTTTATTCTCTGCTCACTCCATAACCCCTTTTAGATTTCTCACAGCTACCTGTTGTCTGCATCCCACTCAGAATGCCTTCTTCCTTACCCCCTCTGTCCCTGAGCCCAAACTGGAGCAGGCCCTGTCCATTCCTTCTAATCTGGGTAGTCCTAATGGAGTAGCTTGTGAGCAGACACAGGGCTAGTGCTGTTTCTAGTAACAGACACCTACCCTTCCCGGTAGAGGGAAGGGGAAACTTGCACAGATTTACTTACATGCTGCTTCTGGGTGAATGGGGTGCTCAGGAATACTCTTCTGTCCGCTGCATTCAAAGTAGTCATTTGCTCAGAGTGGCTTGTTTTAAGTGGCACGTATTGCTGCTGTGTGGCATCAATGCCGTTTAATTGTGTGCTGCATTGTGACTGAAGAGGTATTGTGCAGGGTGATGCTATGAGGAAATCATGGAAACCCTTAGATGTGTGGGTTAGGGGAGATCCTCCGGCCCCCCAGAGTTATGCTCTCTGGAAGTAGTTCCTGAGTAAAGGACTGTAACTTGAGTTTAGCCCCAGCCCAGCCCTCTCTGCTTCTGGTCTGGTCACTTGATGGTTGTAGCCAGAGTGCCCACCCACCATGAGGTGAATCGGCCCAAGGAAAGTCACAAATCCCTGTCCTCCAAACTACTCGGTAAGTGTACGTTTTCTCCTTCAACCTTAGCAGCCTCATGCGTTCCACGGCAATGACAACACGCTAACTAACACTCTTCTGTGTGCTGTGGAAGGTATCCTGTCTGCAGCCTTGGCCAGCCCAGAGAAAACAGAACTGAGAAGGGTCTGGTGACCTGTTCCCAGCAGCATCAGCAGCCTGTCCTCTCAGAACAGGGGTGTAGTCCTCTCAGAACAGGGGTGTAGGCAGACACTATGCTGCTTCTCTGTGCTTTGGATCCTGGGGGGTGGGTGGAGGGGTCTCAGTTTTGGGTTTTTTGTTTTTTTTTTTTTAACAAGAGAAGCTCTGAGTTCCGTTCTAGAAAGTCACCAGCTTGGCTGTCATTCTTGGGTTGTGTGTTTGGCCAATAACTTAGGCTACACTTGGCCAGCACAGCTCAACCTTTCCTGGAATCTTGTCTTTATCTAGAAGCCAGCAGGACTCCTGGCAGGCATGCAGTATGCATTGGACAAGGCAGATGAAATTGCCTAAGTTTGTCAACAATCCAAGGCTTGCATGGTTGGGGACAGAGGGAGCTGCTGGCTCAGCAGGATGGGTGAACAAGAGTAGGGAAACCTTCCTCACTGCAAGCCTGAGCCCCAGGAGGGCTGAGATGAACTAGACCTGACAAGCACTCAGGTCATGTCTGGACTTGCACAGATGGAATTTTAAGCACATAAAACACTGGAGCGCTGGTGCCAGGAAGCTAGCTTTCATAGCAGAGTTCCATGGGTCCCGCAGCAAAAACAGGAACCCATGAGCCCCGTGCCTCAGCAAAACAATGCCTACCTGTTTCGGCAGCCAGGAAGATGAGGCTCCTTAGAAAACAGCTATGGGGAATGCCAGGGCGGGAGGGCAGGAGTGGGTGGGTGGGGGAGCACCCTAATAGAGGTGGGGAGGGTAGAATAGGGGGTTTCCGAAGGGGAGACCTGGAAAGGGGAAAACATTTGAAATGTAAATAAAGTAAATATCCAATCCACGCCCCCCCCCAAAAAAAAACAGCTATGGAAGCTTTGTGCTGGACAGGAGCATGAAAATAGGAACAGGGACTGACAGGCTGTGTGTGTGTGTGTGTGTGTGTGTGTGTGTGTGTGTGTGTGTGTGTGTACAGGAACCTATACCTATGTGGATACTATAAAGAACACCGGTGTCTTCCTCAGTCATCCTTTCCTATATGCATATAGTATATATTTTTAATTATGTGAAGAAAGGGACAGCCGTATGTGCACACAAGTGCAATGCCTAAAGAGTCCAGAAGAGGACACCAGCGTCCCCTGGAGCTGGAGTTACAGGAGGTTGTGGGCTGACATTTGGTGCTGAGAACTGAAGCAGGATCAACGCTCTTAAATGCTGAGTCCTGGACCTTACTTTCTTAGGCAGAGTTTCTCACTGAACCTGTAACTCACCAGTTTAGCTTTCTGGTTAGCCATTGAGCCCGGGGAAGCCCAGCCTTGCTGGTCCTGCCAGGTCTTGCCAGGTCCTGGTTTGTGCTCTGCCAAATTTTAACTGCGTACAAGAGAGGATTTTTCACTATATTTGTTATACTTGCAAAAACATGAATGCTTTGGGGGATCCCTCTGTCTTCCCTGCTGCTAGCTCTTACCTTCCTGTGGTGGAGACTAGAGATTTCTCTGCGCATTCCTCAGCATTGGCTACAGAAGGGAAGGGAAGAGGCCGAGGGTAACAGGGACCATTGAAGAACCATTTCAGTTAATACTTACGTGATGCTTTGAAAATGTTTCAGAAAGAGTCTAAAAGGCTGCTTGAAGAATCCCAAGTCAATGATCATGCCAGTGTGTGTGATGGTTCATGTTGGTTGTGTCCTGAACAGAATCTACAACCGACAGAGAGCCGGGCCTGTGATCGTGCCTGTCGGGGATAACCTTGACTACATTAACTGAGATAGAAAGACTTGCCCACTGTGGGCAGCGTTATTCCCTGGCTGGGACCCTGGACTGTTCATCCCTCTCTACCTCCTGATTGTAGAGATGATGTTACCGGCTGCTTCAAAATCTGCCTGAGTTTCTCTCGTAATAGACCAGCACAAACCTGTCGGAACTGCTTAACAGGGACAGCAAAGGAAACTGAAACACAGGCCAGTGAGAAGACTCTTCATGTGCTCCGTCTCAGCACAATAGAACCTTCCAGAAGGCCGCTGTGCCAACTGGCTAGCATCCGGAAGGTGCTTCACGTGTAGTCTTCTGTGTCAGGGATGGTTTGACAAGGGAGTACCACTCACCTTGATGTCCTGTCGTGAAGAAGTGGCTCCGTGTGGGGAGGCTGTCAATTGTACCTGGCCTAGGCCACAGACCCTACAATATGACAAAGAGTGAATTACAACTAGTTTATAAAAGAAACCAGACTGGAAAACTCTCCCCACCCAGGCTGCCAGATAGCAGAGCACATGCTAAAACTAGAGTGCACTGTGCTAACGAGCCACAAGCTGGGGATGCTGGGATATAAAAGTCCCAAGCATTTCTATAGTGCTTGTCTTGGAACTGCTGATGTTTCTCCCTGCTTTGGCCCGCTTCCCTCTTTGGACAGAATCTACTAGCAACAGAGAGCTAGGCTCTCTCCTCCCCTTAGTAAGCTTCTGCTTCTACCACTATTCATGTGTTTCTGTCCAGGTCTTTGTCCCTGGGAACACAGGAACCCTGAATCACAGTGAGTTCCCAGGGACTCGGGTTCCCACTCACACAGACAGCGGTGCAGCCAGGCTCCTTCTTCCCTCAGCCAGACGCCACTGACTCTCTTCCTCTTCGCATTAGGAGTTACTATTTTGAAGAAAATCAAACTTATGCTTGTTGGCCAAGTGCCCAGCCTACGCTAACCTTGAATCCATAGGTTGACCCTACTTTAACCCTGGTTAAGTTGCTTCAACTCTGTCTTCCCCTCCAAATATGGTTGCTAAGGTCTGCTCTGTGGACTCAATCCAAGCAGTAAATACAGCGCTGGCTCCTCTCCCCCACGCAGATGGGAGAGGACGCATGGGTTGCTCTGTCAGACCAATGACTCTTAAATTAACCACTCGACAACTGCTGCCCTACTTTAAGTGGAACGCTGCCATCCACCCACACCGTCAACCCTCTGAGGGCAAGCTCAAACCATAGCAAAAGCTCATGAACCAAGAAACGGTGCCTAGTTCCTTTCCCAAAGCTAAGAAAAGGAAAAGAAAAGAAAGAAAGGAAGAAATTACAGGCTTTCTTCCCCCTCCCGCACTTCACAGACTGCACAATGCAGCTCCTCTCCCTCCCTGCTCTTCCAGCTGGGCCCCTGCCTCTGCCCAGGTCTTTGTTTGAGATGTTTCTCATTTTCCCCAAATTGTACCATGTGATACAGTGGGAGAGCAAGAGTGCGGTCCTTTACATCATATTAAATGCCCAGAACAATCTAGAAGACTTAAATTACATGAAAAAGGGATGACCCCAAAAATGCCTAGCCCTGCTTCTACGGAAGGATTTAGGTAGGGACTTCCCTCCAGGGTCTGTCTCATCCTGCAGCACACTGCAGACCAAGGGAGGCTGCGTACAGACTGTGCAGACACCCGGGGGACGGGGGACGGGGCCTCCGGGCACTGGAGGATTTGGTTATACAGAAGCGATTTGTCAGCACCCAAAGCCATCTTTCAGTATCTACCACAAGAGATTCCCCCTAAAGCTATTACACCATTGCCTGGTTATAGATACTAACTTTCTTCCTGGTATTTGGGTAGCCCACATCCCTGAGGGGAGGCGTAGCACCTCACCAACTTCGCATCCTTTATCCCTGCACAGGGCCTGGTGCACTGTGAGCATGCCAACACACTGCACCTTCTCACAATGTTCGCCTGAGGGTGGAGGGGCTGAGCATGGCTGACAGAGAGGATCTCCCACCAGGGAGACTGGGCTTCCTCCTGCCTTAATACTGCATCTTGGTTCTCAACTTCAACTGCTTTGTGTTCCCAAGATGGAATCCTGTTTGAGCACCACCCATCAGTGAGCCCCAGGAACTGCCTGTCCCCATCTTCCAGGCACTCTTTCCACTGCTCCAGATATTTTCAAATGGGTTCTGAGAATTGAACTCAACCTGCTCTCCAAACATTTCCAAATTCCTTCTGTAAACCAGTTTCGAAAGGCTTCTTCATTGTGGCTATCGAAGGCATAAATGTCTCCACACCCGTTTCCTGTGTCAGGTGTGGCTCGTAGCTGGAGCTATAGACATTGTCAGCTACCATATGGGAACTGGTCATGGAAACCCAGGTCCTCCACAAGAACAGTGACTGTTTGTAGTCACTGAACCCTCTCTCCAGTCCTCACATATACAGCATTCTTCAGGGCAAGAGACAATGACCTTGGAGGTAGCTAGAGGTCAGTACACACACTGGGCTTTCTTGGGTTCAACCATCACCCTGGTTTTACCTTCCAAATAGATGACTCCTAGAGACTTCCCGTATCACCACCTGAAGCTTTGCGTAGCCCTCATGGCTGAGATGGGGGCAACACCCCAGTAAGACCAGAAGGTAGAAGCGAACTGCTCATGAGTGTTACGGTCTGATGGGAATGGTGTGGTTTGGACCAGTTAACACCTTCCCTCCTATTTTGTTTCTGCCTTCTAATCAGGAGTTGTCTACGTGAAGCCACGTCTGCCACTATAAGCCAAAAACATGTAACTCATCTTATTTCATGAGTTCGTAACTAGAAAAAAAAATTTTTTTTTTTTTTTTGCCATAGGAATGAATTGTGCCTAGAGTCGCACCCACATCTGATTTAGGTGAAATGCAGAATTTCAAACTTTAAAGTTTCCAAATGGTCAGGCGTTGACACGGGAATTAACTAGGACTTTTGAAAATTGTTGGAATAGATGGAGTGTCTTTGGCTTTCAAGCACATGAATTCGGTGGTGAGGAGGATGGAATATCAGAGACTAAATAAATATCCCCTACTCCTTGTAATTTGTGTGTCAGAGACTCAGCTCCCAATAGGATGGCATAGGAAGGGGTATATTTAAAGGAACCCGAAATCCCCCATTATGGCATATGTGTTTCAATGAAAATTATTCTCATTTGTCTCTGTGACCAGTGCTTAACTGAGCAACTAAATGGGAGAGAGGAATTGGCTCAATGTTTAAAAGACTATCACTCCACTGTGGCAGCAAAGCTCTGGCAGGTAGGCTGTCTCCATCCCTGGCAGCAGGGGCTTGTGCTGCGGCTAATTGCATTCTGGTAGCTCGATCGGGAAGCAGAGAGTGAGAAGGCCGTATCTTTAAGGCCTGACCCCAGTAACCTACTCCTGCCACTGGACCATAATCCCTAAGACTCTACAGCTAAAACCCACCAGCCGGCAATGGAGGGTTCAGACACATGCGCCTGTGGGAGTCTTCATGAGAAGAAGGAATAAGGCAAGGGCACTTCCTTCAGCATGCAAGGACACGATGGAAAGGGGGCCACATGTAAGCAGCATAGAAGCTCCCACTGCCGAGCTAGATCCTTAAGCAGCTTGATTGTGAACGAAGACTAATAAATATCTGTTACTATTCCACTTATTTTATGGTGTTCATTCGTTATGCTCACCTGGGATGAACACAGCTATAGACAGTAACACACAGAAAAATCTCTATCGGAGTGGCTGTAAACCGCCTAAGCAATGTTCTTCCCATTTCAATGGGTTCTACATCTCCCTGAACAGCTTCCTGACTCCTAGCCCAGTGATGTGTGTCTGTGTGCATGCTATAACCCATGCATTGATTGTGAGATTCAAACTAGCAAAACTTCAAGAGGCAACTCTATTTATATTTTCAAAATGGATTTAAAAAAAAATAGGTTAAGGCTTAAGAGCACTTTCTCTTTTGGGGAATTGGAGGGGAAAAAATCTATCTTTACTTTGAAAAGTCCAATACAAAGAAAGTTGCATAGGGGGAGTCAGGGCATCTGCTCCTGTTGAATGACGCATCAGTAAGCTCTCAGTGTCAGTTTGTTTAAATAACTAAGAACTAACTGAAAAGAAAATGAATATTCTGGATTTAGTGGGGTTTGTGAAAAGTTGGGAACAAAGTTGAGTCAGCCCACAGCCACTTCTTGGTCTCCATCGATCTGCTGATCCACAAAGTTGCTGGACAGTCACGTGTGTCTTTCTCATTTCCTCAAGGCAGAAGTCACAGTGTGACAGGTCAAACCACTTTCCCTGTGCACGGCCAGGGAAAGAGACGCATATCCATTTTCTTCAAGAATTTCTAAGAAAGTTCAAAATTGTTGTAGCAAATGCCTGTCCTTCTCCCAGTTTCCACAGGAAAAGTCACCAGCGCTAAATCGACGAGACTTGTGTCACTTCGAGTTTCAAGCTCCAGGACTCTTACCTAACAATGTATGACACCTGTCAGCTCACCAGACAAACAGTCCGAGTGACGGACGGCACAGACGTGGCAGGGGAGAGCCTGTGCAGGAGGGAGGAGGATGTGTGCAGGGAGGAAAGAGAACTCTGTGCTTCGTAAGCAAGCGGGCTATGTGAGAGAGACAACCACAGAAGTATCTAGAACTGTCTCACACCCATTAAATACTCAACTTCCTTTAAAATGCTCAGTGAGGATTGTCGGGATGGCCAAGTCCTGATGCTTTGCAAGAGCAACGAATGCTCTTAACCATCGAGCCATCTCTTCAGCCTCTACGACTGTCATGATCTATTGATGGATTGTTCCTTTTGAAAACATGTATTGGCTTTTCTTATCTCCTCTGACTAATTTTAGCCTAAAGTTTCCGATGTCTGTTCAAGCAGTGCCTTGTTTTTAAGCTTCTGCTTTTTTTGATACATTGACTCTGTCCTTTCTGTCTGTGAATGTCGTTTGACAAAGGTGAGGTGTGCTTCCTGGAGACATCAAATAGATGGATGTGTCTTATAATTCTGTCACTTAGTCTGTGCCTTTAATTCGAGAGTTGGGACAACTTACATCTAGGGTTATTTAGGGAGATTTGTGGATCCCTAAAATGTTGTTGGTAGTTTTTACAGTTGGGAGTTGTTCCTTCCTTCCTTTTGTTCATAATAACGATTTGCTGACGTGCTGTGTGAGACATGGTGGGCTCTTTTCTAATACTGTATTTCTCATCTCTCTCATATGCTTTCTTTTTTAAATGATTTCTTTATTTTTTTGTATTTGAGTATACTAGAGCTGTCTTCAGACACTCCAGAAGAGGGCATTGGATCCCATTACAGAGGGTTGTGAGCCACCATGTGGTTGCTGGGAATTGAACTCAGGACCTCAAGAAGAGCAGTTAGTACTCTTAACCACAGAGCCATCTCTCCAGCCCCTCTGGTACGCTTTCCTGACTGAATTACCATGGCTTCTGGTACCTGCTCCCATTTCTGCACACACTGCCCTTCACTACCTCATCTGCTTCTTACAAGCTCCAGTTTTTAAAATGTTTCGTCCAATTGCCACAATATTTCAATTAGAAAGAAGTACCCATCCTTGTCTCCCACCCCGTCATAGCCTAAACTCGGGCACCTCCATCTCCACTGGGTCTCAGAAGCCTTCTAATCCAAATGTGTTCTTAACTCCTGCAATTCAAATGCAAACAGTGAATAACCAATAAATATCGAGTCCAAGACAAGCTGGCAAAGGCTCTGGAGGTTCCGTTCCCTCTAACTTTATGAAGGAGGTGACTCTAACTCAGGGGCCTTGTTTTCTCCACACGCTCAGCCTATTTTCTTTGTAAAGAAAAAATAAGTAAAATGAATGGAATTAAACAGCAATGATTTTGTCATTGTTCAATTCCCTAATCTTTTTAAATTTTTATTTTAATAACAATAGAAAGGGTTAGAACTTACACTTTACTTGAATTCAAAACACACAAACCAGTACTTCCCAGAGCGAAGAATACCTTCAGTTATCTCTTGTCTTAATGCTTAGAACATTTTGTTAGCAATGCCTCCCATTCTCTCCAGACCAAGTAAGGAGCCAGCCTCCAGGGGGATGGGGGTTTCACTGTTAGCTCCAATGCTTGCCTCTACCCGCTCCATCGCTCTGTCCCCACAGCTATTCCTGCTGCTCAATAAACAGCAGCAGAAAAACAAGCTCCCCTTTTGTCGACTTCTACAAAAATCAATAAGAAAGCAATCTGAACGAGGTATGATTTTAATCAGTCCTGCCTCAGGCATTAGTGTGCTGGTAACACCGGGGTCAGAGAGACAGAATCTGCTCAGGACACACTCGCCTTGAGCTTGTGCTCTTGGGACACACAATTAAACAGCTAGGAGAACCAAAATAAGGTCAAGGGTGTGTCCTCCACAGGGAGGCATGGACCTGTAAACTCAGCAGTGTGTGAGACGGGTTGGGCTCAGAGCTTGCTCAGTCTGGGCAAGAGGTACCCAAAGCATAAGTTAACTCACTGTGTCAAGTGTTTGAAATTTACCCAGATGTGGAAGAGTAGGGAAAGCCAGGCTTGGCCCTGGTGACACAGACAATTGACCTTTGAGTCACTTTGGATAAACCAGGTGCACAAAAGTAGCTTTTTTCTCTCTTTTTTTTTATTACGTATTTTCTTCAATTACATTTCCAATGCTATCCCAAAAGTCCCCCACCCCCCCCCACTCCCCTACCCACCCATTCCCATTTTTTGGCCCTGGCATTCCCCTGTACTGGGGCATATAACGTTTGCCTGACCAATGGGCCTCTCTTTCCAGTGATGGCCGACTAGGTCATCTTTTGATACATATGCAGCTAGAGTCAAGAGCTCTGGGGTACTGGTTAGTTCATAATGTTGTTCCTCCGATAGGGTTGCAGATCTCTTTAGCTCCTTGGATACTTTCTCTAGCTCCTCCATTGGGGGTCCTGTGATCCATCCAATAGTTGACTGTGAGCATCCACTTCTGTGTTTGCTAGGCCCCGGCCTAGTCTCACAAGGGACAGCTATATCACGGTCCTTGCAACAAAGGCTTGCTAGTGTATACAATGGTGTCATCGCTTGGAGGCTAATTATGGGATGGATCCCTGGATATGGCAGTCTCTAGATGGACCATCCTTTTGTCTCAGCTCCAAACTTTGTCTCTGTAACTCCTTCCATGGGTGATTGTTTCCAATTCTAAGAATGAGCAAAGTGTCCACACTTTGGTCTTCGTTCTTCTTCAGTTTCATGTTTTACATACACCCTTCTCAATAGTCACAAATAATATAAAATATCTTGGCCGTGACTCTAACTAAGAAAGTGAAAGATCTGTATGATAAAAACTTCAAGTCCCTGAAGAAAAAAATTAAAGAAGATCTCAGAAGATGGAAAGATTTCCCATGCTCATGGATTGGCAGGATCAACATTGTAAAAATGGCTATCTTGCCAAAAGCAATCTACAGATTCAATGCAATCCCCATCAAAATTCCAACTCAATTCTTCAACGAATTAGAAAGAGCAATCTGCAAATTCATCTGGAATAACAAAAAACCTAGGATAGCAAAAGCTCTTCTCAAGGATAAAAGAACCTCTGGTGGAATCACCATGCCTGACCTAAAGCTTTACTACAGAGAAATTGTGATAAAAACTGCATGGTACTGGTATAGTGACAGACAAATAGACCAATGGAATAGAATTGAAGACCCAGAAATGAACCCACACACCTATGGTCACTTGATCTTCGACAAGGGAGCTAAAACCATCCAGTGGAAAAAAGACAGCATTTTCAACAAATGGTGGTGGCACAACTGGTTGTTATCATGTAGAAGAATATGAATCGACCTATCCCTCTCTCCTTGTACTAAGGTCAAATCTAAGTGGATCAAGGAACTTCACATAAAACCAGAGACACTGAAACTTATAGAGGAGAAAGTGGGGAAAAGTCTCGAAGATATGGGCACAGGGAAAAAATTCCTGAATAGAACAGCAATGGCTTGTGCTTTAAGATCTAGGATTGACAAATGGGACCTCATGAAACTGCAAAGCTTCTGCAAGGCAAAAGACACCGTCAATAAAACAAAAAGACCACCAACAGATTGGGAAAGGATCTTTACCTATCTTAAATCAGATAGGGGACTAATATCCAATATAAAGAACTCAAGAGGGTGGACTCCAGAAAATCAAATAGCCCCCTTAAAAGACGGGGCTCAGAGCTGAACAAAGAATTCTCACCCGAGGAATACCGAAAGGCTGAGAAACACCTGAAAAAATGTTCAACATCCTTAATCATCAGAGAAATGCAAATCAAAACAACCCTGAGATTCCATCTCACACCAGTCAGAATGGCTAAGATCAAAAATTCAGGTGACAGCAGATGCTGGCGAGGATGTGGAGAAAGAGGAACACTCCTCCATTGTTGGTGGGATTGCAAGCTTGTACAACCACTCTGGAAATCAGTCTGGCGGTTCCTCAGAAAATTGAACATAGTACTACCGGAGGATCCCGCAATACCTCTCCTGGGCATATATCCAGAAGATGTCCCAACCGGTAAGAAGGACACATGCTCCACTATGTTCATAGCAGCCTTATTTATAATAGCCAGAAGCTGGAAAGAACCCAGATGTCCCTCAACAGAGGAATGGATACAAAAAATGTGGTACATTTACACAATGGAGTACTACTCAGCTATTAAAAAGAATGAATTTACGAAATTCCTAGGCAAATGGCTGGACCTGGAGGGCATCATCCTGAGTGAGGTAACCCAATCACAAAAGAACTCAAATGAAATGTACTCACTGATAAGTGGATATTAACCCAGACACTTAGTATAGCGAGATATAAGGTACAATATGTAAAACATATGAAACTGAAGAAGAACGAAGACCAAAGTGTGGACACTTTGCTCATTCTTAGAATTGGAAACAATCACCCATGGAAGGAGTTACAGAGACAAAGTTTGGAGCTGAGACAAAAGGATGGTCCATCTAGAGACTGCCATATCCAGGGATCCATCCCATAATTAGCCTCCAAGCGATGACACCATTGTATACACTAGCAAGCCTTTGTTGCAAGGACCGTGATATAGCTGTCCCTTGTGAGACTAGGCCGGGGCCTAGCAAACACAGAAGTGGATGCTCACAGTCAACTATTGGATGGATCACAGGACCCCCAATGGAGGAGCTAGAGAAAGTATCCAAGGAGCTAAAGAGATCTGCAACCCTATCGGAGGAACAACATTATGAACTAACCAGTACCCCAGAGCTCTTGACTCTAGCTGCATATGTATCAAAAGATGACCTAGTCGGCCATCACTGGAAAGAGAGGCCCATTGGTCAGGCAAACGTTATATGCCCCAGTACAGGGGAATGCCAGGGCCAAAAAATGGGAATGGGTGGGTAGGGGAGTGGAGGGGGGAACTTTTGGGATAGCATTGGAAATGTAATTGAAGAAAATACGTAATAAAAAAAAAAAAGAAAAAGAAAGTAGCTGGTTTCCAAAGCAAGGTTGTCACAAGGGACTGGGCTGGTTCATAGTTCACTTTGCCAGCTCTTGCCAGGCCCTCAGCACTTGAGGAGGGGCACAGGTAGAAACATCAGAGCATCTCCCACCTGGGTGTATTCCTGCAATGCAGTCGTCTGTTCTTTCATTTATTTACTTACTTATTCTATTTATTTAGTGGGGTGTTTAGGACAACTTTTGGGAGCTGGTTCTTTCCGTCCGCTGCGGGATTTGGGGGTCCTATTCAAGAGTCATCAAGCGCTGTCACAAGCTCACTCATCTGCTGAACCATCTTGTAGCCTCCTCATCTGTTCTTAATCTTAGGCAAAGGGTACAAAGTAACAAATCATCCACAGGAAGAAAGCCAGCTTGCACAGTCCAACGGGGTACAGAAAGTCACCCGCAAGTGACAGAAAGGACTGCGGTGGGCCAGATCGGTGGCACAGATCGCTCTTCACATTCTAGAATGTTCCTCGTGTGTTTTATGAGCACCTCCCCCAGAGAAAGAGCCTCCGTAACCGAGCTCTGGTGTTTTCAGAAATTTTACATTTTCACTTCACCCATTGCTCTCCGGGGATGTGGGCAAGGACAGATGTAGTTAATAAACAACGTGCCCGAGAGAGAGCCAGTGCTGGATAAAGTATAACTCTGGTGACCTACAAACAGCACACACTGGCCCGAGGTGGCCCTAATGAAAGCAGGGAGAGTAAAAGGAGGTCATGACCCCAGATTTGTCTGGCATCCAGGCCACGGAGTGCATTCCTCAGAGACAAGCCCAGCCGAGCGGTCTGCATTCTACCCCGGGCCCCATAAATGCAGAGAGGAAGATCCGAAGTCAGATGTGAACAATGGGCCTGCCTTGAGTCGTTAGCCTCCGCTGGGAAATGACTGGAAAAGATTTCAGAATGAAGAAGCTCACTCTGGAAGGGACACGGAGAGCTTCGGTTTGAGCCGGGGGTGTTCTATGAAGGAGGGAATCGCAAGTCCATCTCCGGAACAGAAATCACATGATCCTCGAGAGGGGACTATGAGGAAAACTGCAGCCAGTGAGATGGGACAGGAGCATGCAGCGGGAACCTGGAGGCAGGAGCTGATGCAGAGACTGTGGAGGAGTTCTGCTTACTGGCTTACTCTCCATGACTTGCTCAGCCTGCTTTTTGGATACAGCCCAGGCCCACCCTCCCAGCCCTTCTGCATCTGATAGCAAATAGAAAAGCTACCTCATGAACTAATCTGATTGTGGTAATTCCTGAACTGATGTCTCTGCCTAGGTGACTGACTCCACTTTGTATCTAGCTGACAAAACTAACCACCAGCACAGCATGTAACACAGTATCTGACTTTGAAGATCAGAAGGGTTGGGTCAGGAAGCCATAATAGATCCACCTGAATATCAAGCTGGGCAGCTCTTGGCCATACTCCCTGAGGACTCTTCATCCTATTACAGAGATTCTTGCTCAGTTGTGTTCACTGCTGCTCTGCTCATAATAGAAGTTGGAAATGCCCATCAAATGGCTATGAAAATATGGTAATTTACACAATAAAATATTATTCAGCTAGTAAGAAAAATCAAATTATGAAATTTTCAAGTAAATGGAGAGAGCTAGAAAAATCATCCTGAGTGGAGTAACCCAAACCTGGAAAGACAATGTATGTCTTCTCTTAAATGTAGATGTTAGCTTTTAAGCTGTTGATGTGTGATATGTGTGTTTCGATCAAGTAAACACAGAGGTTGGGTAGCTAATAGTGGGCTGCGGAGGGAGAGAGGAGGATCTTCCAAGATAGGAGAAATAGATTATGTTGTTATGAAGAGATAAAGGCAAAACTAGAATGGGAAGATTAACATGGAAGGAAATGGGAGGAAAGGGTCGAGGAGGAGATATGGGGAGGATCAATGTCTTAGTTAGGGTTCCATTGCTGTGAAGAGACACCATGACCGTAGCAACTCTTCTAAAGGACAACATTTAATTGGGGCTGGCTTCTGGTTTCAGAGGCTCAGTCCAGAATCATCACGGTGGGAAACATGGCAGTGTGCAAGAAGACATGGTGCTGGAGAAGGAGCTGAGAGTTTTACATCTTGATCTGAAGAAAGTCAGAAGGAATGTCTATCATCTACACTGGGCTGAGCCTGAGTGTAGGAGGAGGCCTCAAAGCTCACCCTCACAGTGAGTGACACACTTACTCCAGCAAGTCCACACCTACTCCAACAAAGCCACACCTCCTAAAAGTGCCACTCCCTATGGGCCAAGCATTCAAACACATGGGTCATTGGGGGCCATTCCTATTCAAACCACCATAGACAACTACACTAAAGGCCATTGGAAAATGGAAAATGGGGGTATCTCTGACAGTAGTAGATATGGAAATCTACTATTGTAGAACCTTCCTAAAATATATACATATATGAAAGGAACCTGAATGGAGTCACCAAATAGGATGGGAGAATTGCCTGACCTAGACATCTTATGCCACAAAATAAAACCTTCTCCCATGTCGAAATGAGTTGCATCCTGTTGAGTCTTTGGTCAAAGGGGTCCCATGGAAATTCACAAACATTACAGGCTAATCTTTACTCTTCACACCTATGATAGGGCCCCATTGCTGAAGACAGCACGTATGTCACCAGACATAGAAAAGTCAAGATGGCGCATAACTAGAAGCTTCACCCTTACTGGCTCTGGAACCCTTGTGGTACTAGAAGGTTCATTATATGCTATCAGAGGAGAAAAGTAATCACTAATGTCTACCAGCTATGAACCCGGTAACCTACAACACTGAGCTGCCTGGAGATTTACTGGTGCAGTAGTGACTCAAAGGCTATGGGGGTATCCACCTACTTTCTGGTTAGATTTAAGCCCACTCCATAAGATAGAACCTATATCTGACAATGTGAAGATGGCCAAGAACCAAAGGCATTGGATCCCCTCAAACTGGAGCTACAGATGGGAGAAAGCCACCTGATAGGGGTGCTGGGAAGCAAACTCAGGTTCTCCAGGATAACAGCAAGTATGTTTTGTTGTTCTTCTCTCACACAATACATCCTGACAGCAGTTTCCCTCACTCTATCCCTCCAACCTCACCTTTCCCCCAGATCTACTTCTTCTCTATTTCCCTCCCAGACATATCAACCAAATGCAGCATAACAAAATACAATAAGACTAGATATAAACACTCATTTCAAGGCTGGGCAATGAAACCCAGTAGAAGAAAAGGGGTCCCAAAAGTAGGTGAGAGAGTTAGAGACATCCCAACTTCTACTGGTAGGAGTGCTGCAATAACACCAAGCTAACAACCATAACATATATGCAGAGGACATAGTGAATCCTATGCGGGTTGCCCACTTCAGTCTCTGTGAGCCCCTATGAGCCTTGCTTAGTTAATCCTATGTGCTGTGTTCTCTTGGTGTCTTTGAACCCTCTGGCTGTTACAATTATTCCTTCTTCTCATCCTCAGGTTTCCCTGAGCTCCATGGAGAGGAACCTGATGGCGATCTCTAATTCAGAACTTCTCTCACCTAATGTCTGGCTGTGGGTCTCTGCTTCTGCTCTCATCAGCTGCTTAAGGAAGCTTATCTGATGATGATTGGATTAGGCACCAATCTGAATTTAGCAGAAAATTATTAGAAATCATTTTATTGATTTTTTTTTCCTATTCTAGGTCTCTGGACTATCCAGCTTCAGGTTCCTGGTCATCCAGGCAGGGTTGGACATAGACTCCCTTTTGAGGCACGGGCCTCACATTAGATCAGTCACTGGTTGGCCGCCTCCACATGCTCTGGAATCTATTGCCCTGCACATCTTTCAGACAGGCTAGATTGTAGGTTGAAGGTTTTGTGGTTGGGTTGATGTCCCAGCCCACTGGAAGCCTTGCCTGGTTACAGAAGATGATCTGTTTGGGCTCTATATGCTCCATTGCTAGGAGTCATTGCTTGGGTCACTCTCCTAGAATCCTGGGAGTTTCTCCTGCCCTAGGTTTCTATCTCTCTGTCTCTCTGTGTCTATGTCTGTCTGTTTCCCTCTCCCTCTCCCCCTCCCCCTTCCCCCCTCTCTCCCTCTCTCCCTTCCCCTCCCCCTCCCCTCTCTCCCTCTCCCTCTCTCCCTCCCCCTTCCCCTCCTCCTCCCCCTCCCTGTCCTCTCTCTCTCTCTCTCTCTCTCGCTCTCTCTCTCTCTCTCTCTCTCTCTCTCTCACACACACACACACACACACACACACACACAAACCTCTGCCAAATGCCCTCCAATTCCTGGCATTTGCTCCCTGTGCTCTCTCCCTCCATCCCTCCCGACCTGATCCCTACTTTTCCATTCCCACCTGCTTCCAGTCTACTCACAAAATCAATTCTATCTACTCTTCCAGGAAGATCCATACATCCCCTTACAGCCTTTCTTGTTAGTTGGTGTTTCTGGGTCTGGGGACTGTATCATGATTATCCTTTACTTAACAGCTAATGTCCACTTATAACAAGTGAGTAAATACAATGTTTGTCTTTCTGGATCTGGATTTCTACACTCAGGATGATTTTTTTAATAGTTCCATCCACATACCTGCAAATTTTATGATGTCATTTTTTTTATCAACTGAGTAATATTCATTGTATAAGTGAACCACATTTTCTTTAACCATTCTTTGGTTGAAGGGCATCTAGATTGTTTCCAGTTTCTTGATATTATGAGTAAATCAACTATGAACAAGGTTGAGCAAGTGATGTTGTGGTAGGACGGAGCATCCTCTGGGTGTACACCAAGAGTGGTATAGGCGAGTCTTGAAGTAGATCAATTCCCAGTTTTCTGAGGAACCGCCACATTGATTTCCACAGTGCTTATATGAGTTTACACTCCCACCAGACGTGGAGGAGTGTTCGTCCCAGCGAGTGTTTTATCAACAGAGATATTTCTCTAGTCTTATTTGCTTTTTATTTGTTTTGCTTGTGTCTTTATGTATGGAGGTCAGAGTGAAATAACTAAGATAATGTCATCTTATTCTGACTATTTTTCCCTGTACAATTCACAACCCTGTACCCCCTTTCTCACAATGGTCACATCTGTCTTTACAAAACATTTGAGATTTCCATGGCCTTGACCAAGATCCTGATGTACTACAAAATAATTAAAGTAAACTAAAATAACAACAGCAAAAAAAGTAAAAAATAATTGGCATGTTATATAGAAAATAATCACTATGTTCTGCCAGGAATGAGCATTTCAAAGTAACTCTGACCTTCATCTAACTTTGATGGGAATTACTGTCTTTTATGTTTTTTGCCTCTAGAAACTCTTTACTCTTGAGCTTGGCCACCAAGAGACTTTCCAGAGACACAAGCCCACTCTTGATTTAACCATCAATAAAAAGGATTTGAAACTGTTAACCGGCTTACTCAGCATGGTTGTCAATCACTATTTCACAGGGATCATGTCAAGAGTATAACTTGTAATTTTTTTTCTCCCTCACAGGGTTAAGACGGGTCTCTCTTGTTTCTGATGTTCTTTGTACTCCAGGATAGACCTCCCACTGCTGCTGTAGAAGTGCTGGTTTTACAAATGTGGGCTACTGCATCCACCTTCTTAACTGGGTTCTGGGATCAAAATCACCTTTAAACAGTGAGCCATCCACACACTGACCCATCTCTCCATCCACACACTGACCCATCTCTCCATCCACACACTGACACATCTCTCTATCCACACACTGACACATCTCTCTATCCACACACTGACACATCTCTCCATCCACACACTGACCCAATCTCTCCATCCACACACTGACCCATCTCTCCATCCACACACTGACCCGTTTCTTCATCTCACCTGTGCAAATTCTATTTGTCTTTTGCTTAGAAACAAGCACATGCTCAAGAGAGAGGACCATTGGTGGGGTACAGAGAGGTACCCAAGGCAGAGTATGTCTTCAGAGCTGGAGTGCAATGTGCTCTGCTCTTATGCCAACCTAAAGTTTAAGATCAACCACACAGTGTATAGGGAAGGCCTGTCTTTGTAATGGTATTTGTGCCAGCATCATATTCTCCAAAGTGTTTTAAAACATACATACTGGAGAAAAGTGGAGAGATGTGAGCAAATAGACAGAATATTTGGAGATATAACAACAACAGAGTTGAAACATGACTCAGGCTTCAGACTCGGGTGTCTTCCTAGTCTGTCAAGGAACATAAATATACAGACAAGTCAGGAGCAGTGATGAACAGGGAGGGGCAGAACCCGTAGAAATGTGGCAATAATCTTCAAATTCTAGTTATTTTAAAAATATAATCTGAGGTACAACTACAGACCACAGTGCTCTGAGGGTCAAAGCCTGGGACTTCCTGGCTCTGTCATGCCATTAGAACACTGTTTCCTTTAAAGCTTTATAGGTATCTTAGTTGCTTTTCCACCACTGTGACTAAAAAATACTATGGCCAAATCAACTTATAGAAGAAAGAGTTTACTGGGGGCTTGCCCCTCCAGACAGTGAGTCCATGACCATCATGGCAGGGAGCATGGCAGCACGCAGTCAGGCAGGCATGGTGCTAGCATAGTAGCTGAGAGCTCACATCCTTATCTGGAATTAGGAGGCAAGGAGAGAGTTAACTGGCAATATGGAAATGGCATGGGGTTTTGAAATTTCCAATCTCATTCCCATCTCCTCCCACAGGCCACACCTTTTAATCCTTCCCAAATGGTTCCACTGGCTGGGAACCAAGTGTTAAAAAGTATAAGACTATGGAAGCAATTCTCATCCATACTACCAGAGCAGGTCACCCAATAATTATCAGGGTTCATAAGCCTTTGTTGGATCTACTAAGGGAGGATACAAAAACTGTTATTCCTTCATGCCCACTGCCACAGGAGATGCCAGGGTTCCAGACTTCCCTCTATAAGCTAGGGAGACAAAGTTTGTAAATGAGGTTGTAAAACAGTGAAAGTTCAAGGCCAATAAGCCTGCCACAGGTAGGACACTCCACTGGTCTGTAGATGTGCTCAAGTGGAAAAGCATTATGGGATTTCTGTAGTGTTTGAAGAGTTAGCAGGATTTGGGAGACAGGAAGCAGTAGATCAGCCTTCTCACCTATTTAAAAAATTGTGTATTTTCTGGAATTAAAATTGCAAGCAGACATTTATATTGTCTCTGAAATCTGATTGAGTCCATCTGTGGATCTTGGTAAAGACTTTGACAAAGATTTGTGACATCAGAAGCACAAATGGTTGAGACCACAGCAACACAACATGCGGCTGGGAGGACAGCTCCTCATTGTGAAATCTGCCATCGTCCAGACAGCCCTTCTTATCACCCAGCCACAGCACCACTACCAACAGCTTGGATCACTCATTTCAAGGACAGGATAAATTCCAAGAAGGATAGACCTGTCACAATATTTGTGTGAGTCCAGCAATCTCAAGCTGCTCACTAATATGGCTTTTTCCAACTCAATTTGCTGTGTAAGATACATAATTAATCTTCAACCAGTCTATCTACCTATCTATCTATCTATCCATCCATCTATCATCTACATCATCAATCTATCATGTATATCATCTATCTATCATCTATGTCATCTATCATCTATCTACCTATCTTAATTGTCTGCCTATCTATCATCTATATTGCCTATCTATCTATCTACCTATCATCTATCTATTTTAACTGTTTGCCTATGTATCATCTATAACATCTATCTATCTATGTATCTATCTATCTGCCTGTCTATCTGTCTATCTATATATATATCTATGTATCTACCTATGTATATATGTATCTATGTATCCATATATCCATGTATGTATGTATGTATGTATGTATGTATGTATGTATCTATCTATCTATCTATCTGTCTGTCTGTCTGTCTGTCTATGTGAAGCTGGGAGGCTGTTCATGTCCTGCAAACTTTCAGGAGTTGGTTTTCTCCTTCAACTTTGCGGGTCCTGGGGATTAAACTCAGGTTGTCAACTTTGGAGACAAGCACCTTAACCCACCAAACCATCTTGCCCACCCTAGTAATTCATCTTCGCTGACTTGAAAATCTTTATAAAAGAAAGGATCACTGGCACTGCTGTCATCTAGGGATCTCTAGCTCGCAGGTAGGAAAGACCCTGTTTTCATTCTTTTGGTCTCAAACAACCAAATGAGACCAAGTTAATTTAGATTAAATTGGAGTTTGCTGATGTTTATTGACCCACAGAATGAGAAGCAGGGTTAAAGAAACAGATGTCATGGGAATAATGTTGGTTTTTCTGGTCTGTCATTTGCTTTTAGCTCAGTCCAATGTGGGGGAAGGAGTCAATCTGTGTTGTTTTAGTTAAAGCAGGAGAAAACGTTACTGCATCTCACTACTGTTCACAATGGCTAAGTTTCAGAATCTCCCTCCATGTCTATCAGGAGGAATGACGGGATGGAAACGGATTTAAAAAAAAATGTTAGACATGCACACAACGTGTATCTATTCAGCCATAAAGAAGAGTATTCATGCTATTTTCAGGATGTTATCCAGATGCATTGTATACCTCTATAAAATTCTCAAAGGATAAATAAAATGATATTTTAGAAATGAAAATGTTCTTATGAAACCCACTATTATATGTAATGAATACATACATGCCAATTAAAAATAATAATAAAATAACATGTGGGTCGTGCTGCCTTCCAGTCCATTTCCAGGTTGAGCTTCTGTGACTGAATAACCCCACTCCCCAACCCCTGTCACCATGAAGGTTCTCAAAGCATAAGAAATAGTCAGAGACAAGGCCATGCATTTCAGAAGGTATAACCAACCTCATTTAATGCCACGGGAGATGGGTAGGTTGGATCTGTGAAGACTGTAAAGTACTGAAAACAAGATGCCTTTCTCACAAGATAGGTTGTCATTTTTGGCCACATCCTTGAGTGCTTGTTGCCAATGATTCAGCCGAAGCAAAGATTTTTACTCGAAAAACAACTTACTCGTCAACGCTGCATCTAAATCCTTATCTCTATGGCTCTGTTGGAACAGAACTGCAGGATGGCTTACTGAAGTAGACCAGCAATTGTTCTGAAGCAGATATCATTCAAGACAAGTAAAAATGAATGGGGAACATAGAAGATGGATGAGATCATCAAAGTCATAAAGGGAAGGTTCAGAAACTTGTTAAGAATGTAAGTATAATGGTTTAATGATGAAGTACCTTTTAATGGGTAAAATTAAGAATCCATTCCACACTTGATCTTAGCCAAAAGGTGGAGAAGCGATAAGAACCCATTCTAAACGAACTGAAATGCAGACAGAATTTGCAGCTATGGAGACATATGTTTCTTTAGTGGTCAAAGATCAAGAGAATGAGGAGTCAAAACTCTTAAAGCTACTAGGTCTTCAAAAGGTTTTCAAATGTTTAAAGATTGAAGAACACTTAAAGCACTTGGGAGGCAGAGGCAGGTGGATTTCTGAGTTCGAGGCTAGCCTGATCTACAGAGTGAGTTCCAGGACAGCCAGGGCTACACAGAGAAACCCTGTTTCGAAAACTCCAAAAAAAAGCTAATAAGAACTAGTTTTTAAAAAAAAAAATCCTGCAGCTGGAGAGATGGCTGAGTGGCTAAGAACACTTGCTGCTCTTGCAGAAGACCAGGGTTCAGTTTCCCACACCAGGATAGCAGCTTGTAAACATTTGTTATGCACACGGTGCACATATGTACAGTTGTGCACATAAAAATAAAATTAAATGTTTTTAAGTAGTCTTTTTGTCCATTTTTTATTGGATATTTTATTTATTTACATTTCAAATGTTATCCCCTTTTCTGGTTTCCCTTCCTCAAACCCCCTATCCCACCTCCCCTCCCTCTGCTTCTATGAGGGTGCTCCCCTTCCCATCCACCCACGCACTCTCATCTCTCTTCCATGGCATCCCCTACACTGAGGTACCAGCCTTCACAGGACCAAGGGCCTCTCCTCCCATTGATTAGATAAGGCCTCCCTCTGCTACAGGTGCAGCTGGAGCCATGGGTTCCTCCATGCATACTCTTTGGTTGGTGGTTTAGTCACTGGGAGCTCTGGGGGGGGGGGGTCTGGTTGGTTGACACTGTTGTTCTTCTTATGGGGTTTCAAACACCTTCAGCTCCTTTAGTCCTTTCCCTAACTCCTCCATTGGGGTCCCCTTGCTCAGTCCAATCGTTGGTTTTGGGCATCAACATCTGTATTTGTCAAGCTCTGGCAGAGCCTCTCAGGAAAGAGCTATATCAGGCTCCTGTTAGCAAGCACTTCCTGGTATCAGCAATAGTTACTAGGTTTGGTGTCTGTATATGGATGGATCCCCTGGTGGGACAGTCTCTGGATGACCTTTCCTTCAGCCTCTGCTCCACACTTTGCCCCTGTATTTCCTTTAGACAGGAACAATTCTGGGTTAAAAATTTGGAGATGAGTGGATGGCCCCATCCCCTAACCAGGGGCCTTGCCTAACCTCTAGATATGGTCTCTACAGTTTCTCACTCCACTTTGCTGGGCATTAAATAATCTTGATAGAGACATTCATCAAAATTCACAGAGTAAGCAAATGCTGGAGGCCTGTTTTCTCTTCTGAACATTCCCTTCCCACCACCAAAACTCAGGACTCTCCTTCCCTCCCTTGCTTGCTTGCTAAGAATGTCATCTACGCTCTGGGGAGTTGAATGAAGTGTCAAGGATTTGGGCAAAGGAGGACAGTGGAGGCAGACATTCTATATCTATCACACCATAAAGACATCTGTAAAGCTATCCAGTGTTCTATGTGGCCACTAATCTCAGAAGCACGAGTTTGTGCGCATTAGTCTAGGAGACTCTCCAGGAGCCTGAGATAAGTAGTCTTCATCATTTGTCTTCATCATTTCTCTCTGGCTTTCTCCTTTGCCCTCTGAGTTCCCCCACTGCCCCCTCAGACTGTCTCGTGATGGATCTCCTGTCTGCGTCCTCTCCTCTGCTCTGCCAGCCTGTTCAAACTCAAACCCCAATATTTCTCTTTACTCTTTGCCTTTGTATCCTTTGCACGAAAATCCCACACAAACAAGATGCTCAGACAGGTCCCAGAAGCACTGATGGATTCCATCTGGGCTGAGGGCATAGGGCGAGCCTGTTCGGCTTCCCAGATGATTCTAATTCATAGTGAGCTTAAAAAACTTGAAAGCCCTTAATTAGGGCAAGTTATTTATTTAAAAAAAAAGAAAAGAAATATTTGGCTAATATTTCATATTATTTCACAATCGTGACCAAGTCAGTATTACACAATCATCCACAAACTGCAGAGGTTAGGCAAGTCCTTGGAAACCAGTCTGAACCTAAGCCTGAAACAGATTTTAAGAGAACCATAAAAATATCACACAACACAGTAAATAGCTACTAATTGTTGTGGGAACGGGCAGAGGAGCTCAGATATGTGAATGTCAATCCAATTCTGGTGGGACACTTGGAAATCCCCACTTTCTATCTTAGACTTTTAATTGTCTTGGGCTTTCTTGTTTTGGTTTCGTTTGTTCGTTTGTTTGTTTGTTTCTGAAGACCAGGCTCCATAGGATTTCCATGTGAAGGATCCGAATCTAACCGATTGCAACTGGTGACCAATAAGACAAGATCAATTAAGCCCTGATATAGCTGTTAAGGAAAAGTGCTCACCCCAAATCTGAACCGTGCTGTTCCGTTTCCGACGAGGTGCAGGCTCTGCCAGGAGGCACGAAGGCTTACCCAGCTTCCTGCCCAGCTGCCTTGAGAGCTCCCTAGAAGGCAGGGTCTCAGGAGATGCTGAGCTTTCTATTGGGTGAAGGATTTAAGTGCACTTCATTGCAAACCATAATGGGTCACTGGGCCATGAGATCATTACTCCAGTAATCTCATAATTAGAATAGATACCTCAATAATAGACAAATATATAGAAAGAAACAATTTACAAAGGAAAGACAGCAGTGTTTGGCCTATGACCAATGGGTGGAACACGAGCTCTAGAATCAGATGCAAATCTTGGCTCAGCCTTCTGCCAGCTGTATGCCCTTCATCGAGTTGCCAGCCCTCTCAGCTCTTTGACGATCACATGATCAAGGGAAGGCTATGATAAAACGTCTCTTGCGTGGCCTTTACAAAAACTTGAATCAGAAAATATTGATTAAAGATCTTAGTAAATGATATCTACATCAGACTCTCTCCATTTAATTCCGTGGACGCATCTCTTCTGTGACAACATAGAAACCACCCGAAGAGGCGATGAGACAGACATGCAAAAAACAAAACAAAACAAACAAACAAACAAGCAAAGAAAAGAAAAGAAATAAGGGGTGAAAGGCACAGGTGGTCACAGAACCGTGTGTAACAGCTAGCTTTTAGAATTGTTTCCAAGACATCTCTCCAGCTGGTTGATACGGTGTGTGTGTGTGTGTGTGTGTGTGTGTATGTGTGTGTTCCAAGGCTCCCCACAGATACCAAAATTTGAGATCATTAACATGCCTCCTAGGATGGTGAAGAATCCTCATATGCCCTCCCCCCGACCCTGACTTTCCAGTGTACTCTCTAAGTTACCTTCAATACCAAATGCAACGTAAACTCTGTGCAAAAAAGTTGCCATACTGACGATTTGAGGAAATAATGATCAGAAACACCCCCCCCCCCCCCATGTGCTTAGCACCAATGCAGGCATACTAGGGCCCCATACACAGTCTATCCTTGCCTGGTAGAATCTGTCAATGAGGTACGATGAAAAGGGGCCTGGGAAAGAGGGAGCTAATCTGTTCCGCTTTCACTTAAAAAAAAAAAAAAAAGCATCCATTTAGGTGTATGTGTGTTTGTTTGCCTGTGAAGGTTTGTGTGGACCATAGAGTACAGTGCCTGGCAAGGTCAGATGACATTTGATCCCTCCAACTGAAGCTATGGATTGTTGTGAGCTGCTGTGTGGGTGCTAGGAACTGAATCTGGGTCCTCCTCGAGAACAGCGAGTGTTCCTGACAGCAGAGCCAGTTCTGCAGCCCCTAGTCCGCTCTTCTCAAACATCCTGTGCTGCTAGCACCTCCCTCCATGGCTTGGTGCTTCAAGAACAGCAGTTCTCAACCTGTGTGTCCCGACCCCTTTGGGGTTGAATGACCCTTTCACAAGTCACCGATGACCATCAGGAAACAGAGATGTTTACATTCTGTTTCAAACAGTAGCAAATTTATGGAGTAGCAATGAAAATAATTTTATGGTTGAGGGTGGTCACCACAGCATGAGGAACTATACAAAAGGGTCACAGCTTTAGGAAGGTTGAGAACCAGTGTTCTAAAAAGATGTTGCTGGTGTTCAGTTCTCCCTTTCCTCAGAACTCAGGAAGAAATAAAAAAATTAAAAAAAAAAACTTAAAATAGCTCTGATTTTATACAAGAATGGATTTAATGATACATAAAATTCACCATTTAAAATAAGAAAAGTGGTTTTGAACAAAAATCCCGATTCCTACTCACGAGGTAAAATATACATTATGTTAGAATAATAGCTTGACACAGGGTACAATGGGAGTTAATTACCATTTCTCCTTCCAGCCTTGGTCTCGCTTTTTCTCTTGCCCTTGCTATCTAGAAGGCTCCTCTCACACACACAAACCTCCCCCACATGTTTGCACACTGCCGAGTGATACCCACAACCCGACCCGGAGTCCAATAGTCATGTGGAGAACCGCACCAAGAGCGCACAAATCAGAATGTGTTTAAAAACTAAAGTAGAATGCCTACGAGCTGCCTATGACCCGACCCTTACTGGAGAGCTGCCCTATGAGGATGCGGGGTGATACGGGTCGTCTTGAAATATCGGCTCCCTAACCTGACCTTGGAGGCTGTTGATAAAGTCTCCTTCCGGGCTGTCTCAATGGTGACAGCCCCATCTCTCTTGTACATTGGTGTATTTTCCTATAGAAACCAGTGAGCTGAAAGGGAAAGTAACAGAACGATAAGAGGGAATTAAAGGGCTCTCTATAAGTTTCCAAAGCTCTGCCATCAGTTACAGCTTCCTTTGCCTATTCCTGTACCTGCTTCTGAGGAAGCCCAAACCCAGCAGCGTATAAGACTGCTATGATTTTGGTCAAGGAGGAAGGAAAGGGAGTGGGGAAGGGGAGATGGGAGAATAGCCAGCCCCCACTGAGAGTACTCATGCTGTGGCTGTCTCATGGAGCCTTCTAGCAGTGATACCAGCTGTGGTCTTGGATATTCAGCTGGGCTGCTGGCCAGGGCATCTACATGTGGGTCTCTGTGTGCTCTGGGCTTTCTTCGGGCAGGACAGCTCGGTTCCAACAGCACATCACCCCGTGCCGCCCTTGAGGATCAGTCTCTATAGTATCATCCTGACACTTCTACTTACTATAAAAGAGCAAGAAAAGTGGACTAGATTCCTGACCGGGCGTGTTACATAGCTTGCACCTCATGGCCACATCGTAGCTGGTCACCTTCCTGTCTTTTCTGAGATTGCTCACATCCTGACAATCACTAGCCCCAGTGTTCATCCTGCACATGCCACCAGTGCTATTCACACTGCATAGATCTTAATTTGAAGCTGGAGTTCACAGCCCTTCCCTGGGTTTCTACCTGGCTGTCCACCTCACTCCTGCCTCTGCCCCCTCTCTAGAACCTCTGGCCTTCCCCAGTCGCAGCAGCTCTGTGACAGCTCTACTCACATTCGTGGTTATGGATTCCAACCCACACATGCTCTCCTGCTCCCAAGAAATCAAGTCCCTCTCCACCTCCTCCTGCTCACATCCCTCACTGTGTATCGGGTAGCTCTTTACGGCTCCGTCTCCACACTCACACTCGTTGACAAGTGATTCTACAGCTCGACTGTGCTTGTTACCTGCCAACCCACGTCAGTTTTCTTGATTTAGAAGCAAAAGCCCAAGTCCCAGTGTTATAAACCTTTAGATATGGTATTCAATAAGGTCACTGGAACACTGTGACAGTGAGTGTCCTCTCCACTGAAGGAAAAAGGCCATCCAGAGACTGCCCCACCTGAGGACCTATCCCATATGCAGTCACCAAACCCAGACGCTATTGCGGATGCCAGGAAGTGCTTGCCTGATATGGCTCTTTCCTGAGAAGCTCTGCCAGAGCCTGACAAATACAGAGGCTGATGCTCGCAGTCAACCATTGGACTGAGCACGGGGTCCCCAATGGAGGAGTTGGAGAAGGGACTGAAGGAGCTGAGGGAGTTTGCAGCTCCATGGACGGAGCAACAGTGTAGGGGAATGCCAAGGCGGGAAGACAGGAGTGAGTGGGTGGGTGGGGGAGCACTCTCATAGAGGCCAGGGGGTGGGGATATGGGACAGGGGGTTTTTGAAGGGGAGAGCTGGAAAGGGGAAAACATTTGAAATGTAAATAAAGAAAATAGCCAAAATAATAATAATAACAATAATAATAATAATAAAAGAATGTCCTCTCCTCCTTTTGATTTGTTTTAGGACAAGGTCACTTGTTGCCCAGACTATTTTGGAATTCTCTGTATAGCTGAGGATGACCCTGGCATGTTGATCTTTAGGCTACATACCACCATTCCCACTGTAAGCAGTGCTAGGGATAAACCCATCCTGTGCATACCAGGCAAACCTCTACCAGCTGAGCTATGCTGCCCTCTTGAGTGGTCCCATCTTCTGCTTCTTCCCTGAGTGAGCAAGTGGACTCCAGTGGCAATGAAGAGCACAATGATCTTCCCTGAGAAATGGTGGCCAAGGAGATTGTCTCTCTTTGAAGATGGTGATAACAAAGAGGCCACTGCGAAGAGTTTCACATCTGTTTGCCGATCCAATAGTCAACATAAGAGAACCACAGTATCTGAGGACCCCAGAGGCAGCACACACTGGAGCTTACACAGCTGAGGGTTCTCACCCCAAATCCCACCAAGGGCAGAAAGCGTCTTACAACTAAAGCCGTGGTGTTAGTCCACACCTGACAGGGGCGTCCCAGGAAGACTAGGAAGGTTCACAGCCTCAGGCTTAGAGGTCTCACATGCAGCCGCAGTGTGAACTTGTCTGGCTTGAGTCGGTCAGCTAAGAAACTAGAGGATGGCACATGCGCAGCTAGGAATTACCACAGAATTTCTCGTGACTTCCTTCCGTTGATCCTGTCACCTAGTAGCGTATGCATGGACCTGATGCCTCAATTTATCTCCATGTTTGGCCTCTCACCCCTAAACATTGCCCGACGATTGACAACCTATGGTGAGGTGTTGTGCACACAGAAGACCTTGCTTCATCTGATCCAGCCCAGCTCCTTCATACTGGAACTCCCAGACAAATTGCCAACTGGATATGAAGAAGGATAGCTGTGTTAGTTGTGCATGTGGGCTACCTCTAGGAAGTCGGAAGTGAGGAGTGGCTTACGCTCTTTAAGGGTCTTCCTGGACCCATTGCAGAAGCTAAGGGAATGCGGAATGATAAAGGGATTCCAGTTCAGACCCTAGAAGAATGACAGGCTCATAGTCTAAGGAGAATGTGCCCATATAATCCATTTAGAGAGGACTGGCTACTGGAATTTCCTTCACTGCTCAAGCACTCACCAATAGAGGTCCCAGCAGGGGCAGTACCTTTGAAATCTCAGCAACACAGTCCGCCATTTTTCCTTTGGTAAATATCTGTGGAGTACCCATTGTGCTCAGGCACTATTCAGATGCCCCGGGTACAGAGACAAACAAAGCAAAGTCTTTCTCCTGGGGAGATTATGTCCTAGAGAGATGAGACAAATGGTTTATGTGTGGGCTGACTAAGGAGTGCTGTGAAGAAAAAAATCAAGTGAAGGGGAGGCAGAACTCGGGAGTGGAGGGGGGGGTTGTTCTGCACAGGACAACCGAGAAGGCCCCTGATATAGCACCATTGGAACAGGGGCCTATAGAAAGCGTGGGGGTGTGCTATGCAGGAGCACAGAGGAGGCGAGGCAGCGGTGTGGAGGCAGGAGTGTGGAGGAGGCACACAGAGGCAGGCTATTTCTAGCAGAGGATCAAGCGTGAAGGAGGAGCTCAAGGTAAAGCCACTTTCACCTGCCCCGCCACTGCCCTAGCCCCAAGCTCTTTCTAGAAGCTTAAAACTTAAAAAAAAAATTCTCTTCATTCCATGCTGAGAGTTAGGCTATTACAAGACTTCTATCGTGCTCTTGGTAACCGAAAATAGGTCCCCCGTCTTCTCAAGAAAACAATGTCCTTGTAACCAGCAATGGAGGTTTGTGTATTCATAAATGAGTGGCATTTAGAAATTGGGAAGGAGATCGGGAGAAAAGGAGGAAAGGTGGGTCATCCACCAAACACCACATGTCAGGCTCGGGGTGCCTAGACTTGTGTCTCTAAGAATGTTCCTAAGACGATGTAGTTTCAGTCTGTTGTTGTGATGAGAGCTGGCTAAAAGTAACTGGAAGAGAAAGGGTTTATCTGGCTTGTACTTCAGGTCCCAGTCCATCACTGAAGTAAGCCCATAAGACAGGAGCCTGGAGGCAGGACCCGTGAAAACATGCTGCCTGATGGCTTGCCCTCTGGCTCACGCACAGGCTCATGTTCAGCCTTCTTACTCAGCCCTGGGAAGGGCATTGCCCAGTGTGAACTGAGTCCTCCTACCTCACTAAAGACAGAGAAGACCATCCCTTACAGACACATCCTCGAATGATCTGATAAAGACAATTATTCAATCAGTACTCTTTCATGGGGTTAGACAGTTGTGACAACTAAAGCTGCCCAGGACTTAGGGAAAGGTCTTCCCAGACAGTGCGCAACAGTCATTGTGGTATTTCCAGAGGCACCAAAAGAAAGGGTTTGAGTGTACAACGTGCACGGAGAAAACAGAGCACTAAGCACAGGACCCAGACAAATCATTCCAAAACTGATCCTTAGAATGAATAAACAGATACCTCGTCACGGCATGGGGAATAGACCTGGGGAGAGCTCATGCTTAGCCTGCTGGAATCTCTCAGTGATCGCCTCTGGCACGTCATCAGGGGAAAGCCTGTTCATATGAAGTATGGCAAACAACTTGCCTGATTATAAAGACTCCCATGAGCGCATCCGATTAAAGAATGGTTGTTGTGAAAAATATTTTCTGTTTTAAAGATTTGTTTTATATACATGCATCTGTGGCTAAGTATAGTATATGTATTTCTGACAGGCATGAAGTGCTGCAGAGGTTAAAGGAGACCATCGGGTCCCCGAAACTGGAGTTACAGATGCTAGTAAGCTGCCGTGTGGGTGCTGGGAACGGAACCCTCTGAAAGAGCAGCCAATGCTCTTAACCACTGAGCCATCTCTTCCACCCTGAAAACATTTTCTTTTTCTTTTCTTTTAATTTTTCATTTTCTTTTATTTTTTTCAAATGCTATCCCGAAAGTCTCCTATACTCTCCCCCCGAAAACATTTTCTTTTAAGCACATTTTTAAGTGATATAATTGGAACGCCTCTCCCTCCTGGTCTAGTTTGTTCCTCCACTTGCTTCATGCACTTATACATCGGCTCAGCAGTTTCCTAGTTCTTAGAAGCCCTGTCTTGGAGCTAAATGCTTTTTTTCTAAAACAGCCTCTTTATTTGATACTGAAGACTTCCTAAGCTTCTTCTGCACCAAAGACTACTCACCTTTCAAATGCCTTTAATCCTGTCCGTAACACTGGCTGTCATCATAGGATGTAGGTATTCCGGTCTCCCGGACAGACCTGAGCCCCTGAAAGCATGGAATGAACAGGTGTTGATTGACACCTGACAATGTCCATCTGGCTCAGCCTTCTGCAGAGAGCTGAGGCTCTGGCTTCTCTGGCTCAGGTGTGAGCCTGCTGAGGAGCTCTGTCCACCCAATGAGTTGCCTGCAAGTTCTTACCCAGAATGAAGTCAAGAATGCACTCAGAGAACAATTATTTGTGGTTTGGGTTTTTTAATGGGCTGTCTCTTGTGAGACTATGCCGGGGCCTAGCAAACACAGAAGTGGATGATCACAGTCAGCTATTGGATGGGTCACACATTAGTCCTCCAATGGAGGAGCTAGAGAAATTACCCAAGGAGCTAAAGGGAACTGCAACCCTATAAGTGGAACAACAATATGAACTAACCAGTACCCCGGAGCTCTTGTCTCTAGCTGCATATGTATCAAAAGATGGCCTAGTCAGCCATCACTGCAAAGAGAGGCCCATTGGACTTGCAAACTTTATATGCCCCAGTACAGGGGAATGCCAGGGCCAAAAAGGGGGAGTGGGTGGGTAGGGGATTGGGGGAGGGTGGGTATGGGGGACTTTTGGGATAGCATTGAAAATGTAAACGAGGAAAATACCTAATAATAAAAGAAAGAAAGAAAAAAAACCTTCTTACCTTCTTATCAATACAGGTTGTCATTCAAAACATATTATTGAGCTCAGTGTTCCATGTTTAGATTCACAAAGAAAAGAAAATCATTTCTAAGATAGTTTCAGAGAATAGCTGACAGCACAGAATTTTGTGTGTGTGTGTGTGTGTGTGTGTGTGTGTGTGTGTGTGTGTGTGAATCAGTTAATTCAAACTCTTCATACGTTGCCTGTGTTGGCCCCTAACTTTCAATCCTCCTGCCTCTTCCCTGGGTGTGCATCACACCCAGGTACTGAGTTCTATTCCGTTGCCTAGAAACAAGTGATTCTAGATGCTGAGAACAAAATCGCAGAACTTCAACTGCATGGACCTACAGCAGCCTAGAAAATGGTCTTTAAAACAGAAACCAGGAACCTCCCTCCACAGTGGGTTCTAAATGTTTCATCTTTCCCCAATGAGTGCAATGTATCTTTAATAAAACCAGAACCATGTCATCATATCCAAGGAAACATAGTAAAGGGAAATGGACCACCGCAGCAAATAAATTGAAGGCAGGAGAGGCCTTAGTGGAGTTGTTACAAATTCATCGTATTGTTTCTTGCCAGGCTTCACACAGAGCCAAAATACAATTCCAAGACTCCTTTGCCATGGTCTTTGGCATGCACTGAACTTTAACCTATAGAACGTGAGGATGGAAGTACTCTACTTAATAAGGAAGCATGTGAAAAGGAAGTCTGTTGTCTTCTGTTGTCTTACCGTGTTTTTGTTTGCCGGTAGTACAATACCACAAACTAAGTAACAAAGAAAGAAAGGTTAATGCAACTCAGAGCTCTGGACCAGAATTAAGAAACTATACTGTGATGTCTTCTTGCTGTCAGAGTCCAGAGGTAACACAGGGCATCTCAGAGCAAGAGACAGGAAGAAGGAAAAGAGACCCAGACAATCCGGCTTTCCTGATAGACCCAGTCTAGACACAACCTATTAATCTATTACTCTCTTGTATGGAGACATCAGTCTATGAACACAAACCCCTAATCAAGCCTTAAAGGTCCTCCCTGGCCCCAGCTCTTAACAACTCATAGTGGAGATTAAATGTATGATTTAGAGGAGATAAAATTCAAATTTTATCCTGAAGAATTCTTTCCCCATGTTTGGGAAACCAGACATGGGAACACAAATGGCTTCTCTCACTTTTTCTGAGGTAGAGTCTTATGGTATAGCCCAGTCTTGGCTCAACCTCACGCTCCCCTTGGATCAACTTTCAGAGCACTGAGATCATAGCCATGCACCTCCATACCTGAACCTTTCAGCTTTATACCAGATAATTGATGGCAGAAATTAATTTTCCCATTCAAGTCTCAGAATCAAGTAGTTCAGAGGTCCTAACACTCAAAGGAAACACCCTTCTAGCAGGGATCCTGGTGTCAGGTCTGTTTTGTTCAGTTAGGAGCTGAGACCTTTGCAGGGGCATTCTGACGTCACTGCACGCTTGACCTCATAAGCAGAGAGGTCTTTATACTGATGAGGAGACACTCGGATGCTGTGACTGGAAAATTAAGAACAATCTGCCTACAATCCAGGAGGTGGATTAGGTTAACTTTTAGCATTTTCTGCCCTGAAACTTCTAGTACACTGATCTGTGGTAATAGAGTAAAAAAATCAAATCAAGCATAGAGTGTCAGATCTCAGATGGGTGAACATAGGAGTCATGGCACCAGGAAAAGGTAAAGTAAGACCCCAGCTGAAGGACAGAAAGTGGGGTCAAGGGGAGGGGTGTTCCTTACCCTTACACTGTGCGGAATCAAGTCATTTCTGCCCTTGGACTTTGAACCATACTTGCCTGAGGTAAGAACTGTTAATGCTCACCACACAAACTTGAGTCTTCTAGAGTTAACCAGTACCCAGCATAGGTTAACTTTCTGAACATGTTGGGGGCAGAGCTTGCACATTCTCTCTCTCTCTCTCTCTCTCTCTCTCTCTCTCGTGTGTATATGTGTGTCTATATACAAGCATGAATTTGTGCACATGTGCATAGATGTATGTATGTGTGCATGCATGTATCTATGTGTGTATATGTATATGTGTGTGTATGCATGTGTGTCTGTGTATGTATATGTGCATGTTTGTGTATATGTGTTTGTGTCTGTGTATGTATGCCCATGGTCTCATACATGCTAAACAAGCACTCTACCTCTGAGCCACATCTCCTCCCCTTCCTGTCATTATTTTTAAAACAAGTTTAATTTTATCAGCAACTTAAATAAGCAAAACTTCTTCCTCACTTTTACAGAAAAGAGGCCCTGAAAAATGTTCATGTTTTTTGACTTTGACGATTCCTGAGACCACATAGAATATTGTCTTAGTTAGGGTTTCTATTCCTGCAATGAAACATCATGACCAAAATGCAAATTGGGAGCAAAAGGGTTTATTCAGCTTACACTTCCACATCACTGTTCATCACCAAGGGAAGTCAGGACAAGAACTCAAGTAGGGCAGGAACCTGGAGGCAGGAGCTGATGTAGACGCTGCGCTGCTTACTGGCTTGCTTCCCATGGCTTGCTCAGCATGCCTTCTTACAGAACCCAGGACCACCAACCCAGAAGTAGCTCCACCCACACTGGGCTTCTAGGTATATCCTATGGAGGATCTTATGGAGGCATTTCCTTAACTGAGGTTCCTTCCTCTCTAATGACTCTATTTTGTGTCAAGGTGACATAAAACCAGCCATTACAGATATATAGAAATCTATAGGATGTATGGAAATTACAGAGATTAAAGATGGATACCTCAAAATTGTATTTAACTGATTAAAGCTCAAAGCAATCTTAGCATCAACCAATAGATACATTTTATGGCAAAGTATGGGAATTTCATAAACCAGAATGCTAGGTGGTAGCAGAGTCTTTCAGGGCAACATTACTGACACAAAGAAAGAGATTTCGGGGAAACACCAAATAAAAAAACAGTCTGAAAACTAATTCCAAATACAACTGCTTGCTTTTATTTGTCTTTGTGGATATTAACCCATAGTGCTTTTATACTGAGGCTTTTGAATAGCAGCTATAAGTTCTGCTAACATGTGACTTTAATCTCAGACATATTCCCCGCTGAGCACCCTCAGAGGACTGCCTCTCGAGGGTAAGGAAGAGTAATTCTCACATATTTATTCTTAGTGTTGGTTTGGAGTTTGTGGGGTTTTCTTACTGCTGTTTGGTCTGTTTTGATTGGTTCTTTGCGTATTTGGTTCTTGTCCTGGGGGCTGAACCTAGGTCTTGGGCTGACTGAGCAAGCACCCCCTATAAGCTACATCCCAGGCATAATCTATCCATGTGTGAGCTTGTGCTTTTCAAAAAGTCTTAAAGCAATTCGGAAAAGGCAGTTTTAAAGGAATGTGATCCTCCCAAGATCAAGAATTCTTAAAACAATCCAGAAAAGGCATTTTTAAAGGAATCTGATCCTCCCAAGATCTGACAGTGAGATGGCATAAGGGACTACAACGGGGCTTATCCAGATTTCTCCACAGATTGGATTTCCTCTGGCTGCTCTGACTTAAAAGACAAAATACAGATACTCAGAGCTTCTTTTCTTTGCATATTGAAAAGCTCTGAGGAGATTTCAAAGGAGGGTGCAGAGAGCTGGTGTCTGCTTGCTGTCTTCGTTCTAACTATTTCCTAAATAAGTTCCTACATGAGCAACTTCATGCCAAGGCAGTGGAATACAGGAAGTTAAGCTGTCCGAACTCACAAATGTGGCAAAGCACCAGGCTCTACAGTGCAGCAAGATGCTCTGTGCTTAAGGAAGGATAAGCCAACATCCTGCATGAGGTTACTATGGAGGGAGGGGCAGGCAAACAAGCCAGACCTTCACCCTAAACTCTCAGACCCTGGTCTGATTATGTTCCCTGGATTCTGTAGCAAACATGTCTTAGATTGCACTGACTTCCAGTAATATCTACCATGACCTTCCCTTCCCCCTCCCTCCCTCCTTCCTCCTCCCCTCTCCCCTTCTCTCCCTTCCTATGTCTGCAGAACAAATTTGATGTTGGGTTATGCTACATTTCTGATGGTGTTGCCTAGTGAGTGCCCTGGTCCCATCTTTTCCCTGTGAAAAGTTTTTCAGGCCAGGAGTAATGGCACATGCCTTCAATCCCATCACTCAGGGAGGCAGATGAGTCCAGCCTCTGTGGTTTACATAGAGTGTTCCAGGACAGCTAGGGCTACAAAGAGAGAGAGATCCTGTGTCACAAGAAAAGGGAGTAGGGGACATCACAGTGCTCATGCATTTACCCTCAAAGCAAGGTTTAATTGTGTGTGTGTGTGTGTGTGTGTGTGTGTGTGTGTGTGTGTTTGAGGATTTGTAAGAACCATGATTAAACAATCAAAAGAATTAGTAAATAAAGAAGCTAATTTTAAATTGCTTAATACTGTGTTCATGTTGAACACTAAGCATGTGCTGTCAGCTAAAAATGAACCCATTAACACTGTATTTTTAAGGCAGGCATGGTGGCACACACCTTTAATCCCTGCACTTGGGAGACAGAAGCCAATGAATCTCTGTGGGTTTGAGGCCAGCCTGGTCTAACTGTGAGTTCCAGGACAGCCAGTGCTATATAGTGAGATCTTGTCTCGAAACAAGCACATGGACAAACAGACTATTTTATAAAACTATGAATTATTTTGTTCTCTCTTTCCCTATTCTCGACTGACTCCAACCCATGACCCAGAATGAAACTATCAAAATCTTCTAGAAGTCACTAATAAGCCTCCAGAAGGTCTTCCATTAACTTGTCAGTTGTTCCCAATGTCCTCCAAACAAAGCCCAATGCCTCCACATGACTGTTACCAAATTATCTGGCCTCCTGTCTACCTCCTCAGCTACAATGTATGTCGTCGACCCTTCATATCCTGGGACACTTAGCTGCTTATCCAAATGCTCTAGCAATTCCTGCTTCAACGTTAACAGCTTCAGAACCAGCCAGTGCTAGGTCTAATGAGATGGCTCTGTAGTTAAGACCACTGGGTATTCTGGCAAGGGCCCAGGTTCAATTCCCACCAATGAGGTGGCTCACAACCATTTGTAATGGCAGTCCCAGGAGATCTGATGCCCTCTTCTGGCCTCTGCCTATACCTCACACACATGGTACACAGACAAACATTCAGGCAAAACACTCTTACACATAAAAATAAATTCAGAAAGAAAAAAAAATTCAGTGTTTACCACCTGTCTATTATGCTCCACCTGTCTCTGTTCCCAGGCATATGGGTTCCCTATGGTATGAGGTTTATAGTCTGTCTCTCCCATCCCCCACCACACCACACACACTATCTGTATACTTAGAAGTAAAGTGCTACAGGGTTCACAGTTGAAGCCACATGAGTCCTAGAGACACCCTGTGCAAGAGAGTTATGTAGGAAAGCTGTCTTGTCCTCCCTGAAACCTGGGAGAGCTTGCTCACTATGGCAGGATGTTCTCCAGTGACCCAGGGTCTGCACAAGTGTACCACAACCACGGGTCACCTTGCTGACACTTCCTCACTGAATTCCTGTGGTAGAAATCTCTGGGATCCATTTTCTTTCACAGAAGGGTTCATATGTCACTGAATTCACTCAGCATAGTCCATTAAAATGTCTCAGCTACGGCACTTTATCCTATCCTAAACCTCAGAAAAGCTTCATAGGGGCTAAGCTTTCCTCCCCACCCCACCCCCTGCCCCACTACACCCCCAATGCTAGCATGGCATGTGCATCAAACACATCCTAAGCCAATATTTGAGACTGAATAAACAAAAAAGGGACTGAGTTTTAGCCATTGTAGTTGCCAATATGATTTTCTTATTTGTGTTTCTTTTATTATTTAATTTTATGTATTTGAGTATTTTGCTTATATACATGTTTGTGCGTTGTGTCTTCCTGGTGTCCTCAGAGGCCAGGAGAGGACGTTGAGCTCACTGGAACTGGGGTACAGACAGTTGTGGACCACCGTGTGGGCACTGGGAATCAAGACCCAGGTCCCCCGGAAGACCAGCCAGTGCTCTTAACTGTTGGGCCATCTCTCCAGCCTGATTGTCCTTTTTTTTAAGAGACGAGGCTTTCTTTAAGGGAAATTTGAGAAACTCCATATGCAAATGAACCAGTAGATAAACCATACGTAAAAATACCATTCACAGCAGAACAATCCACCATCTAAAAAAAAAAAAAAAAAAAAAAAAAAAAAAAGTTGAAAACTATGTCAATCAACTTACCAGGAAGTCAAATCACGATCTCTAGCAATCAGCTGAAGCCCAACAACCTTATGATAATTGGTACCAAATATCTAGACTTGAATAGCAGCTCACAGTTTCTCTATTTTTGTTCCCAATTCTGATTGAGAACCCAAGAAAGCCATGTGTACCCCAGATCCCATACAGGATGTCAGCTAATTCACCCCCCCCCCCCCTGCCAGCAGGAGCCTCTGATGAGACCTCTCCAGAAGCAAGCCTGTTCTATTTATTGCTTTTCTATTTCTCTGTCTGCCTTTCGGTCTCTGCCAAAATGCAAGTGATAGTGGCCAACTCCCTTGTCGCAAGATGTGAACAAAGAGGAGCAGATGCAGTCTAGTAGCTTCTGGATGACAGAGCAGCTTCACCAGGGAAGTTGTTCAGGATGTAAAGTCTCACATTCTAATCCAGAGTTGCTGATACAGAAATCCCAGGGCTCTGTCCAGACGTGCAACAATGTTGCAACCAGGTCTGAGTTACTTTGTATCCCACAGGCATTTTTATCTTTGGGGATGGATTCTTAAATGGAACCGGACCGTCCTTTCCCTACAAGTAGGTTCTTCCAATCTGTTATTTCCCCCAGTTACTGCTACCAAGCGCCAGACAAGTCCCAGTTGAACAGTAGGGAAGACACGTGCCCTCCTCTGGGATCCATGCCTTTTGCATAACACAACCACCCTCTCTGAAACACACTGCTTTCCTCCCTTCCCTGTGCCACCTGGTGTTATGATCTGTTAGAAGACAAACACCAGTTTTGGCTGTACCACGTAACTAACTGTTCCTAAGAACCAGCCAAATTATCCCTGTGACACAGCTTCATTACTGAAGGCTGCTCTGAAATTTCCAAGCAGTGGTTTAATGTGTGACACATTCATGTCCCCACCGGGAATCTTATTCTATAGAAACCAGAGATTCCAAACACAGAGTCGTGATAGAAGTTTCTTGTGCCTCCTGACTTTCCTTGGACTCAAATGTGTAATTTTCAGCACTTTGGTTGAAATTATCTGTATACGCCATGCATGGTGGTACAAAGTCTTTAGTCCCAGCTACTGGAAGGCAGAGGTAAAGAGATATCTTCCAGTCTGAGGCCAGTCTGGTCTGCATAGTGAGTTCTAGGATAGCCAGGGCTACATAATGAGGGCTTGTCTCAAAAAGGGAAAGAGAGAGAGAGACAGACAGACAGACAGACAGAGACAGACAGAGAGACAGAGAGAGAGAGAGAGAGAGAGAGAGAGAAGTTTACTGTGTAAAAGAACTCAGCAGTCTGAAACTCAGTAGGCTAGGAGATGGGGGAGTACTTCTATAGGGAACATCTAACCTCTGCATTAAAACTCCACTGTCTAAAAGATCCACTAAATAAATGACTTTTTCCAGAAGCATCTCAGTAGTTTCAAGTTCCATGTCACTTGGGACCAGGAGCAGATGTATCAACTGAGCACTCTTAAGTCTTATATGATCTCAGGATCCCAGTTTATTAACTTTTTTAAAAATGAAAAGCTAGGTACAGATACAAGGAATAAAAGACAGTAGAACATAAAACTTGGAACACTGAGAAATATTGCTAGCATCCTCATAAGCTTCAAGGAGGTTAATGTAAAAAGAAATGAAAGGCAAAAGCAAATGTGGGGACATCCATGAGATATTGCGGTAACATTGCCAATGGTAGCGTTAGCTGTGGGGTGTGTGGCAAAGGTGCTGTAACAGGGAAAACAAGACCAGACATTTTTCCTCATGCCTGGTTGATAGGACTTTTAAATTGACTGTATAAAAGGTTCTTTAAGCATCCCACTCTTTACATATGATGTCATAAAAAGTGTTCAGATGGTGATCACATTTAGGAAATTTTCTTTACGTGAGTTTACGGTTTTAAAGCTCCATTACACTGGCTCAAGGTTATGTGGCTTTTAACGATGGACCTTCTTTAGAAAATATGACAGCATCTCACCAAATGGTGCTGAACAAACTGGACAGTTGCATGTAGAAGAGTGCAAATAGATCCACATCTACCTCACTGCCTAATACTCAACTGCGAAAGGATCAAAGACCTCAACATAAAGCCAGACACTCTGGACCTGATGAATGAGAAAGTTGGGGAAAAGCCTTGGACTCACTGGCAAAGGGAAAGACTTTCTTGAAGAGAACCCTGCTAGCACAGACAATAAGATCAACCTTAATAAATGAGGCCTTATGAAACTGAAAAACCTCTCCACAGCAAAGGACACTTTCATTCAAAGTGACAGCCTGTAGGGTAGGAAAAGATTTTTGCCAACTCCACATGTGTTAGAGGACTAATATGCAAAATATATAAGGGATTTTTTTCTAAAACTAGATATTAAGAAAAAAGAAATAACTCAAATTTAAAAATGAGGTACAGATCTAAACAGAGAATTCAAGAGAGAAA
This sequence comes from Mus musculus, assembly GCF_000001635.26. Taxonomy (NCBI): domain Eukaryota; kingdom Metazoa; phylum Chordata; class Mammalia; order Rodentia; family Muridae; genus Mus; species Mus musculus. The sequence continues at coordinate 60,525,025 of NC_000079.6, forward strand.
ATTCAATGGCTGAAAAACACTTAAAGAAACGTTCAACATCCTTAGTCACCAGGGAAATACAAATCAAAACAACTTTGAGATTTCATCTGACACCTGCCAGTGAAGATACATGAAGCAAGTGACAGCCCACGCTGGTGAGTGTGATGGCTTTGTGTGTGCTCTGCCCAGGGAGTGGCACTATTAGAAGGTGTAGCCCTGTTGGAGTGGGTGTGGCCTTGTTGGAGAAGGTGGGTCACTGTGGACATGGGCTTTGAAACCCTCCTTCTAGCAGCCTTCAGAAGAAGATGTAGAACTCTCAGCTCCTCCTGCACCATAATTGCCTGGATGCTGTCATGTTCCTGCCTTGATGGTAATGGACTGAACCTCTGAACCTGTAAGCCAGCCCCAATGAAATGTTGTCCTTATAAGAATTACCTTGGTCGACGGGCATGGTGGCACACGCCTTTAATCCCAGCACTCAGGAGGCAGAGGCAGGCAGATTTCTGAGTTCGAAGCCAGCCTGGTCTACAGAATGAGTTCCAGGACATCCAGGGCTATACAGAGAAACCCTGTCTCGAAAAAATAAAAATAAAAATTGCCTTGGTCATGGTGTCTCTTCACAGCAGTAAAACCCTAACTGAGACAGTGAGGATGTGGAGCAAGGGGAACACTCCTCCATTGATGGTGGGAGGGCAAACTTATACAGCCACTATGGAAATCAGTGACAGTTCCTCAGAAAGATGAGAACAGATTTACCTCCAGATCCAGCTATACTCTTCTTGAACATATCTCCAAAGGACACGTCATCCTACCATAAAGACACGTCATCCTACCATAAAGACACTTGCTCAGCTAAGCTCACTGTTGCTTTGTTCATAATAGCCAGAAAATGGAAACAACGTAGATGTCCCTTAACAGAATATGGATAGAGAAAATGTGGTACATTTACACAATGGAACATTATCTAATCATTTAAAAGAATATGAAATCTGCAGATGAATTAATGGGACTAAGGAAAAAAATCACCCTTGGTAGAATAACCCAGATTTAAAAAAAAAAGACAAATATGGTATGTATTAGTTTATATGTGTATATTAGCTGTTAAGTCAATGGTAACCAAGGTACAATCCATAGAACCACAGAGGTTAGGTATAGATTAAGGGACTTGGGGTTTGGAGGGGTGGAAGCAGATGGATCTCCCTATGAACAGGACATAGAATAGATAGTTATAGATGGATGGGGTGGGAAGCTAGAATGAGAGGAACAAATGGAGAGAGGAAGAGAAGAGGGGGATGAAGCAGGGAATATGAGGAGGGACAGCTACAGGGATGTGGGGTCAGAGGAGCTACACAGGGATGTGGCTACACAGGGGGCTGGCCTGAATGGAGTAAGAGTGAGCTAAAGGAATCTCCAAACCCATCCTGAGACATCAGGAGTAGGACTCCTTCCTCCCTGCCCTGGGCCTGATGTCCTGGTGCACACAGACCTAGGTTCCTACCTTTACCCAACCAGAGTAGGTCAAGAAAAAGTCTGGTAGCCAGGTTAAACCTCCCTTCCCCCTTATAAGGTCATGTCCGGCAGCATCTGCAATCTCTCCTTATGCAAAGGAGGCATCCTCAGCACCCTGGTCCTGGCCAATGATGTACACTCGCCTCATAACCCCTACTCACCCCTCAAAGGTTTAAATAGCCTTTGTTCCCCCCATCCCCATTAAAGGAGCTGTTGGATGAAGCCTGCCTTCTAAGAGGTCTGTTCTTGTCACACTCACATCATCCCGCTGTTCCTGTCTTCCCTCCCCTCACAGGCCACCAGTCTGATCTACGGTGATCATGCTGTTCAGGGTGCAGGAATGTATTGGGAATGGCTGAGGGGTAGTACAGAAACCTAACCACACAGTAGCTTCTTAAGATATAAATGAAAGCTAACTGAAATCGCAAAATAATGTGAGTCAGAGCCCCAACTGGCCATCTCTTGTCACCAAATGAAGCTTCTAGAACCAAGAGTGGGCTACATCTGAGTTTCTGGCTAAAGGGGTCCTATGGGAACCCCCAAACAACCCAGGCTGCTGCCAAGACTATAGGTTGCTCTCCCCAAACTGACCACAAGGCCCCATGGATGAAGACAACACCCATACAACTCACTGAGAGAAATCAAGCTGGTACCTGTTGGCATCAAAGGATCAGTTTTGCAGATCCCTCCAAACTCAGGATGTCACACATAGGTGTCACTTGTTGCTATGGCTACCACATACTTTCCCAGAGCCCACTTCCCACACTCACGAGCGAACAGATTACATCACAGCCTATATAAAAGACAGACCTTTCCCCACTTTCACCTCCCTTTTATTCTTTTCCCCTTTGTCTCTCTCTCCCCTTTTTGTCCCCAGTAAAACATCTTACACTTGGAACTGCTTTGACCTTGTGTGGTATGTTCAGACACGAGCCACTATTATAACACATCAGTGCCTACATAGAGCCTTCACCCCTACATGTTAGTGTTTTGGGGGTACAGGGAGGTAATCTTCCTTCCTTCTTCTGACGTGTGCTACTGAAGGAGAAACATAAACACCGCCCAGACACAAAACCTTTGCTCTACAGCGATGTTCTGCCTGCAAGATAGGCTAGTGCAACGGTGGTACAAAGTTTGTGGGAGTGAACAACCAGTGTATGGTTCCACTGAAGGCCGACTCTACAAGATGGAACCCAGGTCTGACACTGCTTGGGTGACCAAGAACCTGAGACTAAATAGCCCAAGAACGTAGGGTAAAACCAAATACTACTGTTGTAAAACAAACAAAAGCAAACAAACAAAACAAAAACAATAAAATGACTCCTAATGACATTCTGCCATACTCATAGATTAGCGCCTTGCTCAGCCATCATCAGAGAAGCTTCCTCCTTCAGCAGATGGGAGCAAATGCAGAGATCTATGGCGAGACATTATGCTGAGAGTGAGAGACCTTGAAACACTCAGCCCTAAACCAGATGTCTCTATCAAACCCCCCTCCCCCAGGCTCAGGGAAAGCCACTGAATGGTGCACTTTGCATATTCATTATGGCTTCAAGTTTAGTAGTATTTTTTACAGAAGTTTTGAGTATGTAAATGAGTGAGTCTGTTCCTTGTGCCTGCTCCTAGGATCTTTTCCTGGTTTTTTGTTTTGTTTTGTCTTTGTCCAATTCCAATGTGTTAGGTTTTTAAATCTAATTATATTATACTATCACATTTTATTATTATTCCTTAGATGCTTGTTTGTTTCCTAATGAATGACAGAAAGGGATGGATCCAAATGAGAGGGAAAGAAGAGCGGGGAGGAAGAGAGGGAGGGGAAACCATAATCAGGATATATGTGTGAGGAAAATTATACACACACACACACACACACACACACACACACACACATTCAGTAAAAGAGGGGGGAAGATGGTACTTCTCAGAGTTAGTATACCAGCTTCCAGAGACCCACTCACTTCACAGTGACTTCCCTGGTTGTCCCTTCATGTCTGTAGACCCGGGAAGCATTTCTGGGGGAGGGTGGAGATGGGGAGGAGGTTCTAGTACCCTTTCTCCATGAGTCCAGATAGCAAGACTGAACACTTTGAGGAGTCCCAATTCAAATCCCTGTGGTCCTTCTGGAGGTCCAGAGCTACCTGATTCCCAAACGTGAGAGGAGACAGATTTTTTGGCAGGAGATGTAGTAGAGATGTAGTAGAGAGAGGCTGCATACTTGGCACACCTGAGTTTCTCAGTGAGTAGCTAGTGAGCAGCCATCAGGGCCTGAGCAGGCAATGGTCCTGCAGCTACCTTGTTCAGACATAGGCTGACAACCACCTTGCTTGGCACCGCTGTGATTTCTAGCAGGTGAAGAAAGGTCAGATCTATGTGTTTAGGTGACAGGGGAGGTCAGGGGGTGACAGAGGTGACAGAGAAGTGCTATAAAGAAAACACTAGGAACCAGGGATGGAGGGGGCAGGGCATGGATTAGACCAGAGTGTCCTCATAGCTTTTCAAGCTAATTTCCAACTCAAAGCACAGGGAACAACCAAGCAAATTGGCCATAAATGATTAACTTCTAGACTAGAGATCATCTATAAATATAGGCAACAGTGACTGGAAGAGCCTAAGGCCAGCTCCAGCAACACTGGGGACATTAACAGTCTAGCCTTCTTCACATCCTTTTCCTCAAGGACAGGAATTGCCTGGGTTGGGGCTGTAGATCTCAAAGGCTGATTGTATCCCAGCTTTGAAAATGTGGCAGATTTATCAAAAGGGTCCCGAAGCTGGGATGCCAAAAACAAAAACAACACACTTACACACACACACATGCACACACACACACACACACATGCACACACACACATGCACACACACACACATGCACACACACACACACACACACACACACACACACTGAAGCTGCCGAGTGACTCCACGTTGCTCAGCCGGTCCTCAGCCACCAGAAGGATTCAAAGCAGATCTTAATTGGAAGGGCTGATTGAGATACAGAATGCAGACGCACAGCACATTAACCCCAGGCCTCTGCTTCCAAGCAGCTTGGTATCACAAGTATATTTTCAAATTGGAGAACAGCCCCATTCCCTGGGGAGTTCTTGTTTCACCAGACAAAGCCTAGCCAGAACTTCAACAAATAAAATGCAAATGAGAATGGAGAAAATTAATTAGAAACAAAGATCAGAATTTCTTTTCATTAACTCTTAAACACACACACACACTTCAAACTAGCCTTGAAGCATGCTAATTTGCTCAAATTAAAATGCAATTCACCACGTGGTTTCTTTGCAGTGACCTTGCAACCCTAAAATTAATGAACTGGTGAGCCCAGAGACGGTGGCTTAAAGGGTACTTTCCCCTCTGAAGTGGAAGGTCAGAGTAACATTAGGAAGCATGTGACTGGTCCAGGGTTGTAAAATATTCTTCCCTTAGGATGTGGGAAGCAAGCACACACTGAACAAGGACTACCTTGCAAGGTTGCTGATCTCTTTGGGATAGGCATTAAGTATATGATTCTGGAAATATGTAAAATAATTATTATAGTTTTATTTTACACCGCATCCATACTGACACAAACTCAGGGTCCTGTGGGAGCTTCCTCCCCTCACCCCACCATCAGGGTCTCATGTTCTGAACTGAGCAGGAGGATCACAGGTTCAAGGCCAAGTTAGGGAGATTTGGCCCCAAGATAAAATAAGGACTGCTATGTAGCTCAGTGCAGAGTACTTGCCCAATAACAACAAACCGTTGCATTTATATTTATAGATATACAAGCTTTTCTTTCTATTTTTTTCTTTGGTCTTCCTGGGGATAGAGATTCCACACAAGTTCTCTACAACTATACACACCTAATCCTATGGGCAAATTGTCCTGGATAGTTTTGTGCCAACTTGACACAGGGTAAAGTCTTCTGAGAGGAGGGAACTTCAATTAAGAAAAAGCTGCCATACGATTGGGCTATAGGCAAACCTGTTGGGCATTTTCTCAATTAGTGATTGATGTGGGAGGGCCCTGCCTAGGTCGGTGGTGCCATACCTGGGCCAGTGGTCCTGGTTATATAAGAAAGCATGCTGAGCAAGCCATGATAAGCAAGCCAGTAAGCAGCACCCCTCCATGGCCTCTGCATCAGCTCCTGCCTCCAGGTTCCAGTCCTGCTTGAGTTCCTGTCCTGACTTCCTCCAATGATGGACTATAATCTGAAAGTGTACGCCTAATAAACCCTTTCCTCTACATGATTTGATCATGATGTTTCATTGGAACAAATATATTTTAAATGATTGCTTTTTTAGGAGTACTTTGCCTGTGTGTGTGTATGATCAACATGGCCTTGTGCTTGCAGAGGCAAGAAGAGGCATCACATCTACTGGAACTGGAGTTACAGATGGCTGTGAGCCACCATGGAGGTGATGGGAACGAGACTTGGGTCATATGGAAGAGCATTCAGTGCTCTTAACCATTGAGCCACTTCTGCCGTCCCTGCAAATATTTCTTTAGACAAACTCTTAGGTGCAAAATTCCCTGATCGAAAAAACTAAATTGTGATAGATAGCCTATTTTTCTAAGGATTGGCAATTGGTGCTCTGATTACCACAATTTAATCTGAGCTGGTCCACAGAGGTTAGGACAGCTACTAGAAGGCCCACAAACAGGCATTTACCACAGAGAGGAAGCTTATAACAAATCAGTGCCAACAGAGTTGGATCTTATAAATCAAAGAGTTAGCAGGCTGGGGAGATGGCTCAGTGAGTGAAGGGTTTGCTACAAAAGCATGAAAACTTGAGTTTGGATCTAGCACCCACATAGAAGCTGGGATAACATGCATGCTTGTAATGCCAGCACTGCGGGGAGCAGAGACAGGACGATCTGTGGGGACTTACTGGCCACCAGTGTAGCCAAAATGCCATCTCTGAGTTTAGCAAGAGACCCTGCCTCAAAGATAAAGTGGTGAGCAACTGAGAACTACATCTTGATGTCAAACTGTGGGAGAGCACACACACACACACACACACACACACACACACACACACACATACGCACACGGACACGCATACACACACACACACGCATGCATGAATATAATAATTTTATTGTAGATTTAAGTATAGACATTAATACTAAGAAAGATGCTGTGGGTGTAGTGGAACCTGTATCAAATCCCAGGACTAGGGAGAAAGAGGTCAGAGGAGTAGGCAGTCAAGGTCATGCTCGGCTACATAGCAAGTCTGAGTTTAGCCTGGGCTACTTGAGACCATGTCTCAGAAAAGGAGAGAAAGAGAAGAAGGAGAAAGAGAAGGAGGAGAAAGAGAAGGAGGAGAAAGGGGAGGGGAGGGGAGGGGAGGCGAGGCGAGGCTCTATGGCCTAGCCGGTAAAGGCACTTGCTGCCAAGACAAATCACCTGAGTTCAATTCCAGGCCCCACAGGGTGGAGGGAAAAAGGTTTCTCCACTTACCCTCTGATTGCCACATGCTTGTCCTGGCATGCACACAGCTGAACACATACACATCGTACATGAGCACGCATACACACATACCACATGTACACACACAATAAGTGTAAACATTTTTTAGGGAAGAAGAGTATGTGTGCACGCTTCTCAAGCGACAGCCAAGTTTGTCTTTACAATAGCTCTGTGTATGGTTTGTGAAGGCCTCTGAAGCTAGATCTCAGGGCTTGCCAAGGATGGGGGTGGGGTGGCAAATGAGATCACAGGGTATACCCACAGGTCACGAGAGAATTAAGACATACTTTTATGGTAATCAGATAATTTATCCTTGCTTGTGAGATTCCCAGAAAATTGCAGGTTTTCAGCTGAGAATGGACTAAGGTCACACTTGAAGGTCACACTTAGGACAAGCACAGTTCATGGCTATTTTCATACTCTTACTATGAGATTATCCCCACATGAAAGACACACCGTTTCTATGCAGACAATCCTCACAGCAAGCAAGGCATGTGACTCAAAATAGCAACCCAGGCCAAAGGCACAGAGGTAGGGGAAATGCTAAAGAAATAACAGTAAGAGGCTGGGGCTATGAGCTGGTCTATTTTCAGGGTCTTTAAAAAAGATTTATTCTTACTCACATATATGTGTGTGTACATGTCTGTGAATGTATGTATACCGTGTGTGGGGGTACTTGTACAGGCCAGCCGAAGGTGTCAGGTTCCCTGTAGCTAGAGTTATAGGTGGTTGTGAGGCGCCCAATAGGAACTAGGAACCAAACTCCAGTCACCTTTAAGAGCAGTCCCCACTCTTAAGCACTGAGCCGTTTCTCCAGCCCCAGCTTCAGTCTTTACAGACCAGGCTAAGGGGTTTGCCCATTGCCCTATAGGAACTAGGGAGCCCCTGTCGTTAAATAACTGCAGGCAAGGGATGTGTCAATCATAACACTCTTTGATGGTGATATCTCCTGAGAGAGAAGAGCTAGAGTGAAGGGTGATGGGAAATACCAGTGTGTGAAATATCTAAGTTGAGCATAGACAGAGCAAGGCAGGGGGAATGAATCGATGTAGTATTTACAGCACCCATTGCTCAGATGGCAGCACTGAGGCAGGAGAGGCAGACAGCACAATTCAAGGGACATGAGAAAAAAGGAACTTCACTCAGGAGTCTTGTTGAAGTCTGTCTTAGTTAGGATTTTACTGCTGTGAACAGACACCAGGACCAGCGTAACTCTCATAAGGACAGCATTTAGTTGAGGCTGGCTTACAGGTTCAGAGGTTCGGTCCATTATGATCAAGGTGGGAACATGGCAGCATCCAGGCAGGTATGGTGCAGGCGGAGCTGAGCGTTCTACATCTTCATCTGAAGGCTGCTAGCAGAAGACTGGTTTCCAAGCAGCTAGGATGAGGGTCTTAAAGCCACACAGTGACACACCTACTCCAACAGGGCTACACCTTCTAATAGTGCCCACTCCCTGAGCCGAGCATATACAAACCAAACAAAGTCTCTCTCTCCCTAAGAGTCAAGGCTTCTAAGCTTACTCTCCAAGTGCTAACATTATATACATGCATTGCTACACTCAGCTCCTGTGAGGGTTCTAGAGATCCAGACTCAGGTCCTTCCATTTGCCTAGCACGAACATCACCCACTGTAGCTTATACACACACAGAGAGATACACACATACACACACACACACACACACACAGAGAGAGAGAGAGAGAGAGAGAGAGAGAGAGAGAGAGAGATACACACATACGTGCATGCAAATAAAAATAAATCCCTTTTAAAGGTCCTAAACTCATCGCCAAATGTCTGGGGTAGTAAATGGTCAATGCTGAGCTCCTGGCTGTTTTTGCTGACTGTAACCCCCTCCTTGAAAGAAAAACCCAATGGCACATCCCAGAAGCTAACATACAGCAAATGCTGTGGACCTCACTACATCTCCACACCCTGTTGTAACAACCAGAACTAGAAGGTAGGAGTGCCACTAATTCCTAAAATACAGGAGTTGCCATTTGGGAAACAGCTTCTAGTAGCTTCTGTATTCCAAGAAAGGCGAAAGCGGGCATCAGTATCAAGTCAGAGGTTAGAGTTGGCTGAAGTTCATGTTCCAGGGAACAGGAGCAGCCAGCATTGTACATAAGGCCTGTTTCCTAAAAGGCTCCCGGCTTTGGTTTTAAAGGTTCTTGCAATTTTGCTTTCGTTGTGATTTTCCTTTATATTGTCATGGCAGGCAGCCACACTGACAGCGTACACACCGTGGAACTGGCTAACACTGCAGATTCCTCTGTAAGGGGTGGGGCAGGGGCGGGGCATTGCTGTGGCTCCATTTTAAACTGTACAGGTTAGTGTCTTTAGTATATTATGGCCATCATCAGACCTTAGAACATCTCCTCACTCTGGAAACCTGCGGTATCAGCAGTCCTTCCCCTGCCCACCCCCACCCCCCAAGCCTCTGGCAATGGTTCTTGTCTTTTATCTGTTCGGTTTCAATATTATTTATCACGGTTTGCGCGCATGATATGGGGGCAGGTGCGTGTGCCATGTCATGCACATGGTCAGAGCACAACTCTGCAAAGTCCTTTTCCTCTTCACATTGACATGGGTCACAGGAATCCATGCAGCCTAGGTCCCCAGGCCTGCAAGGCATCTCCACCTGCTGAGCCGTCTCACAGACACACTTCTTGGGTCCTGAGAGTGAGATGTGAACTGCACAGAACACATCTCTGCTGGGAGAGGCACATCTGTTTCCATAATAGCCTTTACTTATCTCATTCTCCCCACTAAATAAATATTTCTGTTCTTTAAAGTCCTTGAGGCTGCCTAAGATCCATGAGTTTGCGTCACAGGATTTATGTACCCTTACAAAAAAAAACCAGCTCTTTTGATTCTTGCTTAATTCCGTTCATCTGTCATGGGATGAGATAAAACTACTAGGGTAGAAAACTAAGGAATCTTGTTAAAAGCTAGATGGCTTTCTACTGGATTAGTGTATGGGATTTGCTTTTTGTGTGACACAATGGGTGCTCTTGTCTAATTTTAGATTCGATAAAGCATTTCCTGGGATCCACAGAGTCTTCCCCCACCACCACCACCCCCCCCCCCCCGGCTTCTCTTATTACTGAGCATACACACAGAGACCGGAGATTTTATGAAAAGGAAGAAGAAAAAAGGAGAGAAAGAATTGGTGGCTTGTGCCTTTGATCACTGATACAGCTCTGTCGAGAAAGACTCCACACAGTGCCCTGTAGCTTCCTGAACAACGCTCACCAGTTGTGCTGGGAGACAGCTTGGTTGTCAGAGTACCTGCCCTGGCACCACATAAACTAGGGTGTGTTGATGCCTGTGTGCCTGCAGTCACAGCACTAAGGAAATAGACCCAGGAGAACCAGGAGTTCACGGATATCCTCAGCTATGTAGTGAGTTCGAGGCTAACCTTGGAAATGTGTAACTCTTTAAAAAGATGAAGTTCGTCAGAAATACACACATTTAAAAGGCATATATATTTTATATTTTATACTCATTATATTCCATGAGGTCATTTGTTGCCCTCCTAGTGACTCTGTAACGCTCAGCATAGTCACTCAGAAAGGGACTTCTATACATCTACTCTGGTCTAGGTCCCTCATACTATAAAGGAGGATGCCAACTGTAACTCAAAGAGATTCTTTACTGTCACTCCGAGTGTGGTCCATGGGCCAACAGCACCTGCAGTCCCAGAGAGCTCATCAGAATCGCAGAGCCTCAGCCCTGAGCCACACCTACAGAATCCCACCTGTCTGTCACCAGAAGGTTGAGTCTGTTCTAAACTCCTGGGGGGCCTGTTAACCAAACTCCATTCTTACTGTCTAGTCTTGGCAGTCATTCAAACGATCCCTACTGGAGTGTAAATATTTGGGGAATCTAAATCTTATTTTAAAATATCTTATTTATGTTGTGTGTACAGATGTGTGCACCTAAGTGTATTTGTGCATGCATGTGTGTGCACATGCATATGGAGGCCAGAAGTCAACATCAGGTGTCTTAATACATCTCTCTACACCTTGTTTTTTGATACAGGATCAGGGGTCACTGATGCAGCTAAACTGGCTGACATCCTCCTTAATGCTGGGATTGCCTGCCCCAGCTTGTACACAGGATCCAGAGACTGAACTCAAGCCCTTATGCTTAAGCAAGTACGATACTGACTGAGCCATCCTGCCACTCACACCATCTCATTTTGAGCAATTTTGGAGACATCAGAAGAGGTTAATGCCCTAACCAGGTTGGAATCCTACCAACTACAGAAAAGTGGACATCCATCATGGAAAGTTTTACTTAAAATCAAGGCTTTTCCTTGTAAAGGCAATTCGTGATTGCCACAGGAAACCAGAAGTACCGGGAAGAAATTAAAATCACTAGAATTTCTACCTGAGTATTCAATACTTAGTACCTTGCTACATTTTTTATGTATGCACATACTGAGTGCTATGATTTTATAAAACTGGGGCATAAAATGGAGACAATCTGTGTCTTTTTTCATATATTATTATTTTCAGTACCCTAACATTTTTCAATATGGTTTTGTTTTTTACTTCATTTTCATTTCTGTTTGAATCTGGATTTCATGTGCCCAGGCTAGCCTTGAACCCCAGATCCCACCTCTACCTCCCAAATGCTGGGACTACAGGTGCATGCATACCGTACCATTCAATATAATTGCAATGGCCTTATTTTCTTGGGCAACAAAACCATGTCTTCCTCAAGAGTTCTCATTTTCCTGCCTCAGCCTCCCTTCTATGGGGTTGCAAGCCTGAAATACCACACTCAGCTAATATTTTTTTTAAACCCTTATTAAAAACCCTTGCATATGTCAACACACCAAACCCATTTGGCACCCTCACACAGAGCACCCAACTAATAGAGATATTGAGTTTTGCAACAGCTTTCTTGCAAAGCAGCCAAGGACGGTTACCAGCGTCTGTCTCTAATCAGTGTCCTCAAGGATGGCTTAGGGGTATCTGTGAGATGAAGAAGCAGGGCGTGCTCAGGAGTAATGAAGGGGAGCAGTTAGTGATCTGCACAGCTCATCAACCTTCTAGACTCTTCAGAGACTGCTACCAAGGGGGATCTCTTAACAGACACTTTGTGGGTCCGAGTGAAGGCCTCTGGCAGTGTATGACGCTTTGTGCTATCTCCTCTGAATGACTACTTAGGCAGTCGTTGCCATCATCACCCATAGCAGAGGTCCAGCTACAGCAACGCTAATGGGCCGTATGCTTAGCTGCAGGACCTGTGAAGTTGGTGACTCTAAGCAGCTCACAGCAAACACAGCTGGAGGGAATGTTCAAGCCTTCCCTCAGTTTTATGCCGAATCTTCTCATGGCTTTCGATTGTCTCTGTGGATTTTCAGAAGTACAGGTCAGGCAGCATAAAATTTTTTGGTGTGGTTTGGTTTGCGGGGATTGATGTGTTGTAATTGAGGGTTTGAGCCATATTTTAGCTCACATAGTTATTGACTGAGTAGGACTTTTGTCTCAAAATCAGTCATCTCTTTGAGGTTAACATCAATGCATAATGTGTGGGTATCCAATGGGGAAATGCATCTAGACAGCTGAGTCAGGCCACGCCCACAGCCGGAGTGCCTTGCTTTTACCTCCTCTACCAGCAATTTTCTTTTGTTTTCCTTTGGTTTCACATTAATTTTATGTATGTATTTGCCTGCATGCATGAGTACGCACCATGTTCTTACCTGGTGCCCTCGAAGGTCGGAAGATAGCATCAGATCTCTTGGAACTGGAGTTATAGTTGTCAGCCACCATGTGGGTGCTGGGAATTGAACCCGGATCCTCTGTAAGAGCAGTCAGTGCTCTTAACTACTGAGCCATCTCTTTCTAACCTCCTCATTTCTTTTTTCGTGATTGTTTATGTTTCCTTTTACTTCTGAGTTTAAATTGCTTTATTTGTTTCTTTATTATGATATTTCCTTAAAGATAAACCATTCCCCCTACTGGAGCACTGAGGCCAGTGTCCACCCATCCCCCACAGCTTTGCATCATCCGGTTTCAGCCATCAGCCCTAGAAACGAGCTTGCCCAGCATGACTTTAACGATGTTTGGCCCCAGAGTAGGAATCCCCTTTCCAACTCAAAAGCCAGGAAGCAGCATCTCTGCTTCTTTAAGATTTCCTTTTTAATTACATGTATGGGCAGGGGAGGGGAGTCACACTTAAAGCGCAGGTGCCCAGGGAGTCCAGAGGCATTGGGTGCCCTGAAGCTGGACTTGCAGGTAATTGTGAGCAGCCTGACATGGGCGCTGGGAATGAACTCAGGTCCTCTGCAAGGCAGGAGCCGTGCATGTGCTAAACCACTGAGCCCTCGCTTCTCTGTAGCCCTCCTCCCCCTCAGTACTTCAATGCAAGCTTTAGGTGCTAACAAAGGCAAGCCTTCGCGCTGCCCACAAGCTGCCCACGTGATGGAAAAGAAACTGAGCGGAAGGGAGCACAGTGTTTTTGTGTTGTCCAAAGTCTCACTGCATTTTGCTGGGCAGAATGCTGTCTTCCCTCTAAGTGTTCCTTGATATTTCTGGATAGAGCTTATTTAAAAACAACGTAAACAGCAAAGGCAGTCTGTATTTGCATCTGTTTGGAGGTTGAGAAGGCCCTGTGTCCTATATTTCCCTCTTCCACTTGACTCATTTCAAGTTGACTCACTTTTTAAGTTCCTTAGAGCACTCGCTCTTGAAAAACCCTGTAGACCATGGCGAGTGCTTGGATTTGCCCTGTGGCATCTGACAGAATCCAATTACCTCCTTAAATCACAGTGGTGTCTGCTTCTCCATCCATAAAATTCAGAGAAGCAGCTTAGAGTTTAATCCCAACACTCAGGAGGCAGAGGCAAGAGGATCTCTGTGAGATCCCTGGTCAACATAGCCAGTTCCAGGTCATCCAGAACTGTATAGTGAGACCCTGTCTCAATAAATACATACATACATACATACATACATACATACATACATACATACATACATACATAAAGTAATTATGTCGATTGTCTCATAAGACTGATATAACAGTTAAATGAAATCAGTTATTAAAAGTTCTTAACATGGTGTTGGCATAAACATTGTCAGCATACAAATCAAATGTCCTTCCTCCAAGTCCTTCAGCCCCCCCCCCCCCCCCGTAGATAGTCCCACGTGACTCCTGCTTGCTGAGAAGGTGATTACTCCAGTTGCTTTCGTGCTTATCCAGGACCCTGGATGTTTTATATGCTCTTACTTCTATTGCAAGGAAAGAAGTCCTTCCTTGCCAAGACTGCTCTGGCTTTCACATCTCCTTTCTACTCCTCTCCTTCCCCGCTTCTTGCTCTGTCCTTCCTTTCTCTTCTTCTCTCTACCCCCCCCCCCCTTTTTCTTCCTTCCCTTCTTCCTTCCTCTGTCCTTCCCTCCCTCTGGCTTGGAACTTTTCTCAGTTCTCTCTTAGAATGAGTTGTTTTTTCCCCCTGGGCTTCACCCTGTTTTCATTGTGAGCAATTCCTTCTTGCCCTGTTGCAACAAATCAACTTTTAACACCATGTTTCCATTATTTCTTGCTACATAATAAACTATTCTACTTCTTAGTGGCTGGTAACTCTAGTGGCTGCTCTGCGTGCTGGTAGCACTTGATGACAAATGGTGCTGATGCTACAAAGGTGTGGACACTAAACAAAAGTGTATCAGTTATTTTGCTGCTGTGATGAAACACTGTGACCGAAAGCAAACTACAGAAGAGCTTATTCAGCTTTGCAATACCAGAGGGAAGACAGCCCATCATGGCAGGGGAGACTTGACAACTGAGAGACCTTATCTCTACCCATCACCAGGGCAAAGAGGGAGAGATAGATAGATAGATAGATAGATAGATAGATAGATAGATAGATAGATAGATAGATAAACAGATAAAACTCTTAATGCTTACTCCAGTAACATAGCCCCCCCCCCCACCAAGGCTACGCCTCCTGAAGGTTCTGCAATATTACAAAACAGCACCATCAAAGAGTCCAGGTGTTCATGAACCTGCCTAGGGGAATATTTCTCATTCATACCGCCACAGGCAATGACCACTTGGGGACCCTGGTGGCTTAAGTTCTGTCTGCTTTTCATCAGAGAGGAAAGGCAGTCCCACGCTTTACTATCTCAGGCAAAGTTTCTAACTAGGGTTGATTCTAGGTATTCAGAAGAGAAAGTCATTAAAATGACACTGCCAGAGTTAGAAAAGCAGTTTTGCTGATGTTGAACTTCAGAGATAACACCTAAAAACAGGCCCCAGAGCACCCTGAAAAGTCAGGATTCCTACTTTGTCAGAAACCATCTAGGAAAGGCTGTGGCAAGCAAATGAGTTTCCTGGAGATGGCCACATTTTGTATGGCTGCGATGGGTGTACTCTGAAGAGGCCCAGCCCAGAGACTTCATCCCAGGATTGTTTCTCACTGTTGATATGCCTTTCCTGCCGTTATTACAGCCTAGCGATGCCTGAGGATCAGCCTATGCTATTGGGCAAATTTCCTGCAGATGAACATGAAGATGAATTTTCATGAATTAATGCTGTTAAGGTGAATTAATGACTTTATAGAATTTCTGATCTGATTCAAATAATTTTAGGAAGTCAGTTTAAGAAGATGGTTTTAGTCTCATTGCCAGAAAGATGTAATAAAGTTCAAATCAAAAATAGAATGTGAAAAAAAAATAGAATGTGGCTCCTCCTCGTAAAGGAGTAAAGGCTTCATAATAAGGATTACAATAAGCTTTCATAAGCTTTCCTAAGAAGAGAAGTAGACTTGGGACAAATTTGTGATCGTCTCTTCTAGGTCAGGTCCAAGGATGAAGCCACAGGTGTGCACTATGATAAAGCAAGGTCATGTGAAACAGTTGCTTTGAATTTATAATGATATCATAGAATGAAACACTGCTTTGAACTTACTATAGATATCCTTCTGTAACTCCCCTTTTGTGTAACATTTTATCTATGAGGCAATTTTATAAAGAACTTTTGTCTAAGAAGGTATACAAATGCTAAGTGAGAAATAAAGTGTAGCATTTGGAGATCTGCCTCCATCCATCAAATGTACATATATTTGTATCATACAAAACATATGTATATATGATATATGTCCATCAAATATATCTATATATGTCTGTCTATATGTATGTGTGTAGGTACATGTGTATGAATGTAAGTATGCATGAACACTTGAGGAAGCAGATGGTCAGGCCAAAGTGTGCGTGTGTGTGTGTGTGTGTGTGTGTGTGCGCGCGCGTGCTTCACTTTCTCCCTTTCTTTTTTTTCTTTTCTCTCTGGCTCATGAAGAGTTAATGAATTCTGAGTCTCTATCTTGGTCATCAAGGGGCCCTTGAGCCAGAGAGAAAAGAGCTCAGATAACCAAGCTGTTTTTCTTAATACCCTGCTCTTATCAGTGGGAGTTATATTGCCAGAAGCCAGTGTCTTTCAACCACAGAATAGCAAAGAGTTAAAGAAGGTAGAAACTGCCAAAAGCAAGCAGTTGTGGCTACATTCACTGAGTCTATACCCTCCTTTTCACTGCCTTCCTCAGTTTACCCTGTGGTGCTGGGCTGAACTCCAGCACTGTTTCCCTACACCATCAGCACACTCCAGTGAGTCAAACAGTATGGCCATAGTCCATATTCTTTGTCTCTGTCTCTCTGTGTTTCTCTCTTTGTCTCCCTGTCTCTGTCTCTCTATTTCTCTATCTCTGTGTACCTCTCTTTTTTTCTCTCTGCCTGTCTCTTTCTATCTCCCTGTCTCTGTGTGTCTCTCTCTTTTTCTCTTTCTGTCTCTATCTCTCTGTCTCTATGGATCTCTCTCTCTCTCTCTGTCTATCTCTGTGTCTCTGCCCCCCCCCATATATTTCAGCAGGGTATTTTTTTCCTTTTAAAAAAACATTTGTTTGTGCATGTGTATGCTGGTCAGAAGACAACTTGCATGGATCAATTCTTTCCTTCTACTATGTAGGCTTCATTAGTTGACCTCAACAGTTCCTTCCCCAAGCCAGATGAAAGCAAATGGTTGATATGGGTGTGTGGCATCACACTGGTGCAACCAACCTGCACAAAATACTGTAAATTTCCAATATTTGAGTTTTGCTTCGATGAGACAAGAAACAAGAATCTGGAAATAACCCAAACATAATAAAGGCTTTGTTAAAAAATGTAAGATAGCCAAAAAGAATGTCATTGCCTACAACTTCCACTTCTTTGCTATTGGCTGTAGCCTGCAATTTTGCTAAAGCTATTCCATGAGGTAAATGTGATTCTTCACTCTCAAGGCATTCCTGCATCTATGCAGGGGAGTTAAAGTGTTCTTTGGCCATCAGAAACAAGAGCTGGGGAAGAAATTCCTGTCTGGATGATTTGTTAAGGAGATGTCTTCAGAGAAGCCAGGTTAGTAAGCTGGGAGAAAGCACAGGAAGAGGAAGACACAAAGTGGGGCAGGACTCCAGTTCCAGGCAAGACAAATAGAGTACATCCCACCTGATTACACATGGGATCAGGGGACAGAATTGAGGTTCCAGACCTAATGCTCCCCAAGGCCAAGAGACAGATACTCTACACAGAAGCACCATAAGGAGTAAGGTGTCACAGGATACTTGAATTTCTCAACATTCCTCAGGTCTCAGTTCTCTTAACATCCTATTTCTAGTGACTCTTACCTCCCTTCCCCATGCGTTACAAACTATGGGATTATGCCCATGTTCCACAAAACCCTCATGACTACCTGAAGTCATTAAGTGAATGACTTGGAGTGCCTTTTCTTACTGAAGGAATACATGTAACCTATCAGAGATTTCATGGGTCTCCACCAGGCAAAATGACCACTCTTGCACAAACAAGACATCCCATGTTATAAAAGTCGAACATAGTCTTTAGATTCCAAAGAGACAAGAGGTTGAAGCAGGAGGACTGTGAATTCAAGCGTAGTCTGAGAGACACAGCAAGACCCTATCTAAACAAACAAACAAACAAACACGGGTTGGTGAAATGTTTCAGTACGTAAAGGTATTTGTTGTCAAGGCTGAAGGCCCAAGTTCAATCCCAGGGACTACATAGAAGAAGAGAACCAACTCCTACAAGTTGTCCTCTGACCTTTACACAAACACACACATACACACACACATTAATAATGAAAAGTGATTTTTTAAGCCAAGCCAAACATTTAGGAAAGTTAGCTCCAAGTAAACAGTATTGATGTGTTGCTGTTCAATCCCCAGTGAACACTGGGACTGTTTTCTGCACCCCACTTTCCATACCAGCAACCCCTGAATCACCTGTACACACACTCTGTTAAGAAACGAGTCTGCCTATTACCAGGTCTTCCAAATAATCCCTGTGCAGACCTCAGGGAAAGAATGATGCTTCCCTTATGGCATGACGCTAGCCTCGATGTGGCCATGCCATAAGGGAAGGCATCCAAAGCCTCAGGAATAAAGCCTGGCAGCAGCTTAGAGAGAATTGGAGGTGCTGCCTTTCCTCCTAAGGATCAGGAAGAGAAGTGGAGGCTGGTGAAGGAGCTTGTATAGGATAATGGCTGCCACTGTCTTTGTTGATAGAAGGGTATTCCTCAAGAGATTTGAGGAAAACGAGAAAGGCACGTGGTGGTCATATAAGACAGGGAACTTAATCTTCTTGGGAAGACAGGAAAGCCAGTCATCTTCTAGGGAAACTTCAGAAGGTTCCCGAGTGGCACTGACTGCCCCATTGACATCTCTGACTGTGAGTTAAAGCTAGAACTAATCAACACGGTTGTGCGCATCATCCAGCAGTAATTAATGGGCTCAGGGGAAGATACCTAGGAGCTGAAGACTTTCATTTAATCATGATTGCATGTTTGCCTACTGAGTAAATATCTGGGAAGAGGAGCCTACAAAAGTCCTGACATGTGCAAAAGGTGACCACAAGGATGAGGTATCAACTCTACTGTGAGCAGAGAGGAAAGTGAGGACATGATAAGGTACCTGGAGGTGAACGTGCATTGGGTCAAAAAATGACTTTGGTTGGAGAGGTGGCTCAGAATGAACAGTACTTGATGCTCTTGCAGAGGATCAGAGTTCGATTCCCAGAACCCACATGATATTCCACAACCACCTATAAGTCCAGCTCCATAAGATCCAATGCCCTCTTTTAGATGCTAAGACTATCTGCACACACATGGACATATATGCTCACAGACACACAAATACACAGAAATAACTAATAAGTCTTAAAGAAAAGAATGACAGTCCTAATTGAAGTTAAAAAATTGTTGGAATGGAGGGAGAGGTAGAAGGATCAGATGTGACGGCCACAAAGCATCTGGGTACAGATGCTAGCTGTGAGCACTCACAAATGGGTCTTGATAGAATGTTCATAATGTGGCCACGGTAGTGAGTGGCTTAGCAGTATAAAAGAAAACAATGAAAAAGTAATTGTTATGTGCAAGACTAAGCCTCCATGTGGTTGTAGAAATCTCAAAGAGTGGAGTTTGAGTTCTTAATGGCAGGCTTTCTATCTCAACAATTCTACGTGGTGTGACATGTTTATCCATACAACGCACATGTACATGATATGACATGTTTATCTATACAGTACACATCTACCAAGTATGGCATGTTTATCTACACTGTATACATGTACATGGTATGACATGTTTATCTACACAAAACACGTATTTATGGTGTGACATGTTTATTTACATTGTCCATGTCTTAAATACTTACCTGAGGTCACTGGGAGTGAGGAGCTGAGCTGGAATTTGAACCAAAGTTCATCTTGGTCTGAAGATTATTGAATTCTTTCAGTGTACTGCATGCATTCTGCTTTTATTAAGGTCACGCAGAAAAGGAACAAATCATGGCCCGTATTTCAGCTAGTGAGCTCTAAGCCCTGAAGGCAAATAAAGGAATTGTTGAAATGTCCAAGGAAGGGAGGAATCTGGCCTTAGAAACCCTCAGTCTCATGGATGCCATTAATTTCTGGACATGTTCAATACAAATGTGATTTAGCAGGAACACAAGGGGCTTCAGAAAGGAAAGTACATCACTGAAACTCAGAAGCTCAGAGCCAGAAGCAAGCTAAACAAGGGCTTTGTTCAACTTAATTCTTTCCTTGGAAAACACATTCAAAAGTGGTTACCTCAGGCCACAGAAGTTAAGCCAGGTCACCCAGGACAGTCAGCCCATGGTATCACACAGAACGTCGTTCACCTTTTCTGCCCCAAGAGTGCATCTTGGCTTAGATCAATAACCAAGCCAACCACTTGCTTGGGCATCTCCTCCTGTTTGGCGCTCCTGACATCCACGTTGTGATTTTGTAGATGTCCAGCTGCCTTCAGGTCCAGGAACAGCTTCCTCATAGGAACAATTAATGTCACTCACCTGCTATAAACACTGGCTCAAATCTTGGCAGAACCCATCTTCCTGATGGGACCATTTTCAAGATGTTCCTGAGAAACTGGAAGGCTGGGTGCTTGCTGCCAAGAAGGAAGTCCCTGGTGACAGGGTCCAAGCTTTTCAGTGAAGTGGGATTTGGCACTGAGGTGTGCTTTGCAGCTTCCAGGCTCTACAAGGAGCTGGCTAGAGGAGGATGCTAAAAAAAATTGGGAAATTGCTTTCTTCTTTACATGACTTACTTCAGGAATAATTGATAGAGGCTCATCACCATAACTAAACATTGTGTTAAGCATCCTTGAGGACATCAGCTTTCTGAAATGGGGCACTATTAAGGCAAGTGGCAGTGTAGGGCTTCATAAATTATGAATTACTAGTCACGGATGAATACAGATAACCTGTAATCAGGAGACAGATGGTAATTAGAGGCAACTCTTCTTTTGATTCAATTAAGCACCTGAGAAAATCAGTTTTGATTTGGATTTGTGTTTGACTGCTACAGTACCCTTTAAAGCAGGAAAAAGTGACAGCCCCATGCATAAAATATCTCTGACAGATCTGCAGAAGAGCTTTCTCTGCTATGGGTCAAAAAATCAGAAAATTAAAAGAAAATGCTCATCACATATTACTGTTGGCAATTGTCATTGATTAACTGGGAAGGGTGGGTGGGACAGAAAGCTTATATATTTAAATCTGATCTTCCCCCACCATTGGTGAAGACTCTGCTCTAACCAGTTTGACCAACTAGAAACCTAGGGTCAGGAAGCTGGTTAGCACCTGCCCAGAGAGCAGGGTCAGGTTGACACACAAATCGCCATTTTTCAAGCCACTATTCTCTGTCTATGGCTATGCTTCCCTATGTCCCAGAGGTATGCAGGCTGCAGGGATGAAATGCAGGAAGTCCTCCATGTTGGCTCCTGTGCAGATGTGTCCTTCCAACAAGACAGGTGTTTAAACAGAATCTAAGAAATGTAGTCAGCTTCCCAGGCAAAGGGTATTGGGTGGCAGCATGAATTTTAAAGGGAAATCAAACTCATTATTCCTAAAGACTGGTCAGAATATTGGGAGCCAAATCCTTTGGTGATTTCTCTAAACCCAGTACTGAGAATTTACCAGCTATATTACTGGAAGGTGACAGATGCCTCAGCCTACAATGATAAATAGAAACAATTATGTTCACATTTGGTCATGGTGGTGACCAGCTGTGGTCTCAGCACTCAGGGGCCAGGCGGGAGAATCAAGAGTCAAAGACCTGCCTAGGCTACATAATTAAACTCTGTCTCAAAAATCACTCCAATAATAACAATGTCCAATATAGAATTGGTATATTGCTTCACATTACAAGAATCATACCCTGTAGAAGGTCAGAGTGGCAAATGTTTATTGTAATTTTTTTTAAAATGTGCATTTAAATATGTAATCTGCTTACTGTTTATTGAAATGAGTGTAGTTTCCTAGCATGAAGCTTGGTTTTGAGGAATAGTTTTAGGAATATCAAGTTAGAAATATAACCAAATAAAAGTCAGTACTCACACGTGGCTGAGGTTTTATAAGAAGTGGTTTTGTTTTTGTGTTTTACACACTTCATAAAGGTGCCCGAGTTTCTCTAGAAACTACTTAAAAATTTCTGTGAGTCAACAGAACCAATATGGGTTTGGTTTAGGGTTTCAATACTTTACCCTTTGAACTAAATAATCTGAGGATTTGGATATTGTGGGATCAAAGACAGATGTCTGAAATTCTCCTCTAAACACTGAATGATGGAGCTGTCCATGTTGTAATGGTGCAGCTGGTCTGAATAGAACATCGGTAGCATGGGTCTTAGCAAATGCTATAAATTAGACTTTGGTTTTACCTATTCTAGATACTTAGTCAATACTTTCCAGAGTAAAATTGCATTAATTTTCTTTTTCAGTGTTGATGATCAGATTCAGGGTTTCGTGCACCCTGGGCAAGTGTTCCACCAAGACCACCCAGCCAGACGGCCAGCCCTCAGGTAGAAAAGTTCCCCTGCAAGAATTGCTGTGTCTCTATACAACCAGAAACAGCCATGCAAATATTTGCTTAAGATGTCAGGGACAGGACAGTGAGACCTAGGACCTATTTTTTTAAAAAAAAAAGAGTATTAAGTATTAATACTTAAACACTTTTTAGAAGTTATTTATTAATTTTTATTTTGTGTACATTGGTGCTTGCCTGCCTGCCTGTCTCTAAGAAGGAGAGAGAAGAGAGAGAGAGAGAGAGAGAGAGAGAGAGAGAGAAAGAGAGAGAAGAAATTATAACTTAAGGATATAATAGCATAGCATGCATAGCTTTAATCTCAGCCTAGGGAGGCAGAAGTGGGAGGATCCAGAGTCAAAGGCTTCCATGGATACTGAAAGAGTTCAAAGCCAGTCTGCATTACATGGAAACCTGTCTCAAGGATCTTCTACTCTCTCCCCAAGAGGAAAGAAAACACCAGAGGGCGTTAAATTGGTGAAAGGTCACTTTTCTAGGGTACCCTAGGTCCTGGGTTTAATTCCCAGCAAAACACAAACACAGCCTGGGATGGGGTCCAGGTGGGGTGAGAACTTCAGAAAGTGCATAAACAGCATACATCTGTGTGCTTGGATGTACACTCCCACATTCCCACAGGCGAAGTTTGTCCCTGCAGGGCTTCTCATCCCAAGGGACCTCTTTATCACTGGGTTGTTGTTGTTGTTGTTGTTGTTGTTGTTGTTGTTGTTGCTGACGATGATGATGTCTTGAAACAGGACCTCTCTACATAGCCCTGGCTGTCCTGGAATTCACTATGTAGACCAGGCTGGCCCCTGCCTCCCGAGTACTGGGATTATGTGCTGTCCAACATGCCCAGTTAGTGGATTACACCCAGCCCACGGGGTGGCTAGCCAGTTAGCACTGACTAAGCTGAGTCACACTCTTCATGAGCCCCACCACTGAAGTAAGTTAGCAGCTGCAGGGCTTCCAACCGCACAACTCTAGGGAACCTGCTAGGCAGTGTTGTCCATGTGACAGGTGCAGTGCGCAGGTATCAGATGATGAAAGCAGAGCGATGGTTCTTCCAGGTTGTTTATCTAACAGCAGAACCAGGATTATAATCTAACAGCTTCTCTGCCTTCAGTGGGTCTTACAACGACTAAAACCGTTGTTACCCATAATTCAGCTCCGTTACTGTACAGATTTGTATGCACGTGCTCACTCTTAAACATGGAGAATAGAACAAGCTGTGAGCTCTGCTTGACCTGCCTTGGTGCCTTGTTGGTCAAATACTAAGAGCCTCAGAGTTGTGGAAAGTCAGATGTGAGGGCTTCCTGTTTGTTCCTGGCAAGCAGGCTTGTTGAGCAGGCACAGCTCAGTCCATTGGCATCTTCCCCAGGCAGGTGTCTAGGTAGAGAGTTTCTAGACTTTAAAGAAACATGTCAAGGTAGTCAGTTGGCTGCCAAAGGTCCTCACTATTATTTTGTGGTTAGAAGTGTTCCTCAACAAGAAATTCTGGTTGTTTCTCCTTTTTCTAGGCTACAATTCTCCTCTTACCCTGGACCCAACAATGGCATATGCACCTAGAAAAAAGACTGGATTTATATTTGGAGACCAGATGGTAATTCTTACTCATTTTCTGTGACTATAGCAAAATATCTATGAGTGGGTACTTTATAAAGACAATAAGTTTATTTAGGTCACTGTTTTGGAGACTTGAAGTCCAAGTCTCACTTGTTCGACCTCTCACAATCACCTTTTGTGGTAGATGGTATCCAGGCAGAACCATACTAAGAGGCAAGACAATCCACATGGAAGACAGGAATCACAACACTGGGGCCCGGCCAAACTCGTTTTTTTATGATAAGCCATCCTCTGAGGAACAATTCCTGAAAGATAGTATTTACTCCAGGAGCTCAGCATTCATCCATTTGTAAAGCCAAACACTATAAATGCATTTCCTTCTATGGGACCTACATCTTAAAGATCTCACTACCATAGCCCACCCCTGCAGGGCAGCTCCCAGGATATCAGTGCTCAGGAGGAAACTGTATTCAAACCATCACACAGCCTACACCCTCTAGGCCTGTGCCCACCATCACGTAGGGTTTCCCCGTGAGGTGTGCTATTACCCTGATGCTCCAGAAACCCCAGTGTTTTTCCACTGAAACATATAAAGGCTTGTTCTTCTCGTTGCAGTCATGGTGACATGCCCGTATAATCAAGGTCTCTCTCCCACTCAATGGGACCAATCCATTCAGGTATTCACTGATTTGGGAGTTAATGAGCTATCTCAAGAATGGTTCTAGTATATAAGCCAGTTCAATCAGGGTGATGGCCACTCCATGTTTAGTCCATCTAAGAAGCCTTCCTAAGACACCTGATGAATGTTGATGCTATGCACAGAAACTTCTAGCCTTCAGAGCAAGCATGTGTATGTGTCTTCATAAATTATTCAATGGACTAAATCACCACCATTTAAATGAGGTTAGAGAGAGAGAGAGAGAAAGAAAGAGAGATTCCTCACACTCTTAGGGCCTATTGTAAAGGGTACATTCCCAGAAACTTCTATTCAAATCTTCCAAATATTCTTCTCCATTCTAGAGCAGAGAGACTGTTAGAGTTTTGGTTTATAACGTCCCCTAAAGACCCTGTACTATCTCCAACTTGACCCATCATACGCCTTACAGCAAAGGTTTAACTGGGAACAGACTAAATCCTCCAAGACCAAAACTGTGAGATGAAATTAAACTCCGTCTTTAAACTGATGATGATCTTAGGAAACCAATACCAAGATTCATTTCCATTCTGCCCACTATAAAGGATCTCCACCCTCACAGCCATCCGATGAAACTCTTTGATTGCTCGTTCTGGTTAGATTGACAAGCAGAGGAGAAATTTCTCTGAGAAGGGCTGGTTTGAGTTTGTAAGAATTCATTCTCAGTTGCAAGGAGTTCTCCACACACTTGCAAGTATAAGTTAGACAGAGAGGCAATAGTGTAGCCGTGGATGACACATCTGGGGTGTGAGGTGTGCAGTTGTGTAAATCCCATTTCTTAGGGCTGACTTAGGCCTAATCCTGTTACAGCTATATATGCCTGGTGTTGAAGGCCCAGCATTATGGCTAGCTGAGCTAGACAGCATTAGCTCATGGTAATGCATTTATACCAAATTTACAAGCAAGACAGGATTCCTTCCTCAGAGAAATAGTTCACTTCAAATAATAGCATGGCACTGCTCTGTAATCCCTAGAGTCCTCCTTACACCTTGCCTATAAGGGATCACATCACACTCTCTGACCTGCTGAGGACATTCTAAGAACCGGTTGATGATTCTGACCCAGAAGAGAAGAGGGAAACAGGTCCACTGGGAAGTCCTATCTCTGGAGTCTACACCAGGCTATCAGCATCTGGAGCCACCGGCTTAATTGGTCCAGATAATATACCCAGTATCCAAAGAAACTCACCATGCACCAAACCTCTTTCTTGGTGAGAAATGACACAGTATTCAGTAACAGGTGTTTTTATGGGAAAATACAATTTCCCATAACATTTGTCCATTCCTTGCTGCACTAGAAGCTATGCAAGTGTTTTGAAATATCTTTGACTCGTGTTTTATTAGGACAGCTGGCAAACCTGCTGCCTCCTGCACTCTGGGTCTATCAGCATAATATCATGGTGCAGGTAAGGATCAGGAATACACTTCCTTTTTATGTATGTATGTATGTATGCATGCGTGCATGTATTTCATGTAAGTGAATACACTGTCGCTGTCTTCAGACACACCAGAAGAGGGCATCAAATCCCATTGCAGATGGTTGTGAGCCACCATGTGGTTGCTGGGGATTTAACTCAGGACCTCTGGAAGAGCAGTCAGTGTTCTTAACTGCTGAGCCATCTCTCCAGCCCAGGCATACAGTTTCAAACTATGATTCGGCTATAGCCTTTGAAGACTCAACCCTGGCACAGTCAGGGCTGACAGCTCTCTGAAGCAGGATGGCAAGAGTGTATTGCTGATCTCCTCAACTGAAAGTAAAGATGTCCAGTGTTCTCCACTTGCCAGAATGGGTAAAAGTCAACTGGCAGTCTATACATCCCAAGACCAGACAGTACTTAGTGACAGCAAAGAGTCTACCTCAGAACAACTCCTGTGGAGATCTGTAGCCCAGAGCCACACCCGTTCTCAATTACCCACAAGCCCTATGAAGCTGTCACAGAATTCCTTGATCTTCCCAGGCTGGTAGGCAAAAATCCCTATAGGCTCAGAGGCCACAAAACTATTTAAGTTAATCAATTGCAAAGTGTCTGAACGTCACATAAAAAATACCAAACAACAAGAACCACGTTAGAATAGCTGCTTGCTGCATATTTTCCTCCATCCATAAAATTTTCAATAGATGTGGACCCTCAGTATTTGATTGCAACACAATCAGAAATTCTCCCTAAGATGGAATTTTGCAACCATCCCTATCAAGCACATGTCAGCCACCACTATCAACATCAAACCCCAAGGAAGTTATTATATATCATCTTTCTTCATATCTAATGGCTTCTCCCAGTACTGTAAGCAGATGTTAGGAGCAACTTAACAACATATACATCTAAATGTTGTACCCATCCCTGTCCACCTTGCCCTTGGACCATAGTACCCTAAGCATCAGAGAGATGACACAGGCATGGTGGAAACTATTGTCGCTCTCCTCCATCAGAGACACAGCTTCCTCTGTCAAGAACAAGGTTTTCCAAGGCTTTTATAAAGTTCACAGTGTCTTTAAAAGTTCTTTAACTCTCTCCATCTAGTCCTGCCCAGTGACTGGGACCCCTGGTGAGCACCCAGGTTTTGAGTGAGACACTAGTCCAGACTGTGAAACAAGCAGATACTCAGCCTCTGGAGTAGCTTTGCTAGTTTGGATTCTAGCTGCTTTACTGTACCTTGTACCATAAGACAATGCCCAGTCCGAGGTCCTAGGAACTGGCCCACAAGACCAGCAGAAGCACACAGCTGAGGTGCTACGCCTGGCCCACTCCACTCTGTACCTCCAATAAAATACAACTGTGTAGAGGCTGGCACCCAAGACACAGCCACAGATCCCCACGCAAAAGGCAAGCGTATGCATTTAAGGCAAGAGCTGACATTATAAAACAAACGTAGCACTACAAATGAGTTCAGATTCCAGTAGCATTGATTTATAAACGGCACAAGACATTTCTTCTTCAACTCAATGTACACAATGTTCTTAAATGTTTCCTCTCCTGATATATTTTATTTGTGGATCATTAGTCTTGACCACACTGTGGAGCCTTCCAACCACAGCCTCATGAATATGCTGAGTTTTATTGCCCATCTGGGGTTAAAACACCAAGACTGAGCCACATTTAAAAAGCCACAGGATTTTAGACCAGCCTATCCTATGTCTATACTTTTTCACAGATTCTTTTTCTTTTAAAACAATTATCTATTTTTAATTATGTGTACGTGTGCGTGTGTAAAAGTACACATGAGTGCAGGTACATGTGAGGGCCAGAGACCTCCAATCCCTTGGTGTTGAAATTACAGGCAGTTGTGAGGTGCCTCAACCTGGGTGCCAGGACATGAGCCAGTCTCATGACTATATATAATTCTAGTTCCAGAAAAATCGAATACCCCATTCTGGACTCCTTAAGCACCCAACAGGCATGTGGTATGGAGATATACATGCAGGCAGACACTCATACATATAAAAGAAAAATAAATAAGTATTTTTGAAGAAAGTTTAAATTTGTTCAAAGCCATAGTCACTAACCGGGCATGGTGGCACACACCAGTTAGGAAGTAGAGACAGGAGGGTCACGAGCTACACAAAAGGATTCTTATTTTAAAAAAATCCAGATGAACAAATAGACAGACACACAGACAAATAAAAGTCAACCCCAATGACAGATCTTCCAAAACATCCCCCTGAGTGGCACCTTGCATCCTTCCTGCAGGAGGTGATCAGATGAACAGCTCTCTGGTCCCTGGCTTGACACTGGAGCATACACAGAGTTTCATCTGTTTCCTCCACTTAGGTTCAAGGGCTGACTCTAACTATCCACATTCCTTCCTGCAGCCCTGGCCTTATAGTTTATTGTACTGGATATCTGTTAAGGATATCTGGGAATGCCCCTGTCTTTGTATCACATTTCCCATCCTGCCCCACACGGTTCTGTCAGGCTGCCAGTCAGGCTGTGTGACCTCAGTCTTCCCAAGGTCAGAATACTGCACCAGCGGGTGGGTGGCACTCTTCTGAGTGTGAGTCTTCTGAGTGTGAGTCTTCTGAGTGTGAATCTTCTGAGTGTGAGTCTTCTGAGTGTGAGTCTTCTGAGTGTGAGTCTTCTGAGTGTGAGTCTTCTGAGTGTGAGTCTTCAGCACATGGAGCCGGGGAAGCCTTCAGGAGAGCGTGTGAATATTCCTGAACCGTGCTCCTGAAGATCACGGGACTCTGAGCTTTTGACTGTAAAGGGAATTAGAAGGCGCACTGCTCCCTGTGGCACTCTTAGTATGAGGACTATTTTGAGCTGAAAACAACTATAAAATAGCAGATACAGGAATTGTTTGCCTTAAATCGGGCATAAATTTCCTTTCATGCCAACGCCCCTTTTCAGCTGTCCCTCATCAGGAGGAAGACAATCAACCTTCTCACTGGAGACAGAAAGTCCGGCACCAAGACCAGTTTACATAAATGACCTTTGCCAAAATGGCCCTTATCTTCCACTAGGCTGGGTCAGAGTTACATCCCCAGAGCTCACCACTCCTCTAAGGCCTAACTTTCTCCCTCTCTCTCCCCCTCCCCCTCCCCCTCTCCCCTTCCCTTCTCCCCCTCCCCCTCTCTCTCTTACTCCTTTCCAGGGTTCCCATTCTGTAGGGTAGCAGTACTTTTCTAGGAAATCTTCCATGTACCTAAAAAAAAAAAAACCTCTTCTTTTGTTATTTTTGTCACTGTTACCTCAGTGGGGAGAGGAGGAAGTCTCTTCTACCCAGAATGGCCTACTGTGACTAGGAGTTGAGGAGAAGTCTGATTTGGCCAATTTCGAAAGCCTACCAGATAGCTGGGACAGGCATTCCTCAACTGCTGAGCTCTGCGAGTGAAATATTTGTTTGGAAATTCCACACACTGTTTATCTAACCTGTTTTCTTTTTAAAGATAGATTTATTTATTTATTTATTTATTTATTTATTTATTTATTTATTTATTATATGTAAGCACACTGTAGCTGTCTTCAGACACTCCAGAAGAGGGCGTCAAATCTCTTGATGGATGGTTGTGAGCCACCATGTGGTTGCTGGAATTTGAACTCAGGACCTTCAGAAGAGCAGTCAGTCAGTGCTCTTAACAGCTGAGCCATCTCTCCAGCCTTGTATATCTAATCTGACTAATAGAGATTGGGATGGGAGGTACGGTCAAGGTTGTAAATCATCTACTCATTTGTGTGTGTGGGGGGGGGGGGGGGTAGGATCAAACCCTCCCCTCCAAACACACTAAATGTGTACTCCACCACTGAGCTCCAGCCCAGCCAGTCTTTGTTTTTGATATGAGAATGATGGGGACAAAATCTAAAACTCTGTATTAATTAGAAATATTTAGAATGTCTAGTTATCCCAAAACACTAGTAGGAACTTCTTCAAACTGAGCACTGTGATTCATCCTTGGACATTACAGTGGAGCCTGAGAATTCTCTTGCAACCGGGACTAGAACTCACAGACTTGGAAATTGGAACATGGAAGAGGAATGGACATGCTGTTTGATCCAGCTATGAAATTTAAGGAAGGTAAGAAGCAAGGCGATCCTCGGGACCTTAGGGATGGACACACAGCACACTTTCTGCACAGATCTGCCTGATGGTGTCTCTCCTTCCCCTTGGGATGACTCTGAGTGCCTGGCATTAGTCATGAACTCATCTCTGAAGTGGTCCTTGCATATTACCCATTTGGTCCATGCATCCACCACGCTGCTAACACCAGCAAAACAATAACAGCAAATGCTTCAAGGAGGTGCAGTGTAACCTCGCCCCCACCCCCTCCCCCCAGCCCGAAATCAGGCTGATCCGGCTTGACTGTTATCACCAGGAGATCATCGGGGGTGGAGCCTGCCACCCTATCGTTCTGCCACTCCCACTGCTGCTATCTGCCGCCTAAATGTTCCAGAGTAGTCACGTGGTCACCTGCAGCTGGACTCCGAAGATGATTTGGCAGGAATGGGCCCCTCCCCCTTCTTTATAACCCCATGTTTCCGAATATTAAAATTAAGCTTTGATCAGAATCTTGTCCTAGCTCCATCCTTTCTCCCGCCGCCTAGATTCCCTCTTTTCTTCCAGATTCCAAGATGCCTTCCAGGCTTGAACCCACATGTGAGCCGCTGGCCGGCCTCAACAGTGCAGGAAACCTCAACGCTGTACAAATAACTGTGGGTAACTAAAGTGTGCCAAGAGCAGGAGAAATAGTCTTTCCCAGGGAAGAGCACACCAACTAGTTATCCAGTACCAAACGGTCAGTACTGAAAAACTCCATAAAAGTAACATTATACAGACCAAGCAGGATGTACTTAGGAATACATATATACATATACTCACATGCACATAACAATTAATGAAAAAGTGGCCATGAATTTGAAAGACAGAAAGGAGGGAAGATTTATATTGAAGGGGTTAGAGACAGGAAAGGGAAATGATGTAATTATATTATAATCTGAAAAAAATAATAAAAGTATAATTTCAAGGAGGGCCAGGGTTGTAGCTTGGTTAATAGGGTGAGAGCCTAGCATGTGGGATGCCCTGGGTTAGAACCCCACATGCAATAATGCCAATACTCAGGAGGTGGAAACAGGAGGATGAGCCATTCAGCATCATCCTTGGCTACATCAGACAGACAGATGGACAGACAGAAGGAAGGAAGGATGGAAGGAAGGAAGGAAGGAAGGAAGGAAGGAAGGAAGGAAGGAAGGAAGGAAGGAAGGAAGGGAGGAAGGAAAGAAAGAAAGAAAGAAGGAAGAAAGGAAGGCAGGAAGAAGAAAGGAAGGAAGGAGGGAGGAAGAAGGAAGGAAGGAAGGAAGGAAGGAAGGAAGGAAGGAAGGAAGGAAGGAAGGAAAAAAGAGAGGGAGGGAGGGAAGGAAGGAAGAAAAGAGAGAGAAATAGGAAGAGGGCAGGAGGGGGAGGAATGGAAAGGGAAGGAGCCCAAATCTAACCTTCTTAATATCATTGCTATAAAGGAAAGCTATCTCATGGAGAGGCCACTATTTATTTTTTTGGACAAGGTCTCACATAGTCCAGGCTAGTCTAGAACTCACTAAATGTTGAAGGTGACCTTGAACCTCTGATTGTCCCACTTCTACCTCCCAAGTGCTAGGATTAAAGGTGTGTGCCCTGGGGCCAATGTTTAAAGTGGGATTCTGAAAGTAGTACTGGAATTTAGTAAATAATTATTGTAGGTGATTCTGTACCAAAGTCCTTCAGTTCCTGCTTCTCACAGGAGGAGAACACCTGTCTGATGTCATCTTTTAAAAATAAAAATTTTCAAACCACTGCAAAAATGGGGAGTGGGAGACATAACTGACCTTAAGCTCATTCTTGCAATTCAGTTTTCAAACCTTGAGGTAGAACTGAATCTCCTCAGAGTAGGATTGCTTATGAGAACTTTTGTCTATATACAGAATTTGGAGAACTGGTTTAACAAGAATTTTCACTTAAAAAGTCTACACTGGTAATAGCTTGCTCTGCAAAGATGATGCTGTTGGGTGAGGGAGCATTCTGGTTCCCAGGCAACAAGCAGAACCAGCCACCATGGAGAGGTTCACCCTGGGGGCTGTGAGTTCTGTATCCACCTTGCCTCTGTGACCTTGAGCCTTTCTTTGCTTCTGCTCCCATGGCTCCTTGCTCTGTTAAATGTAGCCAATGAGTGCAGCCTTGTTTTCAGAAAGCTCTTCCTAAAAGCTACCTGCCAATAAAATGCATAATTAAAGCATGAGGTGGAAAATTATTTAGCAATTAAATAATTGCCTACCCATTAATATACATGTGTGGTCTTGGCTTTTCCTGAATTAATAATGAAGAATTCTTCAATCAGAGTCTTTGAGAATATAAATTAGGGACAAATTTATGTTCTATATTAAGGTTGAAAAAATGCAAATCTCAAGGGATTCCAGGTCTGAGAGCTACGAATTTATATGAAGATTTATATAACTTTGCATATAATTGTTCTTTTGCCCATGGTTATTTCAGATTAAATTAGTCTAATTTAGGTATATCCTGAAAGCTACTTAGTGTCTCCTTAGGAAGATGGCCAGGGAGTCCCTTAGTTTCACATACCAATCCTGCATGACCAGTTAATGTCATCAGCCTCATTGGCAACAATGAAAAGCTAACTAATCAATTAAGAGAGAGGCTGAGCACCAGCAAACATCAGGAACCCCCTCCCTTGTTTCCCTTGCTACTTGCTACATCGGCATTCAGTTTTTGTCTGATTTTTGTTTTTTGAGACAAGGTCTTAGATAGCCAAGGCTGATCATGAACTCCTGGTCCCCTGCCCCAGCTTCTCACAAGGTCCAATCACAGGCATGGTCTACCACATCCAGCTAATCAACACTTATGTTGATGGAGACCTGAAGAGCTTATAAGTATTTTTTTTTTTTTAAATCTCAACTCAACCTTTTACTTGGAAATCAGAATAAGACACAGTTTTATTTATTTTTATCTACTTTTCTCTCTAAAACATTGATCTGGGATGTTTCCAAAAAATGTTTTCCCCTTCACTAGTCCTAATATCACCTCTGCTAAGAAAGCCTTGTTTTAAATAGGAAAGGAAAGAGGCAAATGCCATCTGCTGTTCATGGAGGTCCCGTTTAGTTATCTAAATATACTTCCTAGCAGTCATTGGCTGTAGCTGCCAGCGGCCACGGGTTCCTGGGTTCCTGAAAGGAAAGCTGGGGATAGATGGGAAGAACAGCGAGAGAAATAGCAAGCCAAGACAAAGTTCTCTGATCAGGGCTCAACTTTAATTCTAGGGTCTGATTTTTAAAGGGGGGAAACCCATCCCCCACTATGTCAGGACCTCGTTGGTGACTTTGTCAGGATCTCTTCAGGAAAGCAAGCTCAGCTGCTCAGAAAATAGCTTCTTGCAGGAAGCTGCAGATGTGGCAGACAAAAGACTTTACCTAGGTCGGAAGACTCCACACTAGGTGAGCTAGCAACCTTGGCAAACAAGGTCTGAGCCAGTCTGCTCAAGGCTGGGGGAGGGCACAATTGGCAACAGGTTGTCACTGTCCAGGGTGTTAGTCATACGGACTCTGGGAGGATCGAGTTGAAAAGTGAAGTCAGTATTTGTTTCATCCTCCAGATGGAACAAGTCTTCCTGTGGCAAATGGATTCCTCTTGGTTATTTTGCTATGCTTTTCCTGAAAGGAAGATGAACAAAGGTCCTTGAAGGTATTTACCAAGGAAGTCAGACAGGAAAAAGTTCTAAGACCACACCAATGAGTATGGACAAAGAGTCATCTGTAGTCCAAATATCCCAATGTTGAGGAGTCAGCCACACTGTCCCTCAGGATCCAGGCATCTGCCTTTGTTTAACCTCAAGTGTCATGGAGAGTGTCTGGAAAGATGCATGCGTGCAGCCTGCAAGGGAAAGCAGGTACTCTTGAGAGGGTCATTTGTGTCTCAGGAAGAGGGATCCAAGCTGACCCAGAAAACCTCTGTGTCAGTTTCTCTACCCCAAGTCCTAGATGCTCAGGTGCAGATCTTTTGAAAAACTGATTTCCCAAACAATAGATCCCTAGCAGCAACCTAAAATTGGCTGAATAACAACTAAACTGTCAACCTTGTTGTGCAGCAAGGATACACTTAGTTACGGTTTACCCAAAAAGATACATGGGATGCTGTTGTGTTCTATGCTTGGATGACCTCATGGTGTTTGTCTTTCTCTCTTACTCTGCTTAAGACTGTCCCAGCCTCTTCACCATCAACTAGTATGGAAATCCCACCCTAACTGTACGCGTTACTTTTCTATTGCTGTGATAAAACACCTTGACCAAAAGTAATGAATGAAGAAAGATTATCCTGGCTCACGGTTCCAAGAGTGACAGCCCATCAGGGGTCAGGGGCATGGCAACCAGCAGCAAGCACAGCAACCTGAGCAGGAAACTGAGAGACCACATCTCCAGCCTCAAGCACAAAGGAGAGAGAGAGAGAGAGAGAGAGAGAGAGAGAGAGAGAGAGAGAGAGAGAGAACAGGAAGTTCTTTAAGTTCTCAAAGCCCACGCTCAGTGACATACTTCCCCCCAGCAAGGCCTTACCTCCTAAAACTACCCAACAGCATAGCCAACTGGGAACCAAGGGTTCGCATACTAGAACCTATGGGGGTGGGGGAAGACAAGTCTCATTGTAACACCGCAGTGGGAGGTAAGCGGGTCCTAAGGCTCCAGGGGCATAGACACAACCAGGTCCCTTTGAAGGAAACACATGAGAACATGCTATCGGCCCTTTCTTTTTCCTATCGGGTGTGGAAGGAAGGAAAATCTGTGTTGGTTGTTACTTCAGTCTTCCATGTATCCCACCTGGAAAGAGTTGCCACAATTGAGGGATGGCCTTTGTCGCAGGGTTCTCAACCTTCCTAACACTGCAACCTTTGAATACAGTTCCTCATGTTGTAGTGATCTCCTCCCCCACCATAAAATTATTTGCTGTTGCTTCATAACCACAATTTTGCTACTGTTATGAATTGTAATGTAAATATTTGATATGTGGGATATCTGATACATAACCCCTGTCAAAGGGCTGTTCAATCCCCAAAGGGGCTGTGACCCATGGCTTGAGAATCACTGCCCTATTAGCTTGGTCTTGAGCATGTCTGTGGGCATTTATTTTGGTCTGGGGGTGGGGGTGGGAGCAGTGGCGGTGGGTTGTATAAAAAAGCAGGTTGAGTGAGCCAGTAAGCAGCAGCTCCTGTCTGCAGTTCCTGCCTGGAGTTCCTGCCCTGACTTCCTTGGAATACAAACTATAAGCTGTGAGGTAAAATAAGCCCTTTACACCCCAAGTTGCTTTTGGTCATTCCTCTCTCCACGGTGTGTTACCTGAAGAAGGACCCCCCTCTCTTCTCTCCAAGATGTGTCAGGTGTTTCCCAAGTGCTTCGTCTTGCATTTCCCCTGTCACCATTGTCCCCAAACACCCTTCACCTAAGTGGAAACTTTATTTTCTTATGCAGTTTGAGTGCGATATAATTGCACCCATAAAATTTTGAAAAGTGAATGAAAAAATTTGAAAAGCCACAAGAAATGTGTGCTGTAGATTGCACCCAGTTTGTCTCGCAGAAGCCAAGTGGTGATGTGAGACTTGACTGCAGCTAGGTGATTGGACATTTAGTGATTCCTAATGAGGGCCAGGAGGTGCACAGTCTGGAAGGTGCATGGGATTCTGGCTCCCTCCTGTCTGTCTCTCCTTCTTCACATGAGCGCTATGGGCAGCAGTGCTCTGCATGAGCCCCACCCCAAGCCAAGAGCAAGGTCCTAGTTACCTCTGTATTACTGTGATAAGGTATGGCCAGGTAAACATAGAAGAGAAAGAGTTGAATGTGGAGCTGATGGTTCCAGAGGATTAGAGCCTATGTCCATCGTGGCTAGGATCATGGCAGCAGGCAGGCAAGCTGGGCGCTGGAGCAGTAGTTGAGAATTTACATCTGATCTATAAACGCTGGTCAGAGAGATAAAGATCTTACTGGGAATGGCAGGGCCGTTTGAAAACTTAAAGCACATTTCTGGTAACATACCTCCTCCAACAAGGTCGCACTTTTTTAATCCTTTTCAAACATTTCTACCAATTGGGGACCAAGTATTCAAATATATAAACTTATAGAGGTCACTCTCCTTCAAACCACCACAAGGATCAATCAAGCTTTCCTGTCCCCAAAGGTCCATACTGCGAGCAAAGGAACCTTCCTCTTTTAACTGGATCTCTCACATACCTTGAAACAGAATGTCGACTAACAGAATGCATATTCCGAAGGATAACCGTAAGCTGTGTGTCTTCCTTTCTTTTTAAAAGGATTTCATAAACCCTCACTGTGTTACTTCTGTCTCAGTTAGGGTTTTACTGCCGTGAACAGACACCATGACCAAGGCAACTCTTAAAAAGCACATTTAATTGGGGCTGATTTCCAGGTTCAGAGGTCCAGTCAATTATCAAGGCAGGAGCATGGCAGCGTCCAAGCAGGTATGGTGCAGGAGGAGCTGAGAGTTCTACATCTTCATCTGAAGGCTGCTAGCAGAATACAGGCTTCCAGGCAGCTAGGAGGAGGGTATTAAAGCCCACGCCCACAGATACACACTTACTCCAACAAGGCCACACCTACTCTAACAAGGGACACACCTTCTAATAGTGCCACTCCCTGGGCTGAGCATATATATACAAACCATTCCTTACATCCAAACTGTATGTAATACCCAGGCTGTGTCCACCTTCAAATTATTTATAATCTTTGTTAAATCATCATTGTTCAGCAGATTTTTCATGATGGCTTTATTGAATTGTCTATTTGATTGCACTTTAGGATTGACCAACACCTACTGTCTCGAGGAGTCTCTGCTTCTATAGAGCTTTAACTGTGGATGGCACCCTCCTGTGGGCTGGGGTCCCTGACTGACAGAGGGGGAGGAGAAAGAGAGCTGAGCTACGGCATGCCACTCTCTGCCTGCAGAACGGATGAAACCAGCTGCAGCATGTTCCTCTCCCCACTTCAGGTGATCATCTCTGTGCCTTCTCACTGTGACCGACTGTGTGAATCAAAATTCATACTTTCACCTTCCTTTCGGTTTCTGTTGAATGTTTGATTGCAACGGAGAGAAAAGCAACTGACTTGCCTTATGCACCTATGTTTAGAACACACTTTGGTTGAAGTTAGTGGGAGAAAAAAATATATATATATACATACACACACACACACACACACACACACACACACACACATATATATATATCTTGTGGCTCTTCATTTGGCAACAGGGTTTATAGAAATAAAGGATCGTTACTAGACCAGGAAAATGAGATCTGTTCTAAATCAGAGAGAGAGCAGAAAGGGTGACAAAAAGGGATAGAGAGAGACACAGAGAGGGACAGAGAGAGGGACAGAAAGATACAGAGGGGGACAGAGGG
This sequence comes from Mus musculus, assembly GCF_000001635.26. NCBI lineage: Eukaryota > Metazoa > Chordata > Mammalia > Rodentia > Muridae > Mus > Mus musculus. The sequence continues at coordinate 60,562,481 of NC_000079.6, forward strand.
AAAGGTTTAGAGACTAGAAAGAGAGAAGAAGGGTAGGTTCTTCAGGGTTCAATTACCATAGTAGACAGTGATAGATGAATGAGCAAGCCTATCCCTTCTCTCTCTCTCTCTCTCTCTATATATATATATATATATATATATACACATATATATGTATGTATATGTGTGTATGTATATGTATGTATATGTATGTATATATATATATCCCTATCTCTGTCTTGCTCTCTACTTTTCTCTCTCTTCATCTCATTTTAGGTCCCTTTGTCCCTCTCTCTGTCTCTCTCTCTCTATCTCTCTTACTGTTCCTCCTTGTGTCTATCTACCCCCTTTCCATACTTGGTCCTCAAGTATGCCTTCCTCTGCCCCCTGCTCTCTGTCCTCTGCCCCCTACCCTCTGTCCTCTGTCCTCTGTCCTCTGCCCCCTTCCCTCTGTCCTCTGTCCTCTGTCCTCTGCCCCCTTCCCTCTGCCTCCAGTCAGCTCCTTTCTGCATCTTTGCTGCACTGTAACACTGTCATAGGCTCTCATCATGATGCTGGTTGTATGTTGTTTAGACCTTCTATTCTCCTTAACTGTGAACCAAGAAAAAATTTTTTTCTTTTCTTTTTTCTTTTCTTTCTTTTTTTTTTTCTACTTTCTTTTTTAAAGACAGGGTTTCACTATATAGATCCTAGAACTCACTGTGTCCAGGCTGGCCTCAAACACAGAGATTCTCCTGTGTCTGCCTCTCTCTCCTGAGGGTTGGGATTAAAGGCACATGCCACATGCCCAGCCCAAGTAAAACTCTTTACCACTGAGGCTTGGGAGATGGTCCAGTGAGTAAAATGCTTGCCGGACATGTGAAGACCTGAGCTCAGATTCCTAGCACCCATGTAAGTGAGGGGTGGGAATGGCTGGCTATCTATAACCCCAGCACTTAGAAAGTGGAGACAGAGGACTCACAGAGCAAGCTGGCCAGCTCTTGTAGCCAACTGAGTTCTGACTTCCAGTGATATTCCAGCCTGCTTCAATATTTAAGATAGACAGTGAAGGAGAAAACGTCCAGCATCTACCTCTGGACTCTATACATGTATACCTCATGCACACGTATTAGCACATGCACACATGTCCAAATTCACACACATACCACATGCGTGCATACAAAGAAAATAAATAAAATGCTGTGTCTTGCTCTGCCTCGGGTATTTTTTAGAGTGACATAAAACATACTAACACATGCTAGGGCACCTTGGCCACTTACCACCCTATCTGTCACTTTGTGCTTCCATTGAGAACAAGTTTGCATACTTTCTGGAGCTTTAGCAGTCGAGGGTACTGAGATTGTCAAAACTGCACCAACAGACTCTTCTCAAGCCTTGGACCCTGTACTAGCTGGTTCTGTGTGTCAACTTGACACAAGCTAGAGTGATTACAGAGAAAGGAGCCTCCTTTTGAGGAAATGCCTCCATGAGACCCAGCTGTAAGGCATTTTCTCAGCTAGTGATCAAGGGTGGGAGGGCCCATTGTGGGTGGGGCCATCCCTGAGCTGGTAGTCCTGGGTTCTATTAGAAAGCAAGCTGAGCAAGCCAGGGGAAGCAAGCCAGTAAGGAACATCCCTCCATGGCCTCTGCATCAGCTCCTGCTTCCTGACCTGCCTGAGTTCCAGTCCTGACTTCCTTTGGTGATGAACAACAATGTGAAAGTGTAAGCTGAATAAACCCTTCCCTCCCCAAGTGCTTCTCGGTCAGGATGTTTTGTGCAGGAATAGAAACCCTGACTAAGACAGACCCCTTTATAAAATAAGGCTGCTTCCTGCTGCCACAGAGGTGAAGGGCTTTCTGCATGCTATGCTTCCTTCAGCTTCTGCTTGGGGGTCAGGGATTTGTGGGGTCTCCAGCTGGAAGCAATGGGCCTGATTCAGCCTCTTATTTTCAGTGGTATTTTGGTCTCAATCATCCCACAGATTTTGCACCTTTCTCTCCGACGCAGAGATTAGCAGCTGGTTGCGCTGCTCATTGTGTTTGCATGCTATTCTCTGCACCAATGGATCTCTATCTTATTTTAGGAGAGAGGCGTGCCTCTGTGAGTTATGTGCTCTACACTTTCATCTGTGCCTGGTCTGAGTTTACAGCTAGTGCTAGGAAGCAACTTGCACACGCAGGAAACCACTGAGCAGGTTTGACCAGCGTGGAGGAAGGCTCACATGTGTGGGGGAGCTCACATGAACCACCCTTGAGCTGGAAATTCAGACAGGAGCCCTGGAGAGGGCTAAGAGCTCCAGTCTGGAGAAACACACAAGCTATGTGTCAGGAGGGGAAGGGACTGGTTTTAGTTGGCATACTCTGTGTGGTGTGTGTGTGTGTACCTGAACATGAGTACAAGGGTCTCATCAGAGTTTAAGGTGAAAAGGAAGACCAGAGTGGAGCCCAAAGGTACTGATTCACCCAAGGCCATTCAGCTCTGCCCCTTCTAGGCACCAAACTTTAATACGACTAGAAAGGAAAAGAGGAAGAAAAGGAAAAAGAACGTCTGGGGTTAGGAAGGAACAGTTAGAGAAAGAAAAACAAAGAGAAGACATGAAGAATCTGGGGAGGAGAAGGGTGGGGTGCTTTTGTGTTCCTGGAACTGAATGAATGCCTCACAAAAGCAAGTTAAGGAAGGAAGGATTTATTTTGACTTAGGCTCAAAAAGACACAGCCCATCATGTCAGGAGAGTCACCATCATGGTGGAAAAGGTGTCTTCACAACAGGAAGGTTATCACTGAAAGGACCAGGATTGGCACAAGACACCCAAGACCAAGTTCTCAGCACAAAGGAGATGTATTTGTCCCAGAGGGACAGGGGGCATGGAATAAGAGGCAAAGATAGGAGACAGAAGACAAGGGAGAAAGGGAAGGGAGCAAGGCAGAGGGATATTTGTCCCGGAAGGGCAAAGGATTGCCTCTGGATAGAGAGAAGAACGTGGCTCATAGGCAGACAGAGGTTTATAAAGGTAAAAGGCAAAACCCCGTAGTAGGATGACGCATGTAATTTTGATTGGATAGGCTAATTAGGACATCCAAAGGGGGGCTTTTGATTTCTGGACTACAATACTGATTGTTGGACTTCGGTCATCAGCCTCAGAGGAAGGAAGTTACCAAATAAAGGACTAGACCTTGATGTCTAGCTCTAGGAATGTAATCTAAGGGCTTTTATCAAGGAAGAGGGGGGAAAGGCAAGGCCTGCCAGAGCCATGTTTGCCATGTTCAGGGCTACTAGAGCCCTTCAGTTGCCATGGGCAGGGAAGCCATCATCATGTCAGAGAAGATGTCAACATGTTAGGGAAGGAGAGAAGTCGTCATCATGATCAAGGAAGGTGTCATCATGGGTAGAGGTGTCATGGGTAGAGAAGGTGTCGTCATGGGCACAGAAGGCATCTTCATGGGCAGGGAAGACTGGCAGAAGTATCCGTTGTGAGGATGCTGCTCACTTGCATCTGCTGTCAGGAAGCAGAAAATGAACGGATGGCAAATGGGATCAGGTTACTGAACCTCAAGAGCCAATCCCAATGACTCAGTTCCTCTGGCATGACTCCAACTTCAAAATGTTCCACAACCTTCCAGAAGCGTATCACCAGCTAGGGACCGAGGCTATGGAGAACAAGTCACATTCAAATCACCACACTGAGTAGACACGTGAATATACTAGGGAAGCAATGATGAACGCAAACTCCAGAGAATATACTATTGGCACGTGTATTTTTAATGTCTTTTCACAAATAAAATACATCCTATTTATGAAGACTTTATGTTCTGGGCAATAGCATGGTGAATAGGAGCTCAAGTTTTCGTGGGATAAAAGCAGGGCATCTGTTGCAGGAAATATTTAAAAAGTGGCTTTATCCCATGCTATACCCAGCTACTCTCTGCTCCAGCAGTCTCACCACCTCTAGGCTAGCCCCATGCAGCGACGACTGGTTGCGGTTCTCTTGCTTTGGATTCCGCTCACATTCCCATCCATCCACCACCTGTGGTCACGGTCCCAAATCCCAGTAGCCCGGTAAAATCAAAACTCTAGAAGCTTACAATTAATCAGTCAGATTTACATGCCAATAAATTTTCACTTCACGAGATGCCCACACAATAATTTCAGAGCCAACTGATAATGATACAAGCATTCCACCTAGCTAAGACAAGTTATCCCAATTATTCTATCCCTATATGATATTATAGCCACCTGTGGCTATTTAAAGCCACGTGGAAATTGAATCGACCTGTTTATCCTCCATTTTTCTCCTCCTCAGTCACACCCTGCCTCTGCAACACTTAGCTCCGCCTCCCGTTTCCCTATCCAATCACAGGCTTCTTGTATTAATATTTAAATTAATTGGACCAGGAAAATCCTGCTCCAGGCATCTCCCATTGACGGGACACTGCTGACCACATGATATAACAGGTGATAATAAACCATGAAAGCGATGAACTCTGAACCCATGTCTTAGACCTTTGAGTTTGAAGCTCCTGATTCTACTGTTCCCGTCTGGAATTGATGTCACAGAGAGAAACTCATTTCAGAACTGGACGTGTTTCTCCAAAGTACGGCCTTACTGCATAGATCATCCTTTCTTATCAGCAATACCCTTCCCTATCAAGGCTCTTCTTACTGAATGGTGGTGAACGCTGGCATTTCATTAACTTTGCTTTAATTTCTAAAGTGACATTCTAGTCAATACCTGCTTTGGGAAACACTATTTGAGAGGAATTTCTAGCCCTATTCTATTGCAAGAAGCAGGGGGTTTGGATGGATGAGATGATCTTTTCTCTTCAAAGGCTGTGATTTTATCTTTCTTTGTTTGTTTGTTATTGTTGTTGTGCTTGTTTGTTTAAGACTTGAGGTGTGTCAGGTAGGAATCCCTCCCAGAGTCAGCGAGTCATAAATGTCTTAACACAGATTCACTCCTTGTTCATCGTCTGTTACAATGAAAAAACAAAACTGGTGCAAATGCCAAAGGATAGAGGGTAGGGGCAAATGTGTGTGTAAGTCATTATTGAATTCAGGAAAGGCCAGGCGTGGTGGCGCACGCCTTTAGTACCAGCACTCGGGAGGCAGAGGCAGGCAGATTTCTGAGTTCAAGGCCAGCCTGGTCTACGAAGTAAGTTCCAGGACAGCAAGGGCTATACAGAGAAACCTGTCTTTAAATAAATAAATAAATTTAAAAAATCAGGAGTTCAAGGGCATTTAATGACAGGGAATGTAGGATGTAAGATGAGATCACATACCAGGTCAAAGTTTGCTCAAAGTGTAAACTTCATTTCTTGTTCAGTGTCTCAGTGACTATTTATTGAGTTAAATAGATAGATGAAAACATTAACTTAGGAAGATTAGAGTTCAAAGCTATTAGTATATTTTAAATTAAACCATTCCCTCTCAAACAAAAGACTGCAGAGATCCTGTGGCTGTTACTGCCAAAAGGATTTCTTCCTTGTGACTTTATACATGCAAACATAATTAAAATGTGTTTGCTTCTGAGGGCAGAGATATGTTTCTCAGGTGCTCATGTAGAGTCTTAAGAAATGAGCTGAGAATAAAACAAAAGATACACGGTCTCTATTTTCCCTGATCGGTTTTCTCCCTAATTCTACCATGCTTTGCCTTGTTTCTCCAGATCGGTCCTTTGTTGCCATAGTGATGCACCCCCAATGTGAAATTTTGATTGTATCGCACTGGCTTTCCTTCAAGTTTCAATAACTTCCCATCACTACCCACTTCTCTTACAAAGTGTTTAAATATCCAATCACTGAGCTCTTTAACTGCCCCATTGCGGGTGCTGATATGGGAGATGGGGACTTAGGAAAGGATGATAGATGGAGTGTGGGATGGGTACAAGTCATAGAGAAATAGAATTTAAGACTTATGTGTTAATAGCACAGGAAGTAAGTCTCTACCTTCTCCAACAAGCAATCTATAAACTTCTACTTTATAAGTGGCATGCTGATTTTTTTTAAAAAATGAGAGTAATATGAGAATGAAGAGATAGAGTCTGTATTAGACCTTGAAGAATATCCTTAATATAGAAAGAGTCTTTACAAAGCAATAAGAAAAAAATGGTAAAATTTTAGCTATCTTTTGGATACTGTGGAAGTTTGAATATGGTTGGCCCAGGAATTGGCACTACTAGGGTGTGTGATCTTGTTGGAGTAGGTGTGGCTTTGTTAAAGGAAGTGCTTAACTGTGGGGACAGGCTTTGAGACCCTCCTCCTAGCTGCTTAGAAGACAGTCTTCTGGTTGCCTTTGGAACAAGATGTAGAATTTTCATCTCCTTCAGTGCCCTGCCTGCCTGCATGCTGCCATGCTTCCTGCCATGATGATAATGAACTGAACCTTAAAACCCATAAGCCAGACCCAAAGAAATGTTGTCCTTTATAAGAGTTGCCTTGGTCATGGTGTCTGTTCACAACAATGGAAACCCTAACTAAGACAGATACAGTTTAAGTATGTCTATCATAGGTTCATGTATTCAAATTTAGTGCCCCTGATGAGGTATCAGGCAAGTGGATAGGTCAGCTGGAAAATTAACCAAGCTCCATTGTTGTGCTGGCTAGTTTTATGTCACTAGATACAAGCTATAGTCTTCTGAGAGGAAGGAACCTTAGTTGAGAAAATATCTCCATAAGATCAGGCTGTATCTTGGTGGTGGTGGTGGTATATCAGTCAGGGGCAGAGCAGAGGGCAGGCCTTTGTTCATCCTGGCTTGATGCCTGGCTTGGCGGCTGAAGCTGTTTTATGCCTAGGACTCAAAAATCCAATCTAATCTAATCTAATCTAATCCAGGCAACACAGCTCAGGAAAATGACAGACAGAGACCTGTAGACTGCCCTGCCATCTATGGACCTGCCCTCCAGGGCAGGCACAGGAGGGCCACAGACACCCTCTTGCCACAACTACATGAAATTGAGGTCTGCAGTGGGAATCATCACAGTGTGCAAGCATGTGGTTGTCAGATGAGAGAGAGAGAGAGAGAGAGAGAGAGAGAGAGAGCACAGCTTGAGCATTATGAAGAGAGATGGAACTGAATGGAAGGTGAGAAGGAGTAGACTATTATGAGTGGTGAACCCAACCCCCCAAACCTTCCCCCTTCTGGGGCCATGGTGAGGTCTCAGCCCAAGCTGCCACTGAGGGCACTTGGGAGAATGGGGCCCACCCCTTGATTAGGCAGCACAATAGAGTTGGCTCTGGAGGCATGGGTGTGGGTGAGCCATCCCTGAGGGCATGAGAGCAGGAGGGCTCACCCTGCCTCCTGCCCATGGTGGTATTGGGTAGCCTAGCGGGAGCAGTGCTGGTGGGAGCAGAACTTGCCTTGGTGATGCAGATAAGGGAGAACCAGAGGGCTAACCAGCTCAGCTACTACACAGTCCCAGATCTAGGGCTCTAAATCTATATCATCTGTAAATGATTGAGACTTTTGAAAGGCTCAGTCCTGCCATTCCAGAGCTATGGGATCTGCATGACCCAGGGTGTACTGGCAGGTTTTGTTTGTCAACTTGACACAGCTGGAGTTATCAGAGAGAAAGGAACCTCCCTTGAGGAAATGCCTCCATGAGACCCAGCTGTAAGGCATTTTCTCAATTAGTGATCAAAGGGCCCAGCCCATTGTGGGTGGTGCCATCTTTGGGCTGGTAATCCTGAGTTCTATACGAAAGAAAGCTGAGCAAGCCATGAGGAGCAAGCCATAAGCAACACCCTTCCATGGCCTCTGCATCAGCTTCTGCCTCTAGATTCCTGCCCTGACTTCCTTCAGAAATGGGCTACAGTGTTGAAGTATAAGTCAAATAAACTCTTTCCTCCCCGACATGCACTTGATTGTGGTATTTTGTCACAGCAATAGTAACCATAAGTAGGCCAATGGTGCTTTTGAGTAAAACCTCAGGGAAGTAATTAGTTGACTAAAACTCATTTTCAGGTTTTTGTTACAGAATTATAAAACAGAGTGACTCACATTCCAATTAAAACTTGGAAAAAGATTGTTTTAGTTGGGGTTTTATTGCGGTAAAGAGACACCATGACCATGGCAACCATTATAAAGAAAAACATTTACTTGGAGCGGCTTACAGTTTCAGAGGTTTAGTCCATTATCATCATGGAGGGAGAATGGCAGTGCACAGGCAGATATGATGCTGGTGATGAGGCTGAGATGATCTACAGGCACCAGAAGGGGACTGTGTGACTGGACATAGTTTGAGCATAAGAGACCTCAAAACCCACCCCCATGGTGACACACTTACTTCAGTTAGGCCACACCCCCTAATGGTGTCTTTCTCTATGGCCAAGCAGTCAAACACGACTCTATGGGAGCCATTCCTATTCAGACTACCACAAAGATATAGATAATCAGTTTGTAAACGAAAAGAGGGGTGGGGGTGATCAATATGATATCAAGAATATCGTATTAATGTTAATAAAGGAATTTACGACAGAACTGAAGGAGAGGCTGGAGGGCCATTTTATTCGAGCTTAAAAGGAAACCCCTCAGATTAAACAAAGCTGTACTCCTCAGCAGCTGCGGAGAAGAGGGTAGAGGAGGGAAGGGAAAACCATGCTGTCTGAGTTACTGGCGTGGAGGTCTGCCACATGCTGGGGAGGGAAACTTCACAGAGATCACAGAACTCAAAGTACAGAAAAAGCACGCTTAGGTTCTGCTCAGCAGCTGAGGCAGGAATTAAAAAAAAAAAAAAAAAGGAAAAGAAAACTCTAAGGTGGGTGGATCCAGCCAAGCCTTATGGCTGCTCAGCCTTAGGGATTATACTAGGGGGAAGGAATTCTGGGAAGGAAGAGGAATAGTAGCTCATTAAAGGAATAAATATTCCGCCCATCTGTTTAGCATTGCTTGCGGTGAGTCTGCCTTCCTAGGGATGGATGTCCTACCTTCTTGAGTGTTTCTTTGGTCAGCAAGTGACTTGCCCCACCTAGAATGCTCTATCCAGGTCAGAGGTTCTCTTTCTTCAGCAGTTGCTTTTCCTTACCTGAATAACTATGCACATAGAAATACAGGGAAACAAGCGCAGCCCTGTCTGCAAGCAGAGAGAAAAATCGTTTGTGCATTAGAAATTAGAGAGGGAGATGGAGAGATGGCTTAACAGTTAAGAGCACTGACTGTTCTTCCAGCAGAGGTCCTGAGTTCAGTTCCCAGCAGCTATGATAGTGGCTCATAACCATCTGTAACAGGATCTGATTCCTTCTTCTGGTGTGAGTAAAGACAGGGCAGTCATATATATATAATAAATTAATTAATAATAATTAATAATACTAATAAATTAAGATGCTGAGGTCAACATGACTTGAGTTGAAAAAATTGACCACTTTACAATTCAGTGATAACATAAACTGTGTCCATTTCTTAAATTGTTTTGAGATTTTTTTTGTTTTTTGGGGGGTTTTTTTGAGATGGGGTTTCTCCGTGTAGCTCTGGCTGTCCTGGAACTCACTCTGTAGACCATGCTGGCCTTGAACTCAGAAATTTGCCTGCCTCTGCCTCCCAAGTGCTGGGATTAAAGATGTGTGCCACTGAGATTTTTTTTACAATATTTTTTTTCTATTGTTTGTCTGCAAGTCTCTGTGTGGGTATATGTACATGTGTGCAGGTACCCACAGAGGCCAGAGGTTATCCAATATCCTGGAGCTGGAGTTACAGGCAGTTGTAAAATGTCCATAGTTCGGGGTTCTCTGCAAGGGCAGTTTGTGTTCTTAGCCACTGAGCCATCTCTCCATTCCCTGAGACAGTTTTTGAGCCAGAATTTCCTCTTGCAGGGACTTGCCTTAGACTTTAAGACAAAATGAAAATAATTACGAGGCATATGTGAATACAAAAGTGGTTATGCAAAGATAGTCTTTTTAGTTCTCTTCTCACACAAATAAATAGAAGCAACTTCAAAGGCCTTCACCAGGGAGCAATTATATAAATGAGGGAATGTGGCTGGTCAATCCACTAAAAGTGACCATGGGGATCCACGTTTCTTTCTTTCTTTCTTTCTTTCTTTCTTTCTTTCTTTCTTTCTTTCTTTCTTTCTTTCTTTCTTTCTCTTTCTTTCTTTCTTTCTTCCTTCCTTCCTTCCTTCCTTCCTTTCTTTCTTTTTAATTAATCATTTTACTCATTTACATTTCAAATGATATCCCCTTCCTGGTTAGCCCTCCTCCCATCCTCCCTCTCTCCTCTTCCCTTTGCCTCCATACGGGTGCTCCTCCTCTCACTCACACACTCCCACCTCACCGCCCTACCATCCCTCTATGCTGAAGCATCAAGCTTCCACAGGACCAAGGGCCTCCCCTCCCACTGATGCCATCCTCTGCTACATATGTCTCTGGAGCCATGGATCTCTCCAAGTATAGCAATAGGTTGGTGGTTTAGTCCCTGGGAGCTCTGGGTGGTCAGGTTAGTTAATGGTGTTGTTCTTCCTATGGGGTTGCAATCCCCATTAGCTCCTTCAGTCCTTCCCCTAGCTCTTCCATTGGGCTCCCCAGGCTCAGTCCGATGGTTGCCTATGAGTATCTGCATCTGTATTGGTCAGGCTCTGGTAGAACCTCTCAGGGAACAGCTATACCAGGCTCCTATCAGCAAGGGCTTCTTGGTATCCACAATAGGGGAGGGGTGTCTGAAGATGGGATGAATGCCTAGGTTGGGCAGTCTCTTTACATGCATAGATTTCCTATTGACATGGAAAAGCGTGCACCTAACCTGCAGGAACCAAACCTGATGGTGTGATTTCTATGGATGTAACAGGGGAGTAAATGTGAATGGGTGCTCATATCCCACCAGGGGACCGAGGCCGTGGCTGCTACTGGGAGAGAATGCTTGTGAGTGACTGCTGTTTTATAAGTTCTATGTTTTGGACTGGAGAGATGGCTCAGAGGTTAAGAGCACTGGGCTCTTCCAATGGTTCTGAATTCAATTCCCAGCAATATGGTGGGTCATAACCATTTATAATGGGACCTGGCACTCTCTTCTGGCATGCAGGCATACATGCAGGCATAATGCTGTATGCATAATAAAGAAATAAGCCTTTAAAAAAATAAATGATTAAATTCTGTTTTACCAATATTTAGAACCAGAAAGCTGACATCAGGAAAACAATAGAGACATTCCCACTTTTTAAAACATGACAAATTTTCCTGGTGTAGGTTCTAATATGTAAATGTAACAAGTCCTTTGAATGCAGACAAAACTAAAAGGAAACAGTGTTAACTGAGCCTTAACCTGGCACCTGTCCCCTTCACACACACACACACACACACACACACCCAGCAACCCCTGGAGAATATGTTGCCAATCAGTAAATTTGTAACTTCCCTGGATTTAACCCCGTCCTCTTACAGGAAAGGGAATTGGGGCAGGGAGCTTCCTGACCAAATCGTTTTATTTCCCTACTTGATCCACAAACTGGTTTTTCCTTCCAGCAAATTAAGGTGACTATTTTGGACAACCAATGATCTTTTTGGCTTTTGTAGGGCGAGACAAACCTTGAAGAGAACACACAGTGGAACATGATTCAGACCGTGTGTGGCATTGACACTTGAAATTACAGTCCTGTGCTGGTGCTTGTCAAGGGTTTGGATCTAATTACAAGGTTTTCCCCAAACAACACCCCTCTGCAAGTCACGTGTATGTCTGAAATTTTCCTTACAATGACAGCCAGCCAGAAATGTTCCGTGTTAAAACCCAATCCACATTTGTTTACGTACTCTTGTGCAAGATTTCTAAGAATCTAGGAATCAGAAACTTCGTTGGAACTTCACGGGATTGGTCTGAATCATGTTCCACCCCAGCATGCTCCTCTTCTCAGATTTTTCTCTTCTCCATCGAGCCAAGTTTGCCCTTGCTGGTCCCAGACACCAGAGGAGGGCCCAAGCTCTTCAGGGCGCTGACCTCTGAAGAAAACATCACTCATTGGGTCACATTCAGTCACTTGTGCCAGCATCAAGGCCAGGCAATGGAGACCCAACATCTCTTCCTCTCTTTCTACCACAAAAAAAAAGGCTTGATGGAAATCTCAGGTGATTCACCTCTCACCTCCAGCCTACCAGACAGGATTAGTCAAGCCTGCAACTTGGGAAAGGCTTAAGCAAGGATCGTGGCTACGTGCAGTATCTCTTATAACAACAAAGCCGAGATTTGTGGAAAGTCAGAGTTCATAGGGCTAGCAGACGTCTGACCTTTGCTGTAGAAGGTTCTACCATTTCAGGTCAAGTTTCTAGGAGGCACGTGTTAGAGTACTTATATGGTGTGTGTGTGAATCCCTACTTCCTAGCAATGCACATGTCCATGCACACACGCACACACATACACATAAGAGAGAACATATGAACATGACTCTGAAAGCTAAAGAAGTCACAGAGAGCCAGTAGTGGGCTGAGAGTTAGATCACAGATACCAGTGGGACCACCAGGCCTTATACAGCTCAGTAGTTCCCTAAGCAGCTAAACTCCCAGAGTTGAATTCCCCAAGGCAGGTGTGGCAAAGGGTAGTTAGCTTTCTGAGTTAGCACCCTGAACCCCTGCCCAACAATCACTAAAATGCTAAAACCCCTACCCTCTATCATCCACAAATAGTGAGGAATTTCTTTGTTTTGTGTCTGCCTTTGGCCCTCCTAGCTTTCTGACTTGGAAGAATTATGTAAAACAGGCTAAGGTTGTGGCTCTGTGGTAGACAGTTGCCTATCAGGCACTAGATGCCCAGGGTTTCACGCACAGCACCAAAATAAAACAAAACCCGAAAGAGAAGGAAGCACAACATACCCAGGACTGGATATTCTCCTTCCTGTCGGGATTTGTTGGTTCTGTAAGAGCAGACCAAAGCTCTGTTTAGGTGAAATTTGAAGTTAGCAACACTTTCAGCTTTATTTATTTATTTATTTATTTATTTATTTATTTATCATCTACCTATTTATCTATTTATTCTTTCCTTTTCAAAAAAGATTTATTTATTTATTTATTTTATGTATGTGAGTACACTGTCATTCTCTTCAGATGTAGAAGAGGGCATCGGATCCCATTAGAGATGGTTGTGAGCCACCATGTCATTGCTGGGAACTCAGGACCTCTGGAAGAGCAGTAAGTGCTCTTAACCACTGAGCCATCTCTCCAGCGCCCCCACTTTCAGCTTTATTTATTTTATTATTTATTTATTTATTTATTTATTTATTTATTTATTTTTGGTTTTTCCAGACAGGGTTTCTCTGTGTAGCCCTGGCTGTCCTTGAACTCACTTTGTAGACTAGGCTGGCCTTAAACTCAGAAATCTACCTGCCTCTTCCTCCCGAGTGCTGGGACTAAAGGTGTGCGCCACCATGCCCGGCTTACTTTATTTTATTTGAATGTGAATATTTTCTGTGACTCCTTGAGTTCCACAAAAACATGAAACACTTTTCTGAGCAACTTCAGCATCAAGTCCTGAGGCCATTTTGACCGTATGCAATTAGCCCCCACGTTAGTATATTCAGAACACCATGGGTCATGAGAGATTATCTACAAAGAAACACAAAATTTATCCCCTTCCAACTGGACCACTCCATAGAAAATACAACTAGTCTAAGGGAAGATCAATGTTTACTGCCTCGCTGTTGTTTGATATTTAATTTAAATTCATCAGGTTTATTCACCTGAATACCTATTGCTATCTAAAGTATGGTTGTTTTTACCGTGATTGACAGCCCACATCCAGGAAGAAGCATCCTTGCATACAAATACTGGGTCTCTAATATGAGGCCCGCCTGACCCGAGGCCAGGAAGGAGAATGGTCTGCCAAGGTATTCATATGCCAGCCCTGAACAGCCTGCTCTAGCTGTGTCTGCTTCCTGAGTGTGGTCCCCATGAAGATGTCAGAATGTCCATCCAGGAGGCAAAGATCAACTGGAGACCACTCAATAGAAGTTCAAACACTTAGGAAAAGCTTTGCCCCAAAGCCAAAGCTGGTGAAATGAGCCAATTCAAACCAGATTAGATCATATTAAATGCAGGTTTATTGGTAGGCTGCTCTCTGGTGGGTGAGTTTGCTGACCCTAAGAATGGAGGTCAGCATGGGAAGGGAAAGAGAGAGGAGAGGGGGAAGAGAGAGAAAAAAGTGTGTGTGCAGAGAGAGAAGGAAAGAAAGTGAAAGAAAGAGGGGAGAGGGAGAGATGGAGAGAGGGATAGGGATGTGTGTGGGGGATGGGACCAAAATGTCCGGATTATATTAGAGGAGGAAGGGCAGCCTCTGGGCTGGAAAGTTCAGGGTTGGGGGCAGGGTACAGGTAGGTCTGAGGGATGTTAGGAGAACACGATGGCCAGGTCTGCTTTGATACATAAAATGTGTACCTCAGTCCCTTGTCTCAGAGTCAGATACCAAAGAGTAAAGTCCAAACAAAACAAAAAAGCAGATTTTAGCTTAATTGAGTTTTGCTTTATTATCTTGCCTTTCAAAGGGCAGGCTAGATGGCTCACTGGGTGAAGGTGCTTAGTGCCAATCCTGGAAACACAATTCTGTCCTAGGACCCACAGGGTAGAATGAGGGATAGAACCGGCTTTTATGTAATTTCAGGCCCCTCCTCCTGGGCCTCTCAGGGCTGGGATTGTAGGTGTGCGCTGCAAGGCCATTCCTGTGGTGGCGAATTTTAGCTCAGATCATTTGGCAAACAACAAACACACACTATTTGATCTACCCAAAAACAGACACTCTAAAAGGAGCTTGCTGCCATGGGCCCCCTCCTCTGGCACTCATCAATGATGGGCAACTGAGAGGGGAGCTAGAGTCAGCAGTACACAGAGTCACACTTGCCAAAGCTATCATCTCTTTAGCCTGTATTCATTAGACACTGTGATATTTCACCATAACATTTTGGGCATGTCTGCTTTTCATTTTTCAATTTAATTTTATTTTGGATTTTTCACATAGGGTCTTGCCATGTAGCTCTGACTGGCCTGGAACTCACCATAGACTTAACTTGTGTTGAACTCAGAGAGATCCACCTGCCTCTGCTTCCTGAGTGCTGTGATTAAAGGCATGCAACACCATATCTGGCCCAAAATGTACTTCAATATTCATACACATACTTTACTTCCTCTTTTTTCTGTCAACTGATAATCCTGTTTTTCTCTTCTTCTCAACTTGTCCAGATCCAGATATAGATGATGCAGATACAGATATTTACTTACTCTGTGGCTCAATGGTTCCATTAAGCTTTTATTTACAGGAACACGGGCTTCATACCAGTGGCTTCCACAAGCCCCTCCCCTTCCCAAGACACAGTGTGGTTGGGCTTTGTTTCATGAAGATCTTGTATAGGCAAGCAGCTGTGTCAAGTTCAAGAGTGCAGCAGTGTGTGGTGCACAGAGCCTCTCTTCTTTTCAGGAGCCTTTCCTCTTTCCTGGAAGCCACTGGCTGTTTTTTGAGGTGCCACATCTCTCCACGTCTCCTAAATCTTACTGAGTTTCGAACTATCTGCTTTTCTCTTCTGTGAGGTTTCCAGGAATAGAATATATTTGTATAGTTAGTCTCCTTTTGTCTGTTGTCATTACATCATAGACCCAATTATGAACCCTCCTCTCTCTTGCAGGGAATAACCAGGGACACTTACTCTCAATACCATTTCTTCCAGACTGTACCCCATACATATGCACAATGATCGTTTATCAATGTAAAACAAAATAATTCTTTTACAGTGTTGCTCAGTTGGATATCTTCCCTGTCCTGCATTTTCCTGTATATTAACCTGGGTGGATGTGGAGAGAAATTCCTCTGACAGTTTCTCCATTACCATACAGACACCCGCCATGGCTGAATCAACACTTGACTCTGGGTTGTCTCTGATATACATAAACCTGAAATCACAGCAGCCAAAGGCTTTCATGAAGAATCTACTCTAAGAATAAATCCCATCACGGGGACCAGATTATCATGACTCCATTTGGGGATGTTAATTCAGCCTGGCTCTAATTTGAACTCAATCAGGACAGGCTCCTGAGTGATTGCATTAAGCAGGGTGGATCAAGGCAAGTAAGACAGAGACAGTAAGCCAACTGGAAAGGGAAATGGCTGCCGGGGCTCTGAATGTGGAGGTGCCAGCCTGATCCCGTAAAAGCATGTCTCTGTTTCAGGACAAGGCCTTGGTTTTATGTGGAAAACTTGTGCCAACTATCCCATAACCTCCCATTGCTGGAGCTTCAAGTCCATGTACTATCTTTCTTCTTCCCTCTGGAATTAAAGTAGTGCAGACATTGCCAGTAATTTAAGGATAGGTGTCAGTCCGCATCCATCACTGTGGCAAAATGCCCCAGACAGTTAATGTTCAACAGGAAGAAAGCCTTTTTTTTTTTCCTATTGGTTTCCACACGTGGCTGAAGTTTTGGTCTGTCATCAGTTGATTGTGCTTCAGACCTTGATGGAGAAGCAAAGGAGGAACGTGCTCACCTCACCTAAGGTGGGAACAGAGAGAAGTCAGAACCTCAACTCTGCTTCAAGGTCACACCCCCAATGACCTAATTCCCCCTTCAGGTTTCAGATTCTCAAGTTTCAATAGGTTCCCAGGCTGGTGACCAAGCAGTTAATAGCCACATGAACCTTTGCAGGACATTAATTTTGAACCACAAAGAATAAAATATTGAGGTAATAAATAATCCAATTATTTTGTTTAAGTATTGTACTGGCTGGTTTTGTGTGTCAACTCAACACAAACTGGACTTATCACAGAGAAAGGAGCCTCCCTTGAGGAAATGCCTCCATGAGATACAGCTGTAAGGCATTTTCTCAATTAGTGATCCAGGTTGAAGGACCCATTGTGGGTTGTGCCATCCCTGGGCTGGTAGTCCTGGGTTCTATAAGGAAACAAGCTGAGCAAGCCAGGGGAAGCAAGCCAGTAAGCAGCATCCCTCCATGGTCTCTTCATCAGCTCCTGCTTCCTGACCTGTGTGAGTTCTTGTCCTGACTTCCTTAGGTAATGAACAGCAATATGGAAATATAAGGTGAATATACCCTTTCCTCTCCAACTTGCTTCTTGGCCATGATGTTTTGTGCAAGAATACGAACCCTAAGACACACACACACACACACACACACACACACACACACACACACACACACACGCATACAGAAAGAAGATGAGCAGATAGATGGATAGATGGGTGGACCGACGCATGAATTTGTGGATGGACAGATAGATATCATTTGGGTGCTCAAGTTGGGCTACCACAATCCTGAGAAGAAAGCTGGGACTGGAGACAAAGCTTAGTAGTAATGGGTATAACACAAATAAAGCCCCCTCTTTAGCAACAGTAATTATCTCAGGAATTTATGAGAAAGAATGGCTGTTCTAACTGCACGGAAGTTCATCAAGATTTAAAATCTTGGGCTGGAGAGATGGCTCAGTGGTTAAGAGCACTAACTGCTCTTCCTGAGTTCAATTACCAGCAGCCATATGGCGGCTCATAGCCATCTCTAATGAGATCTGATGCCCTCTTTTGGGGTGTTTGAAGAAAGTGTACTTATATAAAACAAACAAATAAAAAATAAAAAAATCTATTTTTAAAAAGATTTAAGGTCTTTGGATCTATCTGGCTTATCTCACAGTTCATTTTTTGGATATATATATGTATATATATATATATATATACATATATATATATATAGTCTTAATTATTTAAAGAGAGAGGGAGAATAAAGAAAGAGGAAGAGGAGAGGGGGTATTTATTGGGTTTGGTTGCCTACACCTTTAGTCACAAGCCTGAAAGGAGGCAGAAGCAGGCAAATCGCAACAAAAACGAAAGCCATCCTTGTCTACATAGCAAATTCTAGGTCCTTCATGGCTACATAGTGAAAGCGTCTGTCAACAATATGTATATAATAATAAAAAATATTAACAATATTTCGTTTATTCGTGACAATAAACGAATTAAACAATTAAAAATTTTAAAGGAAAATAAATAAATAAATGAAAAAGGACATTTTCATACCAATAATGCAAATTCTCCGCAAGCACGAGTTCCTGGGTCTGAGCCCCATGGTTGCAATGCACCCGAAACACTGAGCTTTGTCTGCTATTTGTGTGCTCGGTAACAGCCGTCGAAACAACTTCCAATCTACAAGACTGACCTCGCAAAATATAGCCAGTTCCCAAACTGTTATGAGAAATATTCCTGCTTTTAACATTGGCCACTGTTAGCATTTCTTCTAGGCTCTGCACAAGTATGAGTCTGACCTCTCTCTCTCTCTCTCTCTCTCTCTCTCTCTCTCTTTATCTCTCTCTCTCTCTCTCTCTCTCTCTCTCTCTCCCCCTCAACATTTGCTCCTCCCCCGGCCTTCCCCCCTTCCCCTCCCGCTCCCTCTCCTCTCCCCCACATGTTCCTGGCGGCCTCTTCCCTTCTTTCTTTCTCCTCTTTCTTTCGTCCTTCTCAGTCCCCTCTCTGCCTCTACTCCTTTCCCTACAACACCCCACTCCCGTGTCACAAATAAACTTCAAATATCTCGGTGGAGGTGAGGGAAGGGAGTGAGGAGGAAGGGAAAGGAGGGGAAGACTGGCTTGATACCTGGGGGTTTGGGAGGGGTGGAAATTGCCTCAGCATGGGCCCTCTAAGGCTCCTCCTTTCGACGCTTCTTGCTGCCGCATTACAAAACTTATTACAAACTTTGTGTAGAATTTACATGCGCTGGACAAATTTGGAAACAGATTCCACCACAAAATAGACGTAGCCCAGAGCTAACTGAGACATGCATAAAGGTCTACATGATAGTGATTGCCTTCTAGCAACTTCTGGCCTGGAGGGAAATGATCCCAGTGCCCACATCTTTCTAATTGTAAAGTAGGTACGACAAAGAAGGTGGTGGGGTTGGCAAAGCGCTTCCCAAAAGCGTGTGGACCCCAGTGTGGATTCCCAACATCCACATAAATACTGAGAGTGGCTGAGCACATGTCATCCCATCCCAGAGGGGGCAGAGACAGGAGGATCCCTGAACCTGGCTGGCCAGTTAGACCAGTCTAGGTGGACTGCAGGCTCCAGGTTCAGTGAGAGACGCTGTCCCTGGAGATGAAGATGATGGTGGTGATGGTATGGAGAGTGGTTGAGAAAGACACCAGCATCACAAACAGTAATTTTTAAATAGAAGGTAGATGTAATCAATGAGATTCCACATAAGAAAAGAAAACATTAGTTTAAAAAAAAGTATTATTTATTTTAAGTAACTGGCTTGTGAAAGGGCAGAGGCTGGAGAGTGTCCTTTACAGGGCAGGTGGTGGGCTGGAAACACCAGGAGCTGACACTGCAGCTCTGAGGACAAATCTCTTCAAAGCACACTACGGGATTCGTTCTTCCTGCCTTCACTTGGGTAGAAGCACTCATCTACATCTTCCAGGGACTCTGTAGTTGAGAGATCTGACTATAGATGTTAGCCTAGCTACACAATACCTTCATGACGGTGCTGTCAGTATTTGGCCAAATAGCACATCCAAGACAGAGACCATGGGAAGAGTGCTTGGGAGGGGTACAGAAGGCTCCACGAATATCTAAAGCAAGGAGAAATCAAGGAAAGCTAAATGGTTAACAATGATTCCTGTGACAAAAGATGAGAG
Source organism: Mus musculus (assembly GCF_000001635.26). Classification (NCBI taxonomy): domain Eukaryota; kingdom Metazoa; phylum Chordata; class Mammalia; order Rodentia; family Muridae; genus Mus; species Mus musculus. The sequence continues at coordinate 60,582,023 of NC_000079.6, forward strand.
ACCTGATGAGTTTCTCACAAGAGCAGGAGAAAGTCACCTTCTCAGCAGTAACCAAGCCCTGTTAGCTAATTAGCTGAGCCGTTCCTTACCGTGCAAGATTTTTTTTTTTTTTTTTTTTTTTTTGCTCAACACCTCTAAAAGCAGTGAGCCAGAAACTGTTTGAGTCCTCATTTTGTAGGTGAGATGCTGGCCACAATGTTTCCAATAGCAGGGCTGGAGAAATGGCTCAGTGGTTAAGAGCACTGGCTGTTCTTGCAGAGGTCCTGGGTTCAGTTCCTGGCACCAACAGAGTGACTCACAATTCTCTATAACCCTAGTTTGATGAGACCCAGTGCCTTTTTATGACTTCTGAGGGCACTAGATAGGTATACATGTATTATACAGACACACAGGCAAGCAAATCTTTGTACCCATAAACATAAAATAAATAAATATAAATCTAAGATTAAAAAAATTTCCAATATCATGTGCTGATGGGCAGTTTGAAGGGTCTATATGCTCTACCCCATAAACACATAAGTCACACATTACCTGAAAGATAGTGTCTTAGTCATTGTTCTATTACTGTGAGGAGATAGCATGACCAAGGCAATTTTCTTTTTAATACATTTTTATTAGATATTATTTTCACTTACATTTCAAATGTTATTCCCTAAAGTCCTCTATACCCCCCCACCCTGCTCCTCAACCCACCCACTTCCGCTGCTTGGCCCTGGCATTCCCCTGCAATGGGGCATATGATCTTTGCAAGACCAAAGGCCTCTCCTCCCATTGATGGCCGACTAGGCCATCCTTTGCTACATATGCAACTAGAGACAGTTCTGTGGGGTACTGGTTAGTTCATATTGTTGTTCCTCCTATAGGGTTGCCGACCCCTTTAGCTCCTTGGTTACTTTCTCTAGCTCCTTCTTTAGGATACCTGTGTTCCATCCAATAGATGACTGTTAGCATCCACTCCTGTATTAGCCAGGCACCGGCATAGCTTCACCAGAGAGAGCTATATCAGGGTCCTGTCACCAAATCTTTCTGGCATATGCAATAGTGTCTGGGTTTGGTGGTTGTATATGGAATGGATTCTCAGGTGGGGCAGTCGCTGGATGGTCCTTTCTTCTGTCTCAGCTCCGAATTTTGTCTCTGTAACTCCTTCCATGGGTATTTTGTTCCCCATTCTAAGAAGGAACGAAGTATCCACATTTTGGTCTTCCTTCCCCCACCCGGAACAGGGCTTCTCTGTATAGCCCTGGCTGTCCTGGAACTCACTTTGTAGAACAGGCTAATCTCAAACTCAGAAATCCACTTACCTCTCCCTCCCGAGTGCTGGGATTAAAGGCGTGTGCCACCACGCCCGGCTGGTCTTCCTTCTTAAGTATCATGTGTTTTGTAAATTGTATCATGGGGATTCTAAGTTTCTGGGCTAATATCCACTTATCAGTGAGTGCATATCATGGGTGTTCATTTGTGATTGGGTTACCTCACTCAGGATGATATCCTCCAGCTGTATCCATTTGCCTAAGAATTTCATGAATTCATTGGTTTTAATTGCTGAGTAGTACTCCATTGTGTAAATGTACCACATTTTCTGTATCCATTCCTCTGTTGAGGGACATCTGGGTTCTTTCCAGCTTCTGGCTATTATAAATAAGGTTGCTATGAACATAGTGGAGCATGTGTTCTTATTACCATTTGGAGCATCTTCTGGGTATATGCCCAGGAGAGGTATTGTGGGATCCTCCAGTAGTACTATGTCCAATTTCCTGAGGAACCACCAGACAGATTTTCAGAGTGGTTGTACCAGCTTGCAATCCCACCAGCAATGGAGAAGTGTTCCTCTTTCTCCACATCCTTGCCAGCATCTGCTGTCACCTGAATTTTTGATCCTATTCATTCTGACTGGTGTGAGGTGGAATCTCAGGGTTGTTTTGATTTGCATTTCCCTGATGATTAAGGATTTTGAACATTTTTTCAGGTGCTTCTCAGCCATTTGGTATTCCTCAGTTGAGAATTCTTTGTTTAGCTCTGTACCCCATTTTTGGGGGGGAGTACCCCATTTTTTAATAGGGTTATTGGATTTTCTGGAGTCCATATTCTTGAATTCCATATATATATATATAGGATATTAGTCCCCTATCTGATTTAGGATTGGTAAATATCCTTTCCCAATCTGTTGGTGGCCTTTTTGTCTTATTGACAGTGTCTTTTGCCTTACAGAAGCTTTGCAATTTTATGAGGTCTCATTTGTCAATTCTCGATCTTACAGCACAAGCCATTGATGTTCTGTTCAGGAATTTTTTCCCCTGTGCCCATATCTTCGAGACTTTTCCTCACTTTCTCCTCTATAAGTTTCAGAGTCTCTGGTTTTATGTGGAGGTCCTTGATCCACTTAGACTTGAGCTTTGTACAAGGAGATAGGAATGGATCACTTTGCTTTCTTCTACAGGCTAACCGCCCATTGACCTGGTACCATTTGTTGAAGATGCTGTCTTCTTTCCACTGGATGGTTTTAGCTCGATCAAGGCAATTCTTAAGAAGAAAACATTTCACTGGGGGCTTGCTTACAGTTTTAGAGGGTTTATCTGTTATCACCATGGCTGAAATTGTGGCAGCAGACAGCCACCCATGGCGCAGGGGCAGTGAGAGCTTTACATCTTGATCCAAAGGAAGCAGGCAAAGAGAGATTGAGGCTGGGTGTGGACTTTTGAAGCCTTAAAGCCCACCCCCGTAGCACACCTCCTCCAATAATAACACAGCTACTCAAGTACAGCCACACACCCCCAGTCCAGTTCATCAGGTGGGGATTGCACACACAAATATATGAGCTGATAGGGATAGGAGGCAATCTGGATCAAACCACCATAGATAGGTACCATTACTAATCCCATTTTACAGATGAACAGACTGAAGCCTGAAAGACCAGAGGCCCACACTGGCCTGGAACCTGGATTATCTGATTCCAAGTTTGTATTCAGGAGAACCTTGCATACAGCATGCCCCTACCTCAGCTTCTATCATGAGAAGACGGAACAGGGCTGTAGTTCATGTTCAAATCCAACCAAGAGGAGTGGGGCTTAAACTGAAGACGTAAAAATTGTTGCTAGGACTGTGAAAGCAAATTCTCAGTCACCCATCAGGGAAATGAACAACACACTACGGAGGGGAAAACTCCTTGAGGGCTTGGGTGAATATTCACTTTGTGCCAGGGAGCAGTTTTGTGGTACTGTGCTTAGCAAGGTCCTATGTTCAATCTCCAACAGAAGGAAAGACAGGAGAGAGGCTGAGAGGGAGGTTGGGAAGGAAAGTTGATCTCCCTAAAAACCAGATGACTTTCTCATCATTGAACCGACTGCGTATGGAAACTGAATTTGGTTATTGATTGGCAAGAATGAAAACACAGCACTTCCTTCCCACACAGAAGACAACATCAGAGTTTGCGTCTCTTAAATGAAAATATTTCCTTGGCTCTCTTAGCTATATATTTTTAGCAAAAAATTAAATATACACTGTGAACCACGCCTCCAGTTCTTGATGGGGAATAGACTAATTCCGATATGACTTTAAAGGAACAATCACAGGGTTCCCTTTCCTGGGCCATTTTGAAGCACTCCTGGGCTGTTTAACCCTTTGTCTCAAAGTTACCTTTTCCTCTCCGAAAACCAAGTAATTGAGAGAAATCTGTACTATTCTGTTCTTTTGAGGGCTTACTTTGAACTCATAAATCATTCTCTATCTGTTGTTTTCCTTCCTCTAGACCTTCATGTGGTAGCCCGAGCCAACCTTTCCTCCTGTGGTGCTAACTGAAAGCAAAGGGCAATGATAGAGCTATGCTTCAACCCTAGGGTCTGGAAAGGTAGCTCCGTTGGCAGTGTGTAAGCATCAAGACCTGAGTTCATGTGCACAGAGCCCACTCAAAATGCAACAAGGTGAGCCAGGCCTTTACTTCCAGCACTCGGGAGGCAGAGGCAGATGGATCTTTGTGAGTTCCAGACCAGCATGGTCTATGGAACTGTTTCCGTGACAGCCAGGGCTACACAGAGAAACTTTGTGTTGAAAAGACAAAGACAAATCCAAACAAAACAAAGAAGGCAGACAAGGCGACTTTGCGACTATAATCCCCATAGTGGGAGGTGGAGACACTCAGATCCTGATCTTTGGGGATTGCTGGTAAGTCTGGTGTGAATCTCCAAGCTTCAGTTAGAGACCCCTGTCTCAGAAAAAATGTATGGGGCCAGCCACGTGGCTCAGCAGATAAAAATGCTTGCCATTGTCTGATGATCTGAGTTTGCTCCCTGGGTCCCACATGGTAGAAAAGGATTAAGGTCTGCAAATCAAATCATCTCTCTCTGACCTTTGATGCATTCATGCTTTCACATCTCTCCCCACAAAATTAAAAAAAAAAAAAAAGCAAACAAATGTAAGCAAAAAAACAAGAACAAGAAACCCAGGAGTTCAAGATGGCACAGCAGTTAAGACCTATGTTACCCTTACAGAGGGCCTGCGACCAGTTCCCAGTGACTCATAAGCATATAGATAGGACTTCAATTCTAGGGACTCAGTTGCGTTCTTGTGGTCTCCTGAGACACTGCACATGCCTGTGGTACACATACTTACATTCAAGTGAGCCACTCATACACATAAAATAAAAATAAATAAAATCTAAGAAACAAAAACAAACAAAAAATATATTGCTGGAGAGGTGGCTCAGCCTTAAGGCGTACCTGCTGCTCTTACAGGGGGCCTACATTTGGTTCTCTGCACCTACATGTACAGGTACCGTACAAGCCTGTGGTAGGCATGTATACATGTAGGCAAAGCATTCATGCACACACGTAAATAAATATTTTTTAAAACCCACCAAGGTGGAGAGTGATATTTTTTTAAAAACCCACCAAGGTGGAGAGTGATTGACGAAGATACCCAGTGTTGGTCTTTTGGCTTCCACAGGTGTACTTCATGCACATGTGTGCATTTGCGTACATACATACAAACACACACGAGTACATTCATACATTTTACCCTAATCATATTCATATATATCTCTATAATATCATATATATACACACACATATGCATATATACATATACATACACACACACACACACACACACAAATATATAATCACCCCCTCATAGTTTCAGGTAAACATAATATTGACAACAATTCGGTCACCAGAGCACACACATTAGGCTTGCAACAATAATACCCATCCCCTTTTCCCCAAGGAGGAAGCTACAGTTTGCATAACTACAGCAACTTGCTCCTGTTTGCACAGGATGGAGTTGAGATCTAAAATGTCCTGGCTACCTTCACAGACAGCTCGGGTCCTAAGAATCTGTGCAACTCCCTCAAAATCATGACCACATTTTGCTTCCTTGTCTTGCTCTGCTCTGAAAAGTTCAGAGTGTAAGCTTACAGAGGTAGACCGAATAAAGAAAGTTCTCCAGAGGGGAATTCTGGGAACAAGTGGGTAGAAATGAGATAACCCCTGAGTGACTCAGGGCATGTGCCAGTCAAAAGGTAAGCCATGAATCCACTCCTGACAGCAAGCTATAAAACAGACGGCTGATGCTTGGGCAGCCATTTCAAGCCCTGTGAGGACCCTGAGAAGATTTATTAGATGTCACAAGCTTTATGTAAAATTATAGGCAGAGGAGAGATACTGAGTGGCCTCTTTCCATCAAAGAGACAGGAAAGAGGTAGGGTGAAAGAGAGGCTTGCTCTGACTCATGGAGCTTAGAGAGCAGCCACAACCAGCTAAGCAGTTAGCCACACAGAGGCCTCAGAAATAGGAATGTGTGTGTGTGTGTGTGTGTGTGTGTGTGTGTGTGTGTGTGTGTGTGTGTGTGTATGCGTGTGTACATGCCCATGGTGTGCCCATGCACAAAAGCAAAAGTGTAGGGCTTTAAAATATCAATGTAACTGCTGGAGCCAAATACCACATAAGAATGTATGCTGTGGGGACTGGAGAGATAGCTCAGCAGTTAAGTGCACTGACTGCTCTAAAGGTCCTGAGTTCAAATCCCAGCAACCACATGGTGGTTCACAACCATCCGTCATGAGATCTGATGCCCTATTTTGGTGTGTCTGAAGACAGCTATAGTGTATTTACATATAATAATAAATAAATCTTTTTTTAAAAAAAAAAGAATGTATTCTGTGGTCATTCTGCATTAGTAAAAGCAGGCTTCCACAGTATTCATGAAGCCCCAGGTCTTTGGTAACTTCCACTAAAAAATGTTCACACGGGTTTGAGTTTTTTTTTTTTTTTTTGAGACAGGGTTTCTCTGTATAGCCCTGGCTGTCCTGTAGTTCACTTTGTAGACCAAGCTGGCCTCAAACTCAGAAATCCGCCTGCCTCTGCCTCCCGAGTGCTGGGATTAAAGGCGTGCGCCACCACGCCTGGCTCGGGTTTGAGTTCTTAAAGAAACTCCTGGATCCTTTAAGAAATAACAAAGTGGCCTGGGTATGTAGCTGAGTTGGTAGAGTGATGGTCATGGTTCTCATACTTAGCATTGCATAAAACTACTCATGGTGGCGCATGATTATAATCCTAGCAGAGCCAGGAAGATTAGGAGGCCAAGGTTAGCCTCCCATATACAGTGAGTTCGAGGCCAGTGTGGACCATATAAGACCTCGTCAGAAGAAAAATTTTAAAGGAAAGAAAGAGTGAAGGTAATGACTCAGTGCTGCTCGGGTAGAAGAGAGGGGCCAAGTCTGCTATCCTTTCCCCTGGCAAAGCTCCACCAGAAGTCCCTGAAACGTAGCAGGATGGTCCAGACCACTGACTCTCAGGTTAAGGAACAGAGCTAATAAGATCACTGCTGAAAGTGAGACTAGGGCAAGCCTGGAGCTTGGGGTGAAATAGGGACAAAAAATGCCCCAATTCCGACAACTCGAAGACAAAGACACAAGAGGAAGATGCCAGGGTAGGGAGAGACATGAGTCGTAAAACTTGCAGGTGATTTTGTATTTTATGAGACTGTGTGTGTGGCCCCTGCTCTACAGCCTAGGGTGTTTATCACCTGAAAAATGTTACCTACGGGGGTTAGGGCAGCAGCTCAGTGGGTAAAGAGATTGCCCTGTAGCATGAGGATTTGATTTTAAATCCCTGGGACCTATCTATAGCTGGGTACAGTAGCTCGAACCTACAGCTCTGTTGTTCCAAATGGAGATGAAGAGTCTCTAGAAATTGACAGGCCAGCTCTCCAGGTACAGAGGAGCAGACAACAGGGAGACCCTGTCAGAAGCAAAGTGGAAGGAAGGTCAGCACAATGATATGTGAAACCCCTCACTACATGTTCAAAGTACCTGCAAGAACATAGGATACATCTAACACACCCGATCTCAGGATATCCTCCCATCACCCAAGCTATGAACAGCACCTTACAGGTGGGCACAACCAGTGTAGTTGTCAAGTTGACTGAGACCCTGAGGATTTCCTTGACCAATTGGCCATTCCTCATCCAAAAGGGTGCCTCAGAGTAAACCTTTTTTATTTTTTTGTCCACCACCATTTTTAAAACACTTGTAGAAATTGGGATTGTGGTCATATGATACCAGGTAATGCTTTGACTTGGGCCAACAGCAGGGCAGGGGATGCTGAAGCAAACGAGCCACAGCCTGTGTGGCTTAGCGCGACTTTCAGCAGCCCTGCGTGGGCTCCTTTCGGGTCTTGCTTGCTGTACTGAAGCAAGTGTCTTTCTGGAGAGGGTATATGTAGAAAAAGCTAAGACAGAGAGATGGCTCAGTGGTTAAGAGCACTGACCTCTCTTCCAGAGGTCCTGACTTCAATTCCCAGCAAATACCTGGTGGCTCACAACCATATGTAATAGGATCTGATGCCCCTTCTGGTGTGTCTGAAGATAGTGACAGTGTACTTATATACATGAAATAAATTTAAAAAATCTTAAAAAAAAAAAAGAAAAAGAAAAAGCTAAGACCCCAGAAGTCATGAGTGTTAATAAAACATGACATTGCACCAGGTGAAGTTAGAAAAGAAATTTGTTGTTTATCAGGTCACTGTCTCCACATCACTGGAACAAAGCATAAATGATTCTCACAAAATTGCCTGTTGAAATCAAGTGTGGTGATGCGCTCAAAAGCTGAGGCAGGAGGACCATGTGTTGGAAGCTGGCTTAGATCACAAAATGAAACTGTCTCAAATAAACACATAGATTAAGGGACATGTTACCCCCAGTTGCTGAAGACAGTGGTTTGAGAGCCTTGTAGGAAGGCAGGCCCGTGGAACATGACATCAGCAACCTAAAGGTTTGCTCAAGTGTTTCCATTGCCAGCAGGTCACACACGATTCTTTTTTTTTTTTTTTTTTTTTTTTTTTTGGTTTTTCAAGACAAGGTTTCTCTGTGTAGCCCTGGCTGTCCTGGAACTCACTTTGTAGACTAGGCTGGCCTCGAACTCAGAAATCCGCCTGCTTCTTCCTCCTGAGTGCTGGGATTAAAGGCGTGCACCACCACTGCTCGGCTCACACAATTCTTTAAGCTACAGTCTTAACAGGACAAACCAAAGCTCCCAGTGCCAATAACAGGTCCTTTCTTTTGGTGTGTTTATTCACTAAGGAGCATCCTTGCTAGGTGACATCTTGTTTTCAGGTACTTCACTAGCAGCCTTGTTTTAAGATAAAACACAGTGGAAGTTCACAGTCAGCTATTGGATGGATCACAGGGCTCCCAATGGAGGAGCTAGAGAAAGTACCCAAGGAGCCAAAGGGGTCTGCAATCCTATAGGTGGAACAACAATATGAACTAACCAGTACTCCCCCAAGAGCTCATGTCTCTAGCTGCATATGTATCAGAAGATGGCCTAGTTGGCCATCACTGGAAAGAGAGGCCCATTGGACACGCAAACTTTATATGCCTCAGTACAGGGGAACGCCAGGGCCAAGAAGTGGGAGTGGGTGGGTAGGGGAGTGGGGGGGAGGGTATGGGGGACTTTTGGGATAGCATTGGAAATGTAAATGAAGAAAATACCTAATTTAAAAAAAGAATAAAAAAAAGATAAAACACAGTGCATTAAACAAAAAAGTGAAATGCTTTTTAAAAACGTGTTTGTGGCCTTGGTGTTGGTAATGGTTTGGTGGGTGCGTTCTAGTCCCCATACTCCTCAAGATATTCACACTGGGGGAGGACAGCTTTTCCCAAGGCAACTATTCTTCAATAGTTTTTGTGGGCCATTGTACTTGATGGTATCCTTCAACATAAATTGTGGGGAGTTATTTTAGATAAATATGTTGTAAATATTGGGGGGGGGGATATTAATTCTGCCATTTCTCTACGGACTCCCTTAGCCAGATCCAGGAAGTTTTTATTTCTAAAGGCTGCTTCACAGCCAGTTATGCAGCGTTCTACAGCGCTGAGCAGTGCCCCCTTCAAAGTTTCAAGGACACTTGCCACATCACTCTGAAGAACATCTGTGCCTTTTTAAGGCTTTGTTGAAATCTGCCCATTTTAAGCGCATGATCCAGTGGTGTTCAACACCCTTTGCATCTTCTTTGAAGTGTGATCATTCCAGGTCCCCTTCTCCCTCTGTCCCTCAGGTCCCCAGGCCTCTGTCCATCTGTGTGGTTTCTGCAGCTCCTAGGTTACACATTTGTACAGAGCAGCCAGCACCGGCTCGCTAGCTCAACTCTGGCAAAAGGCCTGCTTTTCTCTAGGCATATTTTAACAATATTTGATTGTTTCCACTCTGCATACAAAATACTGATGATTCTACCCAGCTATTCTATTTACCATTACAATGTGCTCCCACCCGACCAGAAGCCAAGCATTTGCTGTTGAGTCTGTTGCCATCAGAGATCAAAATGGTATATCCCAGTAGCAAAACATAACACATTTAATACGTTTTTCTCGTCTGCTTGGCAGCTGTTCAACCTATCGGTCATCGGGAAAGATTGATGCGGCTCATAATTTAAAGGGTCCGTGAAGTGTACACCTTTGCATTGGCTTCTTACACAGCTTGCTGTGTGGTTTCGGGAGCCAACAGATCTAATTTAGTGTCACTGAGATCCACCCTGGAAAAAGAACTGTTACATTTTCGATGGACATATATTTAATCAAAAGCAAAAGGAGTGGGGAGGGAGGAGAAGGGAGGAGGTAGAAGGAAACAACTGCAGCTTCAGTAATCCCCTGTTTCCACATCCTCCTGCAGACACCCGAATCCCTGGGTGCTCCAGGCTCTGTAGCTTGGGTGGAACCCATGCACCCAAGTTCTCTACTTCTACAGCGATTCTGCTATTTGTGCAATGAGAACGTTTCATACAAGTCGTGCTACACGACATAGGGAATGAGGGCAGGGAAGAAACCCTCTGCCTGTCCACCAAAGACACTGGATGCCCCTGGAGCTGGAGGCACAGGCAGTTATGAGCCCTGTGTGGAATCCAGCTGAGGTCCTCTGTGAGCCAATGAATGCTCTTAACTGCTCACCCATCTTTCCAGCCCCTAGCTACTTATTTTAGAATTCCTCAAGTTTGTGTTGGTTTGAGTGAGAAATGTCCCCCATAGGTTCACAAATTTGAAAAATTGGTTCTCAATTGTGGTGCTATCTGGGGAGGTTATGGATGTTTATGACCACCTTTGAGAGTTCACAACCTGGCTCCACTGCCAATTTGTTCTGCTTCTTCTTTGTACTGGCTGGTTTTGTGTGTCAACTTGACATAAGCTGGAGTTACCACAGACAAAGAAGTCTCCCTTGAGGAAATGCGTCCATGAGATCCATCTGTAAGGCATTTTCTCAATTAGTGATCAAGGTTGGGAGGGCCCATGATGGGTAGTGCCATCCCTGGGCTGGTAGTCCTGGGTTCTATAAGAAAACAAGCCACCAGGAAACACCTATTAAACCAACCTAACAGCACGCATGTCAGTTAGAATGGCCAGTATCAAACACTGATAGCACAGATGAGGGCAAGGCTGTGGAAGTCTCTTTCTTTTCTGGTGAAACACTGTATGTCTCATTTTGCCACTTCCTTACATAATTTAATATATTCTTGCTATAGGATCCAGCAACGCATTCTTTGTCATTTACCCAATGTCTTAGTTAGGGTTTTACTGTTGTGAACAGACACCATGACCAAGACAACTCTTATAAGGACTACATTTAATCGGGGCTGACTTACAGGTTCAGAGGTTCAGTTCATTATCATCAAGGTGGGAGCATAGCAGCATCCAAGCAAACTTAGTACAGGAGGAGCTGAGAGTTCTACATCTTCATCTGAAGGCTGCTAGCTCAATACTGACTTCCAGGCAGCTAGGATGAGGATCTTAAAGCCCACACCCACAGTGACACACCTACTCCAACAAGGCCACACCCACCCCAACAGGCCACACCTCCTAATAGTGCCACTACCTGGGCCAAGCGTATACAAACCATCACACCCGACTAAGTCAAAAATACAAGTCATTGCATGAATATTTTTTGGTAGTTGTATTCATAGTTACCAAACTTAGAGACAACCAGGATGCCCTACATGTGGTAGATAAATCAACTCAGAGACGGGTTCAGAGAATGAAAATGTTACTCCGCAATAGGAAATGAGCTATCCAACCTTGAAGAAACATGGAGGGATTTTAAAAGCATGCTACAAAACTAAGAAGATATATTCTTTGATTTCAACTACATGATACTGTGGGAGAGTAAAACTGTGTTATAAAATCAGTGGTTGCCAAGGCTGGGAAGGGGGGATGAGCAAGCAGATACAGAGGATCTGGGACTTCTGTGGAGCCTGCTGTGTGGAGCACAAGATATGAATCTATGCCAGTGTTTACTGTGGACAGCAAGCTGGGATCCTGAAGTAAACTGTGGACTCTTGATGATGAATCAGGGTAGGGTCAAGTGGGGAACACTGCGCATGTACCAGCCCAGCATTATATAAAGAAAACTTTGTAACAGTTTAAAAAACTGAGGGTTTTTTTTTTGTTTGTTTGTTTGTTTGTTTTGTTTTGTTTTTTCGAGACAGGGTTTCTCTGTATAGTCCTGGCTGTCCTGGAACTCATTCTGTAGACCAGGTTGACCTCGAACTCAGAAATCTGCTTGCCTCTGCCTCCTGAGTGCTGGGATTAAAGGCGTGTGCCACCACTGCTCAGCAAAACTGAGGTTTTTAACTGAGTTAAAAACTATCTCCCCTTTTTTGTTTGTTTGTTTTTCCATGCTGGGACTGTGCGTGTGCACACACACACACACACACACACACACACTATATGTGATTTATACAGGGCTGTGGATCAAAGTCTGGGCCTCAGGAATAGTAACAAAGCACTGTGGTGCTTTGAATGAGACCGTCCTCCACTGGCTTTCCTATTTGAATAACAGGTCTGCTTCCTGTGGAGCTTTAGGGGGTGTGGACTTCCTGGAGGAAGTGTCCAGCATTGATTTTAAAATCCTTTCTCCAATTCCAGTTCCTTCCTCTCTCCACTTCCTGTTTATTTGTATATCAAAGGGGTGCATTTTCAGCTTTCTGCTGCCCCATTTCCCTTCCTAGATGGATGGTCACCCCTCTCGAACTGTAGGACCAATAAGCTCTTCCCTTTATGTTACTTCTAGTTCCAGTGTTTTCCCATGGGGGCAAAAAGTAACTAATGCAAACCTTCTATAATCCAATGACATCCCAACCAGAAAACTTTCTTGATTTAGAAAACACTGGTCTGGCAGGCAGTGGTGGCACATGCCTTTAATCCCAGCACTCCGGAGGCAGAGGCAGGCGGATTTCTGAGTTTGAGGCCAGCCTGGTCTACAGAGTGAGTTCCAGGACAGCCAAGGCTATACAGAGAAACAACCCTGTCTTGAAAAACCAAAAAAAAAAAAAAAAAAAAAAGATGCTGGTCTAAGTACTAAGTAAACTTTTATGACTCAACTCTATGTTCAAAGAAAGGCTGAGAACAAATCTTCCTGCATTTTGTGTCGTAAAAGTCATCAGTGTGGGTGGGTAAGTTTTTTTATCAGTGTCTTTTACTGAAGCTTTTCCTCTTGTGCCAACTGTCTCATGTGTTCTGGAACACCCAGCATCAGAACCCCAATGGACCCAGGGTGTGGCATCCTCTATTCCTTCAGATGTAGATGGACATTCTGGGATGCTTGTTACACCACGTGGTAGTGATTCAGGGTGCCTGTCCCACTGGCTCATTTCTATTGGGACAGCTCAGTCTGTTTGAGCTTTGTTATCAGCCTCAGGCAATTATAATCGGATTTTTCAGATGACCTGAGAAAGGTCATGGTTTATTCTTTTTGGAGGACCTTTAAAATTCTAAAATTTATTTTATGTAAATGTGTGCTTTCCCAGATGCACATGTGTACACAGTGCGTGCGTGCCTGGTGGCCACGGAGGCTAGAAGACAGCATTAGATCCCCTGTAACTACGGTTACAGTTGATAGTTATCTTCTAGTTGCTGGGAATTGAAGCCAGGTCGTGTGGAAGAGCAGCCAGTGCTCTTAAACACTGAGCCATCTCTCCAGTTACCATGGTAGCTTTATTATATTTAATAATAAGCATTTGTAACTAAACTGAGGGAGGAACAATGAAAGCAATTGAGATATTTTGTTTATGTTTTGGTCAAAAGAATACATCTTGTCCAACAACCATTGCTGTAAACAGCAGACACTTGGTGCAACGCTTCCTAAGCGATATTAAGGAATCTGAAAGACTCCCTGCTATGGAGAACTTTCCTAAGAAAGGCAAATTAGGTCACACATTCTTGGACAGATATTCAGTAACTGGCCCATGCCAAGAACTTCCAAACTCTTCCAAGAAGTTGGAAGACAGCTTCCAAACTCTTAAGGCCAACACTGAATCACGGGTAGTGTCTATTTTATACAGCACAGTATTCCTTTCCTATGTTTACGTGTTTATTTAGTTATTCATGTCTTTACGTCTCACGATGTCTCTGGCCTTGAATCACCAGATAGCCAAGATGGACCCAGACTCGAAATCTTCCTGACTCCGCCTTCCATGTATAGTGATTTTAGGTGTGCATCACCAGGCTTTTCCATACTACTACTCTTCACTAGAACTTTTGATACAGTGACATCGCATTGTGTGTGAATCCATACCTGCCTGTCAACAATATAAGGCACCAGGTGACATGTAGAGTCTAGCTGCTCTTCCTAATTTGGCTTCATAGAGATTAGCCTCCATGACCTGGTTTCATGTGACGCAGGAAGAAGTTAAAGGAGTAGCTGCCTTCAGAAGAGGTCTGTGGTCCTCCCTCTCAGGAGTGGTCGGTGGTCCTCCCTCTCAGGAGCATCCAGTGCCGGCTCCTCATCCCTGAGGGATATGCTTCTGGGCATGACCTCACAAAATATCATCATGAAATTTTACTTAGAGATGAGAGAAATGAGCCGGGCATGGTGGCGCACGCTTTTAATCCCAGCACTTGGGAGGCAGAGGCAGGCGGATTTCTGAGTTTGAGGCCAGCCTGGTCTACAGAGTGAGTTCCAGAACAGCCAGGGCTACACAGAGAAACCCTGTCTCAAAAAAAAACCCAACACCCCCCCCCCCAAAAAAAAAGAGATGAGAGAAATAGCAAAAGCATTCAAACTTCAAAACAAACAGCAGCACACGCGTTAAACATGTATGCGCGTGTTTGCACGCAGTCTCCGTGAGCCGAAGCAGGAGCGTCATCACAGGTATGTGAACAGAGTTTCCAGTATGGGCACGAGGCATTAAATAGGTCCACAATGTCAACAGGTTTTACTTTCCCTACAAATCTTCCAGCTGACAAGAGTTTTTTGGGGAAAATTCATGGCGAGTTTGTCTTTTTTTTTTTTTTTTTTAAAGTGATGCTTCTATAAATCCAACTGATGCTTCGTGAATGGGACCATAAATCATGTCACCGGCTTGAGTAAGGAGGCTTTTAGCTGTTGAACCGTGCCAGGACACCCAGAGGCTTTCATTGTGATTGGGTCTCCTGCAATATTTAATACCCATCCTCAAAAAAAAAAAAAAAAAAGGAGAGAGATTTCGATGTGGACTGAAAATATTTTAACCATAATTTCTGCTGAAAGGAAAATAACTAGAAATCGATGGTGTGAGGTCGGATGGCTTTAAAGAGGACCATTAGTCACCACAGAGGAGAAAAAGTAGACTCAGTGGGGGCAAAAAAACCCAATTCTCTTCACTAAATCAATAGGGATGTAAGTTCCAGTTGTACATGTGAGTATGATCGGCACATCGGTTCTGATGAGGGTGTAAGGCTGAGTGCTCACTTCTGGATTTCACTTCAATAATAAATCAGAATCGGAAACTTGAGTGAGAGGAAGGGGGAGCAGAGAAAGACAGCAGGCAAAAGCCCATAGGGCCTTCACCCTGGCCTCACAGATACCCAGGAAGAGAAGATCAGGCAGGTGAGTGGAGACTTGAAACCAAGCTTCAAGCTGAGAATCCCTTTCTCTAGGCAGGAAAGGACCAGCGTCTGAGATTTCTGTCATTTGAAAGCCTCTCCTGATTTGTCTCTAGTAACCTTCTTCAAATTCAAATTGGAAAGCTCCAGCACTACCTGGGATCTGGTACCTTAAAGAAGCCCGAGCGAGGATCACAGTCCTAATCCTCGGAGTCATTTCTTGTCCAGACCCTGCTTGCCTGTGACTTTCTGCCCGTCCTTCTGTCACCGTCATCGACCATTCTGTTCTTCTCATTCTTCAGCTTTGAAAGGTCTCACTAAACGCCAGCTTCCTTACAGCCCTGAACTCCTCCCATCCCCCAGCCCTCTCTGCTGTAAAATAAAAATAAAAAGGAGAGCATGACTGAGTCTAGGTATGGCAGAGGAGAAAGTTTGTTAAATGAGGGAGAGCATAGTCAGAGGGAGACATTTGGGTGAGTCCAGAGTGGTCATGACTGGAGGATAAGGAAAGACTAAAACAGTCTTGCAGACCAGCTGTAAGGGTGGGGAAAGCTAGAATGGCAATGTGAGGTGTGGTGTGGTAGGGTTATATTTAGCATAGTTATATGTTTGTTCACATTGGCCTCTCCAGACTGTGAGCCATCATCGCTTCACTGAGCTACCTCTCCAATGAAACTCTCTAGCCCTCCCACCTCCCAGTTTGTAATAGCTCCCCCCACCCCCCAGCCTGTGATAGAGCCCACACTTCCCAGCCTGTGCTAGTGTGCCCCCCAACACCCACACCCTCCACACACTCACACACACCTCCCAGTCTGTGGAAACCACAGTGGGGCATTGGATACCCTGGAACTGGAGTTACAAGGTAGTCGTGAGCGGCCTGATATGGGTTCTGGGAAGTGAGTTAGGGTCCTCTGGAATAGCAGCAGCAAGCCCTCTTAACTGCCCAATGGTCTCTCCAGTTCCAAGGAAAGCACTTTTAACAATGAACCTAGGTGCTGAAGTATTCTGCGTGGTAGCTTTTTAAAAGATCCACTCTTGGTGCTGGAGAGACAGCTTAGTGGTTTGGCACTTTGGCTGCTCTTCCCAGAGGACTAAGGTTTACTTCATCTTGTCTCACAACCACCTGTACCTCCAGTTGCATGGAATCCTGTGCCTTCTGCTTGCCTAGTGTCTCCACAGGCACCGGGAATACACATGGTGCACATAATGTGTGTAGGTAAGACACTCATATGCATAAAAAAATAGACCTTTAAAAAAATGTCCGTTTTTGTTAAGACCAAAGTAATATTATGAAAAACTCACCTGAAAGTGTCTTTCTTTGATCTGACACCATCTTGCTAATTAAAAAAGAAAGAAATGTAAGCCTTAATTACAAATCTAAGAAACTTCTGGGACATCCTGCTGCACATTCTCTGTTTTCAACCGCCACATAAAGGACCACATAAGGATGCAATAAATCCATCAGATGGGACATGACTGGGTCATTTCAATGGAGCTTAGTCCTTTCCCAACTCCCTGCAAACAAGAAGTGACTCTTTAATGCGATAAATCTCTGTGATCTCTGAGGTTTTTATAGCAAGTTGGTTTACTCAGACTAATGAAGCTATGAAATATTAGCCTGAAATTTATCCTGTGGTTTAAAGTCGACCTCCACGATTGCCATAGCCCTTAATATGTATTATAATCAATCATTTGTGTGGATGTCCTTTGTGGCTTGAATCTCCTAACACATGGGTTCTTGTCTTCTATGAATGAGATGTGTCCCTTGGAGTTGTTTTGGCTTAGAACATTACACAAAATCAATGCTAAATATTCTGATGTATTACATAATGAACCACTCTTTTATACAGATTATCTCTATCTCTTTAGATTTGCTTAGGGGATGAAAATGTACTTTGTTCCCATGTGCATTATTCTCTCTCTCTCTCTCTCTCTCTCTCTCTCTCTCTCTCTCTCTCTCTCTCTCTCTGGTTTTTCTAGACAGGGTTTCTCTGTGTAACCCTGACTGTCCTGGAACTCAGTCTGTAGACCAGGCTGGCCTCGAACTCAGAAATCCACCTGCCTCTGCCTCCCAAGTGCTAGGACTAAAGGCGTGCGCCACCACTGCCTGGCTCATTATTTTCTTTATTTTGTTCATATTGTGTTGTGTGTATGTATCTGTGTGTGTGTGTGTGTCTGTGTGTTATTCAGAAGACACGTTTCTGTGATCACTTCTGTCTTTGCACTGTGGCTTCTGGGGATCAAACTCAGCTTGTCAGGCTTGTGTGGCAAGCTCCTTTACCTGCTAAGCCATCTCACTTGCTTTTGTCCCCATTTTGTGGGTGATAAAACTGAGGCTAAGAAAGTTAACCCTAAACTGGAAACAGCTAGTTTATGTAATTGTGTAAAGATTCATTTGAGAGAATAATTTCTCCAGCCTTGACTTGGTGTGTTTTCAAAGTTACGTTTCCTTTAGCTTTTTCTAATTCCTTTAGCTTCTCACATTTTTCTTATATGGTGATAGAGTGCTGTATAAAAAAAATCACCCTACGATAATGACTTCACAGGACTTGAGCTAGAAGCCGTTAACTGTCTGGTGGCAGGATGGGTGGGTGGGTGGGTGTGCCCAAGGGTTAGGGCATCTCCTTAGCTCCTCTGATCTCTGACTTTACTGTGTAGTTCTAGGAGACACTGAGAGGCCATAGAGTATGGAGCCCGGGGAGGAGCTAATATTGGGAAGAAACCACCCAGTGTGGCTACCCCAGATTGTCTTAGGAAAACCAAGGAATTAAAGACTTTTTTTTTTTTTTCCAGTTTTACAAGACAGGGTTTCTCTGTGTAGCCCTGGCTGTTCTGGAACTCTATAGACCTGGCTGGCCTCGAACTCAGAGATCTGCCTGCCTCTGCCTCCCGAGTGCTGGGATTAAAGGCGTGCACCGCCACTCCCCGCTAAGACATTGTTTTAAACTATCACAATTGCTGCTTCGAAAAGATTTGCCTGAGTCAGTGCAGATCCCAGTGAGTGAGACCTCCAAGCCGGTTCAGCTGCTAGATGGGCTCATGAATATTAGATGAAAATTTATAATTCTCAATTCCATCCTACTTCTTCGTGACACCAGAAAAATGTCTTCTGATCAGCCCTAATGCCCCTGAGTAGATCCAGCCCTTTCAGTGGCCTTGGAAAATAAGTTACGCCGTGTTTTTCTTTCTTTCTTCTTCTTCTTTTTTTTTGGCAGATGTATTTATTTGCATGCTTCCCAAGTAAATCACCCTTCTATTTATTTGGTTGTTGTTGTTTTTGGTTGCTGTTGTTATTTTTATTGTATTTGTCAATTCTCAAGATCTTCTTGTATTGACTCTCCATCTTAGCACTTAGGCCAGTGGCACATTCTAATCTCCTTCTTCTATCGTGCCCGCTGGACTCTTTCCTTGGGCCGTTAGGAATACCTTTTTGCTGTTTGTGTTTGTTTGGAGATGCGTACTCCAGCCTCACCTTCAACTTTTCCTACAGCTGAGGCTGGCCTTAAGCTCCTGATCTTCCTGTTTTCTTCACCCATGTGCTGGAATTACAGGTGTGTGCTACCACTCCTAGCTGGAGACGGAGTTAAGATTAGGATCTGATACATTCTTTTGCTTCTCTTTGTTCTTTTAGGCCCAAGCCTCCACGGTTGAAAATATCTGTTGAATGGAGAGTTTGAGCAGTGGTGTGGATATGAACTCTTGGCAGGTTCACGGATGAACCTTGGCGATTCTAGGCAGCAGGATAGAATCCCCTTTAGGAACTTTATTAAGTCAGGAGCACGGGGAGAGAGACATAATGGTTTCACGGGTGGACCCAGAGTGTCTGCGCAGACTGGCCAGTCCTCAGCAATCCAATGCAAGGTAAATGGCTACTGTTCTGACTGTAAAACAAACAAGCAAACAAAACAAAGCGAGTGTAACTATTTTAATAAAGTTTTATTTAACCCGATAGGTCCAAAGCACCATCATTTTGACATGTAGCTAATATAAAGACACACATACGGCGATTTTCGTTCTTTTTTTTTTTTTTTTTTTTTTTTTAACACAGTCTTAAACAGTGTCTGGTGTGTATTGAAAGCTTAATACAGCTCAAGCTGGACTCGCTGTGTTTCAGTTGAGCAACCACAGTACTGACAGCCTGTGATAGTTCAACCTTTTTCTCCCTGGATCTCAGACATCTCAGCTCAAAACAAGCGGCGGGAGACGCCCCCTCTGATGAGGCCCCTGCTGTCCTCTCTCGGTTTTTGTTGTCAACACAGAAGAACAGAGCGACCTCATTTATAAGCTATTTGTTTGCTATCGTTTCCATCGGGGTGTGGGCGCCTCCGGGGCAGGACTTTATTGATTTCTGCTCTATTTTTTTTTTTTTTTTTTTTTTTTTTTTTGTGGTTTTCCAGGCACGGAGCACGTCGCCTGGCCCACACGGATCCTTGGGTTCACACTCTGAGAGGACGAAAGCCTCCGGCTTCTTCGAAGCGGGCGGCAGAGGGCAGCCGGGCGCCGAGTCACAGGTGGGGCGCGCGCTCGGTGCGGGCGAGTGGGTGTGTGCGGGGTGCGCGCGGCGGGGCGGGAGCGCGGACCGGGAGGAGCCGCGAGCGCAGCGGAGGAGGAGGGCGCGGAGGAGGTGGTGGCTGCGTCCCCGCGGGGCCGAGCTGCGCCCGACGCAAGGAGCGGAGGCCGCTCGGAGCTGCCGGGGACCTGGACCCGCCGCGGGGCTCAGGGCGCACGAAGCGACAGCTGCGGGACCGGGTGAGTGGCCGCCGCAGGCAGTGGGAGGAGCGGGAGGGCGGCCGGGGCGCCGGGCGGGGGAACAGGTGGCGGGGCAGGGCGCTTTGTGTCCCTTCCCCGAGCTGTCCCCACGTTGTCCGGAGGCGGAGGCAGGAGCCCGGGAACCGCAGGCACGGGGCTGGGGCGCGGCAATGCGGGGTGTGGGGGTCCCCCAGCCTAGACTTAACAAAGGGCGCGTGGCCCCTGCCCGCGGGAGGCCTCGAGATCGGGACCCAGCCCCTGGGACCCCGATTTTTTAGAGTTTACCGTCTCATTCTTCTCCCCATGTCTTTCAGAGGTCTGCGGCTTGGTGCATGAGGGGCTCGCAGCAGCGAGGCGGCGGTGGGGATGGTTCGGGCCGCGGAGCCGGAGTGGCCTGGGCTTTGGTGAGGCGTGACAGTCTATCATGACTGTGTTCAGGCAGGAAAACGTGGACGACTACTACGACACCGGCGAGGAACTGGGCAGGTACCAGGAAGGGGTGACGGAAGCGCGCGGTGTGTGTGTGGTGGGGGGCACTGCGCGATAAACAGATGCTGCTTAAACCGGGCATGTCCCTGACTGGCCCTTCTCTGAGATGGGCGGATAGCAGAGGAACCGGTGCCTAACCAGCTAAAGCCAGGGACCATGAATAAACTGCCTGATCTGAGGGGTGGAGAGGCAACCCACAGTGCAGTTACTGTGCACAGGGTATGGTCAGAATCCCTGGATAAGAACAGACTTCATTGTGTGCACTACTAACTCCTGTCAGCCTTCACCCTTTTGAGACAATGAGGCAAACGCAAAGATTCTAACTGCAACTGGAGGGACCACCCATGTGTGTTTTAAGCGGCGTACAAGTTAATTAATGGGCACTTAAACAATTCTCTCCCCTTGTGCTAATTTTCAGTGCAACACCAGCCAGGATTGGTAGGCAGGCGTGGAACTTGCCAGATGTTGGCCTTGGATTTTGAAACTTCTTCCAACCAGGAATTTAATTCCCGGCTTGGTTAGTGGTGGCTTCGGTGTCATTTATGGCGGCTGTCTAGATTCAGAGCGTACCAACACGCTGTGGGGGGTGCGATGCTGAGCAGAGTGTGTCAGTGTCTAGGTGCACAAAGAAGATTTCACTGGGAGCCCTTGACGAGTGCTGGGTATCCATTAGCCCACCGAGTGTATTGATCTCTGCTGTGTGCGCAGAGAGCCCAGTGTTCATACCTAGATTTAAAATTTGTCTTGTGAAATTTGTGTATTGGCATTGTGACAGAAGCAGGCAAACGGGCTTATAAACAAACGTACTTGCAATTACTCACACAGAGTGTGTATTGAAGTTTGTATTTTTCCATATATACCCCATGGCCTCATACCAAGCTTCTTTTTTAATTCATGGGCAGGGAACTGAAAAGGGGTGGGGGTGGGGGTGGGGGGGAAGACCTATTACCTAATAGGATTTTGAAAGATATCTAACCAAAACTTTGTAATAATCCAGACAGCCCAGGAAAGAGAGAGGTCTAAAGAGTTACTGTACAGGATGTGTGTAAGTTCAGTGTAGCCTGGAGGCATCGGTGGAGCCTGTGCAGAGGAAGACAATACTATTATCTTAAATCTTAGTAAGTAAATAAAAGGCAGGGTTCTGAAAGATCACATTTCGTGGGTATGGAGAAGACTGAGGTTGAGTGTGCGGTTGAAATACTTGATTTAACTGGAATTCAGCCACTCTCCTTCTATGGTTTATAGCAAGATGAATATGTGTGTGTGGAGGGGGTGGGGGGTGTTTAGAAAATAAAAAAGGGTGGGGAAAAAAGGGTTTGATACCATTTCTGTGAGGTTAACACATTCTAGAAATGATCTTGCGAAAAGGGATGGGAAAAAAATTAGGTGAGCTGATTGCTTTATGAATGAAATTCATCGACTTTGTTTCCCTTAAAATCCTTCTTCCATGGATTAAGAGAAAGGGGAGGGGGTGGGGCGTCCCTGTGGTTAGCAAGTGGATTTTTGATCTTCACTTCGAGCTTGTAATGACAGGGATGGCGGTTCGCTCATTTGTCACTAATGTTTCTCTCTGATTTTGGCTCTTGTCTATGCTTCTGTGTCTAACTATTCTCCATGAAAGACTAATTGATGAGTTGTTTGTTTAATAATTCATGCGACCTAGGAATCTTGAAGAGGTGTTCTGGAGTAACTGGGAGTTGGGATTTTTAAGAAAGAAAATGCACAGCTATTGTGATAGCTGCTCTTGATTTTGCCAAAATGTGAAGCAGGTAAAGGTTGGCTTTTTCTAAGGATGTCCCACAACCTGTGGTTTTATCCTGTCTTGGACATCATCACTTCTGCCAAAGAAGCTCTGATGGGAGGGGCACGGGCAGAGAAGATGCGGCACGAGTGATGTCATATGTCTCTGGAAGACTGGGAGTGGAGGGAGGGGCTCACAGGCAGAGAAATGGAAAGAGACAGGTATGTGGCCTGAATGCGGGGTTGTCTTAGTTAGGGTTTTACTGCTGTGAACAGACACCATGACCAAGGCAACTCTTACAAATGACAACATTTAATTAGGGCTGCCTTACAGGTTCCGAGGTTCAGTCCATTATCATCAAGGCAGGAACATGGCAGCCTTCAGGCAAGCATGGTGCAGGAGGAGCTTGAGAGTTCTATATCTTTATCTGAAGACTTCTAAGGGAAGACTGACCTCCAGGCAGCTAGGGTGAGGGTCTTATAGCCCACACCCATGGTGATATACCCACTCCAACAGGGCTACACCTTCTAATAGTGCTACTCCCTGGGCCAAGCATATACAAACCATCGCACAGGGTGATGCTAAGCTCTGAGCTGTGAACTGCTAAGGAGAGCTTTAAGTGGACTAGCATTCAGAGTTTCAAACTTTAGTTTATTTATGAGCCTCTGTCTGCTGCATAACTACAGGTGCCGATAGACCCTAGAAGAGGGTATTGGATCTTTCCAAGATGGCATTGTAGGCAGTTGTGAGAAACCTGGTGTGAGTGCTGGGTATTGAACATGTGTCCTCTAGAAGAGCAACACACCCTCAACCACAGAGCCCCACCTAGGTCTCTTTAGTGATCCTTAAATATAGCTGTTCATCACATAATTGGACCCCAAAAATGCTTATCTGGAAGAGAAAGGATGAATTTTAAGGAAGTAGAACACACTATTGTTATTTAACTTGGAGAAACCGAGAGGGTGTGGCTTTTGAATGCGTGTGCCTGTATCTGTTAGTGCCCCCAGACTGTAGAACTTCTTGTTGACTGCTAAGAACTTTAATACTACCCGAGAGTTTTTGTCAGGGAGTGACAGATGAGATCAACCACCAGACAAATAGGCGACACCAAAACCCAACTTTGCATTTTGGTGGCTTTGTGGCCTTCCAGGTCATAACTGATAGTCCCAGTACTTATTTCAGAGAACCTGAAAGTCATTTAAGTGGTGGAGACAATTTAGAAGGTCCGATCCAGAACAGATTCTGATCTGTAGCCCTGACCAGGATGGGTCCATGTCTGAGACAGGCTGATGACTCCGTGGATCTATGAGGAAGTCTCATCTGTTTCCCAGTTTGAAGAGGGGGCCTGCTGTGTGCGAAGGGTCCTGGTGGAGACCTTTTTGGCAGCTGACTGTCTTTGGTTTCTCTGATTCAGATTACTGCAGCTCTGGGCTAGAGCTCTGTCCTCCAAGCAGAAGTGTGTGTGTGTGTGTGTGTGTGTGTGTGTGTGTGTGTGTGTAGGGGACATTCTCTTTAGATTTTGGAGCCCTTCACCACTAACTCAAAGAGGCTGTCTGGCATTTCTTGCCCTCTCCTGAGAAGCTGACCATGGTGCTCCTTCCATGGAATACACTGCTCCCCAAGATGAGGTCTAATGAGAGCACCTTTCAGGACTGTTACGCTTAGGGTGTTTTAATAGCCCAGTGTACCCTGGCATCTTTTCTCAGCTGGGACTTTGGGCAGCTACTTGCTGGCTTGCCCACCAATGGCCTTGGTTAAACTCTTGGCCATCACTGTGCTTGGCCTTTGAGTTTTCTGAGTACCTCCTTGTCTCCTGCTTTGCTGAGGGACTGGCCCTATCTCCTGTTTCATGGTCTGATCTTACTTGGTCTTACCGAAGCCCACTTCCTTAGTAACTCTGATAACTTTCAACAGAGTTGTGTGTGTGTGTGTGTGTGTGTGTGTGTGTGTGTGTGTGCAGGTGTGCTCACATGTGCACATGTGTAGAGTCCAGAATGCCTTTCTTTTTTAGTCTCTACCTAGTCCTTTAAAGCAGGTTCTTTCCCTGAACCTGGGGCTCACATTTTCTTAGGGAAGCTAGCAGTCAGCAAGCCTTAACTATTTCCCTTTCCCCACTTTTCTCTTCGGAGCTGGAGTGAATTGTAGGCGTGTGTGAGATGCTTGGCTTGTATGAGTGCTGGGATTTGAACTTCCAGCCGCCTGAATTACACAGCAAGTCCTCCACAGCCGTGAGGCATCTCTGCGGCCACTTCATGGTTACAGAAGCCAGATAGATGACTTGTCTACAGCTCCCAGGGTTTTATATTAGTGTCCATCACGATCCTTGCAGCTTGCTGCTTGCTTGAGAGCTCCTTCTTGGTATGCTCTGTGGTCCCGTGTCCATTCCTGTGGTTCTTTCTCTAGAGGCTGTGTGGTGTGCTGAAGACACAAGGCCAATGTATCAGAGCTACCGGGGCAGCAGAAGAGAGTGGACTTCAGGTATAGATGGTAATTGCAGCCGTTAAAGCCTTGGTGCCCTGTTTTGGACATCGACAGTTATATGGCCTTGGGTGAATTTGAGACAGTGGCCCTGGATTTATGACACATAGTCACTGCCTAATATTATTAATTCAATAACCTGTATTTCTGTATTATGGCGGCTGCCACCCTGCACAGTAATAGTCTGCTTGATCTCCCAGGTAGTGACAACCTTAAACTTTCTCATCATGTTCTCGTTTATAGTGCTGAATTAGATGGATGGTGCTTAGTGGGTGCTCAGCGAATGTGTGGCAATCGACTGAATGGGTCCTTAGGAGAAGTATAGATATGGGCCTTCAGTAATCAGGGACCGTGATGAGGACAGCCATTGAAGATGTCGAAGCTCATGGAACTGAAACCTTCACATTTGCATTCTCTACCACCCAACAGCAAGGAGCATAGCTGCCCAAACTTCCAGAAGTGAGATCAGTTTAAAGGACAACAAATGGAGTGGAGCATTAAATATTTCACATCGGCTTGGATGGCGTTTAGAAGCTTATAATTCAGATTTATGGCCTGCCCCGTTTGGCATAAAATCCATAGGCGTTTTAATTGAAAGTGAGAAATTGTGAGAAGGCAGTGGGAAGGCAGGCATGAGGCTGGTGGTATTTATTAGGGAGAGCAATTTGGTGATGGAAAGTTTGTGTTCTGGCCCTGGGCCTGAACTTAGGTTCAGGGTGGCCGGTAGCAGAGCCAGTAGCGGAGGGGGTTGGAGCTGACTTCCTGGGCCTGCGCGCATGCTCTTCCACGCTGGGCTTGTTTTTTTACCTTGCTTCTAGGAACCTGATAGGTCAGGGTCAGTTGTGTTGACATGCCCCAGGAAAACGGAGAGAACTGTGATGCGGAGAGGACGCTCACTGCATATTTTACTAGCTGAGGGGACATTCATTGTCTTTTGCTCCATGTCCCCTGCCTCCCAGGACTTGTCACTCCCTGAAGGCATGGACTGTTTCCCTCTAGGTCCTATGGGGAGAGGTGGTGGTGGTGGGGCAACAGGGTGGAAAGACAGAAAATTGACTGCAGGGTATCTCCTCAGATGGTGTGTTGGGGTTTTGGGGTGCAGGCAGACTAAATCAAGGTTATATTTATTGACTGACTCAGCAGAGAAACGTATCCTTAATTCCTAGCCAACTGTTGTGTGTACCCAACCTAAGCATGATGCTTCGGAAATGCATTTCTGATCAGGAGAGAAAAGAAAGTGTGTGCTGACAGGAGTCGGGTGGCTTCCCTTGCCATTAGGCCACCAGAGGCCTCAGAGACTGTGGCCTGGGGGAAGCCTGGTGGTCAGCATCTCTCTTCTGTTCAGCGTTTAGTCACAGCAATTTCCTCAAGACGCTGGTTAGAAGGTGACAAGATCATCTGAGGACCTGGCCCAGGCTTGACCTATTGTTTTATTAGGTTTACCCTGTGGTGATCCCTCCTCTTTCCCAGAGTTAAATCAAATTGGTATTTGAAAGCAGTATCTTGGACACCTCTACACGTTTGGCACTCCAGTTGACACAATGTAGAGTATAGTTGAATGCATGGATTATCTTGGTCTTCCTGGGACAGAATAACTTGATGACAACAGGGAAGGGTTTTTTTTTTTTTTTTTTTTTTTTTTTTTTCGGTTCATGGTTTCACCTCCCCTCCTCCATGTCAGGACTGTCACTGTACAGCAGTGGGAAAGCTCAGTAGGCTTGTTCAGGTAGCTCTGGATAGGAAGCAGAGGTCTCTGCTGCAGCTATGGGCTGGTCTGGCTATGTGCAGCCTCTGAAGCCCCACCCCTCATGACTACTTTCTTCAGTTAGGCCCCACCTCCTAAAAGTTCTTCAGTCTGTGGGGGATGTTGCAGTCAAACTGCAACAGTTTCCATTCTATAGAAGCCTGCCAACGCTGGCCATACTGCTCTGGTCCTTCTGAACGTGTGTGCTACCTCGGCTCTAAGCCTGCTCCAACCATTTTACGGTTTCCTTGTCAGTTGTTCTCTGCAGTTACCCGTGGCACCAGCACATGTGTACATACTGTTTAGTCAAGTCCCCAAGTTAATTGTTAGCATTTTGTAAACTTGATAAAACTCGTAGGTTATAGTTTAACTTCTTAGTACTGTAGTGTGGAAGACTCTGGTCTCTGTCCCCTGGGTCCTCCTACTCAGTGATCCACGGTTTTTTGTTTCATGGTCATTGTAGCTCAAACCTAGTGTGTGGTCATTTGGGATTTTATTGGGAAGGTGACATGAATGAACTTGCTTTGATTTTCCTGGGATATCTCAGCAGAGCAAAGTGTATCTATCTCCCCTTGGCTTCGATGGGGATTCCACAGCAGTGTGTTATTAGTAACAAGTTGTCATGTCCCTTTCTGGATATTCTAAGTGCATTCCTTTAAGTGGGGAGTTAGGAGAAGATGGAGGGAAGAAAGTGTGGCATTTGATTTTCTGTTCTCCTACTAATATGGTTTAAATAACAATATACTAATAACCTTCCCTGAATTTCATCTTTCTTAGGAAAAACAAAAGGTCCTGCCACTCCAGTGCTGGACAGGGGGGAGGGGGAGAGGATCTCGGGGCTTGCTGGCTTAGTTCCAACTTAGTGAGAGACACTGATGGAGCGGACAGCCAGTGTCCTCCTCTGACCTCCGCAATAGCTTAGGCAGGCTCACACCCTTGTGTGTACCTGCTGCATGCACCATCCCATTACCTCAGGCTGTTTGGGAAAGGTGTGAAGAAAACAGGTGAATTTTATGTTTAAACTTGCGTTTCTTCTGTTTATGGATATGTAAGTCTTTTAAAATCTGAAAAGAAGAAAAAACCAATAGCGACCATAAAAAGAAAAAAAAACAAACCACCAATCCTAAACACTCAGGGTCCAGTTCATTTTGGAAAAGGGTCACGCATAGTGTCTATATCTCACTTGCAAGAATGGACAGATTTCCATGGTTGAGTTATTTTTCCACTATTTATTTATCTCTTCCTTCCTTCCTTCCTTCCTTCCTTCCTTCCTTCCTTCCTTCCTTCCTTCCTTTCTTCCTTCCTTCCTTCCTTCCTTTCGGGGTAGCAGAATAAACAGCTGTTCCACCGAGCCACACCCCCAACCCACCTTTTACTTTTGGGGTATGTATGTGCACGTGTGTGTGTGTGTGTGTGTGTGTGTGTGTATGTATGCCGGAACATGAATGTGTGCATACTTGTGGAGGTCACAGATCATTCTTTAGGAGCCTCTGGCTAGCTGGCTTGGGCTTTATTCTTGTTCCTACCTCCCCAGCCCTGGTTTTGTAAGTGTCCACTACTGAACCCAAGTCCTGGTGCTTGAGTGACCAACACTTTCCTAACTGAGCCATTTCCCCAAACCCCACCTTAACTTTTTTTTTTTCTCTTTTTAAATTTAACACAGTGTCTCACCTTGTATTTTCTAGCTGGAACTCACTTTGTAGACCAGGATGAACTCAAAGTGCATGTCTCTGTCTCCCGAGTGCTAGGATTGAAGGCGTGGACCACGAACCTGGCCGCGTCTCTACCCTTTTAGTATAAAATTGTCTAGCCTGTTGCAGATGTTTATGACAAGCTCCCAAGCTCGGCCTGCAGTGCAGGATTTTCCAGTCGGGAAGAAGAATCAGTGCCTCTCTGCTGTCCCATCCAGAGGAGGGTTGGAGTTTTTCTCTGAGCTTCCCCCATCTGCTTAGCAACTCAGAGGTCTGTCTGTGGCCCAGTGGCACAAGAGGCGGGGTTTGTACCATTTAAGTAATAATGAAAGGAAAAAATAAGCAGCCAGCTCTGCTGGGGAGAAGTGGAGACTCCATCAGTGTTGATGCCAGCGTGGTCCTGATAACGTCGTCCTTTGGGAAGGTCTGCGCTGCATCTGCTCCTCTGTACAGCTCACCCCTCCCCCATGTTCAGCTAACCTCTCCCCTCTATATTGCTCTCCCTTCCCCCCATGTTCAGTTCACCCTTCCCCCTTGTTCAGCTCACCCCTCCCCCATGTTCAGCTTACCCCACCCCCATATTCAACTTACCCCACCCCCATGTTCAGCTCACCCCTCCCCCGTGTTCAGTTCACCCCTCCCCTATGTTCAGCTCACCCCTCCCCCGTGTTCAGTTCACCCCTTCCCTATGTTCAGCTCACTCCTCCCCAGTGTTCAGCTCACCCCTCCCCCATGTTCAGTTCACCCCTCCCCCATGTTCAGCTCACCCCTCCCCCATGTTCAGTTCACCCCTCCCCCATGTTCAGCTCACCCCTCCCCCATGTTCAGTTCACCCCTCCCCTATGTTCAGCTCACCCCTCCCCAGTGTTCAGCTCTCCCCTCCCCCATGTTCGGCTCACCCCTCCCCCATGCTCAGCCCATCCCTCTTCTGTGGTTTGCAGGGAATAGCGTAAGTGTATGTTTCTGGGCGAGGGATGGAGGGAGGAGAGCTGTCAGTGCAGGAGGTGTGTGCGCCCTGTAGAAGACAAACTTAACAGTTAGAGCTAAAGTCAGAGATGAACTCACCTGCGGTGCCACAGAGGCCGCCCTAGCAATCTGTGAGCCAACAGGCACAACTATGACTGAACCTCGCTGGCCTGAAACTGTAAAACTGGTGTGTGTTCAGGAATCCCGACTGTTTGATGATGGATAAGACGCTCAGTGGGTTATTTTGGATTTTCGCCTGAGGAAAGCTTCATTGGTGAGTTCATCGAATATTCCAAAGAGTCTAAAACACTTGTGACATCTGGTACATTTCCAGCCTCAGATGTCAAAGAGGGGACACTCAACTTGTAATTATCGATCCACCTATCCGACGAGTTGGAGACAGTGAGATCCCTTGGGGCTTGCTGGCAGCAGAACCAGGGAACCTCAGGCTTAGAGTGATAGGCTCTGTCTCAAAAAGTATGAAAGGAGTTGATTGGAATATTGGAATATTAGAGGTACTGGAATATACTCAATATCGGTGTCAGCCTCAGGCATCCACGTGCAGGCACACCTGTACACACAGATAGACATGTATACATATGTAGGCACACCTGTACACACAGATAGACATGTATACATATGTAGGCACACCTGTACACACAGGTATACACCAATTAGCAAGCATTTTGCATGCGCTCGCGCACACACCACACACACACACACACACACACACACACACACACACACGCACCCTTTATAAAGGTTCTTTGAGATTCATTCCACTTGAAGTGTCTCCTGGGATCCCCACAGCTGCATATGGCTGGGAAATGGACTTAAGGATTGGGCTTGAATTGGTGGCTCTTACCTGTGAGGTCCCATCATGAGTCATTGGGTTTGGTGTTGTGCAGAAGGCAATCTTTCTTGTTGTAAATCTTCCTTTTTAAAAAAATGTACATCTATTTTGAAAAAAATGAATAAATATGAACTTTTAAAAGCTGCTGAACTACAAAAATAAATAAAGTATTGCTTCTCTGAGTGTCTACAGTTAGTTGTGCACTGCTGTCAGACATGTTGGAAACTCCTAGCTCTGTGGTTCTTGTGTTTGTAGTGGTTTCCGTTCCCCTGCAGCTGTTGGAGGAGTTCTTTCCTCCTGGGTCTGCCCCTTGCTGTCCACGGGTTCAACAGTTCCCGTTGGAGTCACTATACAACTCATCTGCCTGTACAGGTTCATTACCAGAGGATGTGGTTCAAGGCTTCTAACCTGTTTTTGTTCATCTGTTTTCTGTTGCTGCAACAGAATTTGGACAGTTGAGTCCTTTAGAAATGGAAGCTTATCTGGCTCCCAGGCATAGTGCCTGTGTCTTCAGAGTCCCTTGTCATCTGTGGAGAAGGATAAAAGGGCAAGGAAAAAGGGTCAGAGAAAGCCAAGAGTGGGTAACAGCCCACCCTGGGGATAGCTAATCCACTCCTAGGCTAATGACCTTAATCCATTCATAACCTGTCCCAAGACACGCTTCACCCCACTGTTCTGTGTACTGGGAATCAATTGTCAGCGAGTTTTGGAGGGACCGCATCTCTGACTTCTCAGTGTATCGGTATCACACAGACAACACTATTTCTGCGAGACTCCATTTTCTCATTTATGAAGTGAGAATTGTCTCTATGCCTTTCCAAGGCTGCTATGTCAATACTATGTAAGGTGACTGGCACAGTAATAGGCACTCCAGTGACTGTTTAATAAGACCAAGAGCAAGAATGAAAGACAGGTTGGGTGCTGTGGTGCATATCTGTCATCTCAGCACTCTGGAGGTGGAGGCAGGCAGATCTCTGAGTTCAAAACCTGGTCTACATGTGAGCTCCATGCTAGCCAGGGAGGCCCTGTCTCAGAGAGAGAGTAGGGAGGGATTGACTACGTGTAAACTGATTTTGGGTCTGCTTGAATTTCTGGGTCGGCTGCCTTCTTCCTTCCTCATTTGCATGTTCAGGTCCTGGTCCCAGCTCCCTGTGGCTGTGGCTGTGTTTTCCCTCATTCTTGTCCACTCTGGTTTTCTCCTCTCCTTCTTTCTGCCCCCTTGGCTCAGCTTCCTGTGTGGGTCCCTTCTGGTGTCAGCCTCATTTATCTGACCCATTTGTCTATATGGCTAAGCAAGTTTGTCCCCGCTGTGTTGTCTGCTCCTATCCCCTGGGCTGGGCTCCCTTGGCCTTTGTGAGTGCTTCTGAGGTGGGCTGGTGGTTCTTTCAGTATCTCTCAAACACATGGCTGGGCATTTGAAAGCTAGCTGCTGGAGGCAGAGCTTAAGTATTATAGTCACCAGTCCACCTAGACCACGGGAGGAAAAGGGAGCCACTTCAGGGCCAGGAGTCTCTCTCCTAACAAGAGAACAGCTACAGAGGGAAGCAAAGTGAGAGGGAGGGGTAGGGGACAGGGTGGAGAGAGATGGAGGGGGAGGGGGAAGAGGAGGGGGAGGGGTTGGGGAGAGGGAGAGGGATCCTGCTGCCTTCAGCCAGACCTGCATTGTGGAGTGGTGACACTGAGACTGTGTGTCAGCATGTAAATTCATGTTTTAATATGGCTTTTTTTTTTTTTTTTTTGAGACTGAGTTCCTCTATATAATCCTGGCTGTTCTGGAATTCATTCTAGACCAGGCTGGCCTCAAATTCACAGAGATCCGCCTGCCTCTGCCTCTGCCTCTCAAATGCTGGGATTAACAAGTGTGTGCCACCACCGCCTTGGTTGAAGAAATCTCTCATGTGCATCTAGCCTCAGGCATTTTGTAATAGTAACTAAAAGTGGATTAGAGAGACCCAAGGAGCTTGCTGGTCTCTGGTGCTGAATCTGTCCTCTCAGGACTTAGCAGTCCTTTCAGCATGGCGGGTCCATAAGTCCAAGATGTCAGCTTGCATGTTAATCTTGAAAGCCAGCTGAAGTGCCTAGATACAGTACTAGGAGCTTGAGGAGGGGAAACTGGATCGATGTGTGCTGTGGATCATTAGGCCAGAGGGAGTCTGAGATGAGTGCCTGCTACATACAGAGAGCGAGACCCAGGGAGGACTGGAGGGTCCATTCATTCCTGACACGCCATGATTGGAGATGTGAAAGCGGTTACTTGGCCAACTCAGATCTGCCTCTGCCAAGAAAAGTCCATTAGGTTGGTGGCTGAAAGGCTGGATTGTTCAGATCTGCCTAATGGCCGGGCTCTGCCAGCTGCCGGGTAATGCCCGCCGATGCTGCTGAGTGGCTGTCCCCATGAGTGGTTGGAGGTAGCATATGGCTTGTTTAAGCAAACCTGGCTGCTGAAGGACAGGCAGCTTTTAAAGGATTCCTTCTTAGTTGGGAGCCTGCTGCATTCATCTCTCTAGTTTATAACAGCTGTGCTATGCTGGGTGAGAGAGATGGCCCCGTGGTTAAAGGCACTGGCTGTCCTTGGAGACAGTCTGGATTCAGTTCCCAGCACCTGCGTGGTGGCTCACAACCAGGGGACTTGACACCCTCTTCTGGCTTCTGTGGGCACCAAACACACACCTGGCACACAGGGGCACAGGCAGGCAAACACCTAGACACAAACAAAAAAAAAATAATTGTTTTTTGAGTGAGATAAAGAAAGGTGAAAACACTTTTTAGAGTCAGGTCAAGTCATTCTGATTTGAAGAATTTGATTTTTTTCCCCTCATTTTGCCCCTTCACCCGTCCAGCTTCTTGTGAGAGGTAGACACACGTACACTGGTAAGAATCAGGCGCACATACAGAGTGTGTGAGTCTCTGTCTACAGGTCCCTTGCAAGAAATTGAAGTCAGGATGTGAAGGAAAATGACCCAGGCCGGGGTTATGCAGCTCAGCTGTAAAACCTTTATCTATCATCCAGTCGCCCAGCACTGTGAGCGAAACGGAGAGGTGAGCCATCCTGGAGACTGAAGTGGCAGAAGTCGATATTGTTGGTGAGGAGTTTGTTGAGGAGTAATTGTTGGCTCTGCCTTGGCCCCAGTGAGGATGGCATTACCGGGACGCTCGCTGACTTCCTTGTTTCCTCCAAGCCCAGACCTTATTGTGGTCTGAGTAGCCCTCTGCTGGGCGGGGCTTTCCTGTGCATTGAACATGCCTCTACCTTGATGTAGGCCATTGAACCACTTCAACTCCACCTGTGGCCCAAAGAAATGCTCGCTCTAGCCAGTTGGCTATGGGAGCAGAATCATTTCTCTTTCCAAAGAATCACTCAGCCGCAGGGTCAAAACACACGAGTCTTGACTGACAAGTACAGGGGCCGAGGTCAAGGAGGTCCTGTGTCCAATCGGCAATAAGGATGTCTCTGAACTTCCGGTGGACTAGGCTAAAAGAAGGCTTTGAACTTGGAGGTCCAGGGCTGGGACAGTTTCGCCTGGTTTGTTCTGGCTGCTCCTGAGAGTGCTTGTCTCCTTTGTCACTGTTTGGCTAGGACTGGAGACCCTGCCAGCTTGATTCCTTGATACTCACCGCGCCGAGGCAGAAAAGGTGGCATTGCCTTCTTTCCTCCTGCTTATCATTGCTATGATTAAATACGTATCTCTGCAATTGCTTCTGGAAAGTCTTGGATGAGGGGTTCAAGGAGGGACACTGGTGGATTGTTGCAGGGTATCGAGTCCTTTAGAAGAGTTTTTACACGTAGGAGACAGCACGGAAGAGTCTCTGAGGTGTGGCTGGGGCTCGGAAAAGTGGAGATCTGGGCTCTGGGTGCAGAAATGGATGGATGTTCTTTCCCACACCTTTCTAAGGGTGGGGGAGGTTTTACAGCACAGCCCTCCAGCTGGGCTGCATTCCTAGCCACGAGTCAGGGAAGACGGTGGAGAGCAAGATGTGTGACCCCCCCAGAACCCCTCAGAGGAAAAGTCAGTCCCCAGGTGAGTGAACTTGGTCCCAGGAGGTTTGCTATTTAGAGCTTCCCAGACAATGTCTCTGTAGGGTGCCGTCAGTCAGGGTCTCTGCAGGCGTTCCTTCGTGAGCTGCAGCTGGCTTCCAGTTCTACCTCCTTACAGTCCAGCCTTTCCTTTATACTAAAAGAGAATCTGGAATGATTTTACCTGAAAGGGAAGTAGATAGAGAAGGAAATTCAACAGCTTGTGGATGTCACCTCAGTCACCTTCAAGATTGGAGAGGGAGGGATCGAGACGGGGAGCTGCTAGGCCAGAGGCTGGCATTTGTAGTTCCCATTAGGAGGATGAGATGGAGTCTAAGCAGCACGCTGGACAGTGACCTGGTTCAGCATGCGGATTAAAAAGGAACCTATCTATAGATTAAAGTGCATGTAATTCCAAATGGAGGATGTGGGTGTTTTGCTGTTGTTGGTTTTGTGAGTGTGCATGTGTGTATGTCAATTTGGGACTCAATCTCTTTCATCCAAGTTATACGGAATTAAGAAAATTCTTTTACAAAGACAGTGATAACACCTAGATCTTTTTTGTTTTGTTTTTGTTTTTGTTTCTTTGTTTGTTTGTTTTTTTGAGACAGGGTTTCTCTGTATATCCTTGGCTGTACTGGAACTCACTCTGTAGACCAGTCTGGCCTCGAACTCAGAAATCTGCCTGCCTCTGCCTCCTGAGTGCTGGGATTAAAGGCGTGCACCACCACGCCCGGTTAACACTTAGATCTTAAAGATAGTGGAAACATTTGAATCTTTACATTTGACTTTAAGCTTTATTTTCATCATTTTAAATTTTGTGTCTGTGCGTGCCTATGCTTGGGTAGCTGTATGCATGCAGATGCCCATCCCAGTCCCCACCCCTGTCCCTGACCCCTGGCTGTGGAATTATAGAAAACAGATGCCCAGCATGAGTTCTGGGGACCAAACCTGGGTCCTCGGTGAGTGGTGAGAGCCCTTGATCCTAAACCATCTCACTCGTTAAGTTTTTAAACAAGGCAGGGGCTCTGGGTAAATAAGCAGCTGTATAAAGAGCTTGATTAAAATAAAGCAAGATTTTAGGCATCCTTTAAACATGACAGGTATTAAGTTATAAAGCCCTTTTCTTTAGGCTGGGGGGGGGGGTCGCCTTTGAATCAGTGAGCCCGACTGCAGCCTGTGGGTGGCAGGTGGTTACCTAACTATCAATGAGGCTGAGATCATAGGCACAATGAAATATTGCATACCAGGCTAGGTGCATATAGATTTAAGTACATGTCCAGCAAAGTAAGTTTTATGAGCTCCATATAATTTACTGGGAATGTCTCAAACAGGAAGAGTTGATTCTTTGTAACTGATTTTACCCCCATCTTTCAGACATTTATTTGGCATTTAGAGAAACACAGCACAGGTTTTATTTAGTAAATGGATAAAGCAAATCCGAGTTTCTGAGCAGGTTTTGTAAACATCGCTAAGAGCACATCATCAAACAAAACAAAAAACGCTAACCGCTGTAAATATAATGTAACGTAAGTATAATTGATGTGAACATCAATTATATCGCTGTGTGAGAACTTGAAAGTCTCTCTCTCTCCCTCTCTCTCTCTAAGACCAGAAGCTTCTATGATTCAGATCTGTGTCTGAAAGCAAAATTTCTATGGATTAAAGTGCAAGTAATCCCAAAATGGAGGATGTGGGTGTTTTGTTGGTGGTGGTTGTGTGTGTGTGGTTGTGTGTGTGTGTGTGTGTCAATTTGGGCAATTTGGGCTTCTTGTCAGTCCGGCTGTGAATGGGCCTGGGATGGTCTCAATGTTTGACGGGGTGATCTGAAGGAAGGGCAGGCTCATTCATTCCTGGCCACTGCCGGGTGAGGTGAGCCACACCCTACATGATTAAGTGGGACAGACACAAACAAGAAGCTGGAGAATTAAATTAGAGCAACTGCCCAGTGCAGTGGCTGGAGGCCTGATGTGCCACTGGGTGAGAATCACAGTACTCTGGCAATTCACAAATGTCTGGGTGGGAATCAGAGCTGGGATTGCACCGGTGCAAGCCCAGCTCTGAGTGCGCTGTGGAGACATCGAATCCACACCAGGGAGGCTACTATCTCCAGAGTAATGTATTTTTTTTTAGTTATCAGGGCAGCTACCAGGAGCACCTTTTCACAAGCATCAGCCGAGTTGAATCCCGCAGATCAGCGCCTCTTGGGGCATCTTCTGTTTCAGGCTTGGCAAAGTTTTTCTGTGAAGATAAATATTTTAAGAGTTCGGGGCCACCTGGCTTCTGTTTCAACACTGGTCGGAGTTCAGAAGGTGCACAGAGAACCCGTGTCTGGACGCCTGTGACTGTTCTCTGATAAGACAGGCAGGGGCAAGTTCAGCCTGTGTACAGTAATTAGCCGGCTCGCCCTCTGTTTCACCGGCACATTAAACCAAGACTCTAAGAGGTGATGTAATTCAGTTTGCCAGAGTAACCAAGTGTCTGAGCTAAGATTCAGAGTTGAGCCCTATTGCTCACCCCAGGCCCGCTGATGCTGATCTCTCATCCTCGCTGCCATTAGCCTGGATCAGTTCCCCTAGGGACAGCTACCTCTGTCCTGCAGTGGCCGTGGTACCTTAGCTCCTCATGGCTTCAGGCTCTTAACTCTCATCAGTTGAATTCCCAAGGACAGCACAGAGCACTCCTTGGGACAGTTTAGATTCTCACGGATCTCCAGTATCTCCTCCTTGCATGGGAAGGGGCATGGATAAACTGGGCTCTTGCTGCTGGATACTATCGAAGTGTCTACACTGTCTGATCAAGCTCCAGATTCTGCCCTTGTGCTTGTGTGGAAACTGGTTGAGGTCTCTGGCCCCACTTTCTTCTCTGTCTTCACTGGGTTCCAGCCAGCCGGAGGCTGAGTGTGGCCAGCTCTTGCTGCATGCCGCCACCCTCCAGGCAAGGGCCCAGGGTGGGCTCCCTGCAAATGCAGGTGTGCCTCTGGACTCTGAGCCCCTCACCAGGGCTGGCCTGTTGCCCCTGGATCTCCTTGATCCAACTCTAAGACCTCTCCCTCCCAGTGGGGCTTATTGGTCTTATTTTATAACTGCTTTTAACCTGATCGCCAGGTGTGGGCTTCCTGTTGCTGTTCAGGCCTGCTTCCCAGTTTTCAGTCAAAGCTAGATAACTCTTTGCTTTCTTTCCACCTTTCCAGCAAGTGGGATGGGGTAACCACGGGGAGCTCCCCACACCTCAGCCTCATTATTTCCTCAGCTGCTCCACACAGGGGAGCTTTTAAAGATAACCTGCTCAATTCTGAGGGCTTCTGGAGGGGGTGGGGGTGGGGGTGGGGAGGTGGGGGGAGAGCGGGGAGGATGATGTGTGCTTCCTGCTGACTGACCCCTGGGGCCCAGCACTTGTTTCAGATCTACTGAGAAGACTCTGGGGGGCTTCTTTCTGTAGAAGTGGATTGGAGATGCTTGGGAGGTGGCAAGGGCCTGAGGTACTGGGGCCAATGTGTAAGGCTGTTAAAGGAAGGGGTGCTGCTGTGGGAAAATGACTCTGTCCCCGTGATCCAGAACCTTGGGGTGGTGAAATGTACACGGCACCCTCTGGCAGTGCAGGGAGTTGATGGCATGTCTGCTGATCTGGGGCCACCAGCTCATGCCACTTTGGAGAAGAGATACCATCATGTGTCTCTGTCCTGATCCCACTCTCCCGTCTGTTACCCCCCCCCCCCCCCCACACACACCAGCTGCACATAACAGGAAGTCCCCGTAGGGAACAGGGTGATTCCCTTTGCAGGGAAAAGAGAACAACAGGCAGATGGGTGGAGAAGGGACGATAACCAGGGAAGGGCGTCTACCAGTGATAACAGGGAAAGGATGACGACTGGCTTGCTCTGTTGTCCTTCTCTCTGTTGGGGCAGGTGCTGGGTATCTGTCCTGCCAACACCCTGAACTCCCCTGTGCTTCTGGTTTACTGAGTTTATATCTCACGGTCTTCACAAAGTCATTTCTGAGCATCAAAGCAGTGCCTTCCTAGGCCAGTGTGCACTGCCGTGTGACTCCAACTCTCCCACGCCACTCTCTTGGGCAAGTGTGTGTTTGCACACACATATGTGCGTGATACTGTTACTGGATTCACTGGGGCCAGAACATGAGATCTGGTAGCCCTTATATGACAGTTTGGGCCACCAGGCCTCTGTGAGCCAATTGAATATGCCAGTTACAGTGAGCAGAAAACGGAGATGCATTCGATGTGATGGTTTTTCGAAGAGGGACAAAGAGATCCTGTGACTCTACTGTCACCAGTCTGTCTTGTTGTGGGGAGGGCTGACCTGAGGGCTGACCTGAGTAGGTTTAAGCAGAAAACCAGAGTGGGTTGAGTTGTGGTCTCTTGGCCTATGTCATTGCCTAATGACAATCTTCTGTGTACTCTGACAGGTTGTAAATACTATTGAAGGAGAGACAATTGGTTTAACTGGCTTCAGCCTTTCACCATATGAGGGTTCCTGGGGAAAATTTCAATTCTTGGGATCCATTGTCTCAATGGTCTGATAACCCAGGAGGATACAAGTATCTCTCTCTTTAGAAAGTCTCAGTTCCTGTCAGGATGGTAACAATACTCAGAGTCAGAGGTTATTTATAGCCAGTCTCTTGCAAGGAGAAGTACTTCAGAAAGTAACAAATAAGACAGTAATTGCTATAATCAGGGAGTTTTGGACTGAAGCTATAGCTCTACAGCTGTTACAGGCCTGATGACATGGTACGAGGTGTGACCTGAGATTGGATGAATCTAAGGGTGCTGACCGGAATCACTGGAAGTTCCATGGAGTACTTGGTGCTGATCAGGCCATCCTGAACTGTAATGAAACTGTTTCTGAAAACAAATTACAAAAGCATAAAGTAGGCTTGTACCTGCTTCCCTGTTCAGACTGTCTGGGGGGGCCCTGGCTTGTGAGTGCTCAACACTCTGCTGACGAGGTTGGTTCAGGCAGTGGATGAATTCTTCCCTAGGATCCCCTAAACACATTGGCTTTTCTCAGCATATGACTCAAATAATACACTTAAATTCCCAATCCTTGGAATTTTACAACTTGGCCAATCCTGTTTTTATTGAAGAAGGGGAAGGGGGCTCCTTGTTCTGATGTTCATGTGCCACACACATCTGCGGCACACCTTTCTTCAGCACAGCTGGATACCTTCAGGTTTCAGAGAACGTGGTGGTAAGCCTGTAGCCCACAGCCGTTAGCCAGGCCCACAGTCCTGCCAAACCACACTACCTTTAATGATGTTGGAAGCAGAGGTGTCAAAAAGGAAGATCTGAGGGTTGAGTTGATTTCTTCCTGGTAAGTTTTAATTGATTCTGGGAAGGTGTGTGCAGGTTCTGAAAGCACAGGATGTAATTGCGGACTGATGGGGCTCCATGGGAGACTCCCCAAGATGTATTCAGGAAGAAGAGCTTCTTAGCAGGATACTGTGAGCGAGCTGGGAAAGTCTGGTGCTCAGGGTTTGGGAGTCTTGCCAGCAGGGCAAGGTGTGAATTAGCCTTGCAGGCTCCCAGGGAGTCGGGAAGGAAGTGTCACTTGTGAGCTGTTGGAAGATCTGGGAAGATGGACAGGGACAGCAGGGGACATAGCAGTTTTCCAGACCCCTGCCACTCTTCTCATCTCTTCCTGTGATGATGAAGCTGTGGAAGACAGGAAGACCCAGCTGCTTGAAGGCCAGGGCAGAGGGAAAGTTGGCTGGGAGAAGGCTTTTGTAGATAACTTGGGGGGGGGGGGGGAGTTGCAGGAGGGAAGAATGCTAATCCTGGTAATAATTATGCAGCTCATTAGGGGTCTCTCTCTGACCCTTGCGGCTGCTGCTGATTTTGTGCTTTTATACATGGGGAAAACAGAGTCAGAGAAGTTAGATTGGAGAGAATAGAGTTTGAAATAACAAGTCCCACATCTTAAAAAAAAAATTCCAAATTTCCTGTGATCACAATTACCCTGTTTAGCAAGTACAATTCATGTAAATATGTCAAAATCCGTCCCTCCCCCCAAATAGGCAGCTTGAAACCCTTATACTTGTAAGCATTCCTTGTAAGGAATATCCTGCCTGCGTCTGCAAGCATGCATGTATTCATGGAGATTTGTACATGTGTAGGTAGCTGCACATATAGATGCATATATGTGTATACTCAACTAATGTGTGTGACATACACTAGAGATACAAATATGTACATGTCTTAGTATTAGGGTTTTACTGCTGTGAACAGACACCATGACCAAGGCAAGTCTTATAAAGGATAGCATTTAATTGGGGCTGGCTTACAGGTTCAAGGTGGGAGCATGGCAGCTTCCAGGCAGGCATGCTGCAGGAGGAGCTGAGAATTCTACATCTTCATCTGAAGGCTGCTAGCTCAATACTGGCTTCCAGGAAGCTAGGATGAGTATCTTAAAGCCCATACCCAGTGAGAAAGCCCACTCCAACAAGGCCACACCTCTTAATAGTGTCACTCCCTGGCCCATGGCTGACCGCTGTTTAACACAGAATCTTCTAGGTCTTCCCCTAACAGTTTTTGCCGTCTCATTTGTGAACTGATCACTGTTGGATTGATTGTACCTCATACAT
This sequence comes from Mus musculus, assembly GCF_000001635.26. NCBI lineage: Eukaryota > Metazoa > Chordata > Mammalia > Rodentia > Muridae > Mus > Mus musculus. Next base: position 60,622,687 of record NC_000079.6, read on the forward strand.
GTTTGTTCACCATGTGTGTAACTGATGCCCATGGAGGCCAATAGAGGGCATTGGATCCCCTGGAACTCCCCTGGAGTTATAGATGGTCGTGAACTGCCATGAGAATCCTGGGAATTGAACCCTGGTCCTGTGCAAGAACAGTCAGTTGTTCTTAACCACTGAGCCATCTCTGCAGCTCCAGTGTGCCTTATATATAGTAGCACTCATGCTTTCTACTGCACAGTTCTGAGTTTTGTTTTGTTTTGTTTTTTGTTTTTGTTTTTTGTTTTTGTTTTTTTTTTTTTTTTTTTTTTTTGAGACAGGGTTTCTCTGTATAGCCCTGGCTGTCCTGGAACTCACTCTGGAGGCAGAGGCAGGCAGATTTCTGAGTTCGAGGCAAGCCTGTTCTGGTATTCTGGCCTTTCTCAGAGAGATCTAGAAATAGTAGAATCATAGCATGTAGGCTTTTTCAGTTTGGCTGGCATAATGCATTTGGACTTGTGTGTACAGTTGTCTGTAATCATAGTTCACCCCCTTTTTATTGCTATGTAATATTCTATTGTGTTCAGTTTATGCATTTATAGCTGTGGGTTGTGTGGGTGTCAATTACAGTGATCAGTTATCCATGGTCACACTCAGCAAATTTCACCATTTTAATATTTATTGTGCTATGTTATAATTACTCTATCTCCTTTTATTTAAGTCTTGTTCTAGGCATGATTTATCAAATTATCTTAGATGTGTATGTAAAAAAAAAAGACTGTAGTATGTGCAGTATTAATGCTGTGTGTTTCATGACTTGCCTGTGGCCCAAGGCCTCCACTGTGGTCTGTGTCTTGTCCTCTATGGATAAGCAGGTATTACTGAGCTGGTATTTGGATTCCCACTACTGGTGGGTAGGATGCCTTCTAGATAACTGATATTAACCAAATGTATTTGGTATCTCTTTTGAGGGCAAAGGTTTTTGCGTGTTATGTCCTCCTTATAATTTTGCAGTGTGTACCCTTCATGGTGATGTTGGTTGTTGGCATACATATTTTTGCAACCTACTTTTAGCAAGAGTTCAACCTGTCCTTCAGCCCACTACCCAGCCGAGATAGTGGAAGAGGAAAGTTACTAGGGTGAGGGGAAGTAGACCTGCTCAGCAATGGTTCTTTGGGGGTGAGCTCAGTCTAATTTGGAAGCAGTTTAGTTCCTTAGCGAACACCAAATCCGCCTCGGCAGCTGCAGATCTGAGCAGTACTCTAGGCAGGCAGACAGCACACATGAACTGGCAGCTGTAGTTCAATCCTGAAGGAATTGCAAGGTTGGCCAACCAGCCTGAGGTGGGGCCGAGGAGGTGGCAAGCTGGCTGCCTCAGGAACCTCACTAGCAGTTCTTGGGCGAGCTTCTCTCAGTAGCAGTTTTACCACAAGTTGAGCTCAAAAATGCTATGTAAGGTGAACCAATACACGCGTGCTGTTCGTAAAGAACAGGGAGGTGGAACAAACCAAACCAGTGCTCTGTGCTTGTCTCCCACTGTCTGTGGGGTCATTTTTATACTCCGTCCTCATGGGTCCTTCCTCATGTTGGCTATCTTCAAACATCCTTTCACCCGTGTCTGCTTTAGCAAGACACTGTTTGACACAATGAACTTAAAAAAGAAGCTGGAAGTTTCCACATCAGTTGGTGGTGCCACCATCAGTCACAGGACACCATTCTGGTGACGTCTCATCATCATCGTACGATCCTTAATTGGTCTCCACTGTGCTCTCCCATGAGTGACAGACCTTCTTTGGTGTTGAGCAACTTTGGAATATTCACATAATATTTCTCTAAACATGCAGAATCCAAACTAAACCGTCTCTTTATGCTTCTTTCGATTCCAAAGACAGTTAGGGTACAGCAAGACTCCTTAGTACTGCTTGATGGGAAGGCAGAGCAGGGCTGGGACCCACTGAGCATGCTCACCTTAGATAGGAGACTGCACACTGATGGTCCATGGATTATGAAAATAAATTCTATTTATGTTCTCTAAAAGCTAAGCCAGATGTATAGCTTCACCCTTGGGAGAGGGAAGTGTCTGTGGGCTTCCTTAGTGGCTTGTATCTTTCTGATGATGTGATATTGGTGTCCTAGCGATTCGTACACGCCTAGAGGTGTGTAGAAGGCTGTCACCATTTGACCAAGGCTTGCATTTTCTGAAGCATGTTTGTCTGGGGCAGATGAGGTGGGATATGGTCCCCAGCAGGTTTATGTCTTATAAGTTTAGTCCTTAGCATGGTGGTGTTTTGGTGGATAGAATCTTTAACAAATCAGGTCAGCGATGTAATAAGGTCATGGGGGAATCCATCTCATGAATACATTAACAGTCATGTGGGAGTGGGTCATAGCTCATAGCAAGGGACTAATTCCAGAGAGAGTGTGTTAACTGGGCTCTTTCCCAGACTCTCCCCTCCTGTCCCTTCCCATGACCTCTCCTTCTTTCCTGTGTTCCTGCCATGGTGCCATCCACCATGTTGAGGTGTAGCTACAAACTCATCCTCAGAAGTGAAGCAGATGAGGTCCCACCAATTTTGTGATTTCCAGTCTTTGGAATTCTTGGTTGAAGAAATCTCTCATGTGTATCTAGCCTCAGGCATTTTGTAATAGTAACGAACAGTGGATTAGAGAGACCCAAGGAACTTGCTGGTCTTGGGTGCTGATGTCATCTTAGCAGTCCTTGCAGCATGGCGGGTCCATACGTCCAAGATGGCAGCTTGGTGCTGCAGGAATGTTCCTGCTTTAGCCCAGGTGCTCTTTGGGCTGGTGGAGCAGGCCATGTTCCGCACATGTACAGTCAGCTAAACCCTAGCAAGCACAAAACATCTCTCTCCAGCTGAGGTAGACTCCTTTCCTGGAGTTTGATATCTTCTGATTCCAGGTCTTTAAGGAAGAAGGTGATCTGCAGAAAGACCCCCTTAGCCTTTAAAAGACACTGGAATGGATGCACATTTAGAACTGACTTCCATTAACAAGTGTCTCAAGGCAGCAACCTCGTATTTTTCTTGGAGACTTTCCAAGCACTGAGCTGCTTTTTTGAACTGATGCGGGTTGGATTATTGGAACTTCCCTGGGGTGATTTTTCACAGCTCTCTTTTCTTACAAGTGACATCTTAAACACTTACACGTTGAAGCACATTAAGCCCAGAGAAAATCCTAGGCTGGGAAGTGATCTTATGGCGCCGGTCTTGTCTGGAGTTGGTCCTTTACCAACCAGAATGCGGAAATAGCGCATTTTCCTTTGAACTGCAGTCTATTGACCTGAAAATGAGAAATGAAGTTGCAGAGACATTCTCATTGCACATGTGCCTCTGATCCCGCAGTATTTCAGACAGCTGTGCATAGATGGTGTGAGTTCCACACAACAAGCCCAATGCTAAACGAATAACACTGAGTAGGGTAGTTAAGGCCAGCTGACTGAACGCTTGTCTCTATTTGGCCTGAGAAAAGAGATTGTTGTCACACTGAGCACACCAATACCTTTTTCACTAGGAGCCATGTTACTGTGCTAGTCTGTTTTTTTTTCTGGAATGTTCTTCCCTCAAGAATCACATACTTAGCCGGGTGTGGTGGTGCACGCTTTTAATCCCAGCATTTGGGAGGCAGAGGCAGGTGGATTTCTGAGTTCAAGGCCAGCATGGTCTACAAGGGTACACAGAGAAACCCTGTCTCGAAAAACCAAAAAAAAAAAAAAAAGAATCACATACTTAGCAATGATCTCCTTCAAACTTTGTTTAGCCAGTCTCTTACTCAGTGAAACTAAGCTGACTACTCCATCTAAAAGTACTTCTTTTTAAATTTTATTTATTTATTTATTTATTTATTTATTTTGCAAAGATGGCAGAACTGTGAAGACGGAAGCTCCTGCCCTTCTAGGTTGTAGTTTAAAATGCCTGTGTGGATGTTGTGCATGTGCAATGGTGTTTGGGGTGTCGGTGACCCCAACTCTGGAGGAAGGGTCTGGGTGGCTCTAGGGAAGACAGTTCTGTATCCCTGACTGCAGATGACATTCTTTACCTACAAGGACTGCAGTGAGGCCACCTGGAGCAAAGGTCCCAGCATGAGTGGTCCTGGAGAGAGCCGAGGGGAGACCTATGCCTTTGTCCTGGGCAGCCCATAATTTCTGTGTGGTATGATTTTTTTCTCGTGCTCCATGTCTCTTCTTTCACTTCTGCCATTTTAAATGCCAGGAAAATGTTTGGTATGGATAAAGGTCTGGTGCCTCTCTAGCTATTCAAGCAGTGCTTTCTCACCTACGGGATCGCTATCTGGAGAACAGCCCCTGAAACCGGTGCACACTGAAGCAGAGGCTGTGTCTGTGACCGCAGCCAAAGCTTTCCTCTCAAGTGCTTGGGACTGGGCAGATAGATACAGTTTGCCTTCCTCTGTGTGTCTTGCCACTGTTGCTACTTTCACTGTGATTGACGCCACATCCGTGTAGCATTTCCCAGAGTGTGAGGAATAAAGCAAGCCTTGACCCTGCCTCTTCAGTGTGGGTAGCTGGCAGAAGAGGAAGAAGCTGGCCTTCAGTGTCTGTGCGACACTACCCATCCCTGTAGTCAGCCCTCTGTAAGGGGCTCGAGTTTCAAATCTGCAGATTGATTTTGAGTTCGCTTTAGGCAGGGTTTCTATGAAGCACGGTGACCATGTTAGTCACTCTGAGGGTCAGAAAGTGCACTTGCTTTTCTTGACCCATTTTGAAACTGGAAGACAGTTATTAATATAAGGCTGCAGACACGCCTTCTTAATATTGATGACTGATGAAAACTTCCGGCTATGGTATCTTCAGGAATTTTATAATTATTTTCTCCTGGGGGCTGGAGAGACAAAAGTGTGGAGAGCTGAGTTCAAGTCTTAGCTCCCACATAAAAACCTGAGCACGGTAGCACATTCCAATCCTAACATTAGGGAAGTGGAGACAGACGTGTCCTTGGAGCTTGCTGGCCAGCCATTCTGAACTAGTCACAAAAAATAAGATGGAGGGTGACTTCCTTCTCATCTCCACGTGTATACAGACAGACGTACCCACATACAGAAAGACATACCTTCAGACAAAAAAATAAAATAAAAGGTCAACTTTTTAAAACTCCACCTTCCTTGGGAATTGTGACATCTGGGGAGAACCTAGCGAGTCTGTCCCTGTTACTGTGCTCTGCGGAGGGTGGCCTTCTGAAGAGGATATGCAGAGGGAACCTTCCTGTGGTGAGTAGGAACAGGCCTCCTGGGTAGACTCTACTGGGTCCTTTGAAGGTCGGCCTCACTGGAACAATGGTAGCCAGACTGGTGACTTCTCCATATTCAAGCAAGATTGACTCCCTGTCAAAGGAGGTTTTTAAGTAATTTCCTTCCCCAGGGGGTGGAGCAGCTGCGAGCCAAACATTAGCTTCGGGCCTTTTAAAAATAGAGGCTGATGCATTTCAGAAGTGCTTACCCTCTGAATAGTCAAGTGGAAGCATGGGTATATCTTAAAGTGTTTATCTAACCCTCGTGGGAGATGGGGGTACAGGGAGAGAGTGAGATGAGGTGGAGGAGGAGGAGGAGGAGGAGGAGTGGGGAGGAAGATGAGGAGGGAGAGGTGGAGGATGAGCGAGGAGGGAGAAGGGGGAAAGGATGGGGGAGGGGGAAAAAGAAGGAGGAAGATGGAGAAGAGCTTTGCACAAAATGTTCCTAAGGATAAAGAAGGTCTGTTGCTTCTGTTCTATAGTGTGGTGGGCTGAGTGCGAGTCATTTCCACTGCTGTGTGGGTCGGGGCTGGTGTATTCATTGGCTACCTTCTGAATGTGTGTGTGTGTGTGTGTGTGTGTGTGTGTGTGTGTGTGTGTGTGTGTGCGCGCGCGCGCACACATGGTAGAGGGCTAGTCTGAGGATGGGCAAGCTTTTGGTAGCGGCCAGTACACACCTATGCTGGAACTCTGCTGTGCTAGCGGGATCTCCCCGTGGTTTATGATTGCATGGAGCATGCAGGAAAGCTCACAGAAAGTTGCAGATGCTGAAATGCGATAGAGACCTGACTCCCTGAATGAGAGATCAGCTCAGAGGAACCCCACAGGCATCACCCCGTTGCTGTGATACAAATCCCTGAGAGAAATACCTGAAGAGGGAGGGAGGGAGAACTGATGGGTGCATTCCTGTATCTCAGGATTTGCCAGGGTGAGGTCTCTAAGGCTCAAGAGTTCCAAGCCACTCTGAGCTACACAGCCAGCAAGACTCTGCCATTAAAAACAACAAAAAACAAAAAAAAACAAAACAAAAAAAGAAGGCAAGATTCAAATGTTTTGGTCATTTGCTTGGAGGCTTGGCTTGGCTAATGCAGAATACCATGGCAGGAAGTATAGGACAGGGATCTGCCTGTCTGTGGAGGTCAGGAGGCAAAAGGGAAAGGAAGGGCTGGAGAGATGGCTCGGCAGTTAAGAGCACTGACTGCTCTTCCGAAGGTCCTGAGGTCAAATCTCAACAACCACATGGCGGCTCGCAACCATCGGTAACGAGATGCGTCTGAAGACAGCTACAGTGTACTTACATATAGCAATAAATAAATCTTTGGGCCAGGAGCGAGTGTGGCTGGAGCGAGCGGGGCTGGAGCAAGTAGGACCAGTGAGAGCAGAGGTCCTGAGTTCAATTCTCAGGAACCACCTAATGGCTCACAATCATCTCTACAGCTACAGTGTGCTCATATACATAAAATAAATAAATCATAAAAAAAGAAAGATAGGGGTCCCAGTAGACCCCCGGAGGCCACAACCCAGTGACTTGACTTCCTTTGTCCAGGCTCTGCGGCCCTAAAGTTCTCGCTGTCTCCAGCTAGAGGCGAAGCCTTCTGCATGTGGCTCTGCAGGTCTATACTCCCAGAACCATAGCAGTCCCTTTTGAGGGTAGGAGTCTGAACAGGTGCCGTTGGGTTGACGTGGGGTTTTTTTTGCATCGTGCTAACATAGCTCAGAGTGAAGAAGTCTGACGCATGGTTTCTCCCTCCACACAGGCATTGCTGAGTGCTTGCAAAGGCCTGTGTGCTTGCTGGCCGGGGTAGGACTTGAGGACATGCTTTAAATCTTATTTTAGTAAGGACGTTGTAGTGTAATTCAGCATGGCTGGTATCCCCTGGTTTTTATGAGCAGTCAGCCAACAGCCAGGAACCCCAGGGCCAAATCTGTCTACTCTTGCTGTTTAGAAAGCCAGTATGCAGAGAATGACTTTTTACATTTCTGAAGATCTATTTTATGCAGAGGAGTCCTCTACCTACAAGTACACCTATATACCAGAGGAGGACATCAGATCATATTAGAGATGGTTGTGGGCCACCAGGTTGTGGTTGGGAACCGAACTCAGGACCTCTGGAAGAGTAGACAGTGTTCTTAACTGCTGGGTCATCTCTCTAGCCCCCACTTTTTATGTTTTTTAATTGGGAAAAGTATAAAGAATATTTTGTGATACAAAATTATATGAGAATCTATTTTGGTATTAAAAAAAAAAAGCTGTATTTGGACACAGCTGTACCATTCTCTTGGTTGGCCACTGCTTTTGTTCAACCACGGCAGAGCTTCAAGGTTGTGACAGGGCCCGTGCTGGCCTCATGGGTGAGAGTTGTGATCTAGGCTCTCCAGGAAAAGTTTGCCAATTCCCTGATTCATCTTTAGGGTACACACATACTGTTGTCCTGTGTGATTTGGTTTGAGTTTTGAGATCTAAGATCTATCAAATCGTTTCAATGTGTAGTAATGATCTTACTCTGCTCACACTTTCCTGTCCTTAAGAATCTGACAGTGTTAAACAGTGACCTGATCCTGAGGAAAGGGAAAACACCTTTTCTCTTTTTCTCCTTTTTGTTCCTGCACCCTGTTGTGCAAAAATTCAAATATAAAAATTTATATAAAAATATAAAAATTCAAATATAAAAAGAAGTTGATTCGCCTGTATACAATCTGTATATAAAGGAGTGGGGTTGTCCATAAAGGGAGAAAGTCTTTGAGAATCTGCTAGGCAGGATTGAGAGTGGTAAAGAGCCCATACTTCTCTTGTGTGCATGCGTGAGTGCGACATGCACGCGCGCATACACACACTCATACACAGACACACCCACAATTAAACATTTAAAAATAAAATAAATCTTGAAAAAAAAAAGAAAAAAAAACCAAAACTTGCACTAAAGCCATGTTCCAGGGACACAGTGGGCAGAAAAGATCCTTCCACCTCCTTCCTTCCCTTCCTCCCTTCCTCCCTTCTCTCTCTCTTCCTCCCTTCTTCTCTCTCTCTCTCCCTCCCTCCCTCCCTTCCTGCTTCTTTCCCTCCGTACTTTCTTTGATATATTATCATTTCTGATGGCTTTTAGTAGAAGCTACCTTGGTAGGCTTTGTGACACTCAGCCCCGTGTCGGGGGAGCTTGTGACATCTGGCATCTTCTAAGACTGCTCACGGAGAGCTGACCCCTACTTTGGGAAGACATGCTATTCAGGAGATTATTAAAGACCAACTCCTCCATCAGGTCCTACATTGTGAAACCCGTGATTGATGTGGGTAGAGAAACAGATGAGGGGAGACATGTTTTCTGATGTCTAGTTCAGGGGAAGCTCTGTTGTGTTCCACCTGTGGTAATGGTAGTGGCCACTGCTGGCCCCTGGATTACTGTTCCCTCAGCATGACCTGAGCAATGTCCCATGTCCAGGACTTGCGGGCAGGTTCTAGTGCCCAGTGGTTGTCTTCCAGGTGAATTGAGCAGATGTAAGTTGCACTATATCTGGAATGTGACTTTTAAAAGGGTGTAAAATTGAAACTGCTCAGAGTCTCCCACTGTAAATGACTGCCACTTGTAACTCTAATGTGGTGATAGTTAGTGCCAACAGATTTTGTTCTGTCGATGAAGCTCTCTCTGTCTCTGGTACACTGACATGCATCTCTCCTCAGACACATATGCACCTTTGTTTTGCAGGAATGGCCAAGGATATCTTAAAGGAGTACAGGTTTATAAGCTTTGCCGATTCTTCATAAAATTGTTGTGTAAAGTCTATACTTTTTTTCAATAAATAGATGACACAGTGCACCAAATGTCCCTTCTCCAGAGATATGTATAGATCTGAGTCCCTCCTATATGTTTCTTTGTATGCAGGGGAAGGGAGACTGGCCACGTAAAACAGAGCATAGGTTGGTGGTGCTGATGGTAATGATTGGTCTCACATAAAAGCACACATCCAGGTGGTTTATTTTTTTATTTAGTTACTTTTGGTATTCCTGGAGATCAAACCTAGAGCATTCTATACACTAGGCATTCCCTTTTACTGCTAAGAAGGCTCTCACTTCCAACCTTAGATGTTTACATTTTTCTTCCTTCTGCCTATAAGTGTTCCATAATTTCCACGCCAGAAGAAATCAATGGAGGGACATCCCTGCCTGTTCTTGGGGCTCCCCTCCCCACTTGCCTTCTTTCTGTTCAGTTTGAGTCTCAGGGAGCTTTCCAGGTCAGGAATCGGGACAAACATCCTGTGAGTTTAGGACAGAGGTCCCAGCCTGGTGGTTTTGCCAGGTTGGCTGTGTTTTCTGCTTTTCTCTTTCGATCTCCACAGCACAGAGGGTCTACAAATGTATCTTCACGATGAGACAGCACAGACTGCATAACTCACTCCTAAGCTCCATCTACAAGCCAAAGTGTTCTGGTGACACTGAGCAAGGAGCTGGTGGCTCAGAGGTCACTCCTGAGACAGACACTTCCCTCCAGGGAACTGCTCAAGAGTTCAAAGCTTTTATCTGTCTGGATTGATGTAAAAAACCAAGAGCCTAAATTCTGATAGTTGAATTGACTAGAACAAGAGAACAAATCCACAAGTCATACGGGAATTGGAGAATGTCTTGGAGACTATAGTTTTAATCGAATCAATAAATAATTCAGTAACAAGTAAGGTACTCCAATCAGTTCTGGCTCCTTGGTTCCAACCCACGGGACTATCTAAGCCTTAAATAAAACCAGTATTAGGCAGCGTTTCCTTTGTTTCTCACAAACTACATTTCTTACCTTTCTTTGTCTTTTGATCATCTTGAATGGGCACAACAATAATATGTAAGTCCAGGGGTAGGGAATAGCTTTTAATTATCCTGTCTTTTTATACTTTGCTTATGTATTGTATAGCCTTATCATCTGGAATTGCTGGGTTTTGTTGTTGTTGTTGTTGTGTGTGTTTGTATAACCTTGTGTGTCCTAGAACTCAATCTGAAGACCATGCCTTAAATTCAGAGAGTCTCCTGCCTCTGCTTCATGAGTGCTGTGATTAGATGTGTAACCCCACTACCTGACTAAGAATAATTGTTTTAAATTAAATTTTACTTTAGAAACTTGAAGTTAAAGAAATGTCCTCTAGCTGGGCGTGGTGGTGCACGCCTTTAATCCCAGCACTTGGGAGGCAGAGACAGGCGAATTTATGATTTCGAGGCCAGCCTGGTCTACAAAGTGAATTCCAGGACAGCCAGAGTTATACAGAAAAGCCCTGTCTCGGAAAAAAAAAAAAAAAGAAAAAAAAAAAGAAAAAAGAAAGAAAAAAGAAAGAAAGAAATGTCCTCTTATTTAAAAAAAGAATAAAGTATTCTATTTATGTGTACATGTGAGTGAATGGCATATGTATGTGCATCTAGAGGCCATCTGATCTCTTGGAGTGGAGTTACAGACAGTTGCCAGCTGACTTGAGAGTGCTTGGAGCTGAATTCAGTCCCCTTGGAAGAGCAGCAGGTGATTTTAACTTCTGAGCCATCTCTCCAGCCCAGGATATGCACTCTCACTGGACTTGAAGCCTCCAGTAGCCAAAAGATATATCAACAGTTATGAAGCAAATCTGTTTGGCATGGTGTATATGCAAAGCAGATGATGATGGTATGTGTGTGTGTGATGTGTATACTGTGTGTAATGTGCACAGTGTGTCTATGTGTTTATGCTCTGTTGTGGTTTCTGTGTATGGCATGTGTAGTGTATGATTTTATATATGTGTTGTTTGTGTAGCATGTGTCAATAAGTGGTGTGTGTGTGTGTGTGCATGAATGAGATTGATGTGGTTATGTGAACTTTGTGCATTTAGTTATGGAATATGTGACAACATATGCTGGGTTCATGTGTGTATATGAAACTGCCATGTACCTATGTGGAGCATCTTGTTTGTGTATGCTGGTACGTGTGATAGATCGGAAGATCGGATGTGCATACTCGTAGGCTTGTGTGCCTTTGGAGGAGCCAGGAGGAAGTCCAGAAATGATGCTCGTCTAAACCTGCTTTGGATGGAGGGGGCTTCTGAAGTGGCTATAAAAGCCCAGCATCTGTAAAGTTAGAGGACAGCCAGGGTGAGGACCAGATTGGTTCCAGGCTGTGGAGTTGTAGCCTGGTGATATCGGGCTATAAATATAAACATCTGAGAGCAAAGCCCCAGGCAAACTGGGGGTTGGAGAGCCCTGTTCCATCCTGCCTGTGAGAGCAGTGACTGCAGCCTCCAACCGCCACCCCATGGGAATCCCGGCTGCTTCGCTGGTTAAAATGCTTTGTAGCTGCTGATGGCTTAAAGACTTCACCATCTTCCCAGCTTTGCTTTAAGGTCAGAAGGATTCTAATTAAAGCCAAAGCTGCAATCTCCGTGTCAGCATTGAAATGAGCACCGAGGCCATCCTTTTGGGATCTTCACAGAGGAAATCCAAGATGATAATTTCTCACAGAAGTATTGTCTAATAATTGAGCCAAATAGCAGCTCTAGAGAGCGACTCAGGGTCTGCTCTTTTGAAGTGCATTATAAAATGACAGAATTTACCCCCCCCCCCCCCCCACACACACACAGCAGCCATCAGGAAGAAAACTGGCATAATCTTCGCTTCTCGTTCCGCCCAAAGAGTTGGTTATCCTTGTCCAGTTATTTCTTGCGTAGCTGAGCGCACTGGCTTGGCTTACAAGTCCACATCCTGTTGTAGGTGGGAAGGCTGTGCAGTCATTGCCCTTCTGGGCTGTTATCTTTTCTCTGAAGGTCTCTATAAAACCCCAAACCTCTGACTATGCACTCATTTGTCTTGAAATGTATTATTAGGGCAGAAGTTTAAACATAATTCTTTGAAAACATTAAACCACTAAGAACCAGTATTTATGTCAAGGCTTACTGCTCAGAAATCAGTCTGGTGATTTTCTGAGAGTCGCCACACAGAAATTCATTCTCAGCTTTTGAAATAAACTTCATGTCGAAGTGAGTATGGCTAGGAAGAACGTTGCCTTCGGACCTCAGCCCAGTTTAATTACGACACAGGGGTTTTCAGACTGTAAAAATACTTATGCCTGTCCATTGTCATAAGAAGGCAAAATTATAGCATCAAGTGGAACATCCCTTTTAAAGATACTTCTTAGCTTCATGCACTCCGCCACCATACTTCTGTACATGTGCACACATGTGGAGGCACAGCCCCCACTGTGTGTTTGTGGAGATGAGATCACACTATATATACACATTATCCAGCAATTTATTCTTGCTTAACAATAGAGCCCAGGTGGGCCTTTGGGACAAGGCTATTACTGTAGGTCTAATCCATCAAAAAACACTTGAAGTGGGGCAGGAGTGATGGCTCAGCAGTTAAGGACACCAGCTCCCATGTGGTAGCTACACTGCCTATAATTCCAGTTCCAGGGAATCTGATGCCCTTGAGCGCGGTGGACAGCAGGCATGTATATGGTGAACGGACACACAGGCAAAACATGCACATGCATGAATAAGCATAAAGAAAAAAACACCTTAAAGTTATATTCTGCTAACATATAGCTAAGTAAATCAGCTTATCATATTCTTTTTTTTTTTTTTTCTTTTTGTTTTTTTTCGAGACAGGGTTTCTCTGAATAGCCCTGGCTGTCCTGGAACTCACTTTGTAGACCAGGCTGGCCTCGAACTCAGAAATCCGCCTGCCTCTGCCTCCCGAGTGCTGGGATTAAAGGCATGCGCCACCATGCCCGGCGTGAAGAGAGGTTTTTAATTTCTTAACTGTTTTAAAGAATATGTGTTTGTATGTAGGATCTGCATGTGAGGGCAGGGGCCAGAGCTTTGGGTACCCCTTGGCACTGGAGTTGCAAGCGGTTTGGTGTGGATGCTGGCAGCAGTGTTCTGCCATGGAGGCGTGTTCACTTAGTTACATGAATTTTGTTTGCTATTTTTATTCCTTGAGGACAGTTTCTGGCTCACACTTACCCTGAAGAATTCACGTCCATTCCAAGGGTCAGCGAGCGGCTTTTTTTTTTTTTTTCAATACCAGAGGAATAATGGAGAGGGCCAGCCACAGCCTGTTGTAAATCAGAGCGACATGTGACTTTGGTGTTTAAGCAGAGAATAAATGTAGAAAAGAAGTGAGTTTGTCTTCAGATTGGCGATGGCATTAAGAGGTGTTTGGGTCTCTCCGGGGCACATTTTCACACACCACCTTTTAAATACATATCAATGTACAGTTGTGACTTGCATAGCTGTTGCTATTGCTGACTTGATAGATTTTGTTGCTGAAATCTATTGAGTGTGTGTATGTGTGCGTGTGTGTTTAGCATATGTGTTAGTGTTTTCCCAATTTGATGCAGTTACATTTTGTTGGTATCTGTTGCTTTATCTCTTCAGGTAAGACTTTGACTTAGTCCATCTTTAAAATGATGTTGTTTATTATGAGTCAGCAGGGACGTGCAAAGTAAGACCACTTTGAGATTTTTATCTCAGCCCATAAAATCAAATAAGAGCAGATGCTGGCAAGGTTCTGGGGAAAAGAACCCTTATCCACTCTTAGTGGGAATGGAGACTGTACAGCCACTATGAAGGTCAGGAGGGAGGTTTCTTAAAGAGGTTAACACAGGGGGACCGGAGAGATGGCTCAGTGGTTAAGAGCACTGGGCGTTCTTCCTGAGGTCCCCCATTCAATTCCCAAAACCCATGTGCCAGCTGTAACTGCAAGATCTGACACCACTGTCACCCAGACATACATGCAGGTAAGACATCAAAGTGCATTAAGAAAGAAAGAAAGAAAGAAAGAAAGAAAGAGAAAGAAAAGAAAGAAAGAAAGAAAGAAAGAAAAGAAAGAAAGAAAAGAAAGGAAGAAAAGAAAAGAAAAAGAAAGAAAAGGAAAGGTTAAAGGTTAAAGCAGAACTGTACAGAACAACCCAGCTATACCACTCCTAGGCATATGCCCACAGGGCTCCATGGCAATGATAATCTGCATGTCCATGTTGATTTCCGTCCTATTTGCAGTGACCAGGAAATAGAATCATCCTAGACGTCTCTCAGCTGATGAGTAGGTAATGAAAGTGTGCAGAAAAAGAAACTATGAGATTTGTAGGAAGATGGAGACAACTGGAATTACTGTGTGGGGTGACCCAGATCCAGAAAGACAAATGTTGTGTGATCTTTCTCATGGGCAGATCCTAGCTTTGAATTTAGAGTTCTGCATCTAAACCTAAGTGCATGCAGAGCCACCACCAGACCTCAAATGACATACTTGGTCGCCCTCGTCATGGCAGAGTCTGTGGACACCCGTGAAATGGTGTCATAATAACAGATAGCGATTCTTGTAACTCGGCTAGTTAGCGTGTCTTCCTATAATTAAATGCTGTAATCAGACTGTATAGTGACAAAAGGAAATGAGCTATTTCAATGCTTTCATAGTGAATCATGTAGACCTTCTATGGGAATTGTTTTTTTTTAACAGTTATGATTTAGGATATGGCATATGGTGTATGAAGCAAGTTTGAGATGCAGTGTAAAAGACATTTAAAAATACCAGTTACTTTTCATTGTATGCAAAACAGTGCTTCACTGTGGCCGAGATGGTTCAGCTAAGGCTTGGCAGAACCAATAATCCAGTAAGGAAAGGGCCTTTATCACAGGATAGAGGGATGAGGGGAAGTGGGATGCATAGTCACCAGCTAAACAGCATATTGTTTTTCTTCCTCCATACAGACAATTAACAACATTTTATGGGGACAGGTCCTGTTGCTTATAACTATTGGTCCCCTTCCCCTATTCAAGATGGAGTCTCACATACATTTTGGCCTGGAACTCTTTGTAGTTGTGGGTGACCTCCCAGCTCCACTTCTCACCACACCCAGCTTATGTGGGGCTAGGGACAGAACCCTGGGCTTCTTGCATGTGAGGCAAGGTACTTGATCTACAGAGTTACACCCCTCCCCCCGCCCCGCCCCCTCGTATCCCTGAACTCTGAATCTTAAATGTATTGACCTGGATTTTCTGAAGTCAGAGGTGCACTCTGACATAATTAGTAAGAGTAACACAAGCCACGAATGATCCTCAGGATGGTCCTACCGTGTCCCCCTGTGCGTTCTGTGACATCAGTTGTCCTTATCTGAGGAATTCTACTGTACAGTTTGTGAGCTGGGTAAGATGATACACACTCGGGAAAAAAATTGAAGGATTCCCTTTTTATATGGCCAGAATCATAATGATGTGAGCTTGGATCCTGCTCATTATAATATAGTGCTAGAGGTTTTAATGACCAAGGACTCTGAAGACATTGCGTGACCTTAATTAGTGGTTTCTGTTATTTAATGGCAAGCTTATGTTGAGATAACAAAGGCATACACTGTAAATATAGTGGATCTGGCTACGAGATGACCTCACGTATAGTCTCCAAAGAGGATCACATGTGAGTGAGTGTGTTGTAGATTAGCTTAAACAGTATGAGTAAGACCGTTTGTTACTCAAGCTTAAACATTAAAAACAAACAAACAAACAAACAAACAAACAAACCAACCAAAAAAAAAAACTGTAACTATTTTTGTGTGTCTGGGTATTTTGCCTACCTATATAAGCCTTTTCCATTATGTATGTGTCTGGGGTCTACAGAAGCCATAAGAGGGTGTTGGATCCTCTGGAACTGGAGTTAGTTGTCAAGCTGCCAAGCCGGTGCTGGGATAGAACCTGGTCCTCGTCAAGAGCATCCAGTGTTCTTAACAGCTCATCTGTTTCCCAGCCCCTCATTCCTCAAGGGTTAGGAAAACCAAGGGAGCCAGGGTGGGGACTCCATGCTACCTCTGTGAAACTTCACTCAGGACTTTTGTTTTCTCATCATTTATTGACATGAAGATAAACTAGTGAACTTCTCAGATCTTTATTTCTAACTATGGCTTTCAGGGACAGGGAAAAAGCATCATAAAGCTTATAGCTAAACAATATATGGGTTTCATGGGGCACATGCCTGCAGTCCCAGCACTGGTAAGCCAGAGGCAGGAGGATCAGAAGTTGAAGGCTATCCTTGGCTATTTAATAAGCTCAAGGCTAGCCTGAGCTACATGAAACCCCGTCTTAAAAGACACAAAATATGTAAGTAAGTAAGTAATAATATGTAGTACCTGGGAATAGTGATCATGTGACCATGTGTGTTTATGTGTATTTGCATGCACAATTGTGTACATGAATGCATAGTAATATATGGTTTATTTGTGTGCATAGTATGTTTATACATACTTTCTAGAAAACTTACCTGGCATTTTTTTTCAAGATATAATCTGAACAGTTTTGAAGATAAGTGATTTTGAAGTGCAAGTGACTACAACTTTGTTTGTTTGTTTATTTATTTATAATATAGGCTCTCACTGTGTAGCCATGAATGGCCAGCTGCTCGATATGTAGATCAAGCTGGCCTCAAATTCATAGTGATTCTCCTGTGCTGACACTAAAGGTGTACCATGCCACACTGTGCCATTTGTGTTTTTTAGTAAGGACCTGCCTCTGCTTGGGAAGAGATGGACTAAGCACATAGGACTTCAAACTAGGAGTGTGGGAAAAATAGACAGTGGTAATTTTTTCAGTGGGTGCTTAATAGCGACATAACGTTAGTCTCCCCCTCCTATGCTGCAAGATTCAAGAAAGGCGTTTTGCTAACTGGAAAGATTAAGAAATCTCTCTGGGTTCCTACGCTTTGCTCTCTGGCAGCTAAGCCATTGCATACACCTCGTCAGACTTAAGGAAGCCCTTCATCTTCAGCAGTGTGGGTGGTACCATTCCCTGGGTGACGTGGAGCGGTTGATTGGCTGCTTTGGATGTTTGCCTTCCTACCTTGAAGATGCTGTCGGCCTCCAAGTAATGTTGTCACAAATACAGAGCAGTTAGACCAGCTGAGGCCTTAACGTGCCCCATCCCTACTTTCTGTTTTTGAGACAGGCTCTCACTGTGTAGCCCAGGCTGGGCTAACTCAGCAGAAGTCTGTCTACCTCTACCTGCAGCATGCTGGAATCAGTGGCCTATGGGATCACACCCAGCCACATACGATCTGTTATCACTGATTCCAGGCTGCCAGGAGGCTGGTTGGTGTTTCTCTTTGCAGAACATGCTTTCTGGGGAGATGTGATGAAGTGCACTACGAACTTTAGAAATGGTTTTGGAGCAGACCACCAAACTGCTGTTAATAATCTCCTCCGGCAGCTACTTCAGATGAATGCATCTCCCATTGTGCACAGCTAGCGGGATGTTTGGAGGTTCCTCTCCTGCCCTTCTTTGGTGGTCCTGAGAAGTCTGAGAGACACGGTGCGATGGAGGCAAACTGCCTTAGTGTAGCTTTTTGTTTTTAATTCAGGTACAGTGAGGCCAGCATGATAGAGACCTTTCTGCCAGTGGAAAGAACGCTCACAGCTCCCAACAGGACAGGGTCCTCTGTGTCACATGGGGTGGATCAGGAGGCAGTGTGAGCCAGACAAAACATGGATAGCAGCAGTCTCTGTGGTGGTTTCTATAGAAAGGAAGAGGCCAGGATAGGAGGAGAGGCACCTCCAATGTCCTATTCTGTCTCTTCCTTCCTTTTCTCTCTGTCCGCTCCCCCTCTCATTGTTGTGTGAGCTACATTTCTTCCATTCTTTTTTTTTTTTTAATTTCTGTTTTGAAAGTGGTTTACACTCTAAGAATTCCCATTCTCCACCCACCAGACTTGACTCTTCTTCACTTCCCACATCCTCTGGAGAAAATGGGACTTGGAAATGCGCTGGTAGTGGCAAGATAGGAGAACAGCCGAATGGTCGAGATATGTTCTCAAAAGTGAAAATTAAGGCTAGGCACTGACAGTTCTGTAGTCTTAATAAGTGCAGAAACTCAAAGCTAATCTCTACCGATTCATTGAATGCTTTACTCAAATAAATGTGCGATTTAGCAGGCTCGGCTCTATGTAAAAATTCTCAGGAAATGCTGGAGCATAACTGCTACCAACAGTTTCACAGGTGTACTCTTCGGATTTTGAAGTAGGTTTAAGTTTGTCCTGATCATTTTTACATG
The DNA here is from genome assembly GCF_000001635.26 of Mus musculus. Classification (NCBI taxonomy): domain Eukaryota; kingdom Metazoa; phylum Chordata; class Mammalia; order Rodentia; family Muridae; genus Mus; species Mus musculus. The sequence goes on from NC_000079.6 coordinate 60,640,929, forward strand.
AAACACCAACAAATACCTACAATGTATCGTTCAAGTCCGTTTTTGGTTTTTTTGGTTTTTTTTTTTTTTTTTTGGTTTTTTTTTTTTTACATCACACTTGTTCTCTTATTCTTGTGTCTCTCAGCCTACAAAATATAAGCATGGTAACACGATCAATAAAAGACATTTGGTAATTGAAAAATGGAATTGCTTTATTCTCTCTCTTCCTCCCCCCCTTCCTCCCTTTCTTTCTTTCTTTCTTTCTTTCTTTCTTTCTTTCTTTCTTTCTTTCTTTCTTTCTTTCTTTCTTTCTTCCTTCCTTCCTTCCTTCCTTCCTTCCTTCCTTCCTTCCTTCCTTCCTTTCTTTCTTTCTTTCTTTCTTTCTTTCTTTCTTTCTCTCTCTCCCTCCTTCCCTCCCTCCCTCTCTTTCTCTCTCTCTCCCTCTCCCTCTCTCTCTCTCTCTCTCTCTCTTTCTTTCTTTCTTCCTTCCTTTCTTTCTTTCTTTCTTTCTCTCTCTCCCTCCCTCCCTGCCCCCCCCTCTCTCTCTTTCTTTCTTTCTTTCTTTCTTTCTTTCTTTCTTTCTTTCTTTCTTTCTTCCTACTCATACCAAACACTGACACTATTCATTTGATTCTCCAACAGCAGCTAATCGCAGGAGCTATTCAGAAGTGGGAAATAGTTCAGCAAGTAGGGTGGGAAGTCCTGAGTTCACTTTTACCAGAACCCTGAATAGAAAGAAAGCAGGTGCTAGTGACCCACTGGGCTTGCACTTCCAGCCCGGTGGAGACAAATATTTTCTGGTGTCTACTGGCCAGGCAGCACAGCTTACTTGTCACGTTTCGGGCCAGTGACATGCACTGTATTAAGAAGTAAAAAGGGTGATCATGCAGGAAAGTCTGCCAGGGGATCCAGAGGGGGTGCCTTTGGTGGGCGTGGTCGCAGTTACTCTAGAGGTGGTGGAGACCAGGGATATGGAAGTGGAAGATATGACAGTCGTCCTGGAGGATATGGATATGGGTATGGGCGGTCTAGAGACTACAGTGGCAGCCAGGGTGGCTATGACCGCTACTCAGGAGGAAATTACAGAGACAATTATGACAACTGAGATGGGGCATGCACACAAAATATACACAAGGAATAACACTTCTGATCCAGGATCGTCCTTGCAAATTGCTGTATTTATAAAGATTTTTGGAGCTGCGCTGAAACGTCTGTTTTAGTACATCAAGTTCTATTTTTGAATTGAGCTCCCAAGGTAGTTTGTTAAAGAACTTTTAGAAAGCTCCATGTGTTCTTTAAACATTTTTTCCCTTTTAAAAACAAATTTTAAGACATTTGTTACAGTCCCAATATTTTTCCTTTTATCAGAATTTTTGTTTAGGCACTCAGGATTATTGTTTCTGGCCAAAAGAAAAAAGTGGCCAGGCTAAATCAGTTTTTAAAGTTGATGTGTATTTAGGGACATTTTAAAACCTTGTAAACAATGTTTATCATGGCCAGAAAGTGATTTCTGAATGTACCTATGAACAATCCGAGTCAAGATCATGATTGCTTAGAGATGTTTTTTATTAAAGATCACCATCCTGATTATATAGAAGAGCTTCTTTAAAATGTTTGTGAATGTCATTTTTTAATACTGGAAGAAAAGTATTCTGTTGTGTCTGATGTGTTTAGGATGTCCTTTATGGAGCTAATTAAAAGATGAAACCTGAACACACAAAAAAAAAAAAAAAAAAAAAAAAAAGAAGTAAAAAGGTAGATAGTGCCTGAGGAAAGAAAACCAAGGTTGCTTTCTGGCCTCTACCCCTAGGGTAGAGCATGCACACGCATAGATTTTTTTCAGACAGATTACCCCTCACTCTGGAGACAAGCAGGCAGTGTTCTGAGTCATTATTGCACCCTCTGAGCCAGGGTCCTCCTCATCCCTAGGGGGCGCAGTGAAGACTTTACTCCTGGTAGACATGAGGGTAAGATCTGGTGTATAGGTCTGTTCCCAGCCTGGGTCCCCCATATATGTTTTAGGCTCTGTTTGGATCTGCTTTGGAGGAGCTGCCAACAAAGTTGAGGCTCTACAGGAGGTGGTGAAGAGTATCCCTTTGCAAATTCACCCCACTGTGTGAAATTACTTCTTGCCCAGGTGGCTGGTTTGAGATATTTAAGAATGGACGTCTCTGGTGTAAGGGAAAAGGCTTTAATGCCATCATTCCTCTCTTCTCCTTCTGAGCAGATCTTTCCCATGATTCAGTTTGCCCGGTCTACTGGGAGTGTTTTTGGAAACATATGGACATATGACTTTGGTGTTTTGTTGTTGTTGTTGTTTGATATATACCCTACCACTGAGGGTAGGAGGCTAACCTGGGGGTGGATGTTGAATGAGTTCCTCTGTAGGCCTGAAGACCAGGCTGCTGAGATCCTGCATCTGCCTTGTTCCCTGTCACTCTTGTTGTACCAGGAGGCAGTGTGGAGAAGCCACAAGTCTTTGTTAAAGCTGGTACCATCGTGGGTATGATTTGACCTCCTTAAAACTCTTGACTGGCTCAGTAATTTTCTCACATGAGTAGGTTAGCTGTCTCAGGCGTCTCTCCTCTTCACACATGCCTCTCTCCTTTTCCACTTTTCTTGTATGTCTGCAGCAACACGTGGCACCATCTCGGCTTCTGGAACCGTGAAGCCAAACTGTTGCGGCCGCCAGCAGCTCGCAACATGAACGGTTTGACTGAGAAGGCCACTCGAGCTGTAAGAGAGGAATCTAGACACTACACCAAACCATCATTTTCTTCTCTCAATAAATTACCCAGTCTTGGGTATCCCGTTTCCATAGTGGAAAACTAATTAAGACACCTCATCTTGTTAATTCAGATTTTTAAGGCCCTTTTGTGGTTTGTCTGTGTGGCTAATAATGAAATCCTTGAAAATACAAAGCCTGACAGCCTGTTACCAGGGACAGCACAGAAAAGAGGTGCTGGGGAAACTGTCCTTTATTCCTTGGCCTTGGGGAGAAATGAAAGGTTGGGAACAAGACTCCCAGAACTGCAGGTGAAAGAGGAAATGCTCAGGCATCAGAAAGCAGTGAGCACCATGACCTTCTTCAGGGCAGACTGGGTCCTGATATGGTGACATGGAGATGCTGTAACCAAACCAGACTGACTGTGCAGAGCTGAGAGGAGGGCGCTCTGAAGATAACCAATTCGGTTTTCTGTCTTCTCTGGGTCGCGAGCTTGACTGATGGACACAGGAGAGTCTAGCTTACCTCAGATGCAAGGCTCAGATACCTCTGTGGCCATCACAGCTGGGATCTAGATGAGCAGCTACACTCTGCAATAATCTCTGCTGCCAGGGTGAGGAGGTCCTGTGATACCCAAGATCAAATTCAAAGACAACCAGGAGGAGACCTGCCCGGCCAGCTCAGCTTTCAGCCTGTCTGGGAGATGTGATACTGTAGAGGGTATGCCTGACCTTTAACAGTGGTCCCACATCCTCCAAGGCCAGGTCGGGAGTCTCGAACCTGTCCAGGATGGCCAGCAGGAGGGCCGTGCTGCCCTACAGGAATCTCTCCATTCCAACCTGTGTAGGTTCAGTGTAGCTCCTGGGGCTCTCTGGACCTGGGATAGCCTTTGGAACCTTGCCAAACATCCCATATCGGAAGAGGGAAGGGTTTTGCAAGAAGACAGAATGTACCAGCCACACCCATGATAGGGAAACAGCTCCAAAATAGGGTGGGTGATAATCAAAGCCTGTAGTCTCGGTCCTGTGTTATTTCCTCTCAGGCTTATGTGTTTGAGTATTTAGGTCCCCAGGAGGTACTGTTTGGTGAGGCTGTGGAACCTTGGAAAGTGCAGCTTTGTGGGAAGAAGTACGTCACACTGGGCTTTGGGGCTTATCACTCCTCCCCACTTCCTGTTCAGTGTCTGCTTCCTGTTTCCCTGGAGACATCAGGAGGTAAGGAGTCATAGCAAGTATGCTCCCGTTGCCATGCCTGCGCTGCCATGATCGAACGTGTTCCCTCAAACCTTGAGTCACATAAACCCCTCCCTCTGGAAACAGCCTTTTTCAGGTGTTGTAATCAAATGATATCCTAGTTACTTTTGGGTCATCTTGATACAAGCTAGAGTTATTTGAGAAGAGGGGACCTCAATTATGAAAACAACCCCAGCAGGTTGGCCTGTGGGCATTTTTATTGCTTAATAATTGATGTGGACAGTGCTACCACTGGGCAGGTGGGCCTGGGCTGTATAAGAGAGCAGGATAGGCAAGCCATGAGGGACAAGCCAGTGAGCAGCACCCCTCCACCGTCTCTGCACTGATGCTTCTGTCTCCATGTTCTTGCTGGTTTTGAATTTCTGTCCTGACTTCCCTCAGTGATGGGGGTGACCTGAGAGTTGTAAGTTGATAGAAACCTTCTTCTTCTTCTTCCTGTGTTGCTTTTGGTCTTGATGTTTATCACAGAATCACTAAGAGAAGCAATGAGCAGGGCAGCCAACCGTGGGCCTGTTGTGTAGTTGTTGCCATCCTCCTTCCCCAGGACTGTATCATGCACCTAAAATGAAACTCCACACAGAGCACCAGCTCAGCGCCATGGCTGCAAACCCATAACAGCTGCCATTCTACCGTCTCAGTCTGATTTTAAAGCTAATTTGGGAAAGATGAAATCTTGCTCCTGTATATTACTGATATTAGGTTGCAACAGGACAGCTAGGCAAGGGACCCACAAAATCCTACTGGACAGACTGTTTTCTTTTGTGCACGTGTGCACCGACATGTTCCTCTGTATCATTATGGATACACACAGGGCATAGAGATCAGAGGACAACCTTGTTTGTCAGTCTCTGCCTTCAGCCTTGCTTGACACAGGATTTCTTTGTTGAATACTACTGAGTACACCAGCTTAGCTGGTCCGCAAGCTTTCTATGTCAGCCTTCCCTTTTGCTGTAGGAGGACTGAGGTTATAGATGTGTGCTGCTGTGTTTTATGTGGGTTCTGGGGATTTGCACTCAAGTCCTTGAGCTAGTGTCACAAGTGCTTTACCCTTTGACTCATCTCTTTTGTGGAGCGTTTGTTGTGTTGACTTTTACATGTCACAGTGAGGAACTGAATGACTGGAAGTCTTTTTGATCGGCACAACCTCCGACTCTGACGCTTAGCTGACATTTTGTGCATTTTAGCCACTATGATTAGTAATTGTATTAAATATAGTTAATTTAATGATACTGCCACTGATTATCAGTTTATATGATCTTCCAACTAACTATGAGTCCCATGAAAAATGGAGACCCTATCTGTCCCATTTGATAGAGTCTTAGCACTTAGCACTATACATCACACACACACACACACACACACACACACACACACACACACACACACACACATACCTCTTTTTAATCTTCCATTGTTCAGAGTAGCAAGGATACAAAGAAGAGGAGAAAGAATGAGATATAGAATTCATGACCAGGAAAGGACTTGAAGAACACCCCTGTAGGTTCCTTGACATGCTCAGTGGAATGAAAAGAAGGAATCAGATTGGGAAACTTCCCTGCATATTAAGCAAACTCTGGCTTAAGAGTTAGAAAGTTTCTTTGAGTGTAGTTGAATCCTATCCCAGAGTCAGATGTGATGGAACAGGCCTGTGATCCCAGTACAAGAGGGGCTGAGAGGCATGAGAAACCTAAACCAGCCTGGGTTAGCTTTCTAGATGAGATTGTGTCTTTAAGAAAAAAGACTTTAAGCCAGGCGTGGTGGCGCACACCTTTAATCCCAGCACTTGGGAAGCAGAGGCAGGTGGATTTCTGAGTTCGAGGCCAGCCTGGTCTACAAAGTGAGTTCTAGGACAGCCAAGGCTACACAGAGAAACCCTGTCTTGAAAAACCAAAAAAAAAAAAAAAAAAAAAAGAAAAGAAAGAAAGAAAAAAGAAAAAGACTTTACCTTTAAAGTTGCTTATATTTATGTGCATATATATTTTAGGAAGCCTCTATGGTAATAGGTCTACATATGTCATTTGTAATAGGACTTTAGTATTATCTAACCCTCACCATATTTCCTCCCAACCTCTACCCACTTTAATTGTTCATGCTCCATCTCCCCTTCCTTCTATATAACTTTACATTTTATTTCCCTTTTCTTGAAAGATCTCCTCCCCTTGGCCACGCCTCTAATGGCTCCTTACCGCTTACCCCACCTCTACGATACATGCTTAAAGACTAATAACCATATATGAGAGACCATGCAATGTTCTTCTTTCTGGGTCTGGGTCATCTCATTCAGGATGATTATTTCCTGATCCATTCATATACCTGAGAATCTAAATGGAGGTACTCTAAAATGGAGAGACAATACCCAAACTAGACAACCATATACTACAAAATAAAACCTCAGTACCAAGAATAGATGATATCTAATGGGATCCATCGTTCTGAGTTGTTGGCCCATAGATCCTCCATCCATTACAGGTTATGGCCGTTGATGTTTGTCATCCTCTGTAACTTGGTGGTGCGATGCTCTGACTGAAGACACCACATGCTCGAGTCACAGAAGGTGGAGAAGTATGGCTGGTGCTCAGTGGAAGCTTCATTGCTACTGGAAGGCGGGGAGGTGCTAGAGGTGGAAAGTACCCATCAGTTTCTCCCTGCTGGAAACCCTGCAAGCTACAGGGATGCCTAGAGAGGCTAGAGAGATGGTTCAGCAGTCAAGATCACACACTGTTTTGGCAGAAGTCCCAAGCTTTGGTTTCCAACACCCAATACTCATGTTGGGTGCCTCATAACTACCTGAGCTCAAGAAGGATCTGACAACCTCTTTTGGTTTTCATGGACACACACACACACACACACACACACACACACACAAACACACGCAGACACAACACCTCACAAGACACATATACATACATATATATATACACACAGGCATACACACACATATACACACATTCACACTCCCCAGACACAGCCTCAGACACATACAAACACATAAACACACACAGAGGCACATACACACACACATTGACACACAGACACAGATATCCTCCAACACACACAAACACAAGCACATAGGTACACACATAAAATCATACACATCCAGTCATGTACACATATTCTACACACAGACACGCACACACAGAAGCATACACACACACCGAGGCATATACACACTCACATATACAACTAAAAAATAAATAAAAACTGAGTTTAAAAAAAGAAAGTCGCCGGGCGCGGTGGCGCACACCTTTTATCCCAGCACTTGGGAGGCAGAGGCAGGCGGATTTCTGAGTTCGAGGCCAGCCTGGTCTACAAAGTGAGTTCCAGGACAGCCAGGGCTACACGGAGAAACCCTGTCTCGAAAAAACAAAGAAACAAACAAACGAAAGTCACATTCCAATGCATCACATTGGCAGTGTATTTATTTTCATCTGAGTAGCCGTGTGCACGGGGAACTTCTGAATAACGGAGCCCTGGGAAGTTGCATTTGATTATGTTTTCAATAATTTCTAAGATTTTCCTGCTTTCCTTTCCCTCCTTGCCTCCCTCCCTCCTTCCTCCCCTTTTCTCTCTTTCGCTCCTCCCCACTCCTCTTCCTTCCTCTCTTTTGAGGACCTCTTAGCTCCTGAGCCTCTTGCCTCAGCTCTCTCTTGTGCTGGGGCGATAGGTATGCACCACCACACCCAGCAAAAGAACTTGTTCCTAGAGTGCTCTAAACTTGGGCTGTGCTCTTAAAGATTCGCATTACTGACTGTGGTTTACAGAAAGGCCATTGTTCTTGCCTCCTGCAATGTCCTGAAGAATTATTATTTTGGCGCGATAGCAATCATTAAAGACTAGGGACATATTAGAAGCAGCAGCTGAAATAAAATGCAATACAAAATCCATGTCATCTTCATTGCTTCTAGAATATTCAGGGGCTGGAAGGTCCAGCAAAGTGATGGAGTGTTGGACTGGCATGGATGAGCTACTGTTCCATCTCCAGGACCTCAGTAATCAGTTTCACCAAAATTTACCTTGAGCATAATGGTGACTGTGGTGAGAATATGGAGGGGATCACCCTCGGGAATCCCCAACCCTGTCCCGAGCGAAGCCCTACTACCCAAGACTGAGGGATTGTGTTCTTGGATCCATCAGCAGGGTGTGCCCTTGGCTCCATCAGCTGGGTGTGCCCTTGGATCCATCAGCAGGGTGTGCCCATGGACCCATCAGCAGGGTGTGCACATGGACCCATCAGCAGGGGTATACTGATTGCCACTGCGGTCAGGAGGCCTCCTGGGACAGTCTGGATCTTCATTTTGCCTAGACTCCCCAAAAGAGCACCGTGCGTTCAGATGACCTCTGTCTGGTTAGTTACATCTGGAGAATACACCAAGGCCAGTGCTATGTCCTGTCCAGGCTTCTGGTTAACCCCTCAGATATTAGAAAATGACAAGGTTTCTTGTCCTGACTTCACTTGTGCTCCAGGAGGTCTTTAAGGAGGAACCCTGCTGGTGGCAAGTTCCTGGCCACAGCTCTGGTCAGACTTGATGATGTAAAGGTATTGGTTCTGGGGATTCTGGGAGGTCTGGGAGCCAGGGTGCTTGTTGGGCTGCAGAGAGGCCAATCGGGTGACCCACGGAGTCCACAAAACTGATGGCAAGAGCCGTCTGCATGCACCCAAGTCACACAGGGATGATTTAGGGGTGTGTGGGTTACTCAATATCCCTTTCTCATCAAAGGGAGTTTGCACATCTGTAAAAAGCTCACCATCCCACAAGACCTAGATCCTGGTCCAGCTGTGCTGAGAGGCCACTGATGCAGCAGAACCCATTCCTAAGCAGGATGAAGAACTGAGGCTGAGCCTAATCTAAACCTCGTAAAGTAACACATCTGCCTTTCCTTGGCTTTTCTTTCTCCTTTCCCATATACAGACAAGAGAGAAAACAGAGCTAGGGCTGCCTGTTACTCTTCTGCAAATACGATTAACAGCAACAGCAAAAACCTTACCCTCATATAATTGAAAAACCACCTCTCATCTCTAAAAGCCCACAAAACAATAAGATGTGTCTTAATATTATTTACTGTTAAATCAAGAGGGCACCTCTGCAAATGCACACTATGAACAATTGCTGGCTAGCTAAAAGGTGGGCGCGTTCCAAATCAATATGATTCAACAGTGTTTGGGGAAATTATTACTTAAAGCAGTGGAGGCCGTCACCGGTTCGTGTTGCCGCCGGGTATTGTTTTGCTCTAAAAGACAAATGGGAAAATGAGACATTATGAAAGAAGCTGCAGGGATGAATGGGGACATCCTAATTACCACAGAGGAAGTGTTCTTTGTCTGAGTTCTCAGTTCCTACTCCAGGACTCCTTCATGATGCAGGGCTCTGAGATTGAAAGCGTCTGGGGTGGACGGTCTATTCTCGGGAACCCCAGTGCCTGAGCACATATGGGGTGGGGGTTGTGATCTTGTGCCTCTTCACTCTAACCCTGTGAGGTGAGCTCAGACATACCGATTTTACAGATTAGGAAACCGAGGCACATTGGTGAAGATCAGCCCCTTTTCTATCACTCCATTGTCATTCTGACTTTGAAACAAGAGTCTCAATACGTAGCTCAAGTTGGCTTCAGACTTGCTGTGTGACCCAGGCTGGCCTCAATTTCATACTTCTGTATCTGTAACAGTGTGTCTCTCTGCGAACTTCCAGCCGTTTCTTTATTTGAATGGGTGTATGCACCCAAGTATGCATGGGGGCCAGAGAGCAATGTTGGGTTCTCTTCTTCGATTGCTCTTCATTTTAAGTTTGAGACAGGGCTTCTTACTGAAACCAAAGTTTTCACATTTGTCTAGACTGGCTAGTATCCTAATTCTGTGCTAGGACTGGCACCTTATGTGTGCTCCTTATACTTGGGTGGTAGGTACTTCATTGATGAGTTACCTTCCTGGACCTGAGTTGTTCTTGAAGAGATAATGGGGGTGGCTTTTCCTTGCCTTGTTCTCAATAAGGTATTAAGAAATAATTTTCCTTATGTTTGTGGAAAGCCAGGCTTGGAGGGTCCTTTGTTCAGTTTTGTGTGAGGGGCAGGTCCTATGGAGTGACGTCCTATGGAATTGGGGTCTGGGTGGGTGGTTCGCCTGCAGCTTTTGCTTGCGCTTCAGAGGCTCCTATCTTCTCGAGCATGGAGAAGAGGAAATCTTGCTTCTCTTCCTGGCTGTCTTGCAGGGGACGGGGGCAGTGGGCAGGGGCTGATGTGGTGACTGGAACTCAGTGACTTTGTTGGTTCTGTGTTTATCAAGCCTCTGGTCTTGGAGGTGTTGCTCAGAGTGAAAGATTCTGGTAGTCTCACATCTGCCCAAGGACAGGCAAGAGTCATTTGAGAAGTCTGGGAGCTCAGAGTGTGGTTGAGCCTGAGGAGAACCTGCGTTTCTGGCTTCTCTACCTTGTTCTGGGTTCCTATATGCTCTGTCTTCCTTGCTCTTCCAAATAAGGTTGTACCATCTTCTTGGAAGTCATACAGATTAAGAAGTTGGAGCTTCAAGTTGATACTGAATCTCGGAAGCTTTTTTCTCTCCAGAAAGTCTTGGAGATTGTTTTATAACACTCACAGGCCATCTTTCTGAAAGGAGCCTCTACTGGGTCCCCAATTGGACCAGGCTGAAAACAAAAATGTAGTCATTTGCACCAGTGTTCATCAACTAAATTCTAAACGGAGGCTGTTTGTCTGACCTTTGGGCAAATCAGGATCAGAGAGAGGGAAGACAAGCAAATGTTGCAAACACATTAGTGTCTGTCATCTTTACAGTGATGCTTTTGCTTTTTAAACACATGAAGGAGGTAGCCAGGGGCCAGGGATGCATTCAATGGGCTAAGTGATTGCTTTGTAAACACCCAATGAGGACCTGACATGGGTTTCCCAGGAACCCATGTCAAAGAGCCATGGTAGCCACCCTTGTAATACAGTCCCAGGGTGCCAGAGACAGGGGGATCCCTAGGGATCACTGGCAAGCCTCCCTGTGGAACTCCAGGCCATCCAGAGACACCGCTTTAAAGAAAAGGGCTGACTGTGAATGTTGCCAGAGTAGCGGGGTTCTCTCTGGCCTCCACATCTCCATCTATATGTACAGCTCCCAAGATGCTTGCCCAGAAAAGCTATCTGCAAAACTCAATCCTGACTGATCACTTATTCTCTGTTCCCTTTGGAATGATCTTTCTGCTTTCGCACTGCTGATCCTACTTTCCTGAACCTCGCTCTTCTGCCGGCTCCTCAGAACGTTTTACGCTGCTTGATTGCAATCTGAAAGGAAGCCTATTGAGACCATTAAACTAAACTGATGTAATTTTGCCCTTTGTTAGGACAGTCTTTGGGTGGTTTCTCTCTCTCTGCAGCAGAGTCCCCATCCCCTCATTGGAAGCATTACTCATTGAGAAGGCTTTTGACAGAAGACAAGTGTCTTGGATGTTGACAGTTCTCGTTTGGTAGCCAGGCGTGTCTTTTCTTGGGTAAGTAGCTAGTGATGCTTCAAGTCTTTCCCTTGTTGACTCAACCACAGTGGATCTTACATTTTATTTTCAATTGTCAAAACCGTGAGGAAGAGCCCAGAGCTCTGACGGTCACTGCTGGCAGTTCTTTCACCTCTCCCCAGCCTTTGAGAGCTTATTCAAGATGGCAGATGGCTTCCCTTGAAGCTTGCAGAACCTCAAAGTGACTGCTGTCTTTTCTACACAATGTCCACCTATCTCGGCCTGTCAGTTGCTTTCCCTGAGGCATCACGGGAAGATGCTAGACACAGCAGATTAAATTCTTTTGGCATGAGCAGGGCGGCATTGCAAAAGTCAAGGGGGGGGGGAATCTACAAACCAATGGGTGGACCTAGAAGAGAGTGGATAATTGATAATGTGCTTCCCACGAATATGTATGTACACACAGAGAGACACATACATGTGTACAGAAAGATACCTGAGCCGTGAGAAGACCTCCCATGCAAACATTCATGTGGAAATGGATGATCCCTAGATATTAGCTGGTCCCTGGTTTTCTCCTGTGTAAATACCTCAAGGTAATTGCAGAGAAGGGTCTGTAATTGAAAGGATTTCTTTTGACAGGGCGGTGGGTTCCTTCATGAACCCCTTCATGCCTCATGGAGGGGCCTGTGAGAGCCATGTGGTGGGAGGGTCAGTTGGGGCCTTCTCTGTGTGGTGCCTTGCTGCCTGTGAATGGACTCCTGATTGGCAGGAGGAGAGGCTAAACCAGACTGTACAGACCCTGGCCGCAGCACCTCTGCCTAGTGGGGGACTCATGGATTCACACTCATTTTAGCTGTTCATTGAAAATTTTTCATACTTGGGGAACTGAAGGTGGTACAGGGTCCCCTCTTCAAGAAGGCCTGGGTTAATTACGATTTTCTGCATATAGCAATGAACAGACCCTCTTCCCTTCTCTCTACTAAATAATAGCCAGCTCTGAGAACCAGGCTGCCAGCCTGAAGTTGGTGCTGTCCAGTCTGATTCACTTGCTCTCTGAACAAGGTGGTGATTTGATGCCGTTCCCCTTATGAGGTTACAACCCAGTTAGCTGAGGTCTCAAGTGAAAAATGTACCGATTTCATCGAAGCTAGTAGATGTCTGGTCTAGCTCAGCCACATAGCACACTGGTCACGTAGGCTTTCTGCTGCCATGCGGTGTGGAGAGAGGGCTTCAAATGGCACACTGATCGTTCAGGAAGAGACAAAAATTAAATATTTGGAATTTGAAGGAAGGTCTGGTCTGGTCCTCCACTCCCACCAAGTTCTTGCCGTTTACACGAACTGGCCTTGAGCTCAGAACAAGCCTTAGCCTCGCGAGTGCTAAGATTATAGGCATGTGTTACCACATGCAGCTGAGGTAAGGATTCTTTTGAATGTAGGTCACTTTTGCACCAGCGTCGAGTTGAAAAGTCCCCAAGTTGGACCCTGGTGAGTGGAGTGTTCATCTTACCTCCTTTGTTTTTCCAGAGAAGAGAGCAAGGCACAGGGAGTCTGTCTGGTACCCAGTCGGGCCTTTTTCTATCAAGAGGCAGGATGGAGCAGTGGGAAGGAAGTGAATATACCAGATAGGATGGCTGTGATAGCATGACTGTATGCAGAGTGTTCTGAAGTTAGAGACTTAGTTCCTTGTGCCTGCTAATCCAGGTGGCTGTGCCAAATATGAAATGTGGCCAGAGCCCCTGAGAAAATGAGTTTCATTTTTATTTTTTAAGGTTCAATCCAGGAGCCCTGCTATGGCGGGTGACTCCCATAGTCTCTGACAGGTCTACACTGTGGGCTGTCTCAGTACTCTCTAGCACCCCACAGAGGTGACCTCAGTGCCTGAAGCCTTGCACTTGGTCAGAGTGACTGAAAAGGTTGAGGATTGCCGAGCCCTGTGGGACACCTGGCTGCTCTGGTGGTGTGAACATCATGGCAATCTCCACAGAAGGAGTGCCACTCCAGGGCTGCTTTGAATCTAGACCAGTAGGCAGTCAGATGTCTGCTGTTCTGGGGTTTGAGAGGCCCTGGCTTGAGGCCTGAAGTCCCATGAAGAGACTCTGTGTGACTTGGCTCAAATGCCTGCCTCAGAGTGAGGCCTGTTTTTCCTGCCTCTGAGCTTTGCTGTTTCTCTGCCCTGCTCAACTGGAGGTCTCAACTCTTCCCTTCTTTCCCCTCATATCTTCTAAAATACATGTGTGTGTGCATGAGCGTGTGTGCATGTGTGTGTATGTATGTGTGTGAGCGTGCATGTGTGTGCATCTGTGTGAGTGTGCATGTGTGTGAGCATGTGTGTGGATGTATGTGTGCATGTGTATGTGTGTATGTGTGTATGTATATACATGAGCATGTGTGTGCATGTTTGTGTGTGAGCATGTGCACATGTGTGAGTGTACGTGTGTGTGCATATGCATGTGTGTGAGCATGTGTGTGTATATGTATGTGTGAGTGTGCATGTGTGGATGTGTGTGCATGTATACATGAGCATATGTGTATGTGTGTGTGCATGTTTGTGGGTGTGTGTGCATATGCATGTGTGTGAGCATGTGTGTGTATATGTATGCATGAGTGTGCATGTGTGGATGTGTGTGTGTATACATGAGCATGTGTATATGTTTTGTGTGTGGGCGTGTGTGCATGTGTGTGTATGTGTGTGTGCATGTGGATGTGTGTGTGTGTATACATGAGCGTGTGTGTGTGTGAGTGTGTGTGCACCTGTGTGCTCATGGTAAGTAGGTATTCTTCCATTCAACATGCCCAGCTCTATTTTTGTGTTTAATTGTGGTGCCATATCACCTAGCTTTAAAGTTCACCACCTTAAACATTCTGAGTATGCATTTCAGTGGTGTGGAATATGTTCACATACGTACAACTCACGTACATACAACTTTGTCTTGGAGAAACTATTAAAGGCTAACTAATTTGGAAACTCCATCGAACAGATTTCCCTCCAACCTGTGATGGCTGCTGTTCTCCTTTGTGCTTCCTCATCTGAAATCGTAAGGTGCCTGTTTCTGTGGCCTATTTGTTTCAATAGGGTGACATTATCAGGCTCAGCCATGGGGTGAACTCCTGCCAGCAGTTTCCCGCCTCTGCTGCTCTAATCTAGTCCACCCATGGATAGCTATCTGGGTGCCCTTCCAGCTTCCTCAATTTATTAATTTCATCTCTGTCTGTCTGTCTATCTGTCTCATCTATCTGTCTATCTCCCTCCTTCCCTCCCCTTCCTCCTTCCCTCCTCCCCCTCTTTCTTTTCCTTCCTCCCTCTCTCCCTCCTTCCTCTCCCTTCCCCCCCCTCCTTCCCTCCCTCCCTCCCTCGTTGGCATTGTGGCTCTTAACCCTGGAAGCCCAGGCTCCTCTGGGTTTCAGCCGAGCCTTAGGATGTCACTAAGAATCCCAGCACCTCACCATGCCTCAGCATGAGCCAGGAAAGAGACGTGGACACACATTGGGCAAAAGGCACATTCCTGTCCCTTTGGCCACCTCAGGTCACCAGCGGGTCTGTCAGGCAGGGTTGCAGGGCACCCTCAGGGCTACCCAGAGAGTGAATTTGGTCTCATTGGTAACAACTTACAAGAACTAACTCAAGGTCCTACAAGACTTATTTTATCATCTGTCCCTCTCAGGACACTTGCCACGGAACCTCCCAGCCCCCATCTAGCCCCATCCCTTTGTGGTCTTAGCCTATCAGCAAGCCTGTAACATATAAATTCTTCCCAGACAAAATCTCATCTATGCACACTGTCACAGATGGCTCTGATAGTCCCCAAGGCCATATCCTTCTCTTTTCCCACTGTTGTGAGGGGAAGGGGCTCAGGGGATGTGGGGGCTGATGTCCACCTGGCTCCTCAGAAACTGGAGGAGCGGCAGGAGGATCCTGCTGGGATGGCACAGTGAGGTCAGAGGGGCCAGTGTAGGTTTCTGAGCCCCTCTCAGATGAGGTCATGGACTCTGGAGGCTTTTGGGGACATGCTCCTAGCTGTAGGGCCAGAGAGAATAAAGCTCACAGTGCCGTGGAGATCGGGCCCTGGAGACCTCAGATGGAAGGCAAAGAGTCAGAGGTTTCGTTCCGGGGGGAGAGTAGGTGTCTTGACACCGAGTGCCATGGGACTTGGGCCAGGCATGAGCCTGGGGTAGGAGTCCAGGGTTTCTAGAGTCCCTAGGAAGTTCCTCCTGTGGAACAGGACTGTAATAACTTGTTAACATGGATAGCCGAGGAATGACCCCAACTGAGGACTAGACCTGGCAGTGCTGTTTAACTGAGTCAGTTGGAAGGCTCATGGAAGGTGAAGAACTTGGTGTGTCATGGTGGTCTGCCTTACATACTCCAGGACCTTCTGACAGCTTGCTGTGACAAAAGGATTTTATGTGACTTCTCGCACCTAAGGCAAGCAAGGAAATAGAAGGAAAAGTGATTATGGAAGCATGGAGTGTGTATTTACTACCATTTAAAAAGACATAAAACCGGGCGCCATCTTGTTAAAAGATGCTCTCCTGCCTGCTAGCGTAGAAGCTGAAGATTAGGTGTCCGTTCACTTTAGTTACATTTTTATATAACTATATCAGTGGCAGAATCATGCCACTGGTACAAACAGCCCTTATGTCTAAAGTCCCAAGTCTAGGATTAAAGCCATTGGAAGTCCCACTGGAAATCCTATTAGTGAGCCAGGAAGACTAAGTGAAGAAAGAACTGGCTTTTGAAGTTTTTGTATGGAACCATCACCAACCTTAACACACACACACACACACACACACACACACACATGGGGGAATATGAATATACATGTATACAAAAAAGTCACATGACTACACCCAACCCTGGAGGGGCTAAATTTGCCATCTATAGAGATTTGCCTTGGAGAATTTGAGCTTGTCCCTATAGCCTGGAGGTTGGTGAGTGAGTGGGGGTTTGCCTTGTAACCTGGAGTGATTGATCTTGTCCTGTACCCTGGAGGACGTGATCGTGTCTTACACCTTGCCCTTCTGCTGCATCTCAGGCAGTGTCCAGGGGGGAAATTACAGATCCCGCTAAGCCTAGCTCATGCAGTAATGGCGCGTCAGCCATCCAAATTTGGAAGCCAGTTAGCTGCTGTTGCAAAGTAAAAGCCGTTTGCTGCCTCTTAAGAATGAAGAATGACTTAAAGAGGGTTCTTCTCAGACATGCTGACCGTCTTTGCTTTCTGATGGAACGTAAGCTGAGTGCTGACCTCCATAAACTCCTCTGCTTCCCACCTGACCAATGATGTGATCCAGAGTGAAGGTTCGAGAATGGAAGGTGAGCTGCGGCGGGCCGGAACCTCAGAGCAGAAGCTCTTCTCTATGAGTCATTAGCTTTCTATTCTCTCCTCTTAAATCATTTTAATTTTTGAGACAATGTCCCATTCTGTAGCCCAGGCTAGGCTGGAACTACTTATATAGCCCAGGTTGGCCTGGAACTACTTATGTAGGCCAAACTGGCCTGGAACTCACACATCTGCCTCTCTGCCTCCTGAGTGCTGGGATTTGAAGTGTGTACCACTCTGGTTTTTAAAAAAGATATTTATTTATTTATTTATTTATTTATTTATATTAGATATTTTCTTTATATACATTTCAAATGCTATCCTGAAAGTTCCCTATACCCTCCCTCGCCCTGATCCCCTCCCTACCCACCCACTCCTGCTTCTTGGCCCTGGCATTCCCCTGTACTGGGGCATTTAAAGTTTGTAATACCAAGGGGCCTCTCTTCCCAATGGTGGCTGACTAGGCCATCTTCTGCTACATATGAGCTAGAGATATGAGCTCTGGGGATACTAGTTAGTTCATATTGTTGTTCCACCTATAGGGTTGCAGACCACTTCAGCTCCTTGGGTGTTTTCTCTAGCTTCTCCATTGGGAACCCTGTGTTCCATCTTATAGATGACTGTGAGCATCCACTTCCTTATTTGCCAGGCACTGGCATAGCCTCATATGAGACAGCTATAACAGGGTCCTTTCAGCAAAATCTTTCTGGCATATGCAATAGTGTCTGGGTTTGGTGGCTGATTATGGGATGGATCCCCGGGTGGGGTAGTCTCTGGATAGTCCATCCTTTCGTCTTAGCTCCAAACTTTGTAACTCCTTTCACGGGTACTTTGTTCCCTATTCTAAGGAGGAATGAAGTATCCACCCATTGGTCTTCCCTCTTCTTGATTTTCTTGTGCTTTGCAAATTGTATCTTGGGTGTTCTATGTTTCTGAACTAATAGCCACTTCTCAGTGAGTGCATATCTAATGACTTCTTTTGTGATTGGGTTACCTCCGTCAGGATGATATCCTCCAGATACATCCATTTGTCCAAGAATTTTTTGTTTTGTTTTTAAATGACACAAGGCATTTTAAAATGATGACAGCAGTATCCGCAGTCTTGAGAAGGCACATCATCCCAGAAGTGAGCAGTCCTGGGGCATGTACCGACGAGTGACTTGTGGATGAGTCTAATCAACACATTCTTTGCTGGGGCATCTCATTGTGTGTAAATGTATGAATGTGTGTCCCTTAGCTCCTAGTTGCATGCAAATACTGATTATTTATTTATTTATTTATTTATTTTTTATTTATTTTTTATTTATTTATTTAGTGTATATGAGTACACTGTCACTGTCTTCAGACACACCAGAAGAGGGCATCAGATCCCATTACAGATGGTTGTGAGCCACCATGTGGGTGCTGGGGATTGAAATGAGGTCCTCTGGGAGAACAGTCAGTGCTCTTAAGCACTGAGCCATCTCCCCAGCCCCACAAATACTGATTTTTTATCACCTGCCAGGCATCTTGCTGAGCCCTGTCTATGTCTCTATGTCTGAGTGGCTTTCATTGTTGGTTCCAATGAAAGAGGAGCAACCAGCATATCTGCATATCCCAGAGCTGCGCTGAACTCTCTGGATTCCTCCATGTGAACTCGGGGCAGCTTGTGAAAACCGAAGATGGAATTTGTTAGCGCTGGAGAAGTCCCTGGAGTTTTGGTCCTCTGAAGTGCTCTCCTGAGGTACACACTTACAGCAGCATCTCCACGAAGGATGAGCAGTGTGATCAGTATCAGTATCCTAGGTCTTTTGTGGCTCTCAAAAAAAAATTACAGAAACAAACCTTGACTTCAGTGTCACAGAATACAGGACAAGGTCCCGACGTAAGTGCAACTATATAAGGTCAGGACATTGGCGACAGTAGATGTCTCTTATTTCAAAGGAAACAGACTAGGTGGATATGCACAGTGAGATATTTCAAGAATGAAATGGGGCAGTGATTGAATACTCTATCTGAATCCAGGGAGCTCAACCCAGGGCTTTGATAGAAGCTTGGCCTGCATCTCAGCTGAAGTAAGGACTTGGCTTCATTTTGTCACCACACAGAACCAAAGAGTCACAAGGCAGATACTTTGCTATTATAGATGTCAAGAGTCATGGAAAGCTGCCACTAGCCAAAGGCAGAAGGGATAATGCTTTGCCCTTTGTGTTCATAATGGTTTGCTGTCTCCTAGGCAGTGACCCCAAGGGCTCAGTCATTGTCGGAGACCACCACTGACTGGTGGCTTGCATTGTGTCATACAGGGGACTTCCATGGGTGTTGGCATGTCCTTTTAGGGGTCAGTGTGGAAAGATTATGAGTGGATTCCTGTACATTTAACTCCCTGAGTGGATGGGAAAATATCAAGCAAGCCAAGTAATGATAGTTTACAACCCACTGAGGAACGTTCCAGAGTTCATGTGGGTAGTTTACTGAAGATGGAGATGGACTGCTTATGAAATAGAGAGTTTCTTTCAAAACAAGCTATTATGACACTAGAACTGTGTATCTTGGTGAAGCAATTGTGGACAAAGTCATGAGGACAGCATGGGCTTAAGTAGTGCTTGTTGGTCTCTCTTCTCCCATGGGGTGGGTGCCAAGTCAATCTGTAGCTGATTATTGTCTTGAATATGTACTCAAATTAGCTGTGAGCAAGCCATCTGCTGGCTCCCCTAGCCTCTAATGACTGCTGCCGGGCAAGGGAAAGTCCTGCCAGAATGCAAACCATCCACCAAGCTGATAACAGAGAAGAGGGGATGGAGGAGGGGCAAGAAAGAGAGGGTGGTGGGCCTCTGTCTGTCTCCTCTCCTCTAGGTCTTTCCTACTTATTCTTGCAGCTGGAGAAAGACCAGCTGTGCATCAGGAGAACCTGTGTTCAATTGGAGATGCTGGAAGTAACGAAGGGATCTGCCTCAGTTGGAGTGCATTTTGTAGTCCCTTTAGAATCCAATCTCTCTGTCTTCACTGGCGTGCTTGATTTGAGCCCCCAGGGTCTCTATGGATAAGGTTACATCTCGGTTTCTCTGATGGACTTTGGGTGTCTGTGTTATCCCGCCTGGGCGCGCCTCAAGAGTTTGGAGCTGTGCTCTGGAATCTCGTGGGCTAGCAGTTGTTTCCCAAATGCTGCTTCGTCATGCTTAGGGTGCTTGTTCACATTCAGTTCCTGTTAGTACCCATGAATGCCCCAAGAAGTTGACACAGTTCACTGCAAACCAGCACTTTAAAAAAAAACACACAAAGCCTCTAAGGAGGGGGCAGTGTCTGTCTATCCGAGGTCTTAGGGTCAATGAGTAAGCAGATCAGAAAGTGGTGGTTACATATTCAGCTCCTTGGCCTGGGATGGATGGACTCTGCTAAGAATAGTGCTGGTTGAAGCTGAGCAGGAACGAGGCATCCTGTGCCCAGCTACAGAGTACAAAACCACCCACAGAGACAACCATGTCTCCCTTGGCCCTCTTTGCCCATGGTAACAGGGGACAGTATTGCCAGATGCCTGAGTCTTTTGGCAACGCTAGAGTTCTGAGCTTTAAAATACCGAGATTGGACTCAGTTCTCCAAAAACACAGTGGTTCAAGGCTGTGGCTCAAACAAATAGCCCTTCAAGTCTCAAGTTGTAACCAGTGGATGAAAGTGACATGTCCTGATCACTGGGGCCTAATTTCCTTTGAGGCACTTGCGTTTCGAAGATTGCTGAAGTGATTCCGTTCTGAGTTAATGCAGACCCCGGGGAGGTGGGTTATTATGTAAGGTGCCTTCTTAGGTCCACCTTGCTCCCTGCTTTAAGGCATGATGGCTCAAGACACTGGGAAGCTGGGCTGCAGTGTGAGCGCTGAATTACTTTTCCAGGTTAACAGTATTCTTCCCTCTCTATGAAGGGGTCTGAGCACCTCAGGCTGGACGCTATCCCGAAGGGGAAGGCTCCAGACACATATTGTGTCATGTAAGTCATTTTCTGAAAATCTTTCAAAGGTCATTGAGGGCCGTGTGAGCTTTCTACTTTTGTTTTATTAGTGTATCTGCGTGCATGCACATATGTGGGAGTGAGAGGACAGGGAATCCTTGGATTAAACTCATTTCATCAGACTTTTGAGGCAAGCCCTTTGACCCACCGAGCCATCTTGCTCACACACTGTTTAGTAATTCTCAAAAACCGGGCCCTGTTTTAGATTGTAGTTGTAAATCACTTTCTCCCAGGGTGTGAGGGGACTCTCCACAGCGGTGATCTTACTCCAGCCTGGCGTGCACATGGTACTGTCAAAACAAGTAGACTATGAGAGGGGCCTTTTAAGGACCGGAGAACTGGCGATAGAAGAGGGGAGGGGGACAGTCAACTTGCCTCATCTTCAGGATAGGAAACATGTTACTGGGTTTAATAAGGAGCATGGCTCTGATTAGCCACACTGTCTCAGCCAGGCTGCTTGTGGAGCTTTCTGTGAACGTTGTAAGTCACTGCTAGTGGGTCTGGCCTCAGATTTAGATAGACTGGATGAAGTCTGACTTTAAGTTTAATGGTTTCTGTGTATTCGTGTGTCGCATACGCATGTGTACATGATTTTCGGTGAACTTACTTTAAGCCATTTCTAGGGCTAGGGATTGCCAGGCTCAGCGTTTATATGGGTGCTGAGATTATGAGCTCAAGTTCTCACATCTGCGTAGCAAGCACTTTACCCACAAAGCCATCTCCTCAGCTGCTGGGTCATATACATATAACTTCATGCTCATGTGTGATTTTCCCATATGCGTGTCTGTGTACCTTGTGCATGCCTGCTTTCTGTGGAACCAGAGGGGGGTGTTGGATGCTTTTGAACTGAATCCACATGTGGGTGGGTACTCAGAACCAAACACAGGCCCTCTGGAAGAACAGCAGTACTCTAACCACTGAGCCACCTCTCCAGCCTCTTCACTTTCTTTTCAACTTTTACTTTTGAGACAGAGTCTCACGTAACCCAGACTTGCCTTGAACTCTTGATCCTTCTGCCTCTGCTGCCAAGTGCTGGGAATCACAGGAGTGAGCCACCACACCCAGCTCAGGTGCCTGATTTACGCTTCACCGTGAGTCAGACATACCTAGGCAGCTTATTAACCTGAAGATTACTGGCCCTGGGAGCTGAGTCAGAACCTACGGCCCTGGAAACAGTATTCTTAAAAGTCCCTCCTCCAGCCTGATCCAGCTGCTGATTGACTTATCTGCAGCAGCTCGGGTACCTAAATCTACCCGTACAGGTGTGTTATTCACACTTAATAAATAGAAACACTTGGGCTGGGGAGATAGCTCCCTGAATAAAGTGCTTGCAGGGCAGGTTTTCCAACCCACTCATGTAAGTGAACACAGGTATGATGGCAGGCACTTGTGAGCAGCGCTGGGGTGTGGTGACAGGCAGAGCTCTGGAGGTCTCTCTAGCCAAGCAGCCCAGCCAAATTGGCTAGCTTTAGACCAGTGAGAGATTGTTTCAAAGGAAAAGGTGGACGGAGTCTGAAGAATGACACTCCAGGTTGTCTCAGGCTGTCATACACATGTACACATGTGTGTTTGAACCCCACATTTGGGCAGGCACATACAAACATAACCAACACATGTGTGCACACATGCACATTAGCGCCCCCCCTCCCCGCTCTTATGTGTTTGTGATGTTATGTAACTGGGGTTGGTGGGTGGCTATGTAAACCATGCGAGCTTGGAGCTTTCTACAGTACTGCTTCTGTCTACTGAGTGTGGCAGTTCAGCCTTAGAAACGCATGTCTGATAAATGCTTGAGGAGGAAGAGGATTTGGAAACCACTGGTTGTCGGGCTCAAAGCCTGCCATAGCCTGTGTCAGCTGGGGCTCTGGTCTCAGGCTGTGATTTGTGGGAAGGGCTGAGAGAATTACTGTTGGGTCCTGTGTCATTCTAGACACCTCTTCAGCTTTCTCTCTAAGCCAGAAGCCCCCTCTTCCAGGCCATGGGTCTATTTCCTCGCTTCCTGCCTGGAACAAATTATGGAAATGACTCTGCACCTGAGAACTACTTTTCCCCACTGCTTGGTGCATGCATGCATATGTGTGTGTGTGTGTGTGTGTGTGCGCGCGTGCATGCGCTCTTTCTCTCTCTCTCACACACACACACACACACACACACACACACACACACATACACACACACACACCTTGCAAAAACAAATTTCAAGAATACAGTGAGTGCATTCAAAATGCAGGCGTTTCTTCTCTTTAGAGGAATCACTCTAGGTTTTACTTCCAGACTTCTGATGCACATTTTATTTCTGGTAGTGTTAATGTGTGCATTTCTGGATCTTCCTTAGCTAGGACAGCTTAGAGACCTCCCTTGGGCTTGCTTTCCTCACAGCTGTTTACCTCTTATCTCAGGCTCCATGCTGCTGCTGCTGCTGTTCTTTGCATACCTGAGTCACCTGTTAATATTTTCTTTGTTGATAAGGGAAGAGTCCTTGTCTGTTTCAGGAGAGAAGGCCCAAACACGGATGATCAAATGGCACCGGGTCTTAAGGACTTGACCTCATTTTCCCTCTGGTCCCAGTGTGAAGCACACTCCATTCTTGTTTTATTCTTTTCTGCTTGGTTCAGACTCTGTGTGTGATCCTAGCCTGTCTAATTATTAACACAGAGAGAGAGACAGCACAAATTGTTGGGTAGCCAGGGGGTAGAGAAGTCTTGTCTAGGAAACCAAGTTTATCACATCTCTAGTGGCTTTGGTGTTAGGTGGCAGTGTGTGTCATGGCTTACCTCTGGGAATGCCACCTTCCCATTGGGCCGTTGCTCTTTTTAGTTCATCTCATTTACTATGCAAATAAAGAGCTCATCACACGTGGTGTACGTATGACACATGAGCAGACCACTTTTGCTTCCCACAGACATCAGCCTCTGCGCACTTCCCAACGAGAGGAGTTAGCAATGTCAGGGCTGAGATTTAGGCTGCTGACTTCAAATGTTGACTTGCCTGTGCACATGTACGGGTCCTGAGTCCCAGAGTCAGAGGCTGGGAGAGAGCAAGGATACATACAACACTGAGCAAGGGTCTCTGAGGTTTTATTTTCCTCATCTAAAGTGTCATGTTCTCGGTTTGCTTTTGTTGCTTACATGGCGCACTGACCCCTAAACATGCTGATAAGGGAAGAATAGGTAAGAGAACACTCCCAGGGTTCCTCTTAGTTTCAGTGAAGCACACTGGAACACGAGCCTTCTGTTTGCCGTTGAAAGTTTAGCACTTGAATTTCAGGTTGGACTGTCCGGCACATGAAGGAAGACGCAACACCTCATGCCAATGCCTGTTTTCTGTAGGCCCCAGAATAGAAGGCATTGTGCCTTCGGTACACACGCATCCAAAGCCAACAGTGACTTAATTGTACCCTGAGAACAAAAGCCGCTACTTGGGTCAAGATGGGGCAACTTAAGACTTTTCTTTCTGCAAAATCAGTGGCTGGGAACACCAGCGCAAACATCTCAACTGTTGCTGGTATTTGCTTGTGAAATTCTGATCCATGGCATGGTGTATTCTAGAACTTAAAGTGTTGCGTGCGTGTGTGCATGTGGGCGTGTGTGCTGGTGTGAGAGCATTTGTCTAGCATGTGGGGAGTCTGGTCCTGAGTTCAATCCCAGTATTGCAAAAAGAAGCACAAATAAATAATTTAGATCTGGGCTGGCAAAATGGCTAAGAGCACTGGCTGCATTTCCAGAGGTCCTGAGTTCAATTCCTAGCAACCACATGGTGGCTCACAACCATCTGTAATGGGATCCAATGCCCTCTTCTGGTGTGTCTGAGAGCTACAGTGTACTCATAAATAAGATAAATAAATAAATCTTTAAAAAAATAATTTAGATCTGGTGTTGTGAGGACCAACTCTGAAGATACACAGAATCTAGTCCTTAAACTTGTCTCCACCCCACCCCCACCACACATGCAGTCAGACATTAGACAGAAGGAGGTTCAAAGTGCAATTGGGCTTTTTCCTGTTGTCCAATCTGCCTCTTTGTGGAAGCTCCGGAGACACAAATTGAGGGTTGTGTGGTGAGGCTGCTCATCTGCCCGCCAGCGCTTCAGTTTGGGTGAAGTCAATTTGAAAGCCTCACACTGTTCGCAAGTATAGCCATCAGCAGGGAGTGTGTGGTCACTCAGGCCAGAACATGGAGCCCCCCAGTGTTTCATCGGACATCTACCACCTTTATCTTTTGTCTCTCCGAGGTTGCCAGATGCCACTGCTGGACCTGGAGGTATAGATGAGATGTTTCTTCTCTGAGAGCTACCCAGCTATTTGTGAACTCCTTCAAAGAGGACCCCAATTCTCATCATTTTCATTTGGGAATTCCCATTTTTCTTGTGCCTTTCAGGATGTCAATCGTGACCAAGAAGATTTCCAGGGTTCTCATTCGTCAGGGGGAGTGGGGCAGAGTTTAGCTTCTCTCTTCCCCATTGGCTCTCCTGCCCCAGTGAATGTAGCAACTAATGATATTCGTATTATGTAAACACAACTGTCATTCATTGACCTTACACATGAGTGTGTACACATGCTGACTGTCACTTTAAGATTCACAATGTGTAGTTTTTGTTTTTAGGGTTTTTTTTTTTTTTTTTTTTTTTGGCTGTTGTGTTTTGTTGTTTGTTTGGTTTGGTTTTGGTTTATTGAGACAGGGTTTCTCTGTGGAGCTCTGGTTGTCCTGGAACTTACTTTGTAAACCAGGTTGCAAAGATCTGCCTGCCTGTGCTGGGATTAAAGGCACGTGCTACCATGGCCTGCAAAAGTTTACTCATTTATGTATATGGGTGCTATGTCTGCAGGTATCCTGCATGCCAGAAGAGGCACCAGATCCCATTATAGGTGGCTGTAAGCTAGCATGTGTTTTCTGGGAATTGAACTCAGAACCTCTGGAAGAGCAGAGCAGCTAGCGCTCTTAACTACCTCTCCAGCTCATAATAAATGGTTTTATTTTAAAGGAAGCTGCTAAGCATGCAGAGAGATAGGCTTCCCGGCAGTGGCAGAGTGGGACTCTGCATTTCTAGGATGTTAGTGTGCCTGTGAGTGAGTCTGTGAGGTTCCAGGCAATGCAGAATCCAGTTCTTCAGGTCTGGCTTAGACTGAGGTCTTGCATTTCTGGTGCTGGTGCTGCTGTCTCTAGAATGCACTGGGTAGCAGCAGGCTTCTGTGTTGGAGATAGCTAGGCCTGGTAGAAACTCTACAAGTTATCTCCCCTCTGAACTCTGGGATTTAGTTTCTGAGGACACAGGCCTTGTGTTAGTGCAAATTTAAGAGTGATAGTTTTTTTTTTTTTTTTTTGCTCTAATCTGTCTAGCTTCTAGATAATCAAGACAGAGGCTATTAGATTTATTCAACAAGCCTTAAGGCACAATAACTGAGCAGATATTAATCTATTCTAACCCTCTAAACTAATCTAGCTACTTTCCAGCCCAAATTCCCAATATACTTTTAGTATTTTAGTATTGATTTTAGGATTTTAATATTGATTTGGCTCTCTCTGCCTGCTCCATTTGTGTTCTCATGGTGACTCCTGGTCCCTCACCACCTGGAGAAACCTCTCCTTCTTCTTCCACTACCCCTGCCCTGGCGGGGACTGGAAGTCCAGCCCTGTCATCTCCTCTGCCCAGTGATTGGCTGATCAGCTTTTTATCCACCCACCAGAGCTAATTGGGGAGCAGTGTTTACACAACGCTGAGACAGGAGATTCTTAGAAGAAGCACTACAATGCCATGTCGGAATTGCAACAAGATATGAGGGCCCCGAAATCAGTATTTGAATGATACACGGATAGTCGTCACACAGGGCACAATAACATTATGCCAACAGCCTTGCTTTTAGACCACTGAGCAAAACCAGCTCTCCAAGCATCTGTGGTCTGACCAAAGCCAGGCAACTGTGCTCATCCATCTCAGCATACTTGTTGGTGGCCTAGAACTGGCACTCTGCCTCATCATGATGCAAATGGTAGTTTCAGGGAGGTGTGCTTTCCACAGAGTCATTTGCTTATACAACCTAGGAGGTGATGAGGAGATGGAAGGGTCTGGTCTGGGGTGGGTGGGCTGTGTGACTCTGAAAGGCCAGTGTGTGTTCGGAGGTGGACAGCACACCTGGAGCTGCACTGCTGGAAGGCTCAGACATCTAGCTGGAGGAGATGATTCCAATTGCACTCGCCACTTTAGGTCTGTGTCCAGAAATGTAAGAAGCGATGGAAAGTGCTAGGGTTCCTTTGTGTCCCAAGCTCTCTGGTTCTAACCCTGACTGACTTGTAGACCATGTGAATGAGGCTTTGAAGGTGTCCTTAGAGATGTTTTCATTCCCAGAAGCTTGGTGGCTTGCTTTGAGTTGCTTGTCAGGGACAGTGCAGAGTGACAGTGGATTACATAAAACCAGAGTTTATCCATCTGTCAGGTAGGAGTCCACAGTGGCAGCTGTGGGAAGTCAAGGACTCGGGCACTTCCTGTGACATTCTGCCACCTAAGCATAGGACTTTGATGTTATTGTCAGTATGGCTGTTGATTTCCTGAACCATCCCTGCGGGAGTCATACTCTGGGCTCTTTCCAGTAGAGGTTCCTGCTTAATCCTGTTGTCCAGAAAATAGTCACATGGGCACAAGGTAGGTGGCGAAATGTAGCGCTCACCCCAGCAAGCAATGAACGGTAGGTCAGTGACTGTGGGCAAAGTAAAAGAGATCAGATGCGGGGTGAACACTTACTTCTGCCTCACTAGGATCTTCAGGACATTCAAACCTTACTGGCCCTTAATGTGGAGGTAATGGTTGCATTTGGCCCAGACAGTCCCGAAGCAGCTTCCTGATAGCCGCAGGAATTGAGGCCAAGTGTCACTACCATCTCAGCATTAAGACTCAGATACATTTTTAGAGTCCCCTCTCTAAATTGCTTCATATACTGCCTAGGAAACACTTAGGGTGTCTGTGAAGGTGCATATTCATAAGTGCTCTGGCAATTAACACTCCACCCACCCCCTCTTTCTTCTCCTCCCCCCTCCCCCTTGTCTTCCTCCTCTCCCTTCCCTTCCCCTCCCTCCCTCTCTCTCATCTTCCCCCCACTCCCTCCTCTTCTCCATCTCCTCATGCCTTCTCTCTGGCCTAACAGCAAACACGATATTTTCACTTTAGAAGACAGTGTACCCTGAGAGGAATAAAAATAATTTTCTTCCAACCTGATGGTGCCAAACTCATAACAGAACAACCCGACCCGGCATTGAGAAGTTGTCTAGCATGCACAACAGTTCAGGGCATAGCAGAAGCCTAGATCCAGTGTACCAGTGGGAACAGGACAGACCCAGCCTTGCCCCCTGAGGGAGGTCTAGAATACCTTAAGTCTTGAATCCAAAGCGGCCACATCTCACAGGTCTTAGGAGTGTTTTTGGTCATTCAGCGTTTTGCTTTCTCTTGACGCAGCTGTGCTCAGTAATTGGGTGTCCCGTTTTTAGTGCAGTCTCACCATTAGCATTCTGCATGTTCCAAACTTCATTGGGTTTTGATGGGCCCATTCTTCATACACCCACCCGTTCCCCAACAAACACACAGGCAGAATCTATGAATCTACATTAAAATTTGTGTTAAAGGCGGGCTGAGAGCAAGTGTCTACCTGTACTGAATGTATTGTTACTAATAAGAATTAAAGGTCTGGAGATGGCTCAGCTAGTCAAAGTGCTTGCCGGGTAAGCCTGACTACATGAATTCCACTTGGGTATAGTGACAAGCCTGGTAACTTCTCGGGCGCCATCTCTCAATAGCTGCAATCTTGACAAGTCACCATGTTCCTCGATATCCCAGGTTTTAGTTTCTTGAGGTACAAACAGAGGTGCCTCCCATGTGCTATTGGGAGAACTGGCCTGTGCTTCAGGGTCTGTGTGGGACAGATCCAGCCTGCATGGTCTCAGTGACACACATTTCATTTGTACATGCATGTGTGTGTCTGTGGATGTCTTGGTGTGTGAGTACGTGTGTGTGTCTATGTGTACATGTGTGTGTATGTGTGTGTCTTTATGTGTGTGTGCATATGTGTGTATGTATATGTGTGTACATGTATGTGCATGTGTGTATGAGTGTGTATGTGTGTACATGTATGTGCATGCGTGTGTGTGTGTGTGTGTGCATGTGTGTGTGTCTTTATGTATGCATGCATGTGTGTGTCTGTGTGTATGTGTATGTATGTGCATATATGTGCATGTGTGTGTGTGAGTTGTCATTCCAGTTGATGTCTAGGAGTTCCGGAATGAAATGATAGAACGTAGCAGTTGGATTTGTATATCAATCTTGTGTGGAACTCGTGGCCAAAGAGGCAGCCCTGAGGAATTGTGTATGTATGACTCTGCATGTGTGTCATCCTCAGCACTTGATGGCAGCACCGACTCTCAGGACCTGTCTCAGACATGTAGATGGAGGCCCAGCCATTGGTGCTTTAACCAGATGTGCAGAGGACCTGAATGTGCAGTATTAGCATCTGAGAGCTGGCACCAACCTCAGACCTCATTGGATCTCATATTTCCTTGTGGACCCCCTGCCCCCCTTCTGACTCAGTGATTCTGGACTTCAGCTCAGGCTGAGACTTTAAGTAAGACTCTGCTCTGTGGAGCTGGGGAGGTAGGATAGCTCAGCAGGTAGAGTGCTTGCTGTGCAAACCCTGAGGACCTATTCAGGCATGTTGCTTGTGTTTATAATACCAGAGCCTTGGCATAGGAGACAGGTGAATCCTTGGGTCTGCTGGCCAGCCCATCTCACCTAATGTACAGATTCCAGTCCAATGGAAGAGCCTGCCTCAAAAAAAAAAAAAAAAAAAAAAAAACAAAACAACAACAACAACAAAAAAACAAGGAAAACGGCAGCTGGAGAAAGCCATTCAGGGTTGACCTCTGGCTGCCACATGTATGTTCCCCCTCCCCCACAAAGACTGGTTTCACTTTAAGAATTTCTGCTTTCTCTCTTCCCTTTCTCCTTCCACTTTCTCTCCTTCATTTACCCTCTGGCGCAGAGATGGGAACTGAGGGAAGAATTCTTCAGTAACAGGAACTCTGGGGAGATAACAGGATCAGCTGAGGAGTTCCCCACAGGCACGGGGACGTGGCACCTCATCACTTCATTTCCTGTAACCTACAGCATGGCAACAGTTTAAAAAAATAGGAAGCATGGCAAGAGGGAGTAGGAAAGAGGAAGTAGGCATCTGACCTCTGACCCCCACAGAGCACATTCCAGGCTGGCGTTTGCTGTATTAGCTGCCAGTCGTCTGCCTTGTGGAAAATACAAAAGTCATATCTATACAGCCGCATGTCTTTTTTTCCGATCAGAAATTATACAGCGACGGTTTTGGTTTGGAAGCTGGCGTCAGGTCACTCTGTGTGGGTCTCTTGTGATCAGATCAGCCCTTGGCCCTGATCACACCATTCTTGTGAAAAGATCTCAGTGCCCCTGCTTAGCTCCTTAAGATAGATTCCTAGAAGCTGATTCCCTGAGCCAGAAGTTACACTTTAAAGGCTCTGGAAGGAAAAGAGTTTATGTTGTTTCCACAAGTGTCTGCCAGTGTGTTCTCACGCCCAGGGTGAGAGAGGCCACAGGGTCGTGTCCTTTGCCAGACACTGTTGTCTTAAAAACCAAAGCCCAGACCCAAACTGTCACCTTGTCTAACAGTCCACAGGTCAGTTTGAGCCCACAGGCTTTGAGCCCTCATTCCCCCAGCTCCTTCTCTGAGGATGTGACTACAGAGCTCCGCAGGCAGCAGCTTAATCTTCCTGCTACTCCTTTTGAGGAGCCGCGTTCAGCTTCCAGCATCAGACAGCTGTGGTTCGGTGTTCCATTTTATTTTGAGATTTGGGACCATCTGGAATTCTCGGCTTGGGCTCCTTTCAGCTCAGATCCACCGTCTCTAGGCTTTTCCTTTTTATCTTTATGCTGCTGTGATTTGTTGTCGTTTTGTTGGTTTTGTTTTTCGTTGCTGTTGTTTTCTCAGACGGGGTCTATCTATGTAGCCTAGGCTGTCTTAGAGCTCACTGTGTAGTCTAGGCTGGCCTCCAGTGTGTGTTTTAATCTACGCTTGCTCAGTACATCAATGTAGACCCCCGTGGCATTTAGGACAGTGCCCTCAAGGGGTACTTGGGAAGTTCTCTGGGCTCTTGTAGCAAACAGCATTGCCTTCAGATTATCCTAGCTTACCAAGACATAGGTAACCTGTTAATGAGGAGGCCATGCCGCACACCTCCCTCATCCCGACTCAGACTCACGTGCATTCTCCATTGCACCCTGAAGGGAAGTCTTTAGGGTCCCAGACTGAAACATCAGGAAATCTATTTTCTTGGCTTTCTTGGCAAGTAGTATGTGACTGAAGAACTGAGTGAGTTAAAAATCACTCAAGGTAAATGTGCTTTACTCAGGTAGAGAGAGGACAGGCCACTATTACCTTTACCATCCTCAGGCTGCCTCAGCTCGTCACAGTGGGAAGGTCATACCGGTTAGTAGCTATGGGCTGGGGACCTTTGTAGAGAAACCTGGGCTAGGAGAAAGTTCACGGTAAGAACCCATCCTGTTCTGCTGAAGATGCCTTTGCGTCCTGCCTGCCCTACTGTTGGATGGATAGACAGCCTCCTGCTATCTAGAATTCATGCCAAAGCTTGAAGTATCTGTGGTTCAGTGAGGAGAGTAGAGGCCTCTGATGGTGAATTCCATGAACATGTAGTTTTCTCTTTGGATCCATGAGAGGACTCTTTCCCGGAAGCCATTTCCCACTTCCCTGTAGAGCTAAAATGAGCCAGTGCTCAGTGACATTCCTTAGTCGTACGTACATACGGCCTACGCACATCCTCCTGCATACTTGAGTTCGCCTTTGGTTGATATCTAATCTAGTGTAAATAATTCCTGTACGGTGTGGACAAGCAGCTGTTGCCTGGTCAGCACTGGTTACAGCCCCACCTGAATATCTTTTCTATGCTGGATTGTACCTCTGCACACAGATCCTCCAGATAAGTAGGTGGTCGAGCAGCTCAGGATTGGTGAGGATAGGAAGACAGATTTAGACAGTCTAGGGTCAAGACCATCCGACTTCCTGTTCAACCTGGGACATCAACAAAGATGTCTTGCAGGAATGAACACACAGGCTATGATCATCTTGAACTCTCCAAGGTATATTTTGTTTTATCCATCTACCCATTCCCTCCCTCCGTGCATCCGTTCATCCAGCCACCACCCACCAATATTCGAGTAAAAATGTGTTAAGTAGTGCCACCCAGCCTACTTAAAGTCTACAAGCAACTGCTCAGAGGGTGTGGCTTGTAAGGAACAGCAGTGACGACGTAGTCACATGTCACTGTGGCCTCACCAGAAGCCGTTGTCACAACAAGATAGGACAGAAACCGTACAAGAGAGTCTGACAACGATGAGGTACATCTACGCAAAGGTCATGGGGTGTCGGGGAGGGAGTTGAGGAGAGCTGAGCAGAGGAACTCCTTACCCCTGGCCCAGCCAGAGACCTTCCCAGTCTGATCTTCCAGACTGTTCCTTTTAGTTCCTAATTTTGAAAATAGGGAACCAGGGAGGGCAGTGGTTGGTCAGTTCATTTTGGGGATGTGGTGAACAGGATGGCGCCTCTGATGTTGTTTTCCTCTTTAACGTCTGGAATCTATGACAGAAGGCTTTATATGGAAAGGGACTTCACAGTGTGACACAGGGTGGTGGCATGGGCTGGATGCTGAGTGCAGAAGCAGTCTTGGCGTTCTGTCTTCCTAAGTGTAGTTTTGCCCCTTTGATCCTTTGCCTCACTCAGCACTAACTTGGGAAGTAGAATCCCCAGGTTAGGCACACAGAGAGTTTGTTTGTCCTGTCCTTGGTCTTCTTATCTCTGAAGGAGCTTCCTGTATAAACCACTAATGTTATGGTTTGAAGCCAGCTTTGACTACACAGTGAGTTCCAGGACAGCCAGGCTGGCCTCAAATTCACAAGACCCACCTGCCTCTGCCTCCTGAATGCAGGGATTAAAGACATCCACCACCATCACTCGCCTGGCAAGTTTAATTTGTAATGGTGCAGGCAACTGAGGAGTAGTAGCAAGAAATATATTATTCATCTAGGCACTGGCTGCCATCAAACCACTAAAAAAGTAAAGGTGAAACACAAACTAGGGTAGAAAGGGTCACCTGGGTCTCTGAGGTGTGTGACTACAAGACCAAATGACACAGGAAAATAGTGAGTACTCCAAACCAAACTGGCGGAGAGACTCTGTCTAAAATATCCACCCCTTAAAATACAGTGGCCATGGGCTGGAGAGATGGCTCAGTGGTTAAGAGCACTGACTGCTGCTCTTCCAGAGGTCCTGAGTTCAATTCCCAGCTACCACATGGTGGCTTACAACCATCTTTAGTGGGGATCTGATGCCCTCTTTTGGTGTGTCTGAAGACAGCGACAGTGTACTCACATACATGAAATGAATAAATCTTTAAAAAACAAAACAAAACAGTGTGCCACGAGGTTTTTCACTCGCCTGGCCGGCTCTTTGTGATATGCATCCCTTTGGTGTCACGAGGCTTCTCAGAAGAAGACATATCCCTTGAATCAGACAGAGGTTAAGGGCTAAGCTTCCCAATAGGTTCTCTGAGGTTTTAGGGGGAGGCAGTGCTGTGGTGTGGTTCTGGAAAGTACCATGTGAGGCTGGATGGATCTGAGCATGGGACTGGTACTTCTGTACATGTCCCCTGCTCAGCTGGGTGTCCACTTTACTGCAAATA
The DNA here is from genome assembly GCF_000001635.26 of Mus musculus. NCBI lineage: Eukaryota > Metazoa > Chordata > Mammalia > Rodentia > Muridae > Mus > Mus musculus. The sequence continues at coordinate 60,674,388 of NC_000079.6, forward strand.
CAGATTACATGGACCTCTGTGGATCCCTAACCTCCCCTCTCAGCTATAGGCAGCAGGAAGAATTGAACTCATGACCCAGTTAGGTAACAGCCAGGGAACTTAGCCAGCTTGGGTTGCTTCTTTCTGCTAAGTTTCAGTCTCCCTATCGACTTTCAAAGTCATCTTCCCAAGCTCCTGCTGATTGCCTCGACTGTTTACTGTGGCCTGCAGAAACCTCTGGCCCTCAGAGTGGCAGTTGCTGTGCTTGGTTCCTCCTGCCTGTCAGAGAGGAGAAGCTGAGATGGCCATTGGTGGTGGCTGGCTGGGGGTTACTTGCTATCAGCTCTGAGTGCACCACAGACAAGTAAACTAGTTTTCAGGCAGATGTCAGATCAGGGCCACAATGGCTGTGAGTCTTTATTTCCTTCTCCCCCCCCCCCCCTTTAGTTAATTTTACAAAGAGCAATATCTAGAAACAGTAATGTGTTTTTATGTATGCCTTCATGGCACATTAGCAGAAAATCGGTTCCCGTGGCTGTGGGTTTGGAGGACCCTATTCCTCCTTTGAGCTTGGAAATCTTGTGTTCCTGTGTAGTTCTGACCAGTTGGAATTTGACTCCTCCTCCTCCTCCTCCTCTCTCCCCAACTCCCTGTGGGCCCTGCGAAAGATAATCTGTTCTGGGTCAAAAGCGACGTGCTCACATGACCAGCCCACATAACAGTTAGCTGTGGAACTTACCTGACTAAACTGGCTTGGAAATGTGGAGAAACTTCACTGACCTGCCACGAACAAGTTAGCCATTCATCTTGAGCCCCGGCACCTGGCAGAGATCACGTGCCCTGCTCCCGGGTCCTGTGCAGCTTTAAACATGATTTGTTCTCGTTTCCTTTTGTTTGATGTTCTCATTTTCGTTTGAGATTCTTGGGCTTGAAATAATAAGAGATTTTCAACGGAGTGGGACCTCAAATAGAGAGTTGGGCACTAAAACAAACAACCCACTAACCTTAAAAATAACAATAGAAAACTCAGAAGGGCTTTAAGGCTACAAGGTTTAAAGGGTTCAACCTTCTGTTTTTAACAAAGGTTTATGTGGTGTGTTGCTAGAATGCTGGCCTGTACCAGGAGGGGCCAGCTCCTGTCTGAAGAACAAAATGGAAGGGTTGCTGGTCCTGGCAGCTTTTGAGATTGTATCAAATGATTTAAAGCCAAGAGGGTCATAGGTGGGGCCGAGAGAGGTCACAGGTGGAATGTTAAAAGGTTAGGTATTCCAGAAAAGGTCTTTAGCAAGCATCGTCCTGTGACTGGACACGTAGTCTGTTGGATGGAGGAAATGGACAGTGTTGACAGCACTCTCAGCTCTTCAGTGAGCAAGCCCCCAGGAGGAGATCAGGAGTGCTGGCCGTATCAGGCAGACTCCTAGTTTAGTTGCTTTTGTTTTATTTCTCCATGGCTCTTCCATTTCTCCTTCCTGCTGCCTCACCTTGTCAGCTGCCCCTACCTCTAGTCAGGACTTTATGTCCAAAGTGACTCTGAGCTGCCGGATGCTCAGCACTGCGGCTGTAAACATAGTGATGGGAGCCTGCTGCCCTTCCTGCAAATGTAGTTGATCCCTGTGAACTTTAGAACATTCTCTCTCTAGGTCAGCTGTGTAGACTTGGGCTGTGTGGAAATGGTGTATGCCCTTTCCTTTCTGCATGTGGTTGGAGAGAAGAGAAGAAGCAGTGGAAAGAAGAGGAGAGACTTTTGTGAGGTTACTGTTTTCAGTGAGGAGAGGGCGGAGAAGTGTGTTATTGTATGGATTTCCCTTTTCTGCGAAGTTTTAGAGAATTGGTCGCTCATCCTAGCGAAGCTGACAGTGTTCATTGAATGACTACATAATGACAGCAGTTCAGAGGGATCATGGCAGGGGCCCTGGATGTTCCACAGAAAGCTGGACACAGTATTAGCAGTCATGCAGGCTCACTGAGTGCCAGTGTGCTGGACACAGCATTAGCGGTCTCTGTGTGTGCTCTCACTGCAGAGTTCGGTGAGCGCCATACCTCAGGTCTGTTCATTTTTATGACTCTGACAAGCAAGAGGAAAATGGCAGTTTAAGAAAAATGATGCATGGGGTTGGGAGATGGCTCAGTCAGTGAAGGACCTGAATTATATCACTAGAACCTACATCAAATACCTGGGTATGGCAATGTGTGCTTGTTAGCTCAGCAGTGGGGAGGCAGAGACAGCTAACCCTAACCCTAACCCTAACCCTAACCCTAACCCTAACCCTAACCCTAACCCTAACCTTAACCCTAACCCTAACCCTAACCCTGCGACTTGGTGACCAGCCAGCTTAGCCTACTTGGTGAGTTCTAGGCCATGGAGAGACCCATGTGTGGCAGTTTGAATAAGAATAGCTCCCATAGACTCAGATAGATATGGCCCTGTTGAAGGAAGTGTGACACTGGGGGTAGGCTTTGAGGTTTCAAAAGCCCATGCCAACCCAGTCTCTCTTCCTTGCTCTTGGCCTGTGGGTCAGGGTGTCGTTCTCCGCTATTGCTCCTGCACCCTGAGTGCTGCAGTGTTCCCAACATGCTCCCCACCCACTGTCACGATAATGAACTAAACTTCTGAAACTGCGAGCAAGCCCACAGTTACACATTTTCCTTTGTAAGAGTTGCTTCGGCCCTGCGGTGGTGGCGCACGCCTTTAATCCCAGCACTTGGGAGGCAGAGTCAGAGGCAGAGGCAGAGGCAGGTGGATTTCTGAGTTCGAGGCCAGCCTGGTCTACAGAGCAAGTTCCAGGACATCCAGGGCTACACAGAAACCCTATCTCAAAAAACCAACCAACCAAACAAAACAAAACAAACAAAAAAAGAATTGCTTCGGTCACAGCGCATCTTCACAGCAGTAGAACAAAGACCAAGAAACCATGTTTCAAAAGGAAAAAGAAAATAGTGGATGGTAACTGAAGTTATTCTGTAGCCTGCACACATACGTGCACACACAGAGGCATGCACACTTGCATACGTGTTCACCCACATAAATATGAACAAGCATATACACACAAGAAGTGTGACACGGGGAGAGAGGACACGCTTTCCTGTGCTGTAAAACCTGTGTGTAGAGATAATCCCACCTTTGATTCTCACGACTGCTCCAGGGGTCAGAATACTTGCTTCCTCTTCCTTGACCACCTCAGAAACTTGCTCACACCTGCTTCCACACTGAAGCTGGACACCTATGGATTGCCTTGTAGACTGCTGTGTGTGAACCGTTGTCCTCTCTTTTAGAGCCTTACGCTAGCGTGCAGGAACCAGTGTTGATCTCAACAGGAGTTCATGGAGAAGGTTGTATGGAGACTTGGCCCAGGCCTCCAGGCATACAAATGCTTCTTGCAGTGTGCCTGATATGAGTTGACTTCTATAGGAAAGGTGGCAGAATATATTTATAAAGGAAACCGTCTTAGTGCCATACAGGGCTTGAAAAAGTTAACTCTCTGTCCCCTCCCAGCCCCCCGACACCACATTGGTTTTCTGTTTTGTCATAGTCACTCTTCTGCTTTCATGCCATGCATATAACACATACTTTCATGCAGGCCCTCACCTCCTCCCTACCTCACACATTTAGACTTTACACGTGAGAGAGAGCATAAAATGTTTGACTTTCTGAGCCTGTCTTATTTTGCTTAGCATGATCTCTAGTTTCATTTTCCTGCCCGTGACCCAATTTTCCATTTTTTTAAAAAATATAGCTGAATACAACTCCTCTGTATGTATGCACCCCATTTCTTTCTCCGTTTACCTGTTGATGAGTGTCGAGGCTGGTACTGTGATTTGGCTGCTGTGATGATTGCAGTTGAGAATGTGGCTGCGCGAGTGTCTCTGTGGTATAATGTGGCATGATGACTTATGCATTCCTTGAGAGATGTCCCCAGGACTGACATAGAAGCTTTTTAAAAAAAATTATGCGGTGTTGCTGTGTGTGTGTTTGTGAGTCTGTTTGTGTATATGTGCATGTGTGTGCATGCATGCCTGTGTGCCATGTCAACGTGTGGAGGTCGGAGGAGAACTGGCAGGAATCATCCCGACTTCCGTCCTGTGCATACGGTGGATCAAGCTCAGGTTGCAGGTTTTGCACCAAGTGCCCTTCTCTGCTGCGGCCTCTTGCTGGAATAGTCGTTTTTTAAGGAGCCTCCATCCTGATTTTCAATGTAGCCTCCCAGGCGTACACTCCCACCAGCAATGAATCAGGGTTCCTTTTTGCCCACATCTTCATTAGCATTTGTGGCCACTTGTTTTTGGTGATAGCCGTTCTGACTGGGATGAGATGGAATCTTAATGTCGTTTTCATTTGACAGCCAGGGAAGGGTGTTGAACACATGCTCAAGTCTTTCTCGGACACTGGTATTTATACTTTCGGGAGCGGTCTGTTTAGCTCATTTGCCCATTTGTTGATTGTTTGATCTGTTTTATATTTTAGTTTTTAATTTCTGAGTTTGTTATACTCTAGATGATTGTCCCCTGTCATTTTTATAACTGGTGAAGATTCTCTCCCATCCTGTAAACTGTCTCTTCTGTTCCCTTCGTTGATTTTCATACATTTGAAGGAACGTTATCCTGGGTGCACAGCCTGGCCCTCCCAGACCCTCCCAGTTCCCATCTGGTGATTAGGGTGCTGAATTAGCTGTGGTTTACATCCCTCCTACCTCAGAAGGATCTCGTCTACTTCCCATCTATAAATACTGTGCTGTGTCCCAGTTTTATATTATAGCTATAAAATTAGCTTCAGGCTGTGTTGCTGTACACAACAGCCGCTCCTTGTTTGTAGCCACTGAGTGCTTGTACTGGGCTGTGCTGTGAGTGCTAAGTGTGCAACAGAGGGACGGGGGTGGGGGTGGAGAATGCAGGGCATGACGGTGCATGAGGTTGAGGCAGATGGGTCTCTGTGAGCTTAGCTTACCTAAGCACGACATTAATGAGACCCTGTCTAGAAAAATAAATAAATAAAAATAGAAAGAAATCTCATCGTGTCTAAATGTGTGAGTGATGGTATTTTACTGGAATAAAATGTGTTATTGAAGTTAGTCTGGCCTGTATTCTTTTGCTTTACTGAAGCGGGGACTACAGAATTTTAAACTGCACAGACCGTCTGCGCTTGTGGCTTATTGTGTATTTCTGTCAGGCAGCTCTGTCCTGAAGCCATTGCATTTATAGATGTTTGTCTTAAAACTTAAGTGTGTGTGTGTGTGTGTCCCGGTGACGAAGGCGGCATAGCTGTCCTCCATTTTCCTACAATGATATGGAGACAATATGGTTAGGCAAGTTTTCTAAGTAGATAACTGACACTACTGGGGCGTTGTATAGGTCAGTGTAGATACTGGATTAGCTTCACAGTAAGAGGGATGTTTCAGGGGTTTTGTTGTGTGAGATTTAACTGCATGTGTTTAAGGGAGTCAGAACGTGAATAAGTGCGGATTTCAATTCCATTTTATCCAGATGTCACTGACTGTTTTGAGTCAGTGAGATAGTGGCTGCACATCCTATCATCCATCCATCCATCCACCTCTCTATATATCTGTCTATGCATGAATGTATGTATGTATGTATGTAATCTATCTATTCTAGCTGTCTGTCTATCTATCTATCCATCTACTTATCTCTATATATCCATCTATCAGTGCATGCATGCATCCATCCATGTATGCATATTTATATGTGTATATATCTGTGTGCTGTCTATGTATGTATGTATCAATCCATGTATGCATGTATGTTTGTTTGTATTTATGTATCTGCTTGTCTGCTGTCTCTCTCTCTTTCTCTCTCTCTCTCTCTCTCTCTCTCTCTCTCTCTCTCTCTCTCAGACAAGGCCACTCGAGGCCCAGGATGATCTTGAACGCCACACCCTCCTACCTCCACTACTCTGAAGGGCTAAAATGACCACTGAGCTCTGTGTACACACTGCTGTGGTTGGTGTATACTAGGCAAGCACTCTGCACACTGACCTTCATCCCAGCACTGACGTCCAACATTCTAAATATGATTCCAGTGCCCCTGATACATGGCTTTCTGCTGTCTCTGTGCCTGTTTCCTTTTAATAGTCTAAGGCGGTAATGATGGTGATAAAAAATAATAAAAACTAATAATCCTACCCAATTATTGTTCTCTTTAGTGGCTGGGCCTGTCAATCAGACATCAACACTAAGTTGGGTTTGGGATTCCACGGCCCAAGACTGAACTGCCCACTCTGCCAGCACTAGAGTTTACTGAGGTGAAAGCTGAGGTTCCTGCTTCTGTGTTTCGGGTTTTTCATCCATGGTACAGCTGGAAACGTTCTCCTTTACCGGAAGTACAAAGTTTGGGAGTTCTTGTACTGCTCATAGCTCTGCAAGTCACTACATTCAGCACAGTGGCTTAAACGTGAGCTCCTAAGCAAGAAGGCTTCTCTGACACAGCCTGCAGAATTTCCTAACAAGGATGGAAAGAAAGCTAGGCCCTCCTCTGTCTCCTTGGCTTGGTTAAGTCTTGCTTCTGATGCCTGGTTTTCTAACTTGAGATATTCTCAGCAGAACAGTATTTGGATTTTTCCAGTACATAATAAATGTTGTTCCTGAATGATTACCTCACAGCAGGTGGTTACATCACCATTACCTCACAGCAGGTGGTTACATCACCATTACCTCACAGCAGGTGGTTACATCACCATTACCTCACAGCAGGTGGTTACATCACTATTACCTCACAGCAAGTGATTACATCACCATTACCTCACAGCAGGTGGTTACATCACCATTACCTCACAGCAAGTGATTATATCACCATTACCTCACAGGAGGTGGTTACATCACCATTACCTCACAGGAGGTGGTTACATCACCATTACCTCACAGCAGGTGGTTACATCACCATTACCTCACAGCAGGTGGTTACATCACCATTACCTCACAGCAGGTGGTTACATCACCATTACCTCACAGCAGGTGGTTACATCACCATTACCTCACAGCAGGTGGTTACATCACCATTACCTCACAGCAGGTGGTTACATCACCATTACCTCACAGGAGGTGGTTACATCACCATTACCTCACAGCAGGTGATTACATCACCATTACCTCACAGCAGGTGATTACATCACCATTACCTCACAGCAGATGGTTACATCACCATTACCTCACAGCAGGTGGTTACATCACTATTACCTCACAGCAAGTGATTACATCACCATTACCTCACAGCAGGTGGTTACATCACCATTACCTCACAGCAGGTGGTTACATCACCATTACCTCACAGCAAGTGATTACATCACCATTACCTCACAGCAGGTGGTTACATCACCATTACCCCACAGCAAGTGATTACATCACCATTACCTCACAGCAGGTGGTTACATCACCATTACCTCACAGGAGGTGGTTACATCACCATTACCTCACAGGAGGTGATTACATCACCATTACCTCACAGCAGGTGGTTACATCACCATTACCTCACAGCAGGTGGTTACATCACCATTACCTCACAGCAGGTGATTACATCACCATTACCTCACAGCAGGTGATTACATCACCATTACCTCACAGCAGGTGGTTACATCACCATTACCTCACAGCAGGTGGTTACATCACCATTACCTCACAGCAGGTGGTTACATCACCATTACCTCACAGCAGGTGGTTACATCACCATTACCCCACAGCAAGTGATTACATCACCATTACCTCACAGCAGGTGGTTACATCACCATTACCTCACAGCAGGTGGTTACATCACCATTACCTCACAGCAGGTGTTTGAGAAGTGGAGCCTTTTCTCTGCTCTTTGACAGCAGAGTGCAGCAATAGTAAGGAGGTGAGAACAGCCCCAGGTTGCACCCTACTGTTTTCAAGGTCTTTGTGTAGGTGATGCCAGGACCCCTCCCAACCTTTACAAGGGTCACCACCCTGTGCAGGCCTAGGACATTAGGGCCTTTGGTTTCTAGAAGTGTTATAGCTTTTGCATAGGCCTGGGAAGCTGGGACTTCTGGCGACTGCCAATAGCTGGTATTACAGCTTCCCCGTGGGCTTAGGTATTAGGAGTGCTCAGCTGTTGATAGTGACCAGTGTTACAGCTCCTGGGCACAGCGTCTTGTCCCTCAAAACTTAGTTTTTTGAGACTGTCCCAGTAGCCAGACCCTGCAGTTTCTGTCCACCAGATCTTTACAGATGTTTTTCGTTCCCAGCCTCAGCTGTCTGTGTTCTGCTCCTGCTGTAACTGCTTTAATCAGCTGTCAGTCAGGTACCAACTTCACCGCTGAGCAGCTTGGTCTGCCAGCTGCTCACCTGCTGCTCACCTGCTTCCCTGTCGCCTATACCTCTGCCGATGCCTGCCCTTTTCTCTGTTTAATCAGTTTAGCCAACACTACTCGAGTAGGGAAAAAAAAAAGGACTACTCAGGACCAGTCTTTTATTGGACTTGATGCTGCAACACCAGGGGAGGCAGCCCACTCATCACAGAATCTAGGGAAGGTGCTTGGGCCAATCAAAGCACAGCTCGCATGCAAATGAAGGCTTGTTTTTGCACCAATCACAGCCTTGCCTCTAGTTTTTGTCACAGTTCCCTCTACTGGGATATGGGGGAAGTGTTCCCTCTCAGGTCTAGGTGGAAATGGCTGCAGGTTCATCCAGGCCTGTGTTAGCAAAATGTGTGATATAAACTGAAACGGGCTAGGCTGAGCCCGTGTCTTCTGAAGATGAACAATGAGCTGGGATTGTTGTGCAGTTTTCTTAGACACTGCAGAGAGTTCAGAATGGCTTTTGCTGGCAAAAGAGCAGTCTAGCTGGCTATTATTTGATGCACGGTCATTTTGTTTGTGGTCACGAGGGCAGCAAGGGAGATTGCAACAGCTAACAGCTAGGGCCTCAGATTGACTCATTCGTTTGCAGTAAGAACTTAATGATTTATCACGAATACTTAGAATGATTTTGATAGATTTTGACTGAGGTCAGTTCCTTGCTAAGACTCCAGGGGGAGGAGAGCATCCTTCTCTGCCACAGTTTGTCACGGTGACAGGAAGCAGGCTAACAGGCATCTCGTGTATGCCAATCCCTATTAGGTTGTCCGTTGCTACAAAACCCGAGCCATTTCCATTTGGCCTGTGGTGGCTCCTGTATCTGAACACTTAGTTCTCGGTTGATGACGTTGTTCGGGGAGGTTATGAACTTTTAGGAGGTGAACTCTTGCTGGAGGAAGTACATCCCTGGGTGTGGGCTTGAGACTGCATAGCTCCATCTCTCTGCTGGTTTACCCTTCTGCTTCCTGGTTGCTCTGAAGATGTGGTCTCTCAGCTTCCTGCTCTCTGGAACTGTAAGCCAAAACAAACTCTTTGTAAGTTGCTTTTGGTCATGGTGTTTTATCATGGCAACCAAAAAGGAATTCATACAGGGCCTGATCGTGGTCCTTGGAAGCTGCGGTAGATTCTTTACAGGCCCCGCCACAGTTGGTCACCCCAAGTCTCCCAGATGTCCTATGTCCCAGCGTCACTCTAGGAAGGTCACTGGGCTTGCCCAGCCTCCCCATTTTAGAGGTTGTCACAAACTTAATACACACTCATTGCTTTTGTTTTTCTCTACTGTTTAGCTTAAGATGTTTGTGCTTGTGGACACCCAGTTCCTCAGAGTAGGAATATTGTCAAAGCATCCGGTCTCCTGGCTGCGGAATTTACAGTTACCTCAGGGCTCTCACCATTAGCCTCGTGTGTTTAGGGATCAGATCGCTGGGGTGAGGTCGTCCTCCTGGCAGGCTTCCAGAGAGTTCTGCTTGCAAGGAGCCAGTGCCCAGGCTTTCAGGGAGCTCCGGTTTCTCTTTCAGTGATCTTCTTTCACATTTATCAGAGTGGCTCTCACTTCAGTAACTCCAGCAGGGACTCTGAGTGCCAGGCTTGCCTCGTGTGGCCTGAAGTGACCTGCTCAGCTCCTCCCTGCCTCTTACTGTCCGTCCCACCTGACTCACAGACCTGTAGACATCACAGGAAAGGACCTGGCCAGGAGCTCTGGAAAGGATTTGTACTGGCCATGCAGACAGCCAGTCAGCTCCTGCAGACCTGAGCCTGTGACCCCAGTGCCCAGAGCAGGTCAACAGAGCAGAGGCTTTGCATGTGGGTGCCTGAGTCTGCAGAGTTGCATTGACTCAAACATGGCTGACACACGCTGGCCGTGCGGCTAGTGCTGGCAGCCATGCAAGGCTGGGTGTACTTGAGTGTCTTCAAGTTACCCCTGCCTAGACTCTTTCCCACCCTGCACCTGACCTTTTCAGGGCATGATGAAACTAGTAGTTCTCTGTGGCACTCTCTGTCCCAAGCCCAGCTGTAAGAAGAGCACACAGGCAAACTCTTTCTACCTAAAAGAGAGGGAACAATGAAAATTGACGCCTTTGTTAGATCTGCCCACGGTTTCCAGAATAGAGCAGCATACACAGTAGGGGTTCCCATGATTTCTGTAAGCCATCCTCCCTTGTGTGTTGTGTGTGTATCTGTCCGTCTGTCTGTCCGTCCGTCCCTATGCTTGTGTGCCAGAGGAGGATGTCACATGCCCTGTGCCTTAGTCCCCTGAGACAGGATCACTCTCTGCCCTAGTCCCCTGAGGCAGGATCTATGACTGAATCTGGAACTCACTGTTTTTCCAGTAGGCTAGCTGCCCAGAAAGCCTCTATGAACAACTCCCCCACCAACCTGTTCAAACGCTGGGGTTACAGGCACCTGCAGCCACGCTAATGCTGCCTTTTCTGTGAGTGCTGAGAATCTGAGCTCAGGCCCTCGCGCTTGCACAGTGGTCTCACCGCCAAGCCTTTCCACAGCTCTTCCAGCTGCATCTTAGTCTGCTTTCTGAGCCCAGTGCCTGCAGCTAGCTCTGAGCTGCACAGCGGATGTCCGTCCATCCGTCTGTCCGTCCGACAGAGTTTGGTTTGGCTTCCCCTTCCCTCCAGCTGATGCCTCTCCATCTTGAATCTTGGCTCTAGGAAGAAATCTGGCTGTGTTTCCCTCCTTCTATTGGAATAAGGAGCTTCAGCTGAGCTCCTGGCAGGGTTCCACTCTCTCTCTTCATGCAGCTCTCTTCATGCAGACACATGAACCGTGCTCCCTTCTCTCACTTGTCCCCTGAGAGCACCCTGCTGAGTTCAGAGCAGATTATACCTTCTGGCCTAGTTAACTTTGTCCCAGTAGCTGAAAGGAGATAGAGTCACTGTGATCAAATAATAGGAAGAGCTCAAGGGATTAACATGGTGAAGTCAGAATAGTCAAACAGCCCAGATCCTGGTGGCTGGAATGCTACCTTGAAGCAGGAAGCCCCAGTCTCTGTTCATGTGATGTGGTCATGCCCACTGAATGATGGCGGAATGACGGTGACCTGCAGATGCGATTCCCCCCCCCCCCCACCACCTTTTTGCATTTTATCTTATTTTGATTTGAGATCAACTTTTATTTTTTAAAATGTTTTTATTTATTTACATTCCAAATGTTTACCCCCTTCCGCACCCTCCTCCAAGAGTTCTTCACCCCGTCCCTCCTCCCCTTTGCCTCTGAGAGGGTGCTCCCTCACCCCCCCCCCCCCCCCCGCTACACCCCCCATCCCCCTTCCCTGGGGCGTCAAGTCTCTGCAGGATTAGCTCAGATGCACTTTCTTTCTTTACAGGACATTTTTTGTGTTTTCATAAAACTCGACTTGGTGGTCAGTGTGACTCTAATGTGGAATTTCCTGTATTTGGAGAAAATGTTTGGAGTGTTGCTGCTTATTTGGTCCACTGGAGACCCTGTCTGGATTGTGTTAAGTGACATTTTGCCTCGACCTTTTGTTCCTTCTCTTTCGGCTTTAAGGAAAAACAAACAGATGAGCAGATACGGCTCCAGGCCTGCTTTGTGGGGTGAGGTCCTAGGGTTGATGCTATGCACAGCGAGCGAAGGTCCCACCACAGCTTCCCGCTGCGTACGATCCGTACATCCATTCAGTCTTGGAGCATTTAGAAGTTCTCTTGGCTTGAACTGTCTTGGATATCCCTGAAGGTTGTAAATTGCTGAACTGTCAGGACCTTATCTGAGCCAGTATTGTTTACTTAGGCAGTGAGGACCCAGGGCACAGGAGCCTAGCTTGGAGCAAACTAGCAGTGTAAGCTGGACAGACATGGTGGTGCACACCGGTTGTAAACCTGACAGGTATGGTGGTGACCTGACACACCTGTGGTTCGAGGGCTTGAGGGGTGGGGGCAGGTGGATTGGGAGTGCTGGGTCACCCTGGGCTACATAGTGAGGCCTTATTTGGGGGTGGGGGTGGGGAATTGAATGAAACCAAACCAAATAAGAACAAGAAAACCCAGCAGTGTATCCGTCAGCTCCCCCTTTGGCTAATGTGCTGAAAGGCTACCCAGGACCCACACTTCTCTCTGCCACCAGCCACTTAAACTTCATGGTCTGCCGTTACTCTGAGGGCTCAAGATTCATGGTCCACTGTTCCTCTGAGGGCTTAAGAGTCGGTCCGGTTGGACCTTGTGTCACAAGCTTGATGACAACAGGATCACAAGTTCAAGTCCAACCTGCTTTACATAGAAAGACGCTGTACCATGCCAGAAATATAAAAGGGCTCAGGGGTAATGAGCAAGGGCCCAGCTTCAATCCACAGTGACTACCAACGAACTCCCCCTCAAAACCAAAACCAAACCAGTCTGTGCGACAGCTGGCCGGCATCCAGCACGTTTCTGTCTCTATTCACTTCATCCTAGCCTGTTCTCGGATGCCACCAGAAATATCTAGCACAACGGACTGAACACTCAGTCAGCAGAGAACAGCTGCAGACACTGTGCTATGGTGAGAGCCGGTGTCAGCTGGGACACGGCTCTCATGGACTCGTGGATTTACCTCTCGCCAGGGCAGCCCTTTGGCTGGTTGCCCGAAGGAGGCAATGACCTCCTCTCCCAGGCCAGACATAGCCCAGCACCGCTTTCTAGTGCATGGGAGCCCCAGAAGGAGCTACACTAGTCCTGGTATCTCCCATGCCCACCTTTCTGTCCAGCTCTATCCACGGAGAGGCTTGACCACAAGCACATCTTAGCCTCGGATGCATTTCTGAGTTCAGCCCTAAAGCCCGCAGTGGATGTAGTACAGACTCACTTCCAGAAAGCTTATAGTGTCACTGGGAGAAAGGACCCAGCAACTTCCAGAATGCTGGACTTAAATGCTCCAAGTCTAAAAACATAACTTGGAGGGTTTTGTTTTGAGGGATAACAACAGCCTCAAACAGAGGAAGTGCCACATGTTACCTCCTGTTGCCTGGGACAAGGGCCAGGTTCTAACCCTGCACACAGCAGCTATCAGGATGGCTTATCAGTTTCCCCTAAACTTTCTCCAGGCCTTCTTATGAACTCTAGACTTGTTCTACCAGAGGGATCTGGAAACTTCCTTATGTTTCCATGGAAGACGAGGGGCAGGCGATCAGGAGTCCAGGCCCTGTATGGGCTACATGAGAGGTCGTCTCCAGAAACCAGCAATGGAACAGCAGTTCTGAGGAAGATGCCTTGGCCGCCCACCAGCTTCTTTGATTCCACCCCGGAGGCCCAGGATGTTCTGGATGCTCTGCAGTGTGATCCTGTCCTTAGGATGCGGATGCTCTCAGGAACCTACATCTGCCCTACTCCCCTCCACCCACGGTGTTGTTTGCATGCCTCCCCACCCCAGGGCCACTCTGTTTTCCACGTTGCTCCTGACCTTGGCCTTCTTGGGGTTCCCTGGGTAACAGGATGCTGTTTATCCACTTGGGAAGCTGTGTCTCCCTGTGTCATGGCAACCTGAGCTGCTGCTTGCTCCTAAGGAAACCCATGCTTGCTCTCCAGGTCGTTTTCCTGAGTCCCAGAACAGTTCACATAGATTTTCCTGTACAATAAGAATTTTATGACTTTAACGCTTTTCATTTTGCTGATGTGTAGCCTGACTGCTTTTCACTGTAGCTTCTTAATGGGGAGGCAGAGAGTGGCTCCCAGTGTGGACTTTGTCAAGGTATTTGGAGGGAATGGGTACCACCCGGGGCCGGCGTTAATGAGTTCCCACGCAGGCCGCCCACACATTCGTTGCGGGTGTGCTGTAAAATCAAAGGTAAAAGCAGTATTCTCTCCTAGTCACCGTTCTGAATCTGTACCCCCTGTACAGGCCGACAGCATGTTCTTGGGGAGCGGTGGAGAAGTGCGACATTGTTAGACCTGGGTTGGGCACCGTCATGTCTTGTCACAGTGTGCCTTTTCTATGCTTAGTATGTCATCTCTTTTCACATTTCCTTCTCCTTTCCCACTTTACCCTTTTCCCCCCACATTCTTTCCTTCTCCCTTTCCCATTCCTCCACCCCTACCTCTCTACATCACAAGGAAGCTCTTCCTGCCCAGGCACACCCACAGCCCACGAGACACTTTTCTGGTAGTGGAACCTCTCTTACCTTTCGTTCCCGTGAGCAGAGTTGTCCGCATGTGGCTATATTTGAACATTAGAGCTGTTGGTGCTGTTCATTTTCAGTGTTGGGTGAGTGACGTAGATCCTATCATACACAGCCTCCTTGTCTCTCACAGGCAGATGTGCCTTATGTACCTGGAGCTGAACTCTGCTTCGGCAGCCGGCAGTTTCAAATGCACACCACGCATCCGTCGCTCACTATGGTTTTTGTCTTCTTCCTGATCCTAGAATGCTTGCATAGGCACAGTGAGGAATCCCCGGGTGGGACCCCCATAGGAGACATGGAATTCATTTGTTTCACATCCACCCCACACATGTGACCAGAAGATACTTTATGCAACATTGTTAATTTTCAGCATGAAACAAAGTTTTGTAGTGTGGAGTTTGCCATAGGAAGTGCTCAAAGATTTTGGATTGTGGATAGTTTGATGTTTGATTAGGGATGCCCAGCCTGTAGACTGTTTTTTCAATAGTTATACAAAGGCCGGTCACTTTTTGTTGGGGAGCTCCTTGGAGTATCTCCAAATTCTGGTTTTAATTAACTAATGCATTTTCAGAGAGAGAGAGGGGGGAGAGGGAAAGGGAAAGAGAGGGAGGGGGGAGAGAGGGAGAGGCATGACCTTAACTTTGTGTAGTTATCCACAAAGCCTTCAGAGTGCATCTTTCTCTCAGAGATTTTCCCTGGAAAGTCTGTCCCCCAGTGGGGTGTCAGCCTGGTGCGGTACATAGACATTACTGCAGCCACTGAGCTTGGGACTAGGATCGATGTGACATTCCTGCAGCTTTACCCACATGTGATAGATAAGCAATTTATAAAATGTTCCCGAGTGCTGTTTTTCTCATTGGTGGAAGGGATGACAGTCCTAGAGCGTTGTGGCTGTCCCTAAGGGGAGCTATGTCATGGTCCTTGCAGGGTTATGGGGACAATAATGATCAGGGTCGTGGCCAAATGCCATGTAGTAATAAGCTGGACAGGGAACCTTGATGGCAGTTATTTCTTATAAGCTAAGATTTTTCTCTTTTTAATAATATTTGTGGTTTAAAAAATATTGTTTTGTGTCTCTGTGTATATATGTGTATATATTTGTGTGTATACGTGTGTGTGTGTACGTATGTTTGTGTGTGCATGTACACACACAGCATGTGTATGAGTGTGTGCATATGTTTGTATGTATGGGTCAGGCATTGCCTTGAGTAGCTGTTGAACTTTATTATTTGAGGCAGGGTCTCTCCATGAACCTGGAACACACTGACTGGCTAAGCTGGATGGCCAGCAGGATCTGGGGATTTTCCTGTTTCCAGCCTTTAGTGCCAGGATTGGTGGCCACCTTGTTTAACTTTTTGTTTTAACACAGGGGCCAGGGATATGAAACCAGGTCCTCATGCCAGCACAGCGAGCGCTGGGGACCAACCTAGAGTCCTGCACTTGTTAGACAGGCGCTCTGTGGATGAGTCACATCAGCTGCCCTTCATCCCTGGTACTCTTTTAAAGTGTGGATATATCTCAGTACTACGTGTCTGTCCACCGGAGAGTTCATGTCCATTACTTGAATTAACTGAAATCGATCAATGACTGGTTATTGATTGAAATTAGTTAATCGGTTAATCAATTGAGAGGTTTTGTGTTAAATGCATTGGTTGTCCATCTCCAATTCTGTAGTACATTCCATTTTCAGGGAAATTTGTGCCTATTAATTAGTGGCAGGTGCTGGGCTGTCCCAGGAAATGAAGCTCTAGGTTCTTATGAGCCTGTTCACAGCATTTCTGCAAGTGTGCTGCATAAGCCTTTTTAAGTGCATTTCCATTTATAGGTCCTCATCTAATGCGTAGTGTCGCTTTACTGACATGGAACGCACAGTAACAGCTCCTTTCTCCGAGTGATGCTTTAACGGGTATGCCTGTTTTCTCTGTGAGGCCCATTAATCTTCTCAGCTTAATAAACAGCGCAGGAGGACATCTAAAATGGTGAAACGCCACAGAAAGCGGAAAAAAAATACAATGATGCCTCGTTCTCCAACAAACTAGACCAAAACCTGATGCAGAGTAGAGGACAGAGGGGTCAGTGTAAGAGCTCAGCTAAGAAAGAGGGAACCATATGTCACTTTGAAGTCCTCAGCTAGGATGTGCTTCCTAGCAACTCAACATTTTCTCTCTCTCTCTTTCTCTTTCTGTGTGTGTGCACGCCACACACACACACACACACACACACACACATGCTCACATCAAAGTGTTGCAAGGTGGCTGGAGAGATGGCTCAGCAACTGGGAACATTTTTTTTTTTGCTCTTGTAGGAGATCCAGATTTGGTTCCTGGCATACACATGGTGATTCAGAACTGTCTGTTCCAGGGATCTGATGCCTTCTTCTGGTCTCCATGGGTACCTCATGCATGAGGTGCACATGGCAGGCAAACACTCATGCACACAAAGTAAAATAAGTATGCCTTTTGTTAAACAGTGCCACAAGTATTGACGGGAACTTATGAGTAACAGTTAGCAGGAGACTTCACAGGACGGACTCCACACCGCTGTCTCATGAAAACTCAGGATGCCGTGTCCAGACTGTTCCCAAGCACAGAAGCCACACTTCATGCTAAGCTTTTGCTGGGCTAGCAGCAATCGCTAGTGCCCTTCCAGTTCTTGGTTTAATCTCCAAATTGGATCATGTTGTTATGCTGGGACCCTCGAATTAGAAGTATTTTCATAAGTCCCTTTTTACCTTTGATGTTGGTAGTTGGGCTGCTAGGGAAGAATTATCTTCAAAGTCCAAATTTGGGGTAGAAAGCAGGTGCCAGGAGAACCACGGTTGAGAGCTGGTTGCCAAGGAAGTAAAGGACCCTAGCAGCCATCAGCCAGTGACCCATTGGGCATTAAGCCTCTGCTACAGTTGCCTGTGATGAGCTGGGATGTGATGTCTAAATGGGAATGCCCTATAGGCTCGGGCCTTTGACCTCTTCTTTCCCTAATGGCGGAGCTGTCAGGAGGCTTAGGAGGTACAGCCCTTGCTGGAGGAAGTATGTCACCAGGCCAGGGCTCCGATGCTCGTAGATTCATTCTACTTCCAGTTTGCTCTCCCAGCTTTGTGCTCCAGCTGCCATGCCTTACCACCAAGTAGCTTTTGGTGATGGTATCTCATCACAGCAACCATAAGGTAACTAAGGTGGAAAGCTCCTTGTTTCCGGAGTCCATCTTTTAGTGAGGAAATGCTCCGGAGGAGATGACAGTGGGCCAGTGGGTATGGCCCAGAGCACCCAGCTGCCAGCACTGTGTGCAACCTGTGGCCCTCAGCTCTCAGAGCTGCAGTCTGTGGTTTTCTATCATAGCAGCAACATACCATGAGCAGGGACAGTGAGAAAGGGTGGAGCGATGATGTCAGGAAGGGTGGAGCCAGCAGCCACATTCAGCAATACAGCCTCCTGTGGGCATTTTCTTCTTTCTTTTGGTCCTTGTTAGCCCACCCTACTATCATCCCCCAAGGGGGACATTTGTGGAAAGTAGTATTTTGAGGGTAATATCACATTGTGTTGAGATGAAAGCAAGCACTATGCAGAAGTAATGTCAGCTTTTGCAGATTAGCAATAGCTGTCACTGGAGACTTGTGCTATTGTCAGGACTTCTAAACACTACATCTGTTAGAGCTTCAATTAAGCAGCTTACCCTTGCTGTAATTTGGGCATCCCAGTGGCCCATGCATGAAAGGTGTGGGAACCTCTAAGAGGTGGGACCCCATGACAGGTGTTTAGGTCATGGGGTATGTCTTAGGGTTTTATTGCTGTGAACAGACACCGTGACCAATGCAAGTTTTTTTTTTTTTTTTTTTTTTTAAGATTTATTTATTTTTTTGTATGTGAGTACACTGTAGCTGTCTTCAGACACACCAGAAGAGGGCATTAGATCCCAATACAGTTGGTTGTGAGCAATCTTGTGGTTGCTGGGAATTAAACTCAGGACCTCTGGAAGAGCAGTCAGTGCTCTTAACTGCTGAGCCACCTCTCTAGCCCCCAACCAATGCAAGTTTTATAAAGACAATGATAATTGGGACTGGCTTACAGGTTCAGAGATCTTATCATCAAGGCAGGAGGAGCATGGCAGTATCCAGGCAAGCATGGTGCAGGCAGAGCTGAGAGTTCTACATCTTCATCTGGAGGCTGCTAGATAAATACTGACTTCCAGGCAGCTAGGATGAGGGTCTTAAAGCTAACACCCACAGTGACACACCTACTCCAACAGGGCCACACCTACTCCAACAGGGCCACACCTTCCAATAGTGTCACTCCCTGGGCCGAGCATATACAAAGCACCACAGGGTGCATGCTCTTGAATGTGGTTTATGAGAGCCTGGCTTCCTTCTCACTCACTCTATGTCTGGCCCTGAGGTGATAGATTTTGGTCTGATAAGTACTCCTGCCATATTTTGAAGCTCCCACAGCAAGCTTCAAACAATGAGGCTAGTTGATAAAGGCCTGGGCCATCTGAAATTATGAGACAAACCTTTTGTCTTGATAAGATATCTCAGGTATTTTGTCATAGCAATGGAAAACAGATCCACACATCTCTCTACTTTAACAAATGCTTCAAGAGATTGATCTTGATATTATCACCACTTGGTGAGATTTGCAGTAAGCCCATGTTAACAGCTTGTAGGTGGTCTGGGTTTGGAGCGTCTACATAGCTCATTGGCTTATAACACAATGTACTCCTTTTAAAACTCTGGTTTTCAGAATGTCAGCCTTGTATGCCAGTGCTGTGCATCAACTCTGTGAGGCATTCTGCATCCAGGGTGGAAGGAAACGATAGATAGGGGAGCCTGGAGCCCTTGGTCCTCAGGAAAATCACATCCTTGAGAAGGGGGGAGAGAGAAGCAGTCAGAAAATGAAAAGTCTCACACAAGGTGTGTGCCATAATCAGGACTTGAGGAGATATGGGAAGATGAAGTCATTGCCAAGGGAGAGAAAAATAAGGAGAGGTGTTTTTAAAGGAATGGCGTTGGCATGGGTGTAGATGTTTCTCCGGAACCTTCTTAAGCCCTGTGTCCATCAAGGATAGGGCCTTTCCTAACCATCCGGCCTTAGTCTCTCACTCTGTCTGCTGCTGACATCATTGAGGACATGAGTCCTGGATGTTCTGCCCATGGTGCCTCTGGGCATGTCTTTACCCTCCCTCGCCCTTGGGCTCTAGCTGGGCTGCACTGGCTGCTGTTCTGTCCTATCATAGGCCTTAGGGTTAACCCTACCTGGACATTACCTAACCTTGGGACATTGAGAAGTGCAGCCACATCCACGAGAACGTCTAACTTCCCAATTAGAGGTGAGGCTCCTCTGCAGAAGTTTTTCATGAATCAATAGAGAGTGGGCCTTGATCCTGGATCCAAGTCGCTCTGTCCATGTGTGAGGCACGCACAGCCCAGCCTCTGGGGGTTCTGGGATAGTCATTGGTTATCTCAGCTCACCTCTCCATCCTGCATCCTTTTGAGTATGCTTAGTGGGGCCTGATGATGTAGTTGTGAAGTGAGGACCACTTGGCATCTCTTCTCTGAACTCTCAAGCTGATGTAAACCTGCTCTCTATACAGGTTGTGGGAGCTCCTCTCTGCTACCATCTACCTTGCAACAGAAACCGGTGTGGGATTCCCAGGGAAACTGTAAAGTGACTGAGATAGTCACATCCTGTCTTGGTTCTAAGCCAGCGAGTTCACAGCAGCCAATCCTGGCTCTCCAGTGTTCTGCTGCAGGAGAGGGAAATGAGGATTAACCCATCATGCAAAACAACAAAAAAAGTTGCTGCAAAAATAATCTTTGTTTTGTGTATGCAGGTGTGAGTGTGTGTATCTTTGAGTGTGTAATGTGTGTGTATATGTGTATGTATGTGTAGTATGTGTATATGTATGTGAGTGTGAATGTGTGGAATGTGTGTAGGTATACGTGTGTGTGTGTATGTGTGAAATGTGTATGTATGTATGTGTGAATGTGTTTGTGTATATGTGTATGTATGTGTGAGTGTATGTGTAGGATATATGTGTATGTGAGTGTGTATATGTGTGTGTGTGATATGTATGTATGTATGTGTGAGTGTGTTTTCTTCAGTGGCTTCTGCTGCTAAATGTGATGAATTGTCCTCTCCTAATATGAAAATATTACCTTTCATTTAGGTTTCTTCTTGTTGTTTTCATGTATGTTCTTCAGCAGGTGCGCAGAAGTGTACACAGCCTGAGGGGTGGTCAGACCCTTTGTAAATAGAGAAGAAAGGAGAGGGTGGGGATTGATCCAGATGTTTCTTCCTGTGTCTCAGTACCTCCGAGGGATTGCCATGTAATTGCATGGCCTCATTGTTATCTAACCACTCGCTGTCTTGCTAACTTCCTTTCTGATCTCCATGCGTGGGAATGAGATCTGGTTGTGTGTTCTGTGACACTGAGGATGCTTCTATCTACAGGAAAAAGACAACCCAGATCAAGCTGCCTTTAGTCGGAATGCTTAAGTACTGAAAAGTCCACTTACATAGTTTCAGGCTAGCATCAACTCAGCCACTCTGCAGTGTCCCACAGACCTGGTTTCCTTTCCTCCACTGCACGCCTGGCAGTGGTTTCCCTTAAACCACAAGCTGATCCCTACTGATCCCACATAGCTCAGCCACTTTCGAGTTTTATATATCGTTCAGTGTCTGTGAAGAGAGTCTCATAAAGACTGCCTCCCCATTGTCTGAAAGGTTTTACATGGGCCATGTGTCTGTCATTGGAGTTAAAAGAATACGGTGCACTGATTGGCTCAATCTAGATCCCATGATCCAGTTCCTGGAGTTGAAGTCAGCAACCCCGAAACCCAGAGATCCCTGGAAAGGGATTTCGACTGGGAGGAGGGTGAACAGGGTAAAGAAATTGCTCCTCCGCCCTTTGGTTCTGAGGACTGTGGATCTTGTTTTTCTGGGTGCTGTGGTATTTAGCACTGATGCAAGGAATGTCTCTGAAGGCAGACTCTTGTGTGTTCTCTACCAATATTATTCTTTCCGCCCCTCCCTCTTTTCTTGGTTCTGTGTCTAGACATGCAGAAGAAGAGTTTGTTGAAACAGGCCATGTGTGAGTGCCTGAATTGGGAGGGAAAA
Source organism: Mus musculus (assembly GCF_000001635.26). Classification (NCBI taxonomy): domain Eukaryota; kingdom Metazoa; phylum Chordata; class Mammalia; order Rodentia; family Muridae; genus Mus; species Mus musculus. The sequence continues at coordinate 60,695,911 of NC_000079.6, forward strand.
AAATTATAGACAGATTGGCTAGCTATCTATTTAATCAAATGTGTCAAAGGAAAGAAAGGAAGAAATAGAGAAAAAAGAAAAGGAAGGAAGGAAGGAAGGAAGGAAGGAAGGAAGGAAGGAAGGAAGAAAACCTTACTCTTTATGGCATTGCTCAGAGGGAATGGGCTCAGTAAAGCTGCACCATGCACAGTATGCCCACCTCCCTTGTTTATTGTCAAACTTTTGAACTTCCCTGATCAGTCCGTGTGTCCCCATGTTATGTCCTTGCCCTGATCCTGCTTTCAGTGAACCTTAAATGCTGTTCCATCTTTCTCTGCCAGTGGACAGTTCGCAGTTGTGAAGAAATGTCGTGAGAAAAGTACCGGTCTTCAGTATGCGGCCAAGTTCATCAAGAAAAGGAGGACCAAGTCCAGCCGGCGGGGCGTGAGCCGGGAGGACATCGAGCGGGAGGTCAGCATCCTGAAGGAGATCCGGCACCCAAATGTCATCACCCTGCATGAGGTCTATGAGAACAAGACAGATGTCATTCTGATCCTGGAGCTGTGAGTGTTCCCTGTGGTGTCTGGAAGAGACCGTGGGGAGGGCATGGGGCTGCATGGGCTATCGTTATCCCAATTGAGCCATCCTTGAGAGAAGCACTGAGCTGTGTGCCTGAGCCTGAGCTGCCTGAAAGATGCAGCTTCGAGTAACTAAGGAACACTTGATTTGCAGAGGGTCCATGAGTCTTGGGGCTCACCCACTCTGAAATTCATCTTTGTTTGCCATACTTAGGGGCTTCTCCGTAAGCTTCACGCGTATACCATACCGTTTTCCTTGTCTTTTTCCTCTCTCATTCCATCCTCCTTTCTCTTGTTTCTCCTTCCTCCTCCTTCTTAATCTTTCACACACACCCTGCTTTTAACTGTGGAGCTGTCAGCGATAATTACAGGAAGGATGGAGTTGAAGCTGAACGCTGAGACGTGATTCTGGGACTCTTTAAGCATGCTGCTGCTTTTCCATCTTGCCCATCTGGTGTCGTGGTGGGCAGCCTGATTGATAAGCATTGTTCTGAGCCAGTTCTGGTTTCTACCTCCTGCCTCTCCCTTTCCTGGATCCCTGCCTGCCTGTGCTGTGTGTGTGGGGTGGGGGGTGCGGGGGGGGGGACCCATTGCGATCAAGGCCAGCAGCCCACTCTTGCAAGAGAGAGGAAGAAGCCAGTCGAGGGTTCTCGGGGAGTCTCTGTAGGCATTTTGGATGTCCACTTGGGGAAAGCAGGATGGGTGGAGCTCATGCCCTGACAGCTGATCCGGGGTGGTCCTCAGGGACCACAAGTCCCATTCAATTCCTTGGAGTTTTCTAAGTTCCGGTGTGCCTGCCCACTGTTTGACTGCTCCCTTTCTTGTCTATAAATTAGATGGGCATACAACTCCTTTAACCTTTTGTGGTTTGGGGGGAATTCCTGTCCAGTCACATAAATAATGCCAAAGGAAGGGTTGCACAGCTATGGTAAAGTTAACAGGCATAGTCAGGTGACTCAGGACAGCCCCACAGCTCTTCCCACACTCTACAAAGCTCCAGTGTCCCTTGGGCTACTTTCTAACATACCCATCTCCACGTCCTAACCCCCAAATGTGCCAACAGAATGGAGCAATGTGTAAACTCTGAGACCTGCCTCCCTAACTCAGCGTGAGATTTGCACACATACTCTGTACTGGCTAGTTTTGTGTCAACTTGACACAGCTGGAGTTATCACAGAGAAAAGAGCTTCAGTTGAGGAAATGCCTCTATGAGATCCAACTGTAAGGCATTTTCTCAATTAGTGATCAAGGGGGAAAGGCCCCTTGTGGGTGGGACCATCTCTGGGCTGGTAGTCTTGGGTTCTATAAGAGAGCAGGCTGAGCAAGCCAGGGGAGGCAAGCCAGTAAAGAACATCCCTCCATGGCCTCTGCATCAGCTCCTGCTTCCTGCCCTGCTTGAGTTCCAGTCCTGACTTCCTTTGGTGATGAACAGCAGCATGGAAGTGTAAGCCGAATAAACCCTTTCCTCCCCAACTTGCATCTTGGTCATGATGTTTGTGCAGGAATAGAAACCCTGACTAAGACATACTCTATTCCTTTAAAAACTGCCTAGTAGCACTCTACCACCTGGATGGTAAAGTTTATTCTTCTATTGCCCAGTGGATATGTGGGCTGCCTCTAGTATATCATAGGAGTAGAGCAGTCCTCAGCACTCATAGACTCATGTGAACACATCTCCCCACCCCCTAGAGTGGGGTTGCTGGGGAATGTGGACATCCCACTGGGGACTGCCAGGCTTGTTTCCTGGAGTGTCAAGTTTCACTTTCCAGCCTCCCCAGCAGTGGGTAGCTTCAGTTTCCCTGCCAGCACCAATGTTGGCAGTGTTGATGTTTTTAATGGCACATATGTGGTTAGGTACCTGGCAGCGTGCAGCTTTGCTAATGGTGTGGCGACCTTGAGGACAGCCTGAGGAAGTTCACCTGGAGCAGCTGCAGGAAGTGGGAAGGAAGGTTATAAGGATGGTTCCCTCATCATGGGGTCAGGAGCATTTTCATAGATCCCAGTGGCCCCACATCATGTTCTTGCCATTTCACCTCAAGTATATGCGTAGCTTTGGTGGTTCTGATATGTGTTCCTGACTGAGCTGTAAGGCTGTTCAGACATTTGACGGCCCAGTTAGAGCAAAGTGACCAACCTCCCCTGGAGTAAGAGACACTTCTGGAGCTACCCTGCAGGCATCTGAGGAGATATCTCTGATGACCCCAGTGTAGACACTATTTTTCTGTTTGTGTGTTCAAAGCACAGAGGTCCGACTGTAGGCCAGGCTCTGCCCCTGTGTTCTTTGCAACCCTGAAAAGTAACTTTAAGTTGATAAACTTCTCTTTTGCCACTTGCTTCATGGTAGAACAGTCTGCTCACGGTAGAGCTACCCACTGTAGCAGCTCAGTGCAGAGTAAGCATGAAGGAGGCATAGGCTACATCCCGCAATCACCACTTCACATCCTCCACACACCATTGTTCTTGGAGTCATGCCGAGGCAGAGATCTCTTCTGCCTGGATTATTGCCCACTCACCTCACTGCACAGTGCACAACACTACAAAACTTTGGTGTGTGCTTGAATCATTCTGTAACTCACTTGCTTACCTGGCAAGCGGCGAAGCCAACTTAGAGAACTTAGTGTTGACTGTGTGACTTAACTTTCTGTGACTCTGTCAAAATGCCCGAGACGGTCAATTTGAAAGGAAAGAAGGTTTTATTTTTTGACTCACAGTTCAGAGTCGCCGTCAGTCTGTAGTTGCTTGGCTTTGTCATGTGGAGAGGCAGCATGTCACAGAGGTGAGCACTCGTTGGTGCATATCTGTTCTTTCCATGGTGGTCAGGAAGTAGATAGAGAGTTAGGGTGGGCTGGTATTCTAGTACCCTTGGGGGGGGTACCCTCTAGTGACCTCACCTCCTTCATTAATCATCCCTTCTTAAAGGCTCAGCCACCAGCCACTAGCATCACACAGACCACATGGGCTTCTGGTAGACACTTCTGATCCATGTGTAAACACTAATGCTGTCTCCAAGTGCCAGTGGTGTCAAGGTGTCAGTTGGACATACTGGCTTATATAGCATTGCACATTGGTGTGTAGCACACCAAAGGTGTTTGTCATTGGAGTTTAAGATCTGGATTGGCCAGATCTTTCAAGCTTTCTCTTCTCTTCTCTTCTCTTCTCTTCTCTTCTCTTCTCTTCTCTTCTCTTCTCTTCTCGTCTCGTCTCGTCTCGTCTCGTCTCGTCTCTTCTCTTCTCTTCTCTTCTCTTCTCTTCTCTTCTCTTCTCTTCTCTTCTCTTCTCGTCTCTTCTTTTCTTTCTTTCTTCTTTTTTTAAAGTATAATTTAGGTTTTTTGTTTTTTGGTTTTTGGTCTTTTTTGTTTTGTTTTTTTTTCGAGACAGGGTTTCTCTGTTTAGCCCTGGCTGTCCTGGAACTCACTCTGTAAACCAGGCTGGCCTCGAACTCAGAAATCCGCCTGCCTCTGCCTCCCGAGTGCTGGGATTAAAGGTGTGTGCCACCATGCCCGGCCTTGTTTTTTTATTTTTTAATGTACACAGCATAATCAGTTTATAATATTCATTAGAAGATTAAACAATATGTGAAAGCCACCTGCTGTGGCCTTACAGATGTCCCAGTTTGAGAGCATTTCATGTGAGCAGTGGCATCAATGAACCACTGCCATAGAGGAAGCCACCTTAGGTAAACAGTGGAGATTGAAAGCCCTAGAGGGTCCAGATTTCCCTGAAAGACACAGCACAGAGTTAGCACTAGGAAACAGTTTAAAACATTGGACAGTGTGTGCAAACATTAGTTCCCAAGAAATAGCATCCTTTAGAGTCTCCTGAGAAGCTTACAGAAGACAAGGGTTTTCACCCTTTTCTAGAGTTTTATTTTAGGGACTCAAAGATTAATTAATTATCTGGGTGGTGGTGGTACACACCTTTTAATGCCAGCACTTGGGAGGCAGAGGAGGTAGATCTCTGTGAGTTTGAGGCTGACCTGGCTTACATAGTTCCAGGACAACCAGGGCTACACAGAGAAATCCTGTCCCCAAATAAAAACAAAAACAAACAAAAAATTAATAAGTATTTAACAATCTTTGATACAGGGCTTCATCTCTCCTGGGCTAGATTTGAAGTGCTATGTAGAGAGAATGACTTATAACTCTCAAGGGAATCACAGGTCTGCACCACTAAGCCTGGCTTTGTGTTTTGCTAGGGATGCAACCTGGGGCTTCATGAACGCTGTATGCAAGCATTTGGCCGCTGAACTGCATCCCTCGCTATGTGTTCTGATGCAGATGCCGTGCCAGCTTTAGGCCCTGTCTTCTGAGGAGATGCTCGTGGTTGGGCTATGCCCCCCGTATCCAAATATATTGAAACTCTTAATAGTTTCTCAGAATGTGACTTTCCTGGGACAAAGGGTGGTTTCCAGTGTGGTTAGTTCATTCGTGGTCAGGCTCGAGTAGAGCAGGGCATTCATCCAGTGTGGCTGGTGACATTATAAAAAGACCCTGGGCAGACTGAGATGCAGGGAGGACGCCGGCAGATAGAACACTGAAGAGATTGGTCCCAGCCAAGGAGCGGTTGGAGCTTCTTCAAAACCAAGGGAGCAGGAGAGACAGGTGTTGATTTTGGAATCATGGCCTCTTAGACAAGTGGTAAATTATGTTAAGCCTCTCCTGTGTGTGTGTGTGTGTGTGTGTGTGTGTGTGTGTGTGTGTGTGTGTGCATGTGTATGTGTGTGTCTGAAGACACGCACTTATGTGATTCCATTCCAAGTGAAGGTCATGAAAATAATGCTTTTTAAAATTTAAATGGTTACAGTTTATTATATTTTAAAACTTTTATGTATGTATATGGTATACAGGTGTGCGTTTGTTTCTGTGTGTGGGAGCACATGTATGGCTGAAAGCATATGTGTGAGGTCAGAGTTTGGTATGGGCATCTTCCTCTATTGCTTCCCATAATCATAGTAAAAAAAAAATCACCCAATATAGGATTCTAACCACATTTACACGTATTGTACTGTGATATTAACTGCATGCACACTGCTGTGCCTGATCTTCACACAATTCCTTTTGACAGACTGAAACTCATCCCCTGTTAAACAGAGTTCTTTTTGGCTCTTTGGGATTGGCCGGGGTAGGAAGTTCTGGACGAAGTTGCTCCTGGCAGGCAGATTGTATGATTGGATACTTTCTGTAAGATCATCACCTGTTTATTCCTTAACCAAACCCGGAGGTGCAATCACCTCTGCACCGTCATGCGCTGATGTGGTGTGGACACTTGGCTGGCTCACCCAGAACTGGGAGAGTGTTTCAAGAGACAAAGTCCAGTTATGAATAAAGTGTTTTTAAAGCGATGCTTCTAGGCCAAGTGGCAAACAGGAGGAGAAGCTGAGAGGTGTAGGAACCCGTCTCTCAGGCACGCCCTTCCCACTTCTCCTCTGCGGCCTGATTCTCGATGCTGCCTCTTGCTGGCACACTTGTTTGTTTCTCCCAGCAATTGCGCTCCAGTGACTTTTTGAACCTTTGCTTTTGCTCACGAAGGCAATTTCGAGAGCTCTTCTGGCACCCCACCCCTCAGAAATCTCTTATTAGGCAAGACCAAGCAGAGAACTCAAGAGCATTTGGCGTCAGCCTTAGCCTTTCACAACAGATCAGCTCACATACAGGAGACAGCTTTCCACTCAGGGGTGCTCTTGAGAACTAAAACCCTGTGTGCACGTTTCTTAAGCTTTCTTTATTCTCGCCAGGCCACTTGACAAGTGTTCCTTATGTGATTAATCGGTGTCTTTACTCACTGTGTGGACAGCTTGGTTCATGGATGGCCATGTGTATCTGAGTTCTTGGATGTGCATTCACTGTGTGGTTGGCTTGGTTCATGGATGGCCATCTGTGTCCTAGCTCTTGGATGTGTGCTTTGAATGCTCTCTGCACTGTCTCTTGTGTTATCTAGAGCAATGTGGGCTCTGCATGAGCCGTTTACCTTGGTTATGGGGACCCTCTGATTATATGCAAGGAAGGTATGATCTCTAAGGTTTGGGGGACTTGGGGTACAAGTAGCTTTCCCCTGCATGGTCATGACCTCTTCACACTGCCTCATCACAGGGCTCTGTACTCTGCTGTCTTGGTGAGATTCTCTTGGAAGCTGCACACCTCAAGGCTGGGACTGAAGCAAGCCCTGTGGAGTTTCTGTCTCAGTCACGGGCTGCCCTTATTTGGGGGTGCTCTTGAGGCTTCACAGGACTTCACAGTGTGCTCCCCCTCTCACTGAGGCTTGAGGGCTACAGCTTGGGGATCCAGGCTCGGCTCACACTTTCTGCCTCCTATATACCCAGAATTCTTGGATGGTATTTGAGTCACAAGAAGCTAGAGACAGACAGTACACCCACAAGCTGGTGCTCCATAAGAGAGCATGAACACCTCAGACCTTGGGACCATTGCTTTATTAACCAGGGTCCACAACAGGTCAGCAGCAATTTTTCCAGAATTATCTGTAAGCCCCTTGGGCCCATCCTTATAAAACATTGTTTAGAAAGTAAATGGAAAAACTTCTAGAAACATCCATGCATTGCTCTTCCTCCTAATTTTTATTTCCAAATAACTTTTATCTCACCTCTTCTTGACTATCTTGGTTATTAAAAATATATATCTTTACATTTATTTTTATATTTTGAGAATTTCATATATGGGTACTCTATTTACATACTTTTTACTCCTACCAACTATCCCTATACCCCCTCCCTCTGAACATCATGACTTCTTCCATATATATATATATGCACAACTTCATCCATATATATATATATATATGCACACATATGTATAAATATATGTATACACACACACACAATCACACATACATAACCTGCTGAGTGCATTTAGTGTTACTTGTATGCATACATGTTAGGGTTGACCACTTGCTGTTGGATAGCCTATTAGGGAGCTTGCCCCTGGAGAAGATTCTCCCTCTCTCAGTAGTCATTTATTCCCTGTAGCTCTTCATCTAGGTATGGGGACTTGTGAGATTTTCCTAACCACTTGGGATGTCAACTGGTGATGTCACTGTCAAAGTCATGCTTAGGCGGCCATATTGTTAAGATTTCATGTGTGTCCTATGTAGAAGACACTGTCTCATGGTGGATCTCCTTCCCGGTCCTCTGGCTCTTCCAATCTCTCCAATGTTTCCTGAGCTTTAGGGGCAGGGTTTGTTTATAGCTGTGTTGGGACTGGGGGCCCCATGATTAGGTGTTCTCTGCATTTTGACCGGTTGTAGGTTTTTGTGATGATCTCCATTCGGATATCTTTTAAATGTATGGAACGTGTTTTTAAAATAGTGTGGCCATTTCTGTGATGCCAATGAGGAGAAGCAGAGCCATAACACAGCCATAATCACTGTGCGCTTGTCTTACTTGACAGCATCAGCAGCATTTCTAGGCTGTGCACGATAGCAGTTCCCAAGGACAGCCACCATAAGATGCCAAGAATGCTGATACACTGTCAGATTTGCAATACCGGAGGAGGCTTGGACTAACAGACCCTGACCCTCCCTAGGTAATAGTGTCTGAAGTAGCTTGATGGAAAAATTCAACCAGAACATATTTCAACATAAATGACTGGTATAATGTTGGCTTCTTTTAAGGTGGTTGCAGTTGGGTAGGATTGTCACACGCTGCATTTAATAAGAGAGCCAGAGGAAATAGGCAAGCTGTATATAGTCTATCCCACCTCATTCCTGTCAGCCATCATAGGCCTTGCCTGATACAAGCTCATCTAATCTGTGTGAGTTAGGTCAGCACCACGTCCAGATCATGAATGCTGAGCCCAGTCAGTCCAGATCCAGGGTGGGGAGGTTGGAAATCTCACAGTAGCTTCCCAGGGAAGCTTTATGTGTGCTTTCTTAGCCCTAAACATCCATACGCTTAACAAACTTCACTCTTCATGAGCTGGTGAGGCACCTCTGGCCACCTCCTCAGGTGATGCTTCCCGAATTCTAGTGCCTGCAAACCACATCTACCTCAGTGGATGTCAAAGAGGACTCTGAAAAGACAGCCAGGACTGTGAGGACTTTCGGTCTTTCTACCTCTTTCTCCTGCCCTTTCTTCAACTTCCCTGAAGTGTGGGAAGGTGGACGATGATGAGGTGGCGAGCTGGGGCTCTGCTGTCACACTTGCATGTGCACATGTGTGCCCCGTCAACAAATTCTTTGGAAGACAAGATGATGTCCTCCTTTTATGTGCCGTACAACTCAAGACCAAGCTTGGCCTTACAGGCTTATGTCAGGTCTAATAGAGCGTGGGCAGCATAGCGGATGAAAAGGCCCAGCTCTATTAGAAACTGACCCAGCAAGATGTCTTTCATTATGAGTTGATGATTTTTTTTTTTTTTACTTATGTAATGAGTGCCGAAAAAATATTTGCAGTGGAGTTTCTTAGAGAGTGGTGTGTTGAATCAGTCTGAGTCCTCCTATGAGGAAGCAGGTGGCACAAAGACCGTTGTGAAGCTCTTTACCGAGGGTTGTCAACTTGATGCTTCAAAGAAAACAAGTGTCAGGAAGCAGTGTGCTACAGCCACTAATGGCAAGGCATTTTTCTCACCCCTGGATGGCAAGGGGGTCAGGAGGAGGTGTTTGGGAACCTGGGAAAGGCCAGCTAACTAGGGAAGGAAGAAAGATCTGAAGAAGTGGGTTGTGAGGGAGTTCTTTTGATTTTTCTGATCCCATGAGACTGAGGTGGATTTCTGGGACCCTGTCTCCGATGAAGTCCTTCTACTGAAGAAACGTTCACTTATCTCTGAATGAGTAAGAACCCTCCTTTCAAAAGCAGTGGACCCTTCAGAAATTGCAAAGGAAGGCACGCCTTTTGGAGATTTGTCTTCTTTTCCTCTTCCCCATTTTCTTCTTCACTGAGAACATTGTTGAAATGGGGAGGTGGAGACAGGGAGACCAGAGCAGAGAAGTCTGGACTTTGCTGCTTTAGAGTCTCATTGCCAGGGTGATCACCTGCTGGACCATCAGCACATCTGTCTCCTCTACCCCTTGGATTTCTCTGTCACTTGAACAGGTGAGAGCTATCCACACGCATTGGAAGGGATGAGAGCCATCCATTTCCATCAGAAGGGATGAGAGCCATCCACACACAGAATGGTTACAATAGAGGCTATGTTGATGGAGGCAGGAAGCAACCTGTACCTGTTTGTTTTTCTTCTTTGCTAAGCCTCCTTTCATCTTCAGATGAGTTTACTATGCCCTCTGTTCCTCTGTGGTAAGTAAAAGGGCTTCTGTTTAGGCTGACTAAAATGTGGCACACAATGCTTTAATATGCATGCAGTTCAAGACACTTAACCATTGCCTCCTGGTGTATTTCTGAGCCCAAGAAGTCATCACTAAGTCTCTCAGAGGCCCACAAGCATCCTCACCATCAGCCCACCCAAATGGATCTCCTCAAACTTCACATGGTCTAATGTGAGCTTCTGGTCTCCTCACTAACCCATGGTTCCCATGGCTCTTTTTTGATTCCTATCTATTATTCTGCAACTTCCATAGTTTTGTTTTATCTCTTCATCACCTTTAGAAGTATATTGCCCATTGCATTTATGTGTGTGTGTGTGTGTGTGTGTGTGTGTGTGTGCACGTGCGCTCTCTGGGACAGTGCTAGAATTTCGTTTGTTCTGATACTCCAAACACTTAGGAGATGTGCAGGTTAGCACAGTGCCTAGTAAAAGTGGCCCAAGTCCTGGTGAATCCAAGAGGCTAGCAGGGAGAAGGCTCTCTGGTCCTTAGGAACAACAGCGGTGAGGGGCCTGTCTAGGGTGGGAATTGGGGGTGAGGAGAAGAAAGAATGTCTGCAGCATTGCTACCTGAGGCCTTTGTGACTGTACTGGCTGGTTTTGTGTGTCAACTTGACACAGGCTGGAGTTATCACAGAGAAAGGAGCTTCCGTTGGGGAAGTGTCTCCATGAGATCCAGCTGTGGGGCATTTTCTCAATTAGTGATCAAGGGGCGAGGGCCCCTGTAGGTGGGACCATCCCTGGGCTGGTAGTCTTGGGTTCTATAAGAGAGCAGGCTGAGCAAGCCAGCGGAAGCAGGCCAGTAAATAACATCCCTCCATGGCCTCTGCATCAGCTCCTGCTTTCTGACCTGCTTGAGTTCCAGTCCTGACTTACTTTGGTGAACAGCAGTGTGGAAGTATAAGCTGAATAAACCCTTTCCTCCCCAACTTGTTTCTTGGTCATGATGTTTGTGCAGGAATAAAAACCCTTACTAAGACGGTGACTTACCATGCTTAAAGTAATCTTCTCTAATGGGAACAGGCAGTTCACCAGCACGGGACCATAGGACATTGTATTCCTACTGAACATGTGCAGGTTTTGACAGGAAGGATTGTCAGTGGATGGGACTGCAGGTGTTAAAATCTTACTGTGATGCTAGATTTATGTCACTGGGATGTGGATAGCTGAACTTGCCATAGACATGTAGTATAATCCTGCCCACCATGGAGCAGATTCTAAATCAACATTCATAGAAAGAAATCAAGACGGCAGAGGATCAAACAACTGCTTGCTTAAGATGGAGTCCTTCTTTCATGCCCCTGGACTATATTGCTGAAAGGGACATGCTGATCTCGTCTCCGTCTTTGAGCGGCTCTTGTGGGGCTGGCTCTCTACTCTCAGCTCCATCTTCTAGCAGGACAAGTCTGCTTCATCCCTTTCCTTTCAATATGGGTGGTCAGCTAAAGGCTCTCTTCACTTGTATAGACTCTGCAGGGTTCCTAATTTTTTCCTGCCCTGCCCTTGATCCCCATTATTAACTCCCAGGGGCTGGGCTTCTTAGCACGAAGATGGGTAACAAGGCGGAAGTGATGGGAAGCCTCTGTACCCACAAGTGAATTTCAGTTCTAAAAACCTTTCTCTACTTGCCTTTTCTTCTTCCTCCTAAAAATAAATTCTCAAAGTGAGGGGAGGGCCTCCTGTGTGCCCCTGAGGAGTTCAGCTCTCCACATGTCTGTCTCAGGGACAGCACGACCCTTTGCATTCATTTGCTTTGTTCTTTCTGATGGGCTGGTGGCTTTTCAGCCTGGATTTCCAGGTCATTAGCAGCCATCAGCAGCCGTCATTTTAGTTCCTTCGGTGGAGGTTTCAACTGGGTGGGAAAGGAGGAGCCGAAGTCTCACAGCCCCTGGATAATCACTTCCCCTTGTGTCCAGCTAGACAAGATAAATTGGGTTTGGAGTCATCCTCCATCTACGACTGTCTTAGCTTGGTTTACGTCCCACTGGCCTTTTGTTCTAATACGGATTATAATTACCCAAGCTGAAGAGAGGTCTGGCTGCCCCAGCTTCTCCGTTTGCCCCACTTTCGATTGGCCTAATTCTTTCTGTGGGTTTCCAAAGCTTGGGCCGAAGCCATTAAAGTAAAAAGAGCCTTGGCATATGCTGCAGGGCTTTCTGGCTGTTGGGTTTTTCATTTCCCCTGGAATGAGTACTGTAGTTCAAGCAATCTACATGGCCCAAGTGCTCGGGGGATCTAGTCACCTCTTCCACAGTCCTGCCTACAACAGTGCTGATTATGAACATTCTTCGGTACTTTGACGATGGCCATTGATTTAGGTCACCGGGCTAAACGGATGAAGGTATCTGCCAGGAGATGACTGTTTCCAGAGTACCATGTTATAATGTGATATGGCCTCTTCCTCTCAGCATAGTATAACCCCACTGCCATCCTGGGTCCCTCACATGAAAGTGTAGCCTTTACCCTCTCCCCAATTCCAGCTCTGTTGATCTTGGGAGGTGCTGGAGGGTGTAAGAGGTGGGAGGTTACCCAAAAGTTAGACTGTATGATGCAACATTCACGATGTCATTGCCATGAGGAGGTGAGGACTATGTGGTGATGTGGTCTTTCCTGGTCGCCAGTGCTCCTGTAAACAAGCCCATTAGACTTATTGGTTCACTAAGTTGGACTTGCTTGGAATCTTGACTTTGCTCTGTCTCCTGTACCACAGCTGGTGAATAGATATTTGTTCACACCCCAGGGAACATTATATAGTACCAAGGGCCCATACAGACGTGAGTGCCAAGGGCCCATGAGTCTCCCTCTACATACCTGCAGTCCACATGTAGTGACATAACCTCTGTACGATGTGGTATCCTGAGGGATATGTTTCCTTGTATGCTTCTTGTCTGATACCCTGCTAGTCAAAATTGTCCTCTTTCCTAAGGCAAACTGCAGTGTGAATTTCTGCATCTAAATTTCTTAAGAGAGGAGTCTTTATTGCCCTGTACGTGTATTTTCCTCCTCTCTTCTCTCCTTCCCTCCTCCCTTCTGTGCTGGAGAAACAGAACCAGGGCCTAGAGTACTCTAATTCCTAATACTGAGTCACACTCCCAATATAATGAAAATTCTGATGATTTCCCAACTGTACCTTTCTATTAAAATATACTGCCTAAGACCATATATAGTTCTTGACTTGATGGATAGGGTGGCCCAGCCTCATGCTTTGAGTTTTAAGCGCACCCTCTACCCTGCTAGCCAAACATCCAGGGAGTCACTTGGACCCCGGGCTTCCTTTCTAGCTTACCTGACTCTGCTTTTTTCTCATCTGAATTTGCTCTCAACATCACCTGACATAGATACTTGGAACCCTTACCGACAACTCCTTCCCTAGCTCAATGCAAATGAGCCTGGGAAAGCCCAAGTCCAAAGCTCCTAATGGCAGTGACTAGAATCCTGAGGTTCCACTCACTTCACAGTAACCCCCTAAGGCCCCTCCAATCTCAGATATATCAGGCCATTGTCTAAAGAACTGTGAATTGTTCTCCTTGCAGTTTTTGCCTGTTTCCAGCTGAACTGGTGACCTCTGTCATCATCTCTGCAAGCTTTAAACAAACTCTTACTTCATCTGTTTGGGAGTATTTTCATGCCAGCTTTCGTCCATTCCTTTCTCGCCGTGAGTCCTTTCTCCTGCTCCTTTATAGAGATGGAAATGCAATCGGAGAATCAGAAAATGAGCAAGTGTTCTGAGCCGGGGGTGGGGGTGGGGGTGGGCGTGGGGGAAAAGGGCTGTGGTTTATGCCAGTCCATTGTAGGTGTGACAACCACCTACTTGAGACGCCCTGCAGGATTTGATGTGCTGGCCAGAGTGGAGCAGCATGAAGCACGCGGCAGGCCTGATGTCCTACCTCCCAGGAGCTAGGAAGGCTTCCTCCTCCAAAGGTGTCTCGGTACAACCTGTCTTTAAACTGAAAGCACTGTTCAGGCCCTACGGTCCAAGTGATCTGTGCAAGGGGTAGAGAGAAAGCAGTCTTTTTACTGAAAGAGGAAGAGAGAAATAAAATGGACTATGCTTGGTTGCTTGGCCTTGAGCTTGAGTGTATGGCCATCTTAGTTAGGCCTTGGCGAGGCTTTCTGGGAGCTGGAGGGACTTGAGGCTATGACTTGGGACATAGGACAGCTTCTACGTCCTCTTGGCAGCTCACATGGGTGGAGCCTGCTGGTGCTGATAAATCATGGTGCTTTTCCAGCATTGTGTCTTAAAGCTGAGAGAAGGTCATCATTCTGCCTTTTCATTCGCTCATGTATGCCGGGAATGAGTGGGTTTCCCCATTGCCCACATTCCTCATTCAGGATGGTAGAAGACCGGGTTCTTTTTCAAAAATCAGATTCGTTTATTTATTTCCTTATTTATGTGGGTGTGCAAGTGCATACGTGCATACACTCACTCGTGGAGAGTGACTCGTAGAGGACAACCCTCTGGAGTCACTTCTCCTTTCCCATGTCAGTTTCCGGGATTGAATGCAGGTAGTCAGTCTTGGTGGTACTGCCTTTGTCAAGGAGCCATCTCTTGGGCCCTCATAGAGACATTGTATTCCAGGATATCAAGAGCTAGTGAGCCAGGGCTTGTGTAGGATGCTTTAAGGGCCATGGCTGAAGTGACACAGAACACATCACCTTCTGCCACACTCCTGGCTAGAATGGGGCCCGTGCTCACATGTATGTACACATGAGTGCGTATGCATGAAGGTCCATAGAATCTTAAAATGTCAGAGCCGAACTTAAAATGTCAGAGCCGAACGTGAGCTGAGATGTCCTTATCTTAAGCATGTCCTCAGTGTGTGCCAAGGTCATTTTAAAGACCGCATTAAATGCCAATTCTGGGGCCTAGTCAAGCAGGTGCTAGAAAATTGTATTTAAACGTGTCCCTGATCATTAGGTTAAGAGAACTGCAGGACTGAGTTGTTCACCCCCTCATTTATAGACAGTAAAATTAGGGCCCAGTCACCCACATCTGAGACCACAGTTGACACTGGGCATTCTTGTACTAAGGACCATTCAGGCCCCTGGCGGGCCACTCCCAGACCTGTGCCCCAGGGCCTGTTCATAGCAGAGCATGTCTCCAGATTTGTTGATGTCCTCTCATCTCATCAGTGGGACCAGATGAGGACATGCACCCCATCCTCGGGGAATCCAGCAGCTGCCTTGAAAAGAGCCAAGTCTGGTAATTAGGCTGCCATTGAGAGTCCTCAGCACTGTAGGCTGCCCAGAGCGACTCCAGAGTTGAATCTAGTTACATTTAGGAAACGTGTTACCAAAAGTCAGGGACTCTCAGGTGTTTTTAATTTAGAGACCTGGATCTTGCAAAGTAATAATTGGGAGGAATTTTAAAATGAATTTTCCTACAACCTACTGACTGTGTAGCTACCCAGGAGCCCATGGTGCTTTTAAAACTGTACTGTAAAGAATCCTTTCAGGAGGCTTTGCTGGCGAGAAAGAACTTCTGTTCCCATCACTTGGTGGAGACAGAGAGTGCCTGTGAGCTTGTGCTTCATAATTTTGTGTGTGTGTGTGTGTGTGTGTGTGTGTGTGTGTGTGTGTTAGTATTGGAATTTAAAGCTCTGACTCAAAGACCTAATGAAGAAAGCTCAGCTTGCTCTAAATCTGCTCTGCAGATTGCTCCTCGCCCCTTCCATCAATCTTCCTTCTTAAACAAAATATGAAATCTGGAACAAAAAGTTAAAGTACCAAGGGCTGCACCAATTCCCTTCTTAGCCTTATTTGGAGGATCTGATACTGAGCATGTGTGTAGAAGTGTCATCTGTGTATGGAAGTGTTGTCTGAGAAGACAGCAAACAAACATCCAGTCACTCGCTACCTTCTGAAATAGGAGGGATAGACACACTGTTAACAGTGTGCATCGGATATCCAAACCTTTGCTGAAGTCATTTGGCTTTGATCAGTTTGAAAAATGACTGAAGGAAGCAGGAGGCGCATGTCCAAATCTTCCACTATTCCTGCATCGTTGTGAAGGAAGATGCTAGCAGCATAGCAGTGAAGGAAGGTGAGCATGGAAGCAGGGGTGAGCATGGATGGGTGTGTACGTATGAGTGAGGCGAAGGATGGATGTATAAGTAGGAGGACGGATGATAAGCACAGGGCATCCGGAGCACTGGTGGGTGGTCTGTTTTCCAGGGGGACAGTTGGCTTCTGAGACAAGCTGCAACATAGACCATGTTGTGTACAACAGAACATGAGATTTAAAGCCATGTCCTGGGTGAATCATAGACAGAGGTAATTAGACCAGCTGGGGCCTGCTTTCCATCAGCTGTGGTTATGGAGTACCACCTTGTATTTATTCTTGGGACCTTACTATAGGGGTCTGGTCATTCTTGGCTCTCTGTGGTCAGGAGGCTGCAGACGTTAAGTTACTTTCACGTAAAGACAGAAGAAAGCAAGTGGTGACCAGACTAAGAGACAGAGCTCAATCAAAATGGTGGATGTTCCAGTTAAGGGCACCCAAACTTAGTGGGGTGTAGGTTGGGGTCTTGGGGAGCAACGGCTGAGGGGAGGAATGTGGGATCTACATTTAAGGACTGGACTTGGGAAGGAGGAGGTAGTGGTATGCGGACAGACAAGGCAAGTCGCTCTGCAGGCTTGAGCTCAGCTTCAGCAGGTCAACAGGAATCCTCCCCCAAGCAGGGACTGCCCTGGGGAGGAGGAAGTCATCTTGGAGACCAATTCCAAGTTGTGCCGGGATGACTTGGTCATTATACCAAGGTTTGGCAAATTCCCGTCCAGCAGCTAAACTCAGATTGCCCCCTGCTTTTGTTAATAACGTTTTACTGGAACACAGCCACACATAATCATTCACACGTTACTCCTTTTTTTTCTCTTTCACATTGACATTGTGCTGGTCGAGTTAAGCAGCTGAAATAGACCATGCAGCCTAAAGCATGCAGTATTTCACATATAATTTTAAAGAAGTGTGACAGTCCCTGCTTCAAGGCCCCAAGTTTATCAGCTGCTGGATTAGGTGGCTTCCTGGAAAGAGGCATGGCCTTGATTTCAGGAGCATTCTGCACAGAGAAGAGCTTTGGGGTTGGGGCAGGCCAGTAGACTGTCCACTGAACTCCTCTGAGTAGGGTGACAGTAAGTCCCTTCAGGGACAGGAATGAGTGGCTCCCATGGGTGTCTGCTATCCTGGTCTAAAATGGCTGTTCGGGTTTTCTCACGAGTTCTGGAATGTATCCATGGACAATCTCTGATGTCTGCTTGCTCTCCCCTGGGTGAGATGATCCAACTCCGAGATCTTCCCTTGGGGCTCTCTAGTTTATTCTCTTTCTCTTTCTCTTTCTCTTTCTCTTTCTCTTTCTCTTTCTCTTTCTCTTTCTCTTTCTCTGTCTCTGTCTCTGTCTCTGTCTCTGTCTCTGTCTCTCTCCCTCTCCCTCTCATTCTCCATCCTCCTTTTTCTACATTTTAAAAAAGATTTATTTATTTATCTATTTATTCATTCATTCATTTATTTAATATACGTATGTATGTATGTATGTATGTATGTATGTATGTATGTATGTATGTATGTGAGGACTCTATCACTGTCTTCAGATGCACCAGAAGAGAGCATTAGATCCCATTACAGATGGTTGTGAGTCACCATGTGGTTGCTGGGAATTGAACTCATAACCTTTGGAAGAGCAGTCATTGCTCTTAACTGCTGAGCCATCTCTTTAACCCCTCTGTGGCTCTCTCTTAGGGCACCTCTTTGTGTTTTGTGTCTAATCACATATATTGTCCTACAGAAGGGACTCAGGTAGGATGATCCCCATTACCTATGAAGACTACCCTAGACTTGGCACATAGTCACCTCTGAGTTGTCCCTGTAGCTGAAGTAGCCATAGGGCTGCACTCGACAAGTAAAGAAGGGAAGATGGCAGGATCTATGTGTAGAGCAGCAAAGTGTAGGATCCTGTCTAGCCATCTTTAGAAGACAACAGTGGCCAGCATCATGCCAGAGCCAACCACCCACGTGATAGGGGGTTGATTTGTGTATACATTTCCAACCCCGCAGTGCTGTGTGGGTGGCTTGCAATGGCCACTCTAGAACAGCTTTTGTCCCACCCTAACTCCAGAGAGCTATTGTTAAATATTCCAGCACACTACTGTTGCTGTGGGAGGAATTTTAGTTAGAAGTCAAGCAGGAAGAAAGACGTAAGTATTTGCTAACCTACAGGGCCTAGATGTGCTCAGGAACCTCAGGACAACTCTATTAAAAAGTGTGGTTGGCCCCTTGTTGTATAGGGAAAGAATCTGAGTCTACACGAGGCTGAGCTACGCTACAGGGTCTGAATAGGGATCACCCATGTTTATTATCCTGCCTCACAGAGGCTAGAACTCTGGGTGGGCAGAGGTTTGGCTCTGAAGAGAAAGAGAAGATGAGCAGGGGGTTGCTGGGGAGAGACAACCACTGAATAGGACAGAGCCCAAAGCTCAGGGCAGCAGGCACAACCTGGGACAAGCAGGAAGAAGGAAGGGTTGAGAGAGTTGCTATAAGAACCTATCCGCCTGTGTGCTGTACCCAGCCCTGTAGGTGCAGTAAGACAAAACACCAACAGGGGCAGCCAGACCACAGCCAGTGTTTCTCGTGGGCAGGAAAAGGTGTGGTGATGTGTGGAAGCATAACCAGTGTCAGTTGAGGCAGAGAGAGGAGGGGGGAACAGCTCCATATCCATCAGGGAAAGCCCCCCTTCTGTTTGCTCCTGTGTCCCTTCCTTCTTCCTGGGAGGCTTAGCAAGCAGTCCAGCCCTGGTGTGGGCTAGCTGAGGGCAGAGAGCTTTCAGATCTGAACCTACCAGGCGTCCTGTATCCTGTGCTGCGGGGACACAGCCTTCTTCCTTTATTGTTCAGGACTCTGCCTTGTCTCAAACTTGGGCAGTATTTAACAATCATCCAACATCTTTAACCCCAAACCCTCAAGGAATTATTCTGTGACTCCCAACTGATGGGAATGTGAAGCCCAGAGAGAAGAGAGATCTTCAGGATGCAGGGCTAGCTGAGAGAAAATTCAGATTCAGGGAGTAAGAGGACTAGCTGCTCTGCTCTAGGACCAGGGTTCAGTTCTCAGCATCCACTCAGTGGCCGCTCAGTGTCTGTGACGCCGGTTGTAGGAGATTATATACTCTATTCTGGCCTCCATGGATAACAGACCTGCATGTGCTGCACATACATACATGCAGGCACAACACTTATACCCAGAATAAAATAAATAGATCTTAAGGTTTATTTCTAAGAAGGAATCTACCTTGGATACCCTGAATCTGGATGTGCTCAGTGTGGATGGCGTCTGGATGGAGAGGGGCGACCCAGAGAGCATAGAAAGGCCAGAGGAGCAGAAACACCGATCCATCCATCCCTTCACATGAGGTCCTTCGCCATTTCTTGTTTTCCCTATATTTCCCTCCTCCCTGTACTTGAACGATTCCTTCTCTTGCTTTGATGCAATACTACAAAGGCATCACACTCTCTTGGGGAACAGTGGAGGACAATGGTCCAGGGCATTGCAGAGCCACGAACGTAATTCCCAGAGCTGGTCTGGTAGGGCAGCGGGGAGAGTCGGGTACCTCACTGACGAGGTTCACACTCTGTGTTGGCTCTTGCTGTCCTCTGGAGTCCCAGGCCTTATCACCAGCCCTCCAGTGAATGAGTGAGGCTTGCTGAAGGACCCTAGGATAAACCCCTGAAGAAGCAGCTCTCGGTGTTTGGAATGCTTGTTGAAAGTGTTCAGGTTTTTACCCTGAATTCTTGGAAACCTTCATGCAGCACATTGGAAAGACCCAGAATCTGTATTAGCAAGGTGCCCCCAGTTCTGAGATCTGTGGAGCCTGAGCTCAAGCAGCCAGCTTCCAGTGAGAGAGAGAGAGAGAGAGAGAGAGAGAGAGAGAGAGCGCATTAGCATTAGCATGCTTACACTGAATGGGTTTAGACTCAGTAGCTAGGATGTTTATGGAGTTGTCTTGCTGAACAATAAAGAATATAGCAGTTATGTGTATAATCACACGTAATTGCAATGTTGTGGATGGTTGAACCTGATAAAGATTACTTTATTAAATGCTCCCTGCAATTTGCCATTGGTTAACATGTGGAGCGTTAGAAGAATTTATTCTCTTCACTGGATGGAAAAGTTTTGAGTTGTTACTGTGAGCCTGGTACCCTGCTGGAGGCGCTGAGTGTCCCAGAGTCACTGACAGCTCTGGGTTCTGACCGCTGTCCTCAGTATGCTTACTGTCTGGCAGTGGGGCAAGACTTACTAAATCCTCCACTGGCCATGTACATTGCGGTCTTGCATAAGTTCATTCATAGCAACTAAGATATTTCTTAAATTCATTAGGAAATGTGTTTTTAAAATTGCTTTTATAAGTGTGTACATATTTGCTCATAAACAAATACTAAGCCCAAGAAAATCCTTATGACACCATGTTAAAAACCAATTTAAAGTCAGTTGAAATACAGATTAGGAAGTTGGGGTATTGCTTCCTAGCACCAAGAGTTAAAAATTCTAAGTGGCTTAGTGGTAGTGTTTGCTGAGTAAGCACGAGGACACAAGTATGTGTGGCTGCTGGCTTGTGTGACACCCTATGCTGTGGAATAGAGACAGGTCCCACAGATGGCTGACCAGCCAGTCTAGCCAAAATGAGGAGCCCTGGGCTCAGAGATTGTGTCTCAAAAATAAGAGAGGCCTACACCTTTGTTGTGAACACGCATGGAATGTCAAGATCCCCGATTTCTTTTTAACCCCCCAAAGCCTCTCTTTGCTCTGTCCCCTCGTTTGTGAATGTAGCACACTGGGAAAGGGCCAGGAGTGGTTTCAGCACAGCGTCCTGAAATCTTGTCTGTAAGTTGTCTGTCACCTAGGAGATAATGGAGGAGGATTCCCCCCTGTTAACCCTGGCTCCTGACTCTCAGTGTTGCAGGAGGTGAGCTGTTTGACTTCCTGGCTGAGAAGGAATCTCTGACTGAAGAGGAGGCAACGGAATTCCTTAAGCAGATTCTCAGCGGCGTTTACTACCTGCACTCACTGCAGATCGCTCACTTTGACCTGAAGGTAATAAGCTTATGCCAGGCATGGCTTTTGTGGCTTGTTGGCCAAGAGAAACTGAGGCACCTGGCATTTTCTTCATGTGTTTTAACAATAGGAATTATTCATTCAATCACTAAGTTTATTAAAAAAGTAAATTATTGTAAATCATTAGCATAGAATGTCTTCCTATAGTTAGAATGCCCAACCTCTGTTTTGTGGCGTAGAAGCTTAAAATCAATGGTCACAGTCGGTCACAGTCGGGAATCCCTGGTAAGGAGTCAAAGGGGCTTACTCAACAGGCCCTTAAGCAATGCCTGCTCTTGGACAGTGGTCCATTTTTGGCTGGTAGCTGGACAGCTTTCATTCTTCTGTGGCTGTGGACTTTGGATGGCAAGTATCTTGAGTGTTTCTCCATTTGATACAAGCCTGGGGGCCTGATTTTTCTTTTTACTACCAGGCAGATCCAACCATGATCTTGGCTAGGTGTAGTAGGGTCTTGGTGTGGTTGGAGGCAAGACTGTATTGGGGGATTAAAAATGTGTAAACCCCATTTCCAGCAGTCATGGAGCATACTCTTTTTGGGAAAGGAAGATAACACAGGGACAACAGAAAACCACAGTGTTAGATTGACAGGAGCCGAGACACAGGTTGGTGCAGGCCATTGAGCTAGAACAGGGCTGCAGAGGACCGGACTGTCTTGTCTTTTGCCTGTAGCAGAGCCATCAGACCCATGTCTGTGTCCCCCAGTATTCACCAACTCGCACCATAAGGTGGATTTCTGCCAGTTCCCGTCTGTTTGATGTCTTGTTTCTGACCGGGGAGCTGGCAATGCCCACAAATAAGTGTCCGCTGGGCAGCTGCCAGCACCAAGGTGCAGGAGATGACAAGCGCAGCCTCGACTTGCCCGTGCTTCTTGGGAATGCAAGCTGTCAAGACGGGCTGTGCTCCTATCACCCTACCTAAGTGGAACAGACATCCCAGACCTGCCTTTTGCTCCCCTTCCTTACCAAGTGCTTTCTGGTCTCAAATTCTTGCCTCGGATCTGCCTCCTGGAGCCCCTGAGCCAAAATCCTGTTCTCCCCACTGCTTTTTCATCTACCTGCTCTCTGGCTTTTGCTTGTTTGTTTGTTGTTGTTTGGTTGCTTGGTTTTTGTTTGTTTGTTCTTGAGTGAAGAAGGACCCTTCTGTCACCTTTTACTTCTCTTTCTCTCTCTCTTGTAGCCGGAAAACATAATGCTTCTGGATAGAAATGTGCCCAAACCTCGGATCAAGATCATAGACTTTGGCTTGGCCCATAAAATTGACTTTGGAAATGAATTCAAAAACATATTTGGGACACCAGAGTTTGTGGGTAAATCTCCTCTGCCCTTGGGCTCCCTTGTGTCTCATCCACAGTCCACTGGCTGGATCTCCCTGGCTCTAAGATCACTCCCTGTCCCTGTTTCTGTTCGTCATGATAAACTGTTGGCCTCTACCTTTCCAAGCTAACGAGTGTTTGTTTTCTCTCAGCTCCGGAGATAGTCAACTATGAGCCCCTGGGTCTTGAGGCAGATATGTGGTAAGGAGCACGCCCTTGGTGTTGTTTTCTTTCTGACCTATCTGACTAATTTTCTAACATGGCTTTGTCTTTATTTCTGTGTGCAGGAGCATCGGGGTAATAACCTATATCCTGTAAGTATCAAGTCCATCATGCATGCATTCTTCGCTTCTCCCTGAGACTGACCAGATAGATCATGTTGGCTCCTTCAGCTTGTGCATGTTCCCATTAAACATTAAATCCTGCATGCTTAGAACATATCCATTTTATGCTAATTAGGTTTGGCTTTCCTCAATCAAAATGAATTGCCAGTAATTGTAGCATAATCATGGTGAGAAATCTTATGTGTCCATTGCTGAGAAAATAGAAGAGTTTCATTTTAAACTATTCTTGGTTCAAATGACTGTATATGGTGGTGTGTTTGTGTGTAAGTGCTTATTAGTGTGTGTGTGTGTGTGTGTGTGTGTGTGTGTGTGCGCACACGTGTGAGTGAGCGTGCATGCACTAGTGTGTTTGTACTTGTCCGTGAGGGTGCATAGGTATGCATGATCACTTTACACTCCAGTTTTACTTTTATGCTTTTGAGATAGGGTTTCTTTTTTATTTTTATTTTTTGAGATAAGGTTTATTTTATGTGTATGAGTCTTTTGCTTGCATGTATATATGTACATCATATATATCCTGGTGCCCTGGCGTTCAGAAGGTTGGATTCCTTGAGCTGAAGTTACAGATGGTTGTGAACGACCATGTGGTTGCTGGCAATCGAACCCTTGTTCTTTCTGGAAGAGCAGTCAGTGCTCTTAACCACTGAGCCACCTTGCCAGCTCTGAGATAGGGCTTCTTTATGGATTAGGGTTTCTTCATCAATTTGGCTACATTGGCTAGCTGCTGAGCTGCAGGTATCTACTTAATCCAGTTGCCCGCTGCCCAGTGGCCGCGGCCCCAGTTACAGTCACTCACCACTGTGCCCAGCTTTTGATTTGGGATCTAGAGGCTCGAATTCAGTTTGTCATGCTCCCGCAGAGCAGTACTTTGATAACCGAACCATCTCCCCAGCCTCAAATGAGCTCTCAACAGGTTTCCTCTGCAAGGACTTGATACTCTTGTTCATAACTGTTCAGTATTCCATGGTGTGTGATTGGATTCTGACGTGACTCATTCCACACTAAGTCCTGTGTGTTGTTACCCCCACCCCGACCCCTTATAGACACAGAAGCAGCAGTGATTCTACACGAGTAGGTTTAAATGTTCTGTCAATGAGCCACTTTGTCTTTTAACAGCCTAAGTGGGGCCTCCCCTTTTCTTGGAGACACCAAGCAAGAAACATTAGCGAATGTGTCCGCTGTCAACTACGACTTTGAGGAGGAATTCTTCCGGAACACCAGTACCCTTGCCAAAGATTTCATCAGAAGACTGCTGGTCAAGGATCCAAAGTGAGTGTCCCCTCCGCCAGTCAGGCAGAGCCTCATGTGGCCAAGACCAGAGACCAGCACCTGTTCTGTGTCTGGCTGCTTCTTGTCAGACCCTTACTGTTCCGCCTGCCTGGAAGGAAGTGCTTCAGAGAATGAACCTAGGACCTTCCTGCCGCCCGCCCACTCGGTCCTGCACAGGGAGGAGTCTGGAGCAGGAGCGTTGCTCTTAGTGTTTTGGGTTTTTTTTTTAAACATGGGCCCCACTTCTGCAGAGTATCTGCTTGTTAGGCTGACCCAGCATGAAAATAACCCGAGCACTGTTTCAATCTCATGAGATCTTTTTTCCCTTCCCCCTCTGTCCCCCCAAAGGAAGAGGATGACAATCCAGGACAGTTTGCAGCACCCCTGGATCAAGGTGAGTTGCTTATTATGTTGGATTTCTGATTATTTCTGAGTGATGGGTCGTGCTGGAGTGTTAGCTGTCTGTTGGTACCATGGGTTTAAGATAGAGTGGTATACTGGAGTATATCCTAATGATTGCAGAGGGAGAACAATGAGCTGTTAAGAGCAGGGAGAAGTCAAATCAGACATGTTTTGTGTAGCCTGTGGGATTATACTAAAAGCGGCATTTGAAAACTGAATTGTTTCCCATCCCACAGATGTTTCAAATCTCAGAATCTTTTGAGAAATCTGAAGGTCTGTAGATACCACATTCACCTTACCCACAACTGCAGGGGGATCTGCCCTTTTGCTGGAGCACTTGAGCCTGCCACATGACACTTATATGTTGCTGCCCTATTGGTATTTTGGCTAACAAAACTGAATTTGCTTCAGCCTAAAATAAAAGGAGCTGAGGTTGATGAGTGTGTTAGCTTTCTGTCATCGTGGCAGATTACAGGAAGGACTGTTGAAGAAGGAAAGGCTGATTTTTGGGTCCATTTTAGTTTTCAGTCTGTGGTCACTGTTGTTGGGGGCCTGTAACAAGGCAGTTCATTATGGTAGATGGAAGGGAGCCAGCCAAGATGGTGGGAGGATGGGGCCACGGTTCTAGTAGGTTCCTTAAGGACTCCTTTAGGAAAGTCTCTCCCCCTCCTGGCAGTTACACAAGCTGGTCACCCAGCCTAAGGCATAAGAAGCATTGGAAACATTTAAGATCCAATCCATAATAAAGACATCTAGTAGTTGAAAACAAAACTATGGGCCTCATCAGTGGGCATTACAGAAAGCTTCCATTCCACTTCCCCCTCTTGGGGTAAGGCCTGTGCCCAAGTGTATCCACTGAACAAGACACGGTGAACGTGTTTGAGTGCTGTAAGTTTGGGCCAAATGAACCATACCTCTAGAGTCCTTCCCAACTTAATTGGCTTAGTGAATCTTGCCATTCTCAAACTGTCATTGTAGAAGAGTGTGGGTACAAGCTCACCTCCTGTCCTATGTGCACTCCTCTGTATTATACAAAATACTCAGCCATCAAGAGTTAGGGAGTGGCCAGGCATGGTGGGGCACACCTTTAATCCCAGCACTCGGGAGGCAGAGGCAGGCAGATTTCTGAGTTCGAGGCCAGCCTGGTCTACAGAGTGAGTTCCAGGACAGCCAGGACTACACAGAGAAACCCTGTCTCGAAAAAACCAAAAAAAAAAAAAAAGAGAGAGAGAGTTAGGGGGCAGAATCTAGATCCCCCCCCTTTTTTTTTTCTTGAGATGGTCCCAAGTATGCCAGTCTAGCTTCAATCTTGTTTATAGCCAAGGATGACCTTGAACCTCTGATTCTTCTACCTCTTGAGTGCAGATAGGCATGCACCAACATGCTTGGCTTATGTAGTACTGGGGTTAATCCCAGAGCTTTCTGAATGCTAGGAAAACTCTCTACCTGCTGAGCTATATCGAAGCCTAGCTCCAGGATCTTGAATGTTATTTCCCACTCTTTGTGCTATTTTAGAATAGGGAGTGTGTAAGCCTTTCAGAGTGATAAGGAGTATTAAAACATTTCTGTAACTAGCTTTCATTATCTTTTCTTGAACTTTCAATTTTAGCCTAAAGACACCCAACAAGCACTTAGTCGAAAAGCCTCAGCAGTAAACATGGAGAAATTCAAGAAGTTTGCAGCTCGGAAAAAATGGAAAGTAAGACTCTGCGGACACATTGAATTTGGCTTTTTCTGTCTGGTCTTGTCAGAGCCCATGTCATCTAACACTGGGAATCAGGAAATATATTCATTTAATAATAAAAAAGTCCACTGTGTAATCCCCTGTGCTGTTGTTACTTAGTTTCAAAGACAAGCATAAACCATATTTCAGTGTTACTTAACCTATTCTTTGAAATGTCATTTTGCGTGCTCTTTTCTCAGATCACCCCCAAGGCAGATTTTTAAATCAATACAATAAAGTGAGAGTGAACACTTTTTCAACTATCACAAACCACACTCTAAATAAACCCGTTCTTCCTGGTAAGCAGCCTGGAGCTTGTATGAAAAATCTGCCTTGCTCCTTGAGGGCTTGCAGGGGGTGCTGGGCTAAGGGAGGCGCCCTGGCAGTGTGGCCTCTCCTACACTATGGCGGCTTCCCTGTTGTTTTGGTGGGATGCTGGTTTAGGTATCTTTGAAACAATCAAAATTCAGGGATCAGAAAGAAGGTGATGATGTGGTTTCCAGTGCCCAAGATTATGTCGAACTAGAGAGAGCGAGCAACTGCCTCCTCTCTTGGCTGGTCCAATGGTGTACCTCCGTTTCTTACCCAATAAGCTATGACTAGACTCTCAACAAGGCTTAGAGCTTAGGTCTCAGTCTCTCTTCCCGTTCTTTCTCTTTTCCCTCTTTCTACTTATTTCTCTTCCTCCTCTTTCTTCATTCCCCTGTTGCTTCAGCCTTTGAGGATATGAAGGGGATTGTTCTTCAGACTAAATTATCTGTCCCATCTGTGCATGTTGATAGGCACATATATTCCTTTAGCTGACTTAGGCCCAGAGAGCTCACAGCAAGGCCTTTACGTCCCATGCTGGACTCCTGAGGACCCTGTAAGGGCTTTGTTGGGGTTTAAAACACAAGGCATAGAGAGAGATGGGATGTAAGACAACCCCTTCCACAGGTCACAGTGAATGCACAAGAGTCTCCTGTGTTGCTATCTGAGCTCACGACCTTCAGAACACTTCCCTAATCAAACAGTCTGAACTTCCGTGGAGTGCCCGCCCCAAGAGGAATGTTGGCAGTGAACGCGCTCTTAATGCTTTCTTCAGAAGTTCTCTTTTCCCCCTTGACTCTTTATATGTTTATTTTATTTTTAGCAATCTGTTCGCTTGATATCACTGTGCCAAAGATTATCCAGGTCATTTTTGTCCAGAAGTAACATGAGTGTCGCCAGGAGTGATGATACTCTGGTAAGCGTTCCTGTTTGCCTTGGCTAGCTTCTCTGAGCAGCACTGTGTTTAGAGTTTACATTGTTGTGTTTGTGCATTAACCCAGAAAGTCCCACAGCACGGGGATGTTAGACTTACCCTTACTCCGAGATGGGCTAACACTGTGCCCAGTCCTGCCTTTCCTCCTTGGAGGATTTTGATTTGCTTTACTTGGCATTCTCTCAGCCACCATCCCTACTGTTTTTAACACTGCTCCTTCCCTAAGCACTTGTACACACACACACACACACACACACACACACACACACACACACACTTAAAAAGAGGGTAACCAGTGGATGATGAAAGAGCTCCCACTAATTCTCATGACTGCACATAAGAACACTGATTGCCACCATTAGGAAGCTGTAGAGTCAAAGTGATGTGAAAGGACAGACAGCCCTCACCCGCTTTCTCCACCAACACCGAGGAAAGCACAGTGCTACTGTCTCATGGTAGACCAGAAGGCCATATACACTTAGTTTATTGACATCATCCTGACTGTCCAAAGCCCTTGGGAATGGCATCACAGTTTTCCCTAAGTCCAAGCTGAAACCCAATCACTGATGAGCTCTTCAGATACAGCTAGACACCTCTCCCTTCATCGAGACTTTCCCCAGCCAGTCACAAACAGGGCTTTGTTCACTGAAGGTGAAGGAGACTCCGGGAAAAGCAGACACAGTGGTTCTGTGGGAACCACCCTGGCCTGTAACCTAATAGTCGGTATTTCCTGGGTAGAGCTAGGAACTCCTAGGGCAGGGATCACATGACAGCAGACACTGGCTCTTCTTTTCTCCTGAAGCTACTCTCTGTAATAGTGTTACAGCTCTAGTCTACAACTGTAGAGTAAAAGGAGGAAGAAGATATGTCCATGAGTATACACATACACACACACACACACACACACACACACACACACACACACACACACACACACACACACATGCACGCACGAAGGAAAGCTAAAGAAAAGGAACTTATGAAGAGATGGGAAGGAAGAATTCCCCTTTGGAAGGGTGTGAGGTTGTTAAGGGAGCCAGGGGAAAATGGCAATGTAGGTCTGACTGTGGGATGCTGTTGGATGCTGTAATGGGAAGTAACTGAAGCTCATGAATCAGCATTCTTAACAGCCCTTGGTCACAATAAAAGCTCGAGTAGGAGCCTTGGAGAGAAAGTCTCCTCTCTTCTGCTGACTAGGGGTGCTGTAGTCTGTCTGTCTTCTTTCCCTCCACCAAGATTCATTCCACTTTTCTACCACAGTGGCCCCTAGTCATTAGCCTGGACTATGAAAGAAAACCAAACTTATGCCTTGGTTCACTGATGTCCTTTGCCAGTGTTGCCAAAGTCCTCCTGGAATTTGGATTTAGAAGGAATTCAAAGAAATGCTTTTCCGTTCTGCTCTCACAGGCGTTGACATTTCAGGAGCTGTCCCTCTGTATTTTGGGGGGACTTTTCTAGTTCCTTAGTTGTAAGGTATCATGTTTTGGAAGCATCTTGTAAGAAATGATGATGAGTCAACAAAAAGAACAAACTTATTCATCATTCCAAGTTTTCTTGGAGATTAGAAATATATCCATTGTCTCTTCTTTTAGGACACACACACACACACCTACACACACACACACACACACACACACACTCACCATTCAGAGAATTTTGCCTTCCTATTTTAGACCTAGAGAAAGAAGACATTCACATGTCAAAGGAAAAAAAAAGAAGAAATAAAAAGAAAAATACACAAATCTGTAACTGGAAAATCTAGCAAATGTGCTGTGGATTTTCTCCTTCCTTATCCAGAAGGAGAGTTCATGTCACAGAGGATCCTCTCCACAGTGCATGCTGGTCACTGTATTTTGACAGATTCCTAAGATTAAACAGAGGGTCAGTAGTCGGCACCCCGTTTGCCATCTGAACCTTTAAAAAGCAGTCCTTTTGGTTCTTGGTTTCAATGCGGATGACATCAGGCCCGGTTAAGCATTAAGTGGTAACAATTGGTAGCATGAAAGGGTACAGGTTCACCTCCAAGCTCCCTTTGTGACCATGCGGATTGGGGATTAAGTGGCCTTTTTCCTTAGAATACCCGTATGTCGGGCAAGCCGGAGCTCGCTATGTTGATGAGCGTCCTGGCCAGCGTGCTAACTCTTTTCATCCTCATGTGTTTCTCAGGATGAGGAAGACTCCTTTGTGATGAAAGCCATCATCCATGCCATCAATGATGACAACGTACCCGGCCTGCAGCATCTCCTGGGCTCCTTGTCCAGCTATGACGTCAACCAGCCCAACAAGGTCTGACTCCCCTCTGCCAGGGGTACAGGCCTGTTGTTTCATAGACTGTGACCCCAACCATACCTTGCAAATAGATCTTCCATTCTGTGGGAAAGGCCTTTCTGCTTAAGGTGGTTTGAGTTGCAAATAAGGACATTTTGCATTGAGCACCTTCCTTCACACCCCAGTTGCTCCTACACCCTTGAAATTCCTGCTTTCCTTTTCCCCCTACAAATAGCAGCTCTGTCGTTGGGTATAAACTGAAAAGGAGGGACTTCTTGTCCTTCTGGCAGTTTCTTCCCTTTCTGTCCACATGCTACAGCCTTGTGCCCATGGAGATCCAGGGAAGGGTGAGGACACAGCAGGCTGAGGACATCCTCCCAAAACTGAAACACAGTATATTTTCTTTCTGTCTTCCAGCATGGGACACCTCCATTACTGATTGCCGCAGGCTGTGGCAACATCCAGATGTTACAGTTACTCATAAAACGAGGCTCAAGGATTGACGTCCAGGATAAGGTCATAATGCTATATCATTAAAAACGAATTTATTTCCTGTTTTCTCAAATGTCTTCCCAATTGTAAGGGCAGTATGTGGGAGAGTATGACGAGTTTCATGATTTCCTATGAAAAGTGAGCTGGACAAAGGGCCAGTGCCATCTGAAATGCTCCGGGAAGGGTGCACACTTAACCCCCTGTACGCTAATTCACAGGTGATTTAGGGCGCCCGTTCTGTGCAAGCTGCATCATTTTATAAAAGCGTCTTGAACACTCATGTTTGTTTGTTTTGTACCTTTATAAAGGCTTGAATTGGAATCAGTTCCTACAGATATCTAGGGTACTCTTAGGCATTCTAGACTGAGGTTAATATGAGGACTTCAAAAAAAGAAAAACAAAACATTTTGACTTTATATTGAAATACTTACACATTTACAAAAAAAGTAAAGATAATACAGAAAACCCCCTTCTGCTCCCTGGTGAGCATCCCCTGTCATGACCATGAGCTAATTATCAAAACCTTGAAGCCAAGTGGGCTTTTCTTCCTCTTGGAAGAGGCTCCCTTAGGGTCTGTCACCCTATGAGAAGGAAAACACTGTGGTTCTAAGGGGAGCTTGATCCGGGTCCATTATAGTTCTAAATGTGACTCTACCGTATTTTCCTTGCAGGGAGGATCCAATGCCATCTACTGGGCCTCTCGGCATGGCCATGTGGATACTTTGAAATTTCTCAATGAGAACAAATGCCCTTTGGATGTTAAAGACAAGGTAAGACCATGCCTCTTAGGAGGAGCAAGAGGAAATGATTAGGGGTGCAGTGGAGTGCTGGTCTGTCTGGAGCACTAGAACTAAACCCAAGGATAAGACTGAAAACCAAGTCCTCTAGACGGGAATTTAAAGTTGGAGGTTTTGTGTTGTAATTGTTGTTTGGTTTTGGTATTGTTCTTTTGGCCATGTCCTGGTGCAGCTTTTAAATCAGAATTTCTACCATAGGTGCTTGGATTCTGCCTGTTGGTGGGCTCATGGTGAAGCAAAGTATTTAGGGTTGTGTGGTAGAACAACACTGTTCACCTCATGTCAAACAGGAAGGAGAGAGACAGAGACACCCAGAAGGTGCCCATTACTGTAACCTAACTTCGCTGGCCCCCACCGCCTAAAGATTCCTCCAGGTTGGAGAGATGGCTCAGTGGTTAAGAGCACTGACTGCTCTTCTGAAGGTCCTGAGTTCAAATCCCAGCAACCACATGGTGGCTAACAACCATCCTTAATGAGATCGGATGCCCTCTTCTGGGGTGTCTGATGACAGCTATAGTGTACTTACATATAATAAATAAATAAATCTTTAAAAGAAAAAAAAGATTCTTCCATTCCTAGGCTGGGGACCAAGCTTTTCATACATGGCTTTGAGAGGTAATTGAGATCTGGATAGCAGCACATAAGCCCATCACAACAGTTTTCTTCTGCCAGTTGACAGTAAAATGTCTTTTCTGTGGTTAGCGAAGCCTGACCCTGGGATGTGTGGATACACAGGATCTGGAGTTGTATTGTTTTTACTGAGATTTGTTGAGGGAGCAAGACCTTAACATCTCTGAGAGTATAAGAAACACGTTTCTGAGCACACATAAGGCAATGAAAGGAGGAAGTTGTTAATAACTAAAACTATGCATTTGAATAATTGCAGGATGATGAACTTGGTCTATTTATTTATTTATTTATTTAATGTATATGAGTACACTGTTGCTCTCTTCAGACACACCAGAAGAGGGCATCCCATCCCATTACAGATGGTTGTGAGCCACCATGTGGTTGCTGGGATTTGAACTCAGGACCTCTGGAAGAACAGTCAGTGCTCTTAACCTCTGAGCCATCTCTCCAGCCCATAAGTACACCATTGCTCTCTTCTGACACACCAGAAGAGGGCATCAGATCCCATTACAGTGGTTGTGAACCACCATGTGGTTGCTGGGACTTGAACTCAGGACCTCTGGAAGATCAGTCAGTGCTCTTAACCGCTGAGCCATCTCTCCGGCTCCAAACCTGGTCTTAAAAGGGTATGGCAGACAGAGATGGGGAGAGAGGGAGATTGACAGAAACAGAGAGAGAAGGAGGGAGGTGGAGAGGGGAGAGAGAGAGAGAGAGAGAGAGAGAGAGAGAGAGAGAGAGAGAGAGAGAGAGAGAGAGAGAGGGAGGGAGGGAGGGAGGGAGGGAGAGGGAGAGAGAGAGAGAGAGCGCTATGGATGGATAGATGAAGTCTAACAGCTAGAAGCATCTGTAATGAGGTTGATATGGCCCTCATGGTAAAGGGAACATATTCTCACTGCATTGTTTTCCATAACAAGATGAGCCAGGTGCGAGGATTACATACCAGCTGCCTAGTTGCTGCCTGACCCCCTGTCCTGCCCTTAGTCTCTTGGGAGCAAATGGCTTGAGGGAAGGTGTGAAGGTGCCACCAAAGGAAGGCATGGGACAGTGCTCTTGATCTCAGAAGTGGTTTTGAATTCTGGTCTTTAGATCATGGGTCCATTTCTTTTGCAGTCTGGAGAGACAGCTCTTCACGTGGCAGCCCGCTATGGCCATGCAGATGTGGTTCAACTACTGTGCAGTTTTGGCTCTAATCCTGATTTCCAGGACAAGGTAGGTCATGGGAACAGACGTGCTCAGTTCCTTGTCCCCAGGCCTCCCTGTACAGCAGCCAGGTGACCCAGGTGACTCATAAGGAAGGCCTCTCCACTTAGGTTTCTTGTCATCCATTGCAGAGCGCAGGTCCTTAGACAGCAATATGCAACCAGCTTCCCTTCATTCACCCGTTTAATCCCCAGAACAGCCCTGTGAGGCGTATCGCTGTTATCAGCACCCTTGCTCTACAAATGACGGAACCCACACAGGAAAATTCCACGGCTTGCTTAAGCTGTCTGTGGTGGGACCAGGGATTGCATCTTACCCAGTCTTGGGTTTAGAATTTCCATTTATAAGTACTACTCTCTTCTGGAACCCTGAAGACAGATGTGTGTTTGATGATGCTGACAGAGGTGCCAACTTCCCAGTCCCCATGAGCCTTCAGGCCAACTCTTCCTGGACTAGTTACAGAAGGATCATCAAGATAGCTGTCTCACAGTGTGCTCTTCTGACTCATACCTGGCAGAATCAAAGCACAGAAACTGCTAGAAAAATTCTTGCTCAGAGGGCTGCTTCTGGCCAGGAAGAGTTTCAGACAGACAAAGGCAATTTTGCCAAAAGCTGTTCTCAGTCCAGAGGCCCCAGTAGTGAGGTCTGTGATATATTGAGAAAACAGAGTTCACTTAGCATTCTGGTTGAGGTCACAGACTGACCAGGGAAGGGACTGGGTCTGCCACTTAAAGGCATCGGATCCTGATGGTGGAGTTATCTCAGGTTAATTTCTTGCCACACTGGCTGCAATCTCTGCTTCCATGGCCTTGACTTTCTTGTCTGCGTTTTCTTCCCCTGCACTCGTGACCTTGGCCAGGAAGAGGAAACCCCCCTGCACTGTGCTGCCTGGCATGGCTATTACTCCGTGGCTAAAGCTCTTTGTGAAGTTGGCTGCAACGTGAATATCAAGAATCGGGAGGGAGAGACCCCATTGCTGACGGCGTCTGCCAGGGGCTATCATGACATTGTGGAGTGTCTGGCTGAACATGGAGCTGACTTGAATGCTTCTGACAAGGTGCTTTATGGGGGAAATGCTTGGCTCTTTCTGTGAAGTGATCTGTCGAGCTGGAGGGACCATGAGACTTGCCTACTTGTCTCCTTGAGATAACAAACATGAACTAAGTATTCTGTTGATCATTCTTCCATTCTTTGGTTCCAAAAGTGTTCTTTGGAGTTTTTTAGAGTCTTTTTAGCATGCAACTAAGTTTCTGATTGAACAGGCCTCTTTGGTCCGTGTTTTGACCTGTTTAGTTTTAGAGCAGGGACCATGTCGGTTTTAGACACAGGTAGAAGCAGGCATTTATTTTGCCACCTCCTCTTTTGTAAAAAGACAATAAACCACTATTATTTGTTTTATAATTGTACTTCTCGACCAGGTGTTCCCTAATTACCTAAGCAATTCCAACACAATCTGTTTGAATCTGAACTTAAACCAACACAGTGATGGTGCTATATACAGTTAGACTGGAGATGCTGTAGCTTACGTAGCAACGACCTTTTGTAGAATGGTGTCTTGGAACCCTGTGTGGTTCTCTGGAGACAATGTTTTGTTTGCCATGGATGGGTTGGGTATTTGCTCCTGGCACCTGGTAGGTAGAGCTAATGTTACTGTTAGACAGTCACAAGCCCCAGTGTCAGGCATGCGGAGTAGAGAAGCTCATACAGACACAATAGAGGTCTGGTGGAAAGCTCTGCTGGCCTGGGTCCTTAGACAGCAGTATGCAACCGGCTTCCCTTCCAACTCCCGTACAATAATAACTTAGCACTGCTATCCCCTAAGTTTTTGGGGTGCTGTTAATTCTCAGGCTGGGTTCTATGTTGTTCAGAGGTTAAGCAATCTACATCTTCTTTCTGAGCATTCAGAAGTCCTTGGGGAAATTATTTCTCCTTGCTTTCTCTGTCGTTTCTGATAGTTCTTTCTCTACTTACGAATTTAGCAAGTGTTACTGGGCAAATGTTTTGAAAGTGTTTTCAGATCTGTTTGCTGGCAATTGGCATACCATTTTATCAGTTCTGATACAGAGGAGTATAGCCTTTCTGTCTGATACATTGCCTGAGCCTAAATGATTCAACAGTGGTCAGCCCAGGCTTCAATTATACGGAACGGAATGGATAAAGCCCCCACCCTTTTCCAGTCCAGGCAATGACATTTGAAGTTCTTGGGTGGTGTAGGAGCCATTCTGTTTACAGCTAATTCTTATACAGGGGAGAGATTAGGCTGAGGCTCTAAGCCAGACATGCTCATGAGCCTGGGTTTGGTTCCAGGATGGACACATCGCTCTTCATCTTGCTGTGAGGCGTTGTCAGATGGAAGTCATCAAGACCCTCCTTGGCCATGGGTCCTTTGTGGATTTCCAGGACAGGCATGGCAACACACCCCTGCACGTGGCCTGCAAAGATGGAAGCGCACCTATCGTGGTGGCCCTCTGTGAAGCCAGCTGCAATCTGGACATCTCAAACAAGGTACATGTAGAGGGTAGGATCCCCAGGCTCCCACCCAGCCGGCCAGACACTTTTGTTGGGTTCTTGCCATGGTTTTATTATTATTCCAACATAGGGGAGGGTTACTGCCACTCGCATGCACTGGATGTCCAGAGGACAGTGACATTTTGGGCTGTGTGCCTGTTGAGTAATCTCCTACACTGACGTTAGAACACAGAGACATTGGCATGCACTTTGTGCAGATTCTGGCTTCCCACTGTGGTGCTTGGAGAATGAGTGAGTGTGTGCACATGCATGTGTTAGCAAATGCAGGGCTCAGGGTCACCTGGGGATGTACACACATACATACTTGTGTGCTTGTGTTTTCAAGAGCTCACAGTACAAATGTCAGCTTCCTTCTGAAGGACAGTGTCTTCAGTGTATACTCTTTTTTTAAAAAAAATTTTATTTATTCTCTGCATATGAGTTCACTGAAGCTGTACAGATGGTTGTGAGCCTTCATGTGGTTGTTGGGAATTGAATTAAGAACTTCTCCTGGCTCCTGTCAACCCCACACTCACTCTGATTGACTCCACTTGCTCAGTTCCTGCCACTCTGGCCCAAAGATTTATTTATTATTATAAATAAGTACACTGTAGCTGTCTTCGGACACACCAGAAGAGGGCATCAGATCTCATTTCAGGTGGTTGTGAGCCTCCATATGGTTGCTGGGATTTGAACTCAGGACCTCTGGAAGAGCAGTCAGTGCTCTTACCCGCTGAGCCATCTTACCAGCTCTAGTATATACTCTTGACCCTGTAATTTAACCAAGAATCTCTGGAGCACAGGCTGTCTTACCTGTCCCTTTTGAGCTGTCTATGGGCAAAAGTTTCTAAACATGTTTGTGTATGTATGCATGAATGCACACCAAGCAAGTTTGGTAAAACCAAGGGAATATTGTCACCTTATAATTAATAAA
The DNA here is from genome assembly GCF_000001635.26 of Mus musculus. Classification (NCBI taxonomy): domain Eukaryota; kingdom Metazoa; phylum Chordata; class Mammalia; order Rodentia; family Muridae; genus Mus; species Mus musculus. Next base: position 60,731,960 of record NC_000079.6, read on the forward strand.
GAGATGAAAATAAATTGTATTTTCTCAGCCCATTAAAAAGCCCTGGTGCAGATTTCTAGACTGTCACCTGCATTTCGCTGAATCCCGTCCAGATTTTCGGTACAATAATAAGAGTTAAATATTTGTGTAGTTTCAGTGTGTAACTGCATGAAAGGCGGGCACACTCTTCTTAAGGTCACGTTCAAAAGGACACTGAGAGGGGTTCTATCTAACTGTGGGGAATATCCGTTTATAGATGGTGTATATGGTGCTGTACGGTTTTATGATGATTTGTTTGAGGTAAAATAGTTAACATATGAAAGATCTGGAGAGCTGTCTTGCTAGGCCTCCTGCATATTGGATGGTTAATTGTGGTGGACACTGAAATTGGTAGTCCTCAGACTCTGGGCCCCTATGAAGGAGAGAGACACCCTGACTCTGAGCTGTAGCTGCTTCTTGCTGTCTTGATTTATCCTTATCGAACCACGCCAAGATAATTATGTACGTGGCTTAAGAGGAGGTAGGATTCCCTCAGTGGCTTAAAAGTGGCCTCAACGAATGGGTGCTCATTAATCCACCTTCAGATCTCGCTCTGGAGGCACAGTGGGCAGCCTGCACGCAGCATTTGGGCTACACCAGCTGATTTCTTTCCATGCCCAAGGAAGGCCTTGAGTTCAATTCCCACTATCCAGAAAAGATAAGACAAAGCAAAACATGTCTTAGCGTGTGTCTAAAGGCACATTGTTAAATACGTTCATTGAGAAGTCCAGCTTTGTTGGCATGGTGGCTCACACCTGTACTGCCAACACCCGTGATGTGTAGGCAGGATTATTCATTTGAGGTAAACCTGGGCTACAGGATGAGAGCTTTTCTCTAACACAAATAAACATCCAGCAAGACAAGCCTGTTTCTAGGTTTGCAAACTACTGGTGTGGGCTGAGATGTGGTTCAGTGGGACTCTGGATGCATGTATCCAGCCCATGGACCTAGTCACAGCACCACAGAAGTGGACAAACGGGAAACTTGACTCATTTGATGGAAATCGGTCACAGTGGTCTATGGACTTGACATTTTGATTTCGTCTTATGCTGGAATAGCGCAGGAGCCTTCGGTGGCTGGTTCTGCTGTTATGTAGAGCTCAGCTAAAGTGAAAGCAAGCCTTGTGCGGTTCAGACTTGTGTGGACTGGAACCTGCTGCCTATCACCGCACAGCTTTCTTGCAGTGCTCTAGCATGGTCAATGACATCGAATTGGGGAGGGACATTGGAGGAAGCTGAATTTGCTTTATACGAGCTGCTTTTTTGTAACCTATCCAGTCCTTTAAGGTTTGACCTACTCTTGAGAGGACAGCCCTGGTGACTCACCTGCTCCCAGACTTCGCCTCTTCAGAGATTCCACCCACTCTGCACATCATGTTCTGAACCCAATTTTTATCCTGTGAAACTCTAGGTGACAAGTAATAGTCAAACCCCTTCTCTCTGTCCCTCTTACCTCCTTCCCTCCTTCCTTTTTCTATCCCTCTGCCCCCTCCCTCCCCCTTACCATTTTCCACCCTCTCCCCGTTTCTTTCTCTTTCTTCAAGTGAGAAACTAGAGACGTTTAAGTTTGTGCAGGAAAGTAAGTGCCAGCCACTACCAACCCACTAATCCGTCCAGTCTGCCTTTCCTCAGGCCCACTTGGGGAGCCGTTTGTTACATTGGCTATAGCACAGTGACATCCATGTTTCTCAGGCAGGCTGCCACTCTCTCCCCATCATGCTGTCTTTCTAGATGATTAGATTTCTCCAGAGAGAAAGATGACCATTCAAATCCTGCTCTTCTTAGTCTAAGAGGGCAAGGACTTGTCAATTTATGGAGACATTTCTTTATGCTTTGTTTGAAGACTGGGGCGGGTTCTTTTTTAACTCAGCTGAGATAGCAAGCAAACATTGAGAGAAAGAAAGGGACAACACCATGTATCACTAAGGTCGAACCTCATAGGCCACCCTTATCCCACAGATAGTTAAGTTTGTGCGTGCACTCTCGCGTGCGCGCACGTGCGCACACATACACACACACACACACACACACACACACACACAAACACACTCACACACGACACACACATGACACACACACACACACCTCTGGAATGAGCCTTGGGCATCAGCTGTGATCAATGTCTTACTGCACAGCCCAGGCATTTGAGGAGGTGAGGATTTGGCCATGGGTGTTTCTTCCTTCTTGTGTGCCTTTAGAAAACCAGGCACACAACACAAAGTAGCAAATTCACTTGTCACCATCCCTTGCTGGGGCAGGCGCGGGACAGGCAGGAAGTGCTGTGGAAACAGGGGAAAGAATCCGCCAGCTTCACAGAGGTGACAGAGCAGTTAGCACTCTGCTAGATAGAGAGGTCAGGAGAGGTGACTTCAGACAGAGCCTGCACGCGTAGCTCCTAAATTTGGTGGTGAAAATACAGCACAGGACTGCAGGTCCTGAGCACAGAGGTGATGGGAGAAGGGGGAAAATGCTGGAAGGAGACCTCAGGTCCAGATACGAAAGGCCTGGGGTGTAACACTAAGGAATTTGAGTTATGTGATAGCCAGGTGCTACACCTGGAATGGATTGTAACACTCCCTCCATTTCTGTTCCCTGCAGGCTGGCTGCAGAGTCTCTGTGAGTTGAATAGCATTCGGGCTTTCAATAGTGTGTCACAGATGTCATTACAGATAACCAATCACCACTAGGGCTGGAGAGATGGCTCAGCAGTTAAGAGCACTGACTGCTCTTCCGAAGGTCCTGAGTTCAAATTCAAGCAACTACATAGTGGCTCACAACCATCCATAATGAGATCTGACGCCCCCTTCTGGGGTGTCTGAAGACAGCTACAGTGTACTTACATATAATAAATAAAATACATCTTTACAAAACCACCACTAACTGTAAGCTAATAACATAATGCAGCATGTGATTGTGTCTCAGCCCTTCCAGTGATCTGTCTCTTACTGAAGGTTCATAGAGCCAGGAGGGAAACGCTCCAGCGTGTTAATAGAGAAAATCTCAATAAGCGATGTTGAGGATTTAATTTTCTAACACACTCCTATCCTAAACGCTTAAAACGATGATGTGTTGACCCATGCAAACAATAAATGCTCTGCAAGCAGGGATTGCCAAGCACTGACTCCGACACCCCCTGTACTGGCTCCGTGATTTCTATTCATGGCTCCTTCAGAGCCAATGAGTTTGCTATTTCACTGTTGTATTTACAGAACATCCTAGATCCCAGACTTAGCAACCTTTGAGAAATAGAAAACAACCGAGAAGAGGAGTCTCCTGTCCTCCCTTCATCCTTACATGACTACAGCCACAAGGGTGTGTGCGGTAGCTGAATCTTGCATAGCTTTCGTGACTATAGATTGGGTGCCTCCCTCCCTCTCCTGTTCCACAGGATTATTTTTAAGCCTAAACGTCAAAAAGTAATTACTTTATGTGTGTGGATATTTTGTCTGCATGGATGACTGCACCGCGAGTGTGCCTGGTGCCGACTGGAGTCGGACAGGGTGTTGGATCCTCTGAACCTGGAGTGACAGATGGATGGTTGGGAATCACTGTGGGAGTGCTGGGTTCTCTAGAAGAGCAGCTGGTTCACTTAACTATGGAGCCAACTCTCAGGACCCTATTTTCAAGACCATTGCTTCTTGGTGTGGCGGCTGCTAACTTCTAAGGGCAAACCTGCAAAGACAGGGTGCCAATGCGAGGAGACCCGACAGTCTAATGTCCTGGCTGTGAGATGCTTGGAGGAGATATTCACCACACACTGTTTAAACCTCAAGATAGCTATCACTATTCCTGGGGGTTCACTGCAGTACCCCAAGGTGTATGGCGCACAGTTTGAGAACCATATGCCTACGAACCATAATAGGCATGACCTCGAAGCTTCACGGCCTCCTAAGAGTGCCCTTGGCAGCTCCCTTCCTTCTCTCTCCCTGGTGCATGAATATGAACGGTGTGGTGCAGATACACATGGGTGTCTGGGCGCTCACACTCTTGCCTCGCTCTCTGCCAGCCCAGCGGGAAACTTGGTTATCCTGTGGCTAACCTTCTCATTCATCCTTTGAAGGTGAATTTGGAGCTAGACTTTCAACTTCAAAGTACTTGAAAAACTATCTGGCAGACCTGCCTCAGTGGGAGCTAGAACCTCTTGTTTAGTTCTGTTGGTCCCAGTCCCCTTATGTAATACCGTTTCTCCCCAACGATGGCTGTGAACTACCAGCTTTCACAGATAGCAGCCATGAGAATGCTTGTGGTATTTTTTTTCTCTTTCCAGTATGGTCGGACTCCTCTCCACCTTGCAGCCAACAACGGGATCCTAGATGTGGTCCGCTACCTCTGTTTGATGGGCGCCAATGTGGAGGCTCTAACCTCGGTGAGTACCAGGCAGGGGCAGGTGTCTGGCCTCAGAGAGCCATGGAAACTTCTTGTGCCTCAAGGGCACAGGGAGAAAGGTATTGCCTGGCAACTGCATTCTAAAGCAGACAGGCTGCTATTAAGCTCTAACCCTCTACTGCAGTTACATAAACATTTGCCCACACAGACCTAGTTTAATATCTAGTTAATGTTTCATCCTTTCTCATCTCGCCAGCCCCGCTCCGCCAGCGACCCGCTGGTTCACACTGGCCTTTTGTTTACCGTGTTACACAACAGTGCCTCTTAGCTTTCTATTCCACGTATGGATTTCTCTTTCATAAGTGCTTCCCGTTGGCCCCAGGGTACAAGAGGCCCAGTGCCCTGTGGGAGGAGCTGGATCCCCTGTGTGGTCTTGGGGGGTCATGAACAGCCTGGAGGCAAAGGGCTGGTGTCTACTGTTTAGAGTCCGCCTTTGCTGCTGGGATTGAAAATTATTTCTAAGTAAGACATAGTCCATTCCTCTGGCTTCTCATTTCAGGCTTAGCGCTGCCCTTCCCCCTTCCCCCACTCCTCAGAAGAAACCGTTTGCTTCATATTTCATAAAATAAACACCATAGATAAGAGTTTGGCCAACAAGGTGAAGTGGCAGTTCAGTTGTAGCCATGAACTATTGCTTGATATGTTGCTGGGCCTAAGGTGGGTTAATTACTTGTGTGTGTGTGTGGTCTTGACATTCGAAGATCTGAACTTTATCGACAGTCTTGAAGGAGAGCACATGGTGTTTGATGTTGCACCTTACCTAAGGCTCTGAGGTTCTTGGAGATCTTCAAAGTCTTAACCGAGCTGGCCCTTAGAGCTCCATCTAGCCTGCCATTTGTTTTGGTAAATGAAATTTCGCTGAGGCACAGCTATGCTCATCCATTTATATAGCATTGTCTTTGGCTATCCATGCTGCTGAGGCCCAGATGCCTGGCATGGTCCTCCAGAGTGTGTGTGTGTGTGTGTGTGTGTCCCTGTCTGTGTGTAGGTCTTTGCAGTACCGTTAACTCTCAAGATGTAACGGGCCTGTTCTGTGCAGTACTGGTCTCTGCAGGCACAGATATGAGCAGTGTGTGCAGGGAATGCACACATTTCTCAGGATGCTTATTTACCCCTGCCACACAGGACATTTTAGGCCTGAGGTGCCTTCATTAACCTTTACCCACAGGTTAGCTATCCTGCAGTAACACATCACATGCATTTTTATATTTATTATATATTATATATCTATTGTATAATATGTGTGTATATATATCAGATGATGCCTTGTGGGAAAATAAAAACCAGGGTGACTCTGAAGATGCTATCAGCTGTTGGATCCAGATGTGTGTGCAGTCTCTGGTCCCTTTGTGTTGCTCTGTGAGCCCATGCCCCTCCCACCCCCACCCCCCACTCTTTCCCGCAGTGGCTGTCTTCTCTGCTCCCGCCACACCCTGCTTATACTGCCTTCCCGTCTCCCACCTCTTTCAGCTTCTAGAGAGACTCATGAGTGTTTCCTGTCTGTGCTTAGCCTTGTCATTTACTCAGATAGATGCCCCACACAGAGAAACTTCTAGAAAATGAGAGAGGGGCACTGATCAAAGAGTCTTGACCATCAGTAGGCAGGGGGTGGAGCAAGAGTGATGTCAGATAAGGGTGGGGACTGGGAGGTGGGTGAAGCTGACTTCTCTGCTGCCTCAGCTGAGCAGTCAGGAAATGGGCGTGGCTCGTGCAGTCTGGCAGCTGAGTAGTCAGGAAGTGGGCGTGGCTCGTGAAAAGCATTAGGTTAGGAGGCCTGAGCTTGGTGACCACCCACTCTTGTACAGATTACAGGGATCATGCTAGAAGCAGAACTGAGAGGCTCCCATCAGTAAGCAAGCCTGGTAGGCATCTGGCCTCCTAGCAGGGGAAGCAAGCATCCTCCTCTTTCAGCAGTGATGACTTTTTGTGAGGAGTGGGATAACCGTGGACCGGGGACATCACTTAGAGACAAAGGCCAAAGCATGTCTGTCCTTCTGAATTTTCTAGCAGTCGCATTAAAGAAGCAGCAGACGAAACGGCTTTCAGCAATGCGTGTGAAATCTCATTTCAACAGGAGGAATTTGAGAATATTAATATTTCTCATATTCTCTTATCGGTACGGAGTTTTTAGTGCCTTGTACGTTCTGTACTGACAGCCGTCTTTTCAGAATCACATTTCAGACCCGTCCCTGCGGATGCTGCCCTGTGGGACAGCCAGCCAGAGCCGTAACTTTTTTCTGGCTTCTGAGATGACTGTACAGATAGCATGTGGCACCACAGCACCCCCTAGTGTCACCTTTATATTCTGAGCGCTCCTGGCTTCTCCTCTACCACCAACTCTGCAGAGACTCTAGTCACCTTTTAGGAGCTGCTTTTTTTATTCTGCACCTCTTCCTCAATGCCTTAAAGGCACCCCATGAAGCCATGAGACGGTTTGATGGGAACTCTTAGTTGGAGGTACAGTGTCTAGTAAGGAACTCAGTTCGGTCCAGAGCAAAGGAGAAGTTCTAGCTTGCCTGTTGGATCCATCTCAGGACTTTAGGATACATAATAAGAATGGGGTGGAACACACACCTGAGCCAGAGTTTCAGCCTGGAGAGAGCATTCATTCACAGCTTGGCAATTTTGTCCCCAGAAGACACGTGGACTTATCTGGAGACGTGGTTGATTTTTAAGCTGGAGGTTGAGGAATATCACCAGTGCCTTGGTAGACCACAGAGGTGTTATTCACATTGTATAAGGCTGATAATGGCTTTCCACAGCAGAGAATGACATAGTCCAGCAGGGCCAAGATTAAGATTTGCTGGTCCAGAGAGGCCCCATATGTATCTCAAGAGCAACTTGAGTGGAGGAACTGGGAGGTTGGCAGGTAGACAAGATGTCCCAACTCTTCATGGGATGACTTATTACAAATGCAGATAATGAGACCATAGACTTTTTTTCTTCTCTTAAAAAGGTGTCTTCATTTTTTTTGAAGATTGAATTTTAGGGCTGTATAATACTTTAGCTGAACAGTGGTATCTATCTCCCTTAGTGTAGAGGGGACATAGCCACAGCTCCTGTCCCCACAAGGGACTGTGATATCATGCAGTTCATGTGATCCGCTGCGAACTTGATCAGGCTTGGACCGGAACGTTCTCAGGAGATGTGCATGTTCATGGTATAGACATAAGAGTAGGTCCCTTCATATGAAACCACAGCTCCATGAAAAGTCTCTAATCAAACAGTAAATGTCACAGTGCTGTGGGCCCTTAGGTCTCTGCTTTGTGTTTTTTCAGCCACCTTAAATCAACCTGTGCTAGACTAAGCGTCCTTTGGAAGGTACAGTAGTTACCAGCCACGGTGTAGAGCGAGGACCAGGTTTGTATGTGTGAGAACTGAAAGAGTAGACTGCTGCCATAGAGACAGAAGTTCCATCGGGGATGGGATAGTCAGAGGAGAATGAGTAAGCTCTGAGTCTATGCACTCAGCATCTTTCTGTTGACACCTCAGGACACTACTGCATTTCTTGCTCTGTCATTTTTCCTTCCTGAGCCACCAAATAAAATAAGGTTTCCTTAGATGAGAAAACAGGCCAGGACTTAGAGTTTGTCCAACTTTCTTTTGACCCTGCTGTGCCTCCCATTTCTTCGCTGAACTAGCATGTTGAGGTCCCGTGCAGCTCTGTGACACTGATCATCTGTTTCCTACAGGATGGAAAGACGGCCGAGGACCTCGCCAAGGCAGAACAGCACGAGCATGTGGCAGGGCTCCTGGCAAGACTGCGGAAGGTGAGCCTTCACCGGAGGTCCTCAGATTGTTCTTATGTGAGAAGTTCTTGGTGTTTTCCTTACTAGAAGGAGACATTGGACGTAGGTTTAGGAAGATCATCTTTCCTTGTCCTGTCAGTTGGCACACACACATAAATGTCTAAGGGGTTTCTTCTACAGTTGTTGTAAAGACAAATTTTCGGGCTGGAGGGATGGGCTCAGTGGTTACGTGCAATGGTTGCTCTTGCAGAGAACCAGGGTTCAATTCCTAGCACCTACACGGTAGCTCATTTGTAAGCCCTGTATTTACAAGATACCCAGCACCCCCTGCTGGCCTCTTCGAGCACCAGGCATGCAGGCCATGCATGGACAGACACACAAACTAGTTTGATGCTCTTCCCACCGCTGTGCTGGTTTTGTTTACCCAGCCCTCTCTGTGCCACCACCCCCACAGCGGATGGGGAAGAACACTAGTGGTGTCCCTTCTCCTATTTTGTTTTGAGTTTTCAGGTATCAGTTAATCTCCTGTTTATCAAATCACAGCACTGTAGAGTTTATAAAAACAGAAAAATAAGTAAACACAGGTGAACGATTTACAACCCACATGATATATCAAGAGACTAAAAAAAAAAACCCAAACCATTTTGGCTAAGGTATCTATCTGTTTGTTAACACACAAAGATGTTCACTGAAGTTCTATTTAAAATGTAGTAGCAAAAGTTAGACAGTCGGGTTACCAATATTTATGTGTAGGGAGTTGTCATAGAAAACGGGTATTGTTTGGCTTTTAGAAATACTTACAAAGAGATAGTAAGTACATGAGTTTCTAGGCTGAAGCAGAAGGATACATTTTAACCCTTACCCTGGATCTGGGGATGTAGCTCAGTTGGTAGAGAGCGAGCTTATGGAGTATTCAGGGAGACTTGACTTACATTCGTAGCATGGAGAGGTGCTGCTTGCTGGTTTTTTCCCTGTGGCTTGCTCAGCCTGCTTTCTTATAAAACCCCAGACTACCTGCTCAGGGGCAGCATAGAGGGCTGGACTCTCCCAAATGGATGGAGAAAATGCCTCACATGTCAGTTTAATGGAGGCAATTCCTCAATCGAGGGTCCCTCTTCTGAGGTGACTATAATTTATATAAAGTTAACAAGAACTAATAAGCCTAGGTAGCCTGGATGCCCCATAAAACTCTTGCTGGATGAACTGGCCCATTGCTCATCAGCTCTGTGCCTTAGCATCTGCATCCGACCCATGGGACGAGGTGCCAGCTCAGAGAATGGTAATGAGCCCCGAAAGACGTCTTGAGAACAGCACCTGTACACACTGAGCACCGAGTGGCTTCCTTTGTGCTTGGCACAGCACCCTGAAGAGCATTTTTAGAATGGACCATTGCAAATGCGGTGGGGGCCCTGAACTTCTGTGACTGGCACTGACATTTTACATCCCCAGGGTTCACAGGGGAGGATGTTCCTACCAGAACACCAATCCTCAAAGAGATTGAGAGGAGTTAGTGCAAATCCCATATCACGAGATCTCTACATCCTTGGTCTTTCTGTGGGCACGGGGACTTTGTGGTGTTTATTTCCAGCCAGCCAGCCTGGGGACATCTCAGTGAGCCTGCGCTGAGCCACCCTGCCTAGTCACAGATCACAGTGTGCTGAGCTGGGGCTTCTGTTCCATCAGGCAGGATTTTATAAATGTCTTGTTCAACAGGACACACTTACCTTCATTGTCGTCCACGTGACTCTAGGCCTCAGCCTTCTGGTGGGAGGCAGAGCTCTGCTGATCCATTCTTTCCTTCAGATCTCTCAGATTTAAAAAAACTAAGTCCTGAACTGCGATAACTCATCAGCGCTGGAAGCACCCGATAGATAGAAGATTTGCTTTCGGAAGTCAAAGCAACGGCACTGGGGAGTGAGGACAGAAGCCACCAGTGTCTGCAGAGAGAGAAAGGCCAGGCATATGTTTACGGTTATCAATTCAGTCTCCAGGAGGACAGACTGTTCAAAAAGAGCACAGTTCAGGGAAGAGGGGAGGCTGCAGTGTCCGCTGTGGCCATGCTCCTCAGTAGTCTTCACCAGGGTGCTCCTGCCATTCATTGCAGGTGGGCGGTACATCCTGTCTTTGCAGAATACTTCTGTCCCTGGCCTCCAGGCCCGTGCTGTAGTGCCTTTGTTTCTCTTCTTTCCTTGTGTGGAAACCAAAGGAAACACACTGTGCAGTGTTCTCTGCCTGTGTTAGAGCCACTCACGAGAGTAGTGGCTCATGACGCCTCCCTCATTTGGGTACTGTACATTCCATGTGGTCTCTGCCTAGGGAGTTTTCAGAGGTTTTCACCTCCTGGGAATGTAGTTTTGAACTTTTGCCGTGAAGGAAATAGGGACTGGCCTACGGAAATAGAACCAAAGCCATTTTATCACTGGCTCCAGTGGAAGCCAGTGTGAGAGTCAGAGTCTGTGTTCATCCCTGTGCAGTGAGGGGCTGACACAGGACCAGGGAGGGCTTTGGAGCCTGGCATTAAGGGGACCTTAGGAGCTTCTCTTCTGGAAGGGTTTAGACTCCTAGGGACCCAGGCCAAGGCCAGGACTATGAAAACCAGGCAGGACTGAGCTGTATGGAGCCTGCACTGGCCCAGTTCAATATGGAGGACTTGAGACATTTGGTATTATCTCTGAGAGCTAGCCACAGGTGTTTCCTTCCAGCTCGGTGACATCACTCTGGGTTCTTGCAGTTGGATGTGGCGGGAATGCTTACAGCATATGATCCCATAGACCCCTCATGTGAGTCTCCTCTGTCTCTGGAACTTGGTGTTTGGTGGGCTCTGGAAGCCCCGCATCTACCCTCTGGCTGCTCCTCTCCAGAGGAACTAACAGGAGGAAGCTGTGCCTTCTCTTCTATCTCGTGCAGACAGATAGATTACCTACCAGGAAAGAGCCCCTTCAGTCCTCCACTGCACGGACCTGGACTGTGGTGCCTAGCCAGGTCCAGTCTCTTCACCTCAATGCAAGGAAATGCAAGGTCATAGGGAGTGGGCTGCATGCGGTATCCGTGGTCTTGAAGTTTATTTTCTTTGCCTCTGTTCCTGCGAGTTCCATGATTATCAGGGCTTTGGGGACTTGGTTTACTTCATTGGTCTCATCAGTAGGATTTTTTTCCTTAAACCGATAATAAAAGTAGCCCCGTCCTTTCTCTTAAACCCAAGCATAAGACACTGAGGAGGTGCTCAGGAATGTTTTGGAAAATGGACAGTGTTGGGTGTTGCCCATAATTAAAATTCACAGGGAGTGAAGGACATTTGCATAATTAGTATTCTCACTCCGTGCATTTGGGCCTAACAGCTTCCGCCATGTGCCATGTGCTGGAAGTCGCTGCTGCCTCTTCTCAGGGCCCTTATCTGGCTTCTCCAGATTGCCAGTTGCTTCCTTTCCAGCCTGTGGGTTTAGTCATCTTTCCTTTGGGGAACGTGAAAGCTAATTTGCCAAGGGAAACGTGCTGAAGAAAGAAAGCTGTAAACCCAGAGGCCCGCCAGGTTCGGACTGTGGGTGTCAGGATCTAGAGGAGAGACGGGGAGACCTGCTAGTGGAAGCGCTTATAGCCAGTGTGGTGCTGGGCTTGGCTGGGACCGTGCAGGCTAGTTGCTCTCTGAGTCTTGGGTAGGATAACTTCTTGAGCAAGCACTTAAGTAAGTGATGGGAGCTGATTGGTGGTGAGTGTAACCTGTGTTACAGACCCACCTTCACAACCACCCGGAAGGTCCACGTTCATAAACCTGCGCACTCCTAGTGTTGGGAGGTGTGCTGTCTTACATATCCAGCCTACTGCAAGCACTCAACCAAACCTTTAATCCATTGGGCCTTGTGTGCAGCCCAGTCACATTCACAGACCCAAGGGACACACACTGGAGCTCATTGTAGGGCTTGAGAAAACTTGCAGTAGCACAGTGGCCCCAACTTGATGCTCCTCCTGGGTGCTGGGTGGACAAGCTCCTACCAGCTCCTTCCAGCCCCATCACGGAGGGCTTGGCCAGGGTGGATTTGTGGCCAGGTCTAATCTCAGAGCTCCTGCTCCGGCCTCACTTTGGTGGACTGTGTATTAGTGTGCTTCCTTCCAAACCAATTAACACACATAGCACCCGCCTGCTATAGCTAGTGTGGTGCCATTCCTTAGGGGAGGAAAACAGGGTTGGTGAAAACTGCTTTTCAGGGAGTCCCGCTCTGTGCTCCTCAGCTGTCCCTACCATGCCACCTGGTGGCCAAAACTGAGAATGCGTTGACCACCGGTGGAGGGCTATCAGCAACTTCTGTCAAGGGAAGGTTGTATCAAACTCTTCTAAATTTAGATTCGAAGAGGACGACGAGGTTAGATTCCCACAGGCATGCGGACAACTGAGGCTGCTTTCCCTTTTCCTGCTTTTCAAGACTCTAGTGTATTCTGCCCACCTCAATGACAAAATGGCTCTCCTGGCTTATGGGCTAAAGCAGTGGTTCTCAACCCGTGGGTTTCGACCTCTTTGGTGTTTCAAATGACCCTTTCACAGGGGTCCCCTAAGGCCATTGGAAAACACTGATACTCTCAGCATGATTTATAACAACATAAAAATTAGTTATAAAGTAGCAACAAAAATAATTTTTAGTGTGGGGGTGCACCACAATATGAGGAACTATAGCAAAAGATCATAGCATTAGGAAGGTTAAGAACCCAGCCAGGGTTGCCATCTCTTGGCGGACAGAAAATGAAATATGAAAGGGACCTGGGCACAGGTAGGAGGCAGGAGACATAGGGTTCTGATGTCCCTGGGTCCCCACTTGAGAAGTGAGAACACGTGTTTGCTTGTGTGGTAGCCCAGAGTCTAGGGCCTCATAAAAGCCAAGGTGTAAATTTAGCAAAATGCTGCTTTCTTTGATAAGACAGGATGCCTTGACAATTGTTAGTCGAGGAGTAGCTTGTTGGCATGAGATTCAGAGATGACCACAGCCTCCTCCAACTAAGACTCATCAGCCAAGAACAGCAGTTCTAAGCAAAAGTTTTAGACCAACGGTAGCTCTTGGGATGCAGGTGACCATGCTCCATTGCTCCCAGAAGTGGATGCATTTGTCTCTGAAATGAAACCACAATGAGGTACAAAATCGGCATGCCACAACGCCATGGAGATGTAAGGAGGAGGGGCCTTTTTTCTCATTTTGCACACTTTCCTAGTGATGGTTTATAAATCTTAATAAAGTCAAGAAGCCCCCACGGCTACACTGTGTTTAAGACAGGGACCCAGTAGGGCCATGTCTTCCCAGTGAGACGGGCTACGGATGGCTGTGTGATCCTGTTTGAGCCTCCAGCACACAGCCTGAGATTCCGCTTCTGTCTGCATGTCTTTCTTTATCTATTTCGCCCCTCTGTTTATCTTCCTTTCGCACTCCAGGATGGGTAGAGGATGCAGTAGTCGATTCCGCTCTGATCCATGTTCTTGGGTCTCAGTTTCCTTATCTAAAAGGGGAGGATCAGGCAGCTCTTGTAGCCATCGAGAGTCAGCCACCGCATGCCTTCTGTATGGCATCCTGCTGATCTGAAGTGAGTTCCTTACCCAAGAACAGCATGCAACCACTTCTCAGTAGAATCACCGATGCAAAGGTGACAGACGTGGAAGGGGAACGTGTCTCGGTGAACATGCTGGGACATGAAGCGCAGTGCTGGTGATCTAGGGAGAGCCTGCCACGGCCTTGGAGTGACTGTGAATGCTTACCAATTGGATGGTTGGCATGACAACTCAAACAGCATGGTTTCAGGGCTACCAGGGACCCAAGAGTCTCAATGAATAAAGGCAAAATGAAATTTTAAATAGGTCCAGGAAGATGGCTTGAGAAATAAAGCTGTTTGCCATCAAGTTCGAGGACCCATACAGGGGAAGGACAAAACTGTCCCTTACAAGCTGTCACTTGACGTCTTTCTGCATATGTGCCATAGCGCATGTGCGCACACAAACACACACACACACACACACACACATGTTGTAAATACATACAAGTACTAAAATATTTAAATATTTTGTGAGCCAGCCACCAATTTATAAGATATTTGTAATCTTGGAAAACTCTACAGTCTACTCCTGAACCTCAGGTCATGTGCAAAAATGTAGCTAAGTCTTAAGACGAGATGACTCTAAACAAGATCTATTTCCTGTGTAAATCCTAACCAAGTGCCCAGTAGTCCCAGGGAACCCAGGATATTCTTCACTGTAGGAGGTATACATACACACATTCATTCCAATGCTCAAACATCCGCATTTTGTGGGATCTAAAATACATCTGTCTCTCCATAGTGTCCACCAGGGGGCAGTGTCACCAGTGCTGAGAAAGAGCTGGTTCTAACCTTTTAGGGTTAGATGCCCCTGTAAACCACATTGTAATTAACAGGAGAAACAATGGTGGCTCAGTGGGGGAGAGGTCAGCAGGGAGCTCTCATCTCAAGACTCAGAACCAAGCCAGGTGTGGGTCTCAGTGAGATACCCTGTCATGGATCTCCTCTGAGAGGTACCAGTTCTGTCCCTTAATCATAATCTTTGTGCCAGGGCTGAGACACCAACTCTGCCTTCCACTGGGTTCCTGATCTTGGCTAGAGCTCAAGCTGTTGGGGTCACGATGGGGATCCACACCTGGATCAAGCCTGCTGGGAAGGAAGCTTGCAGGAGGAGGTGAAAGGCAAGATGAATTTAGTGGAGTGTCTGGATGTTCGGGAACATCAGAGGGAAACTCCTGCAGCCCAATGTGCAATATCAATGTGCAATAACTTCAGACAGATCCTCATTAGAGAAAGAACATGTGATGATAAAAGCGAGGCAGGTGGGGAGAACGGGATGAGAGAGACCTTGTGGTGTGAAGGATGCCTGAGCACACAGACTTGAGGTGATGGTTTGTATATGCTTGGGCCAGGGAATGGCTCTATTAGTGAAACCCTAAGACACTTAAAGTGAACTCTCTGAACATGCTGCACCTCTTGATAAAGATATCTCATCCAGGGCACATATGCTATGTCCAAGTCAGTGTGTCCACATGGCTGTATCTCTTCCAGATTATGGATCTGTTGGCCTAAATTTCTAAGTTCTCAGCACTGAGCTCCCTACTTGGAGGCTGCTGTATTTATGGATAGATGAATGTCTGAGTCAATCTGAGGACTGGCTTGTTCTGGGGAGATTTATGCTTCTCCCTACAGGTTCAAGAAAGAATAGAGCAAGACCACCACTTTGCTGTCCTTCAGCCCTCCCACAGCACCCATTGACTTGTGATGTCTTCTCTCCAGTCTCATAAAAGAGTAGGCTCTGCCCTCTTGTGGTGTAGCCATAAAGAAACTAGATCTTTCAAACATACCAGGATAGGCCCTACTCTGTTGTGACAGAAACCAGAATTTTCATACAAATAGAGACAGGCCCTGCATGTACCATGACAGTGACCCTCAAGGCGCCAACTGACAGCCCAGAGAGGGTCAGGCTTTACCCTTTTTCAGCGTGACTATATCACCAGTGCCCCAGCCTCTCCACACAGAGGAACAGGTCCCTAGTTGGCCTGACAGGCTCATCTTATTTCATTGTCCGGTTTCATGTTAATGCTTCACAGGTTTTCCCACCCAATCTGTTAGGATCCTGATGCCATGGAAACGGGCAGCTCCAGAGACAGAGGGCAGAGGTTGTCAGATGGCAAGGGTAGTGACTGCTAATGGGGGTGGGGGGTGGTGACAAAGGTCTCTGAACTGAGGGAGCAGGGATGGATAACAACATGGAAAAGACTAGAGTTGCTGAATCCCACACTTCCAAACAGTGACTGCAATGCCATGTGTCTTCCTGAGTTTAAAGACAGTTTTGTTGGAAACCATAAAGTAATGTATGCCCAGCTAAAGTAGTAAGTACAGACCCAGGACCAGAAAACCTGAGGCTCATGGGGTGTAGCCTGCTCAGAGCTTCATTTTTCCCATGACTGAGAACACGGCCTCTCATTCTTCCGTCAGGACACACACCGAGGACTCTTCATCCAGCAACTCCGACCCACCCAGAATCTCCAGCCCAGAATCAAGCTCAAACTGTTTGGCCATTCGGGATCAGGGAAATCCACCCTGGTGGAATCTCTCAAGTGTGGGCTGTTAAGGAGTTTCTTCAGAAGGCGCCGGCCCAGACTATCCTCTACCAACTCCACCCGCTTCCCACCGTCACCCCTGGCTGCTAAGCCAACAGGTAGGTGCTCCAGGTGGTGGCCATAAGTCTTGAAGTTGTTGAGTTCTGCATTCTCTAGGGGGAGAGATGCTCGGAGCAAAGGCTGAGGCCTCAGCCAAGATGTAGCATATATTTCCTCACTGGAGGAACCCACCGGCCTCCTGATGTGAGACACACTTGGCTAACAGACTGCTGGGGACTTGGGAACTCACAAACACTTATCACTGGCTGTCACATGTCTCACTCTGTTTTATAGCTCCCTTGGGGGGCTCTGGATGTTACTTTGTGTCTGTACAGGATTAGAAGGAAACCTCCAGCCTCTTGAGAGGAACTGTTGACTGCCAGCCTAGGAAATTGCTAATTACCCTCACACCAAAAGTTCTCCCTCCAACTCTGCCTCCTGTTACCACTAGAGGGCAGTAGTCAACAACTTTTTTCCCCCTGTGATTTCATAAGCTATTACTCTTATCTTGCTACCAACAAACCTGTCCTGGCCTTTTATATATGCCATGAACACTTACCACTGAGGCGTAGGAAGGAAAGGCCTCCTGCCAAATACTGCCTTCCCTCCTCTGCTAGCTTGAGCCCATAGCTGGCTAATCATGTTCACTCTCCCAGATGGTTGTCCTGGACACGGTTGATGGGCATGAGATGTGCCTAGGGATCCCTAAGGCTCTTGCAAAGCTGGGAGTCTGTAGATACATTGTAATGCTCTTGGGAGGCTTGGAGTCTGTGGAAAGATACATTGATGCGTGCATGTATCTAATTCCCCCTACCCCTGCAGTCCTGCCTTTCTTTGGGCCCCTTTCACCCCATCTTCCCCTCCCTTCTCTTACTGCCTGCTTTGGCATTCCTACACCATGTGTGAGTGTTAACCCTTTGGCCTGCAGTCTCAGTGAGCATTAACAACCTGTACCCCGGCTGTGAGAACGTGAGCGTAAGGAGCCGCAGCATGATGTTCGAGCCGGGCCTCACCAAAGGGATGCTGGAAGTGTTCGTGGCTCCGTCTCACCACCTCCACTGCTCGACTGATGACCAGTCCACCAAAGCCATCGACATCCAGAATGCTTATTTGAACGGTACGCCCTCCTTGCCCCAAGGAAAGGAACTTGGTTTTCCTTTCGAAGTGCTCCGAGTCACTACCCAAAGGGAGCTTTTACCCAGTGCTATCTTCAGACTAGTCATGGGCTAACGCAGGCTGGCTCACATGCCTGGAAAATAAAACTACACAGTAGGGAGCTGTCAGCACCTAGCAGCAAAGCACCTAGCACTCAGTGGGTGCTTAATAAATGACCGGTTGGTTGGGTAGTACCTTTTGAAATGTAGAGCCGAGTGTCTGTTTAGTGGGTTTCTAGGGCTGCACACAGCCCCTCACAGTTTGATAAGACAAGTTTGAAAAGGTGATGTTTAAGCACATGGCCATCATACCGAATGCTGTGACATCACGGGGAATTCTCTGCGTGTCTTCTTGTTGCGTGTTTGCTTTATGAGACAAGGGCTAAGAAGGAACCAGAGAGTAGGGAAGTGGCCAACTTCTTTATAATAATCAAATCTCAAGAGCACTAAAGTAACAGGCCCGTGTTAGCTTCTCCCTGAGGGCCTTGCGCCCCATCTCCTCCCACCATGCCCCACCTCTCCATCCTGTCACTGGAGCCTGCAGCTCACAGATCCTCAGGCGAGGCAAACCATGCCTCAGCAGGAACACAGTTTGATGGGGATGCTGAGAGGGCATGAGGAGGGATGTTCCAGAGCCTGCTGTCATGAGAGGCTCTCAGAAGACAGCAGGATCACATTGTGTTCCTTCAGCACTGTGACATGACATCATCATCTACAGGTGTGTCCTATCTATACTGGAATATGGCTTAGGTGCCACCAGTTAGACATACCGGTGAAGCCCTGTGCTTATCCAGTACCAGTGAAAAACATCTCACACCTGAAGCTGTGATTATTTAATACTGGGAATCACCTCGGAGCTCTGTAAGAGAATAGGCTGCAGGGTCCTCCACGACTTCCCCAGAGATAACAATGCTGCTTGGTTAGAGGACCCAGTTAGAGAGCTCCTGGTTCCACAGGATTAAAGTCCGTGTCCACTTCCATCATTTCAAGCCATGTGTCCTTCCCGCTTCCCAGGACAGAACTGGACAGGCAGCGTGAAAAAAGGATGGGCTCGTATTTGGGCCTCACCCACAAAATCATCACCGTCAAGCAGGCTTCCAGGGCTGAAAGTTCTATTTCTGTTTCCAGAACTTTCCACACTAGGCTGAGCTGCCAATTAGAGGATGTGTGCATTTAAAACCATGTGACTCTGGGTGTCCAGCTCATTTTCCTATGGAATCTGATAGGACTGATCTCTTCTTCCCCTGACTGGATCTCTACCTGTTTATATAGTAAGAGGAAAGTGGAAGAAAAAAAGTCAAAGTTCACATCTGCATTGGGCCCCATACACCCATAACACACAGATACATCTACAGGGGATTCAGAGTCGGTATGCTGCAGATATAGCCAAAGCTACCCTAATGAAAGCCCTTAGGAGGGAGTCATTTAGACATGGGAGGGAGAGAGACGAGGATGCATGCATGTTAGAGGTTGGGGAGCACTGGATATGGGGAGTACCAAATGTGGGGAGCATCGGATATGGGGAGCGTCAGATATGGGGAGCACTGGATATGAGGAGCACCAGATATGGGGAGCATTATATTAAGTCACTGGGTACTTACATAGACACATGTTGCAGATGTCACTGGCCCTGTGCTGAGTCCCTAGAGTGCTAAGAGCAACTGATGTTACATGGGTGTTTCCCGATTGCAGCCTTTGTTTTCTTCCTGCAGGAGTTGGTGATTTCAGTGTGTGGGAGTTCTCTGGAAACCCTGTGTACTTCTGTTGCTATGACTACTTTGCTGCCAACGACCCCACGTCCATCCACATCATCGTTTTCAGTCTCGAAGAACCCTATGAGATCCAGCTGAACCAAGTGATTTTCTGGCTCAGTTTCCTGAAGTCTCTGGTCCCAGTTGAAGAACCCATAGGTGAGCGAGGCCCGTCCTTCCTTTCCCCTGAGCTGCTTCTATTGGGGTGCACATGCTGGCTACACTAAGACCCTACAGAATGGGGCTCCCAGCTGTGGCTTCGACCCAGTCCTGAGCCATCCTTGATAGCCACTTCTCTCCTCTGATGCACGTCATCGCTAAGGGCATCCCACACTGCGCAGTGCACTCTTCCATCCATGGCTCCTGCTCCCTTCTGGAAAGTACTTGGTCAGCAGAAGGGCTATCCTTCAGTCCGCAGCTCCATGCAGTCTTGGTGAAAAGGAGCAGGTGGCCTGGCTTCAACACACTGGCCAGAGGAGCGGGTGACAGAATGGACTTTGTGTCCGTCGAGATTTATTGCAAGTGTATTCGTTGTCCCTGGTGCAGGGTGACATTCAGTAGCCAGCTTCTGTCTCCAGAGAGCTCATGCTTATAATATCAGCTGGCTGACCTTCCAGAGGATGCCATTTTTTTTTTTTTTTTTTTGCCTTTTATTTCTCCCTTGTCACATCTATTTTAAAACACTTCTGTGAGGAATGACCCTGCCTGTGTGAGTCGGAGACAGCTTCTCTCTGGGTTGTGTCAGATGTATGGCTACACTCAGAAAGGTTCCTTTCTCTCTGCCCCAGCTCCCCGCTACACCTTGGTTGTATTTTCCCCACCTGCATGTCAAAGCCTATTTAAAGACACCCCCAAGAGCTGCTTTCTGTGCTTGCAGTCTGCTGAGGTCTCTAGTGGAGGATCAGGACCAGGGGCCACACTCTATAATGTGTCACTCCCTTGAGTCTGTGCGCAGGAGGCACATCACCTGTACAGGTGGTCTAAGCGTGAGGCCAACAGCCAGATAGGAGACGAGACTCTCACAGGGTACACTGTCTCCCTCAGCATTTGGAGGCAAGCTGAAGAACCCTCTCCGAGTTGTCCTGGTGGCAACACATGCTGACATCATGAACATCCCTCGGCCTGCTGGAGGCGAGTTTGGATATGACAAGGATACATCCTTGCTGAAAGAGATCAGAAACAGGTGAGGGCTGGCTGCTGGTGGGAACAGGTGAGGGCGGCCTGCTGGTGGCAGCAGGTAAGGGCAGCCTCCTGGTGGGAACAGGTGAGGGCTGGGTGCTGGTGGGAACAGGTGAGGGTGGCCTGCTGGTGGGAATAGGTGAGGGCAGCCTGCTGGTGGGAGCAGGTGACAGTGGCATGCTGCTGGAAACAGGTGAGGGTAGCCTGCTGGTGGGAGCAGGTGAGGGCGGCCTCCTGGTGGGAACAGGTAAGGATAGCATCCTGGTGCATGGGTTGAGCATCTGGACTTGGGGATGAGTCAGATGAGATGATGGGGCCAAGGATATGTGGCCATGCTGGGTGGACTGGCATGTGGTGGTTCAAGGAATCTTCATCACTGATTGATCCTTTGTTGAGTTTTTCATTTCCATCAGAACAATGAGTATGCTCAAAACAAGCCTCTCTAGATGCAGAGGGACCGTGGTCAAAGGCCACAGCCCACTCTCCTCTTCTCACCCAGCACCCCACACAGACTTCTGCTGTCATCCATATTCCTTTCCCAACATGTAAGTTGTAGACACCTGCTGAGTTCGGAAATTACTTCTGTTAACATCCAGCTCCTTAATGGGTCAGGATGGGATGGACAGGAAGAATAGAAAAGATCAGAGTGCTTTTCCTAGCAGTGTGATCGTACAAGTCCTTTGTTTCTCTTATAAAGGAGTATAAAAGTACAACTTTTTAAACTTAGAATCAGTTAGTAATGTTTGGTGCTGTAACGATATGCCTGAAGTTGGGTAGGTAATAACAAAAAGATGTATTTAGCTTAGGAGGAGAGAAGTCTAAACCCCAGTCCTTGTGACATCACCTGGATGACTTAACTTCCTGCTGTGTGGCATCATGGCAGGGAGCTTGTAAGGACAGGAATTCAGAGAGGTTCAGGGATTAGGCTCTCTTGAGACTTCACGGGTCCCACGGAAGCTACTTCGTTAACACCACACTGGGGCCAGAGCCTCTCTAACAGGCATCCCTGGAGGACAGACCACATCCAAACTGGAGCAGGCTTCAAGGCTCTATCAACAAGTTTGACTTGGGGGCTGGAGCGATGGTTCATCAGTTAAGGGCACTTGCTGTTCTTCAAGAAGACCTGAAATTTGGTTCCCAGCACCCACACATGCCTGTAACTCCAGTTCTAGGGGATCTAATGCCCCCTTGTGGCCTCTGTGGGCTCCCAAACGCAGGTGGTATGTATATACACAGAGATACATACACACGAATAAAAGTTAAAAACAAGTCTTTGAAACACGAAGTTGCACTTGCAGCTTCCTGTAACATGCTAGCATTTAGGTGTTGAATTATCAATGAGAGATACAGTCTGTTCTCTGCCGCCATGCAAAGAGGTCTTAGGTGACTATTTTAAATCAGAGGTGTAACTTTCTTATTCCGCTTGTGATCTTAGCCCTATACACCAGCAGCATTTCCTCCCCCGCTTTGGAAAGCAAATACATAATCTTCTGCATTAGGAGGCTCTGGCATCTTTCTACGTTCTCTTCCTCTACCTGTGCTGAAGCCCCAGACTCCCGATTGTGTGATTGAGGGAGTAGACTGACTTACCAGCGGGTCCAGCAGGATTCACCCAACAGCAGGGACAGAGAGACTCTTCAAGGTCCCCATGACCTTTCCTCCTTTCCTCCCATCAGCCACTAGAGCCAGTAGGAACATGGCCCCTACATGGGAAGACTAAAGTTGGCTGAGAGCTGATGTCACTCCTGCTCTTGCCATAGGTTCGGGAATGACCTTCATGTCTCAAACAAGCTGTTTGTCCTGGATGCAGGAGCGTCTGGGTCTAAGGACATTAAGGTTCTTCGGAATCACCTGCAAGAAATACGGAGCCAGATTGTCTCGGTGAGTACACACGGAGGGGTCGGGACCCCACCGCGGGGATGCCAGCTCTGGCCAGCTTGCTGGCCCCACTCTAGTGTCCCCAGTTTGGTTTGGTTTTCAGGAGGACAGGTAGACAGTAGAAGCCAGGAAGAGGCGGTTAGAGAGAGAGAGAGAGAGAAACAAAAGGTAGGAGATGAAGGTTGTTATGGACAATAGTGGACCACCTCAGAGTGCATCAAGTTCTTATCATGTTTCTGGCTTCTTTAAATATAATGTTTCTTTTTCTAAACCACAACAGCAATTCTGATCTGCTTTATTTTAGTGTGTGTAACAAAGTCAGAAAAGAAAAGTAGTCACTTAACAAAATGTACTGAAGGATGTGTGTTGATAGGTGATAGCACACTGGATGAGACTGTGTTCTCACTGACACGTTGGAAGACACTAATTTCATTGCAGCGAGTGCTACACTTTCCCCAGTTGCACAAGTGCAATATGATTCCACCCAGAATCCACATGGGATGGAGGGCATTGGGATTTTCATCTTGAAATTGAAACAGAAGGCGAAAACATGTTTCAGTGGTTTTATAATCCAAACAGTTAAGGAGGTTAGAGAGTGTCCCCAGAAATCAGAAAATCCATAGAGATGCACTAGCTTACCAAGAAGCTGAGCCAAAGAGATGGTTCACTTAGTCATGTGCTCAGTGCACAGACAGAAGGCCTGAGTGTGGATCCTCAGCTCCCATGTAAAAGCTAAGTCCATAGGTCTGTACTTGTAGTCTCACTGCTGGGGAGTGTGTGTGTGTGTGTGTGTGTGTGTGTGTGTGTGTGTGTGTGTATGTGTGTGCCTTTTCAGAATACTTGATCACATGGTATTCCAAACATCTTTTTTCCCAGAAGTTCACAATTTCAAACATAACCATATCATAAATTGAGTAAGAAGTTACAACAGAGTTTTTTCCATGTGTTTCCACTAAGACTAGTTATCAAAGTAAACATTGATTATCTGCCACTAGCCCCACAGGTCATGAAGAGATTAAAACCATAATTCTTATGTCAAAGTGAGCATGGTTTTGTCAAGAGGCAAATCATCTGCCTAGTGTCTCATTAAAATGGGAGTTTTAAAGAGATAAATCTAGCCACTATTTTTATCTTCTGTCCTTGTACCTACAATAAATTGTTCATTCTCAGTTTAGGACCTTTGGTTATCAGATCACGGTTTCACAGCTGGCCCAGAAGGAATGTTTTCCCTGATCATAAATCTGTTTCACTCCTTCTTTATTCTATCTTTGTGCAATTAGTCCGTGACATGTGAAGGTTTCCAGAGCTCCAATTGCAGCCTTCTACATTGCTACAAAAGAGTACATCTTTGTTGATGTGCAGAAAATCTGCCCAGTAGGGTAGACTTATGCCCAGGAATTGTTATATTAATGTAAATGCCAGGAAAGGCATATCAGCAATAAGAATCAAGCCTGAGATGAGACTTCTGAAAGCCTTGCAGTTCAGAATTACCCATGGCAGCCATGCAAAACAATGTGTCATCTCCAGAACCTCACTTTTGTGCGCTTTTAGCCTTTTCTGACACAGGGGAATTTTGGAGAATGTGTTTTTAAAATAGCTCAGGACTGAGGAATCCTTCTAAAAGTTTTCAGAGGAATTATAACTATTTGAAAAGTGGTATTTTTTTTTCCTCATCAGAAGAAAGTCATGCAGCATAAAGTGATACCTGGGTGAGGGCAGATGCCAGTGCATGTGGGGGATGGAGGATTCCCTAGACCAAGGCTGCTAGAGGGATAAAGAGCACTGTGACTGGAAAGGCTGAACAGCCTCAGGAGGTTCCCTTTGTCCTGAGTGAAGGGTGCAGCTCTCTCTCCTGAGGTGGGGCCACCTTGTACTCTGTGCTGGGAAACACCCAGGCCTCTGTCATGAGCCCTTGCTCTAGGTTTGCTTTCAGGATCCCCAGAAGACCCAGACCTGGCAAACACACCACCCCTGTGTCTCACAGACCCTTGCTTTCCTCTTGGCACAGCATGATTTCTCAGTTGTGATAGGGAGTGGTCTGGCAGACTTGGTCCCACAGGGTCAGCAAGATGTGACATGGGGACAAATACTCAGCGAAGAAGCCAGGGTCTCCTTCCAGATCTGGATCAAAATGCCTGTCCCTCAGGCAACTGGGAGCCTTTGAATTTCCCAGGCTTGACCGTGGCCTTGCCAGCTTCTTTGCAGACCCACTCCCCTCCAGGTGATGCCCTAAATGAATGGCCTCCATCCTTGACAGTTTTGCCTTTAAAAAATTTTTTTATTCATTTTTAAAAATTGTATGCATGTGAATGTTTTGCCTGCATATATGTATGTGTCTACAAAGATCAGAAGCGAATGCCAGATCTCTGGAGTTGGAGTTATGGAAGGTTATGAGCCACCATGTTGATGCTGGAGTGGAGAATGGAGCCCAGTCCCCTGAAAGAATAATAAGTGCTCTAAACCCCTGAGCCATCTCTTTGGCCCCCTCTCCCCAGCTTTGCTTTTTATAAAGTAAGGAGTTGAGTTAAGGTGACATAAGAAGAATTTTGTGTAATTAATGATGTGATGCCTAGACGGTTCCCAATTAGGATCGTGTGGAATTATAGGACTGTGAAGTATATGCTGGCCTGCTTTATCACCTTGATAGGTAAAACACCAATTTTAAGCCAATTGCTAACTATTGGTCTAATGATACTGCATCAGCGGATCCTGTGAATCCACTCTGACGTTGATAAAATTCTCATTTTTCTGCCTCACTCTGCATAACCTTACTGTTTCTGACTAAGATGATTACCTAACTCGTGAGGAGGGAGGAAGGGAGTAGAGATAGAAGCTGGAGGCAGGGGAGGTATGAGTGAAGCATTAGGCACCGGTGAACGTTAGCTGAGTTCCTAGTTCCTAAAATATAGCTGCAAGGACTGTTCATCTCTTGCACATAAGATCACTACCACCCCCTCCCTGCCTAAAGACAACACTAGTCATTAACCCAGTACTGAGCCAGTAAATCGCCAATCTCTTCCCCTCTTCCTCCGGGTATGTGCTGCGTGGATGAATACCGTCGCTCACGGTTCTTAGAGCTTCACAGTTGTGCAGTGGCTAACCTGTCCCACCTGTGTGTCTAGGGGTGTTCGCCCATGACTCACCTGTGCGAGAAGATCATCTCCACGCTGCCCTCCTGGCGGAAGCTCAACGGGCCAAACCAGCTGATGTCGCTGCAGCAGTTTGTGTATGACGTGCAGGACCAGCTGAACCCCCTGGCCTCTGAGGATGACCTCAGGCGCATTGCACAACAGCTACACAGCACGGGCGAGGTGAGGCCTGGGGGTGGGTGAGCCCTGCCTGCCAAAGGGTCCTGCTACGTATAATATCTCATCATAGGAGGCTCTCTTCATCCTGCCAAGTCATACGGAATTTCTGCTCTCTTCCTCTCCTCCTTAGTGTTAGCTCAGAGTCTGGGCTGGGTGTTTCAGGGTTTGGGGTCTTTTATTCAAGAACTTGAAAGGAAGGCTTTTTGGTTGTTACAAGGAGGAGAAACTTGGTTCCAGTGTGTGTGTGTG
This sequence comes from Mus musculus, assembly GCF_000001635.26. Taxonomy (NCBI): domain Eukaryota; kingdom Metazoa; phylum Chordata; class Mammalia; order Rodentia; family Muridae; genus Mus; species Mus musculus. The sequence continues at coordinate 60,757,784 of NC_000079.6, forward strand.
TGTGTGTGTGTGTGTGTGTGTGTGTGTGTGTAAGAGAGAGAGAGAGAAAGAGAGAGAGAGAGAGAGAGAGAGAGAGAGAGAGAGAGAGAGAAAGAAAGTGTGTGTGTAGCTTGATGGAGGTTGGGGTCCTAGGATGTTAGGATGTTAACAGGCAGCTACATGCATTGTTTGGAGTGTTGTGTGTGTGCACAGGTCATTCAGATAAGGGTCTCAGGCTACCAGTTGCATTATTAGAACTGAGATGTGTGCAAACCTCGCATCAGGTGGAACAACTATTGCCCATGTATGTCTGCCTTAGGTCTGCTGTGCTGGTTTATCTGTGTGTTTGTTTGTTTTGCTGATGTCTTCTAGATCCTGTCAGTGAGTTAGTTAGTTAGTTAGTTAGTTATTCTTGTCTTGAGTTACTACCTCTCTGTTGTCCCCTCAGACACCCTCTACCTCCCTGTTCTTCCTGGCAGCCTTAGGCTGGCTGCTCTGAGGTAACTGAGCAGCTCTGGCTCCAGAAATGGTCCTGGGTTGACAAATACTGAGACAGTTCCACAAGCAGTCTTCATGGCGATGGTCTCTGTGGATAATAAGACACTCCGATGTGGACTGTGGACAGTAAGACACTCCCATGTGCATGGTGCCCCTAAGTCAGGACCATGCATTTAATGACCCCCCTCAGCAAGCAACACCCACCAAAAATGACAGAAATTGGAGTCTTTGCTCTTGGTTGTGGAAGACTTATTCCAGCATGGAAGCTCTGTTTTAATGCATTGTATGCCTGTCCCCAGAAGTGGCATAGCCATTCCCTCCTTCCTCCTATGAAGTCAAGTGGCTGCATGGACTAGGCTGGGCCAAGAGCAGCAGCTGTGATTATTAACAATTAAAAGCAGTTCTGAGAATCCTGAAAACCAGAAGCTGGGTTTGTTGGTTTCGGGTGCCAGCTCAAAGCCTATTGTTTATCTTGTTTAATTTTATTTTGTTGTTTATTTTTTGGAACTAATACTCAAGCTAGAGCTAGTGGCCCAGAAGGACCTCAGGCAGTGATGTCAGCCTTTAAACTCCAAGTCTACTGCCAGCTGATTGGCTGACTGACTAGCAGTACTATAAAGCAGCTGAATTCAAGGAAGGAGACCGGTGGAGCCAAAGCCAGAAACAAAAAGGTGTCTTCCCCATAAAAATAAGCTTTCTCCTTTGACAGGATTCTCTTACCTACTAGGTCTTGACCAGACATTTTTCTAAGCTATGACATATAACCTTCTTAATAGTCATATCACATTCCCTCTCTCCTTGAGCAGGAGACTTTAAGAAATAAAGATTGGAAGAAAGAGGGAAGAGCAAAGGAAGCGTCAGCGATGTGGACCAGTTCTGCACAGCTGGAGCCTGGTTAAGAACTGCAGCTCCTTAGCTTCCTCCTCCACGGGTCAAGCTTTGTTCTTATCGACCATAAAGAAATAGCAATAGTTAGCTTGAAGTGGCAAAGGGGGATCCACTGAGTCAATGCCTTGGAGAAAGTGGACCATCTCCTGGGGAAGTTACCTCTGAGGCTTAAAAATGAAGGCAGTAGAGTGCCATGGCCAGCAGGTGGCACCAGAGCCCCCTGCCGGGAAAGTCCGCTCAAGAGAACTTTAATTCATGGAATATCCTGAAAGGGCCCAGAAGGAAAAAGCGATTTCTATCTCAGTTTTGTTTTCTTCTCACATTTCCTCCTCCAACTTTTGTTCTGTTAAATAAATAGATACACTGGTCGCTGTCTGGTGTTCCCTCTTTCAGGTGAAGGGTTCAACTGCCCCTGTTCATCACAGGGGCAAACTTAAAAAACAAAAAACCTTACATCATATTTTTAAAAAGTAAGTGACTTAAACTTTACATTTTATTGGTATGGTAGTTACAATATCCTGAACATTTTGGGGGTGGGGATTCCATTGCCATGAATTACGTGTGTCATGGGACTAGCCCTCAGAAAGACGAGGTCCAGTTGAGACCACATAGTGACACCTTGTCTCAGACAAACTACAGACACTACTATGAATCCTCGTGTCCTCAAATCTCAGCTGACATTGACTGATTATTTGCATTTTGATTCCTTCGTGTCCTTTCTCTCATCCTTTTCGTTGATTTTGTGCCATTACCCATAAACCATTCTCTCCATAGACAAGATTGTTCTCACACAGAACTCAATAAAACACATGTCCACAACTCAGAAACAGCCTGACTCAGGACAGTGGGGAAGCTTACTGTCTTCTCATGGGAGTTTCTGTTTACCCTGAAAATCTCTCTTGATAGCTGCTTTTATTCATTTGTGTGTGAGTGTGTATGTGTGTGTGTGTGTGTTTCTTCTAGATTCCACCTCAGACTCCATCAGAAGCCAACCTTTTCATTCTCTCATCTTTCCTCCTTTCCAAGTCTCCCTTCATTTTTTTTGCTTATTGCTTTGGTTGGTTGCTCTTGTTTCTATCTTTAACATATTTTCAATTTTTACCTTTATGGGAATTTGCTTCTGAGAAACTCTCCTCTGACATTCCTGAACCAGTGTCGATCAGGGGTCTGGTTTGTTTGTTTTGTTTTGTTTTTGTTTTTCCGTTAATTAATAATTTATTACTTTATATCCCAATCGCAGCCCCTTTCTCCTTGCCCCACCCTCACAAGCCCCGCCTCCCATTCTCCTTTCCCTTTCTCCAAGAAGGGGGAGCTGGGCCCCCTCCTCCCAGAACCAATCCACACTGTCACATCCTCTCCGACTGAGGCCATGGATCCGTCCCTCACTGAGTCTTCTTGGGATTCCCCCGCTGAGCTCTGGGTTATGAGTGCCTTTGGCCTGGGTTTCCTTTCTGTCTGATGACTCTGAGTTGTCCCCCTCTGGCAGATAAACATCATGCAGAGTGAGACAGTGCAGGACGTGTTACTGCTGGATCCTCGATGGCTCTGCACCAACGTCCTGGGGAAGCTGCTGTCTGTGGAGACGCCCCGAGCCCTGCACCATTACCGGGGCCGCTACACCATGGAAGACATCCAGCGTCTGGTCCCAGACAGTGACGTGGAGGAGCTGCTGCAGATACTGGATGCCATGGACATCTGCGCCCGAGACCTGAGTAGTGGGACTATGGTGGATATCCCTGCTCTGATCAAAACAGACAGCCTGCAGCGCTCCTGGGCGGATGAGGAGGATGAGGTGATGGTGTACGGTGGGGTGCGCATTGTCCCTGTAGAGCACCTCACCCCCTTCCCCTGTGGCATCTTTCACAAAGTTCAGGTCAACCTGTGCCGATGGATCCACCAGCAAAGCGCGGAGGGTGATGCGGACATCCGTCTGTGGGTGAGCGGCTGCAGGATCGCCAACCGCGGGGCTGAGTTGCTGGTGCTGCTGGTCAATCACGGTCAGGGCATCGAGGTACAGGTGCGTGGCCTGGAGACGGAGAAGATTAAGTGCTGCCTGCTGCTGGACTCGGTGTGCAGCACCATCGAGACCGTCATGGCCACCACCTTGCCAGGGTTGTTGACGGTGAAGCACTACCTGAGCCCCCAGCAGCTAAGGGAGCACCACGAACCGGTCATGGTCTATCAGCCCCGGGACTTCTTCCGTGCGCAGACCCTGAAAGAGAGTTCCCTTACCAACACCATGGGTGGGTACAAGGAGAGCTTCAGCAGCATCACGTGCTTTGGGTGTCATGACGTCTACTCACAGGCCAGTCTTGGCATGGATATCCATGCGTCAGACCTGAGTCTCCTGACCCGGAGGAAACTGAGTCGCCTGCTTGACCCACCCGACCCCATGGGGAAGGACTGGTGCCTTCTGGCCATGAACTTGGGCCTCCCAGACATGGTGGCCAAACACAACGTCAACAACAGGGCTTCTAGGGATTTCCTCCCTAGCCCAGTGCATGCCTTGCTACAGGAATGGACCTCCTACCCTGAGAGCACGGTGGGCATCCTTATATCCAAACTTCGGGAGCTGGGGCGCCGGGATGCTGCGGACTTTTTACTGAAGGCCTCCTCTGTGTTCAAGATCAACCTTGATGGCAATGGCCAGGAGGCCTATGCCTCAAGCTGTAACAGTGGCACGTCCTACAATTCCATTAGCTCAGTGGTGTCCCGGTGAGGGCAGCCTTGGCTTGGGTAGGGTCTTTATGGACTGAGATGCAAGGGCGGAGGGGAGGGGAGGGGGCAGTGCACCCTTCTCAGGGCAGATTCCCACACATTCTTTATGCTCCTGAAGACACCCTCCACCCCGTCCTCTGCTTCCCAATCTCCATCTCCCTCCCTGTCACACATCCCCCAGTCAAGAGCAGACCGTATCCTTCACTTTGGTCATTTGGGATGCTAGAGCCCTTCCTGTCAGTGTTTTGGACTCCATCTCTTGTCCTCTAATACCTTGCTTATTACTGATAATTTTATTGAGATTCCAAACTTTTCGATGAAAACAATTTAACTCCTTTATTGATTATCCTTATCAAAAAAGAAAAAAAAAAAAGAAAAAGAAAGGAAGAAATAAGGAAAGAAAGAAAGACACACATTTATCCATAATGTGTATTTCTTATCCTTTTCTCTGCTGTACCAGCCCCTCAGCTTATCTCTTTTATATTTGTAGGAGAGACTCCCATGCTTGGACCCCACTGTATGATTTATAAACAGACAATATGTGAGTGCCTTTTGCAGAAGAGGGTGTGTTGAATCATCTGAGTCAGACCGGAGCTGCCACCAAGGAAACGCTACCTCTCTGTCCCTTGCTGTGTGCTGATCATCGCCAGAGGTGCTTCACTCTGACTTGTTGGTTTTGGATTTTTTTCTTTCTTTCTTTCTTTTTCTAGGGAGGGGGCTCTGTGTTTCATTTGGCAAGGAAAGAGGAGAAAGGAGTCCTCCCCAGAGTGTTCATGGCCAGTGTTGCTGTAAGAAGACAATTTTGGTTGCTTTTGTCAAAAGATCCGTGTGAACACGCACATGAGACCTACAGACGGTCACGCTCCCTCACTCCCTCCCTTCTCAGGTAGAAGGTTGACATAGTGTAGGGCTACAGAGACCTGTGTTAAGAATTCCGAAGACCCCCCCCCCCCCATGTGTAACCCATGCCAGTCCGTTATTGTTGGTGCATAGCAGGTTGGTTCTACGCTGAGATCCTGGTTTGGTCACTTCCCATACTTGAAGTCAGAGAGAAAGGAAATAGAGGGAACGAGTTTTTCTTGGGGGTGACCAAGATTGTGATTGAATTCTAAATCAGTGTGAGGGAAAGTGTTTTAATTCTTCTGTCCTGAGAAGCATGTCATGTTACCATATCATCTGTACATATATATATGCACTATGTATATACATATATATTGATACTGGTATTTTTACTTAATCTATAAGATGTCGTAAAATAATTAAGTTTGGGTTTTTTTTTCTCTCTTCTTTGGTTTTATAAATAAACGGTTGCTTATTGCACTTGATTGTCTAGTCCTTGATTTGAAAGAAGTTGTACTCTTTGTCGAATGCAGGACCAGATATAATCTAATCTTCAGGATGTGGCAAGCACTGCCTGGGTACTTATTTATTTATAAAACTAGTTTTGGCAGAGGGAATACCAAGGGCTTGGGTGATTTTCATCTTTGTTCTTTTTACTTTGAACTCCTGTCTCAGATGGCCCCATGGTCCTTCCCATCCTGGATTCATAGACTTTGTAGACCTTCCCGAGGAATGGTACCCTCCAATCTCTCATTCCCCAGGTTTGTGGTAAATAGCTACCAGAAGGCCTGAGGGACAGGGAGTCCACCAAAGGCTAGGTCTGTACTTGCCTGGTAAGGAAACTGAGGTCAGCCTTTGTCACTGGCACCAGAGGTCAAGAATTGAAGAGTGACCCAAGCCTACAAAGCTGCGAGACCCATGGTTGATCGGCTCCCAAGCATGGTCCTCAGCCAGGAAGGGGCTCCGTGTCCTCAGTGAATCCTCTGGCCAGAGAGTGAACCAGAAAGATGTCCTGAAAAGGGGGCCATGATCATCTATCTTTGTGTTGTAGTTGGTGCCGGAGGCCTGCTCTGGCTGGAGGACGAGCTGAGGTGAAACAGTCAGAAGAAGGCTAGAGACTGACGATCCCTGGCCTTACAATTTTACTACTTGTAGTTTAATAAGCGCTGGTTTCTTTTCTCTCAAAGACCTCAGGGGTCAGATGAGAGACTGGGAACTCATTAACTCTTTGTGAACCAGATAGAAAGGAAAGAATTAAGATCTTCTACACAAGCAACACACACACACACACACATTTTGGTCAGGCTCGCCCATCTGTTTCATCAACTCCACAAGTGTTCATGCCTACTTACTTACACACACCTATACTTACATATGCATATGTATATTTGGTGGGTGGAGCAAAAGCCCCCACAAGCAAGTTCAATTGAACAAGCGCCAGTGCAGGGGGAAAAAAAAAGTCACTGATTCTGGATGATAAAAGAAGCTCCAACCTTCATTGCTCAGTGAAAGGAAAAGCTTCCACCTTTTTATTGCTGGAAGTTAATTAAAAAAAACAAAAAACAAAAAAAAACAAAAAAGAAAAAACAAAAACCTTAAGTAAGAAGAATCCCTGTCACTATTGGCGAAAGAAAGAAAAAAGCCCGTTCCTCTTTACTGAAGAAATAGAAAAGCCTCCCCCTTATTGTCATTCTTAGTTCTTACACTTTCTCAGGAGAAGTGATCACATGGTTTTCCAAGCATCTTTACATTTCAAAACTTTCATAGCAAGCTTAAGACCCTAATCCAAATTATAAATAAGGAGTCACAGCAGAAATGTTTACATGTTTCCAGTAAGACTAGTATCTAACTAAACATTCATTATCTTCTAGATCTACAAGTTCATTATAAGGTTTTGTTGTTGTTGTTGTTGTTGTTTTTTAAGCCTCAACCCTTAGTTCTTATTCATCCCCAAGATCTAAACAACTTTAAAAGTCCCACAGTCTATACATATTAAAAGTTCAATCCTTTTAAAATATCCAGTATCTTTTAAAATCCAAAGACTTTTTACAATTACAAGTCTCTTAACTGTGGGATCCACTAAAACATTTTCTTCCTTCAAGAGGGAAAAAATATCAGGGCACAGTCACAATCAAAAGCAAACTCCAACTGTCCAATGTCTGGGATCCAACTCACGATCTTCTGGGCTCCTCTAAAGGCTTGGGTCACTTCTCAAGCCATGCCCTTTGTAGCACACACCTCGTCTTCTAGGCTCCAGCTGCCTGTACTCCACTCCTGCTGCTGCTCTCAGTAATCATCTCCAAAACGCTGCTGTCTTCCACTGTAACCAGGCTTCACCAATAGCCTCTCATAGGCTCTCTTCATGGTGCCAAGCCTCAACTCCTTTGCATGACCCCTTCAGTCCTGGGCCATCAATTGCAACTGAGGTCGCATCTTCACCAATGGCCTTCCATGTCCTCTCACAGTGCCAAGCCTCAGCTGCTCTGCGTGACCCCTTTATGCCTTCAAAACCAGTACCACCTGGGTAACTCTTACACATTACCAACTCCAGCCACAGCACAAGGTACAACCTTGGCTATCTATGGAACACAGCCTCTGTGCTTTCAGAAAACAATTCCCAGAAGATGTCACCTCAATGATGCTGGTCTCGTCTTAATCACCACTAATTTCTTAGCTCCAGCTAACCAGCATCAATGGTCCCAGTAATGCAAAGGTTTTGCTTTAGTAGTTCTGGTATCTTGTTAATCACAGCTGATTCTTCAGCCCCAGCTAACCAAAACCACAGAATCTTCACAATCAAACTAGCAATGGCCCTGAAAAAAGTCTTTAATCTTCCCTCTGAAATTTCACAAGCCAGGCCTCCATCTTCTGCACTGTTCTCAACATTATCTTCCAAGCTCCTTCACAACATTTGACAGAGCTCTTAACACCGAATGGATCTTCTGACCCAAAGTTCCAAAGTCCTTCCACAGTCCTCCCCCAAAACATGGTCAGGCTGTCACAGGAATACCCCACTATGCTGGTACCAATTTGTCTTGTCAGGTTTCTATTCCTGCACAAACATCATGACCAAGAAGCACTTGGGGAGGAAAGGGTTTATTCAGCTTACACTTCCATACTGCTGTTCATCACCAAGGAAGTCAGGACTGGAACTCAAACAGGTCAGGAAGCAGGAGCTGATGCAGAGGGATGTTCTTTACTGGCTTGCTTCCCCTGGCTTGCTCTTATAGAACCCAAGACTACCAGCCCAGAGATGGTCCCACCCACAAGGGGACCTCCCCTCTTGTTCACTAATTGAGAAAATGCCCCTCAGCTGGATCTCATGGAGGCACTTTCCCAACTGAAGCTCCTTTCTCTGTGATAACCCCAGCCTGTGTCAAGTTGACACATAAACCCAGCCAGTACAACCACAAATATTGAAGAACATTGTCAAATTTCCAGAAGACATAAAAGGCATATCATCTGTCACTCAGGATGCAAGCACAGGGACATGGAAACAGCATACCTCTCTCTCCCACAACAGTTAGAAGACATACAGTAGTCCCTGCTATCCTCACCATAAACACACTTGGTGAATATGATACGAGTTAATTGGGTTTCCAGTGTGATTTTAAAAATGTTTCGAAGCCGACTGAAATGTGACTGAAATGTGCAGAAAATGTGATTTTTACTGCACGTTTCAAAGCTGACCTCCACTAGGACTGCACATTTTGGCAAATCTATTCATCAGACTCAGTTATGAAGGCTGAAACCGTTCTGGGTATAAACTGAGGTCAAGCATACTAATACACTTCGAATGAGCCGGGGTCTTCAAACCTTGCCGGACTCCAGCCAGAGCGGGGGCCCGCAGTACAGTCTGCAGCCCGCGGCCCCACAGCAACACAGCTCGCAGGCCATGCTTCTCCATTATAAGTTTAAAGCAATGATTTTTTATGTTACAAGTTGGTACATTTTTGTCAAGAGGCAAATCATCTGCCTTGTGTCTCGTTAGTTTTGAAGTTTTGTCTAGATAAATCCAGTCAATAGTTTGTTTTCTGTCCTTGCACTCACAATAAATTGCTCATTCCCAGTTTATGACCTCTAATTATGAGATAATGGTTTCACAGCTGGCCTAAAAGGAATGTTTTCACTGATCATAAATTTGTTCCAAGCCTGTTTTCTTATCCTAGTGCAATTAGCCTATGACACATGAAGGTTTACAGAGCTCTAATTGTGGCTTTCATACTATAAAAGTGTCAAAATTACTTGTATAAACTTAGGAATTCTATAGAATCATTATTGGGAATTATGAAATCATCAGTTTGTTTATATAGCATTACTACAAGAGAGTATCTTCATAGATATGCAGAAAATCTGTTCAATAGGATGGGCTAATGATGAGAAATCATTAGAACATGTAATAATGACAGGAAAGGCATATCGACAACAGGAATCAATCCGAAGATGAGGCCCTGCAATTCAGAGTTTACCCATTGCAGCTGTGCGAAATGATGGGCCATCCCCAGAAAAGTCACCTGAGCGCCTTTCGATTTTCCTAGATGGCTCCTGACAAGTTGGCATCTGACATGTTTCCTAAAATGCCCAGGAAGGTTTGGAGTCCTATCATGGTACTATTGGAAGATGCTGGAACCATTAAGATGTGCCTAACCACGTGTGTAGGTACATGCCTGTAATCAAATCACTTAGGAGTTACCGCCAGAAGGGTCAGAAATTCAGTTATTCTTGGATACACAGTGAACTCAAGGCCAGCTTGGACTACATGAGGTCCTACCTCGAAACAGTGAGAGGAGATGCTAAGGAGATAGTTTGGTAAGAGAGCTTGTTTTACAAGCATGGATACCTGAGTGCAAATAAATCCCTAGCACCCATGCCTAAAGCTAACCCCAGCACCGGGGGGGGGGGGGGGGGGGGGGTTAGAGACTGGTGCTCTCTACATGGTCTGCATTATGGTCTGCTGAATCAGCAAGTCCAAAAGCAGTGGGACTCAAACTTCTAGACCTCTAAAGAAATCTTTACTCCATATAAGTTGAGTATCTTAGATATTTGACATGGTAATAGAAAACTTACTGATATACCTTCATAGGCAGGAAGGGACCCCTGGGAAATCCCACAATACCTCTAGTAGAAGACCTAGCTATTTCCTCCCAGAGTTGTTTGTCCCAGTGATTGCTTGCTGGTGACCATGTGGCACCCGGTTCTCAGTCAGAAGGGTATAAGGCCATGCATGGGTGTGGTGAGGAGGGCAGGAAAGAAGCCATTAAATGCTTACAAAAGGCCTGGGGCCCCAGCCTGCCCAAAGTGCAGTCACTCTCAAGTGTAGGCGACTCTGCTGGGCACTTATAGCTCTGATGCAGTCCACAGGCTTCTTCTCAGAAGGAGTACAGAGTGGGAACCCAAGCTATCTTTGGAAGACGCCATCTCTTCCCATTCAAACCACAGAATTTACAAGTAAAGTCAGCTTAGAGATGGACTTTTTCTAACACACTCAGTTGGGCAAAGGGGTACACTTCATTCAGCCATAATTTTGGCTTAGATCATGTTCATGTTATTTAACCACAAATGGCCCTTTATTTTTTTTAATTTTTTTTTTTTTACTTTTATTGAAAATACACTTATTTCCAGCTGTGCGGTAGTGGCACATGCCTTTAATCCCAGCACTTGGGAAGCAGCGGTGTAGGTAGAATTACTGGGGCAACTCTATGTAAATGTAGGGGGCCGCAGCACAGCCACAAAGGCATCTCTTGCAGGAGGACCTAACTGAGGACTGCCTGAGAGACCAATGCCAGCCAATTGGGAACTGCTGTTTAGAATATATACTTTTTGGGGACCAAATGGGGCACGGGAGGTGGTGGTGGGGGGGAATGAAAGGATCTTACAGTAGTGTTCAGATGAGCCTGCTGCAGCATTCCTCACCTGCTCTAAGACACTCAACTATCTTATCTAAGATATAATATCTAAGATACTCAACTTATATGGAGTAAAGATTTATTTAGAGGTCTAGAAGTTTGAGTCCCACTGCTTTTGGACTTGCTGATTCAGCAGGGTCTGTGTCATGAATCCATACCACCTCACCTCCACCCCCAAGAGCAGGTAGGGTCACATGGAGAGTAAGTAGTCCAAGACCCAGGCAGAACAGAGGTAGGTAGAGAGCTCTGTGAGGTGAAGCCAGCCTGGTCTACAGAGCAAGTTCCAGGACAGCCAGGCTCTGTTACACAGAGAAACCCTGTCTTGAAAAAAAATTCTTTTCTCATACAGCATATCCTGATGATAGGTTTTTTTTTTTTTTATCCCACTCTCTATCCTTCCCAGTTCCTCCCTCTCCTCCAATTCCACTCTTTCTGTCTTTCACTAGAAAAGATCAGACTTCTAAGGGACAGCAACCACCCCTGCCCCCAAATTAGGATAATGCAAGAGCCAGCATATCAGAGTTGGACAGAGCAACCCAACAGAAAGAAAAGAGTCCCAAGAGGAGGCACAAGAATGAGAGACCCACTAGTTTGCACTCTCTTGAGTCTCATAAAAGTATACACACACACACACACACACACACACACACAGACACACACACACACACACATATGCATAAAGAGGACCTGGTGCAGACCTGTAGACCTGTGCAGGCCCTGTGTTTGCTGCTTCGGTCTCTGTGACATCATATGACCTTTGCTCAGTTGACTTAGAGGGTTTTGTTCTCCTGGTGTTCTCCACCTGCCTCTGGCTCTTATATTCTTTCTGCCTCCTTTTCCATGGCGTTCCCTGAGCTCTGAGAAGAAGGATTTGATGGAGACATCCCATTTAGAGCTGGGTTCCAAGGACTCTTTGGGTAATGTCTGGCTCTGGGCCCCTGTATCAGTTCCCATATGCTGCAGGAATAAACCTCTCTGGTGATGACTGTGTAATCTCTGGTCCATGAATACAACAGAATATCATTAGGCATCATTTTATTGATACTTTATTTTAGACAAGTAGTGTTTAGTTTACCATAGGTCTTTGGGCTATCTAGTGTCTGGTTCTTGATTACCCAAGCATTGTTGGGTATGGGTTTCATCTCATGGAGTGGGGCTTAAGTCATATCAGACATTTGTTGGCTACTCCTAGAAGTTCTAGGGTACTATTGCCCTAGCATATTCTGCAAGCAGGACAGATTGTAGGCCAGAGGTTTTGTGGCTGGCTGGTGTTTATTTTTCTCTTTTGGTAGCCTGCAGAGTACCTTCCCACATCAAAAACACTAGAACTTAGTGGCAAGGGCTCCATGTAGATACCAGCTCAGCTTCTCCATTTTCAGTGACTTGTATGAGGATTATCCTCTGCCATGATGCTGTTCCTGTCAGTGTGAAGAGCAAGCCATCGTCTTAGCCACAGCCTGTGTTTTGCAGATTTCCATAAGACCCCCTTGGCCAGCAACTCAATGGTATGCAACCCAGTTCACATACAGAAAGCTCCTTTGGTGACAAGAGCTGGCCTGTTGGGACCCTGTCTCCCTCATTATTAGCAAACCTTATTAAGATCACCTACATATATTATAAGAAGTTTCTTCCATTGTGCTAGGATTTCACATGATCCCTCAAATGCCCTTCAATTTCAGCTGTCTCTCCCTGCATTCTCTCCTTCTATCATATCTCCCCCTTCCCCACCTGGTCTTCCTATTCCTGTCCTCACCTGTCCCCAGTGCATTTATGAAATCTATTCTATTTTATGTTGCTTTTCTAAATGTTCCCCCTGCACATATGTTAATGTGTGTCATGAGTAGAAACATGTACATGCATGTTAAAGTGTCCATGTGTGTGTTTGTACACATGTGCAAAAACATGCCTGTAAGTCACATGCATATGTATGGTATCAACCTATGTGTGCCCAGATACATGTGTGTAGGAATAAGGATTATGTATATGTGTATATGTACACACAGTTGTGTTTATATACATACGTGTGCTTTGTGCACTTCTATGTAGAAAAGGATGCTCTGATCCTGAAGGTATGTTCCGGTCAGGACCCCAGAATGGAGCTGATTCAGCTGTATACGCATCTTCCCACTGTGAGCCAAGAGAATACCAGGGAACTTTTTCCCTGCCCTGGTTCAAAGGCATCAGAATCCAAGGCTCTGGTCCTAGCATGAGCTTTGGGGACTTCAGTGGAGCCCTCGAATTTTGTCATAGCCCGTGTCACCCACTGACAGTCCCTGTATCCCATGAAGGAGCATCCCTGGGGCACACTGGCTGCTGCTCTACATTACATGGTTCTATAGTCAGTATGCGCCCAGTAGAAGATGAGCATTGACCGTGGTGGGGAGGATGTCCCTTGCCACTGCAGCTGCTGCTGCTATGTGCCTGCCACTGCACCACAGGCAGAAACCAAGGCCAGTTCCCACCTTGCCTGGGGTAGTGGGAGGGCTCTTTGGATGCTAGGGCATCTCACGCAATGAAAAACTGCTGCTGTTTTCCCATCGGCCGTTTCTGACATACTTTGATGTGGTTCAGTGATACGGAGGGTGTGCTTTTTTTCCTTGCTGTTTTTAAACCTTCCATTACTGCATAGCTAGTGTTCAATGGCATTAGAATTTTTTCAGGAACATCAGTTCTGATGGCTGCAGAGTACTGTAATGTGTCAAATCGTCACTTACCTGTCACCTGCTGTGGAGCAAGAGGACATTTCCCACGGTTACAAATTCAGCTGCCACAAAATCTTAAAGTACATTATTTATCTTCTGTATTATTAGTAGCAATTATTATTAATATTTTTGATAAAATCCAGGTCCTCACAAATACTAACAAATACTTGCCTTACTTACATCCTCAGCCCTTTAACAGATTTTGAACTGCCCATAACACACACACACACACACACACACACACACACACACACACACACATATATACGAAATTTTATATATAATTTCTGGCATTTAACATTTAAGGTATTAGGAGAGAAAAGTGTATCATACTCCATTTCCAAGCAAAACCTCTCCAAAATGATGAACACAAAGGGAAAGAGGAGAGGTACCCGAGGTACCTGGTATATGTTCTCTAGGCCTTTGAGGAAACACGGAGTTGTTCCTTTGGCCACATACATGTGAATCTACAAGAAGGACGATACTGTAGACATCAAGGGAATGAGCGCTGTTCAAAAAGGAATGCCCCATAAGTGTTACCACGACAAAACCGGAAGAGTCTACAACGTCACCCAGCCCGCTGTGGGCATCATTGTAAACAAGCAGGTTAAGGGCAAGATGCTGCCCGAGAGGATCAATGTGTGGATTGAGCACATCAAGCACTCAAAGAGCAGAGACAGGTTCCTGAAGCGGGTGAAGGAGAACGATCAGAAGAAAAGGGAAGCCAAGGAGAAGGGCCCCTGGGTTCAGCTGAAGCGGCTGCCTGCGCCACGCAGAGAAGCACGCTGTGTGAGGAATAATGGAAACAAGCCGGAGCTGCTGGAGCCCATTCTATAGGAATTCATGGCCTAATGTACAGAAAAGAAATAAAGGACCAGGACTGCAGGGGTTAAAAAAAAGGTATTCTCATTTACTTTTGCGTATCAAAGTTTAAACTGGGACGCCTCAGAACTTTTGCATCATTCCTGCAAGAACTTCCACACAGGGCGTACTTACCTCCCTTACAGACTTGCAAGTAGCCCCATAGTCCATCAATAGCAGATGGGCCCCACCATTGTCACAGCTTTCTTAAGAGCATCCTCATGCCCTGGTGTGAGTATCTACCCCAGTTCGGGGGAGGGCTAAAAAAGAGAGGAGAAGGGGGAAAAGAGTGCAGGACCCTCTCAGCCTTAACCCCGCCCCCTCCCAGCCCAACTAAAGCCGCTGCACCCGGAGCAAGAAGAGGGAGTGACCCCGCCGCCAGAGATCCGCGTGTCCCACCCAAGCAGACCCTCTTTATAAAACCAGAGCAGGGATAATAATGACACATACTTCTATTTGTATTGGCAACAGCTCTTAGTGACCAGACCTCCAACTCTCTTACCCTCTGAACAGCTCTGTGCATCAATTCTGCCTTGCAGCCCCTGTGTTGGTGTAGAGAACACTCCACTAGGCTCTGCTTGCTCAGTGACAACAGCTTTCCTGTTTCCCGAATTTCCGTCCTTCTAGGGGCACAGAAGCACTAAAAGCCCAAAATCATTACATGAACTCTGAAGAGGGAGTGGAAAGGCCATCGTCCACAGAGCCAACGGGAACAACGATCCTTCAACAGCAGGTCATGTGTCTGAGTTCTTTAAAGGGAAGGGGCAAGCTATGTGTCCCTCCACGAAGTGGGGATGACAGCGCCATCTTGGCTTCCCTATGGACAGGAAGAGTATGAGAGTCATGCCTGATCCATTACTGGAGTCTTGCGGCTTTTTCTCTCCAGTCTGCCGATCTGGGAACTTCTTCCTGTAGAGATTCCCGGAATACTCCCTGCCTGTACTTCTGGTTTTGAAATCTGTTCTTCAACAGTCATGATTCTTCAGTGTTCTTCAAGGAAGAACAAATAAATCATTAAGGGAGCGTGTGCATGTGTGTGTGTGTGTGTGTGTGTGTGTGTGTGCACGCCCCCGTGTGTGTGTTAAGAAAGCTGAGAGTTGGCTCAGTTGTTAAAAGCACTGACTGCTCTTCCAAAGGTCTTGAGTTCAAATCCCAGCAACCACATGGTGGCTCACACCCATCCGTAATGAGATCTGATGCTCCCTTCTGGGGTGTCTGAAGACAGCTACAGTGTACTTACATAAAATAAATAAATCTTTTTAAAAAAGAAAAAAGCTGAGGAGAAAGGCAGTATTGAGGTGTCCATGTCTCACTACCATGTCTCTAGAGGTGTTCACCTCCACGGTGAAGCTATGCTTCTCTTTGGAGTGTTCTCCATCATTTAATTGAATCATTTTCCACACGGCTCTCCTCTGTTCTTCACTCTAGAAGCATAGAACCAGCAGGGTGTATTTCCCCTGAAAAACCCAATCTAAGCTCACCAAGTGGTCCTGAAGCCATGAATGAAGGGGACTCGTGGCTGGGGATGGCTGTACATTTCTGGAAGCCATTCTGGAGGTGACAGGCAATAGGGATTTTTGTGTACACTATGCTCGATTAGGCTATGTCTTGGGGAAATCTGTCTCTTAAAACCTACACTGTGGTTATGGTCTCCCCACAGCAAGAATATTCTCACTGGGGTACTGCTGGACAGTTTCCATGTGACCAGCTGGACTGTATGTTCTTCCGTGTCTCATCTTCTCCTTGTGCCACTAAGCATCAAAACTGGAATCAAACACTGGAGCAGCTGAGGCTACCTCCAAGCCAATGACAACCAAGCTGAGAACAGGACTCATGTCTTAAGGATCTGTAGAGGAAAGAGCAATGAGGGTCTGATTAGATCAACACTACTAATCATTCTCTCGTATCTAGCCAAGAAATCAAGGCTACTAAGGCATAGCAGCAACAGCCCATGAAGCCTCAACCCTACACAAGAACTACAAGCAACTAAAGAATGTGGAACATTGAAGAAATAGTTGTTCCCAAGGAAGAGCACACCAATTGGTTATCTAACACCAAACGATAAGTCCTGAAAAGATACATACATGTATACAGACTAAGCAGGGTGTATATATTTATACACATACACACACACACACACACTATATATATATATATATATATATATATATATATATATATATATATATATACACACATATATATATACATATATATATATCATACATACATATACACACACATACGTATGTAACGAGAATGAAAAAACAAACAAACATGAATTTGAAAGGGTCCAAGAAAGGGTCTATATAGGAAGGCTTGGAGGGAGGAAAGGGAAACTTCAAATGATGTAAATATATTACAATCTCAAAGAATAAAAGATGTAATTAAAAAGCCTTTGGTCTCAGAAGAAAACAACCACCACAGCAGCAACAACAAACGCACAAACCCAGAATTTGCCCCAGACCCCTCCCACCTCTTACATACCCAGGTCTGTTTTCTTTGGCTTCCTCTATTAAGAAAAAGGAACAAGAAACAGAAACAAAACAAGAACCCTCTCCCCAAAAAACCCCAAAAACAGGCAGGCAAAAGACTAATAAGACAAAAAAATTGTCAAAACAAAGCAAAACAAAATTAAAAAGTCAATAAAAAATAGCAATGAGTTCATTCTGTGACTCCTGGGTTTGGAGCTAGTGCTAGAATGTGGTTGATATACACAATGACACACCACTGGAGAGAACCTATGTTCCCTCTGCCAGGCGGTATCCACTGCACCTAGCCTTTTGGTTAGGGCTGGAACCCCTGTTCACTTCACACTGTCCTGCAAATGCTTTTTCAGAGTAGAGGAAGTTTCCCGATAGAGGGGGTGCAAGAAGAGGGGAGCATCGAAGCCTCACATGCAGGAGTCCAACTTCCTGTCTGACCCTGACAGAATTACACATGTCCGGACCCCGGCGTGGTTGGGAGGCCTCCCTGGATCCCCCCATTCATTCTCTCCCATTGGTTCCACTGGCAGGGTTGGGGCACACAGTTTTGTTCCTAGAGGTCTGATAGACTCTGTCCCTGGAAGGAGCCCCTTCTCAAATCCCTCTTCTCATCCTTCCTCACTGGGGTTTGGGAAGCTTACCTGAGGCGACATCACTGCACAGGTGGAATCTTGCAATCTTGACTCTGATACCTGGCCTCTGGCTTTCACATCACAGATTTACAGCCTGTCCAGCCCGACCCTCCCCATTCCTGCATTGCAATTTGCTATCACAGCTGATGGGTGTGGCCTCTGAATTCCCTGTGGTGTTTCTTGGTCCCAATCTGTCCCAGTACGCTGTTATGTGGGGTGGGATGGAAGACTTTGGCCCTCACCCTCTAGTTGCTCTCTTGTCCAGATGATGTCCTCTGCCGGGTGAAGACCCGGTAAG
This sequence comes from Mus musculus, assembly GCF_000001635.26. Classification (NCBI taxonomy): domain Eukaryota; kingdom Metazoa; phylum Chordata; class Mammalia; order Rodentia; family Muridae; genus Mus; species Mus musculus. The sequence goes on from NC_000079.6 coordinate 60,775,592, forward strand.
AAGGGCTCTCTTCAGATGCCGGCATCTTGATATTAGTTACCCAACCCCCACTGCTTTAGGACAGCAGTACACAACAGACTAAGACATGCCTAGGTGCTGCATGGGAGTGGAGCCAGTCTGCATTTGCTCTTGTACATCTGGATATTTCCTTCATATAATATCATCGCAATGACGCTGAGATGTCACACCATAAACGTTTTTATTTTTTAGGCTGAATAACAATATTCATTTTTTTGTAGACACCATATTTTATCTATTCCTTGATAAAAACATTATTAAAAGTACTGCCATCAACACTGACATTCAATTAATGGTAGTTGCGCTTTCAATTCTTTTACATATTCACTCAAAAGTGAGGGTCCTGGGTAAATCATTCATCATTCTCTCTCTCTCTCTCTCTCTCTCTCTCTCTCTCTCTCTCTCTCTCTCCCTCCCCTCCCCCCCGGCTTTTTGAGATGTGCTTTCCTCTTTGTACTGGCTAGTTTTGTGTGTCAACTGGACATAAGCTGGAGTTATCATAGAGAAAGGAGCCTCCCTTGAGGAAATGCCTCCATGAGATCCAGCTGTGGGGCATTTTCTCAATTAGTGATCAAGGTTGAAGGGCCCAGTGTGGGTGATGCCATCCCTGGGCTGGTGGTCCTGGGTTCTATAAGAAAGCAAGCTGAGCAAGCCAGGGGAAGCAATTCAGTAAGCAGCATTTCTCCACACCTTCTGCATCAGCTCCTGCCTCCAATTTCCTGCCTTGTGTGAGTTCCAGTCCTGACTTAAACAGCAGGTGGAAGTGTAGGCTGAATAAACCCTTTCCTCCCCAACTTGCTTCTTGGCCATGATGTTTTGTGCAGGAATAGAAACTCTGACTAAGACAGTCTGTGTAACAGGCCTGGCTGCTCTGGAACATGCTTTGTAGACCAGGCTGGCCTGCAACTCAGAGATCCATCTGCCACTGCCTCTTGAGAGCTGGGATTAAGGGCGTGTGCCATCACACCCAGGTACTTTTTTTCTGTTCTTAAAGGTGGATGCTGCCCCACCCACCCTGTATATCTGTAATCACCTCAGGCACATTTTTTCCCAGCTCTTTTCCTTACTTCTTATCATATTGTGATTCTAATTTGTCCATCTCTAGTGATCAATGATTCTGAGTGTCTTCTCTGCAGACAAGAGCTTGACATTTAGTATGAAGAACTCTCTCTGGCTTTGAGGCTTTGCCATTTAACTGGGCTGTTTTGTTTGGTCATTATGGAGTCCTTTGCACCTTCTAGATTTTAGCTGTTCGTTAGACTTGTGACTGATAACTGTATTTTTCCCTCTGATCATTTGTTTTCCTCTTATACCAAATGCAATAAGGTTTCTACTTTTCATTACTGCCGTGTTTGAAAATCACCATCATAACCCATCTCATGAAATATTTCTATGTTTTCTTCTATCTGTTTTATAGTTCAATTAAAAAATGCAGTGTGTGTGTGTGTGTGTGTGTTTGGGAGGAGCACACATGCACCTTTGTAGGTCAGAGGACCATTTGCAGAAGTCTGTTTTCTCATTCCACCATGCAGATTCTGAGAACTGAACTCAGGCAACCAGACAGGTGACAAGTGCCTTTATCCACTGAGCCCACTGCAGTTCTATGGCTCATGTGTAGGTGTTGGTTCCACTAAAGTAATGTCACTATATGTTATAGGCTAGTGGTAAACACCATTTGTTCCACGTGGATAACTGGATTTCCTGGCACCGTTGTTGGAAATAATGTACTTTCCCTACTAAATTACTTCATCAAGCACTGGAAGAATCTTGAAAATAATTCATACCAACACTGTTTTAAAACCATGGAAGATAAAGAAACTCTTCCTCCCACACTTTGCGTCCAGAGCTAAGGGGCTTGTGAACTCACAGTACACTGTATATATGATCGGATTTTTATCTGTGAGGGATTAAAAGTCTAATAATGCATAGGTCAAAAGAAGGCAGAATCTTGTCTGCTCTAAATGGCCAAAGGAAGATACTCCCCTGAGGTGTAGGGCAACATGGTATCCTAGATGCTGGTGGCACCAGGTAGGTGTCCAGGCAGCCTGTCTTCAAAGATTCCACTTGAGAAGACTCTGGCCAAGCTCCTGAGTCTTCTGCTGGTTCTGTCTATGCTCTTCCCTGTAACACCAGGTTTAGCAAAATCTGTTGATGTCAGCTAAGCAAAACCTGTATTCTGAACACTGTTTGTTGCTTCATATCTGATCAGGTTCTTGCTCATTCCTCACCATGCCCTGGGTGACATCTGCTCACTCTGCTATGTTTGCAGCAAGAATCTTGGTAGAGCGGTTTGTCCAGAATCCTCTTTTCCTCTGAGGTTTCACTGTGTGCTCCCCTGCCTCTGAGCCATGTTCATGCTGTATTCTGATTTAAGCCTATCTTCCTCTTCAGGTCCAAGGTCTCATTGCAATGATGCTCATTATGGTTAAAGGACATTGCTAACTCTCTTCCTTAGTAGTCCTTAAATCTGTTCTTTCTTGTTTTATCATGACAGCAGGTGAGCTGGAATACGAGCAAAGATAACAGCTTTGGGGATCCTTGGACTTTGACCTTCTGATGACCTCTGGGCTAACATTTGTTCCACTTCTATAACCCTCAGTCTTGAGATGATGATAATGTCAATGATGGTGATGATGGTTTTTGCAAAGCAAAATGATACAGACAGATTGGGGATTGATGTAAGGGAAGGGTGAAAGTCATGCCCTCCAGCTCGGCTGAGTTCTGCTCACTGAGAGGTTCACTTTAGTTACTTCATCCCTTCAGAAAGCTACCCCATGCTGCACTTACCTGATTCTGTACCTTCCACAGATGTGACCACCCTCACATATACCACGGGCACCAAGGAGGACAACCATCTTTCAGAGACTGTGTCTGATGTAGGGTCCCAATAAGTTGCATCCCAAGAACTACATACAAAAGCAGCTTCCAGGGAAAAGAATGCATTTTTGAGCTTTCCAGGTAGGATTTTTGTCTTTGTTTTGAAACCAGTTTTCCTTGTGTAGCCCTGGCTTCATGAAACTCAGAACTATGTAGATTTGGCGTTGAATTCACAGAGATCTGCCTCTTTGCCTCTTCTGTTCTGGGACTGGTGGGGTGCCCCATTGTGCCCCGCTTCGTAGGGCAGTTTTGATGGAGATTGGGGTCTGAGGCTCTAATGGGCTCGTGGAGTAGCCTGTGCAAATGTTCACACTGGTGCCTGGAGCTACTGTCCACTGAGCTCCTCGCATCGTCACTGCCCTCACTATCAAGGCATTTCCCATAATGTTTTAGTTTTCACGAGTACTACCAGGTCCTCAGAGAAATGTTCCATCTCTGGAAATAATACCCTGTTTTCATGCAATACCATGTCAGGTATGTGTGAGCCCGAATCTTAGTGACATAAAGATCTTACGTGTATTCAACTCTTATATATGGACACAGATGCCTTTTTAGCCTTGTGCACTCCTTTCTTTGCTGGTATGGCATTGCCCCACAGATGTTCAGCACACAGAGTGAAGATTTTGGTGAGTTTTTGTATCCTCACTGTGCCCTTGTCATCTCTCTATTTCTGAGACATTTTCATCTCCCCCCAAAGAACCTCTGCATTTGTGAGTCATGGTTAGCTGTAGTTCTTAACTCCATGGGCATCGTCCATATTTGGTGTGTATGAATGTGTCTATTTTGTATGTTTCATAGAAAAACAACTTAGAACACATGATCATTTTTGTTGCCTTTTAGAGCTTAGCAGAATGCTTCTGAGACTAACCCAATTGTAACATTTACCAGAATCTATTTTTAAAATTCATTTTTCACCCATTCTCCAGTGGTGGACAGTGGCCTGCTTCTCTGAAGTCAAGTGAAGGTTGAGGGGAGTTGTTAAATTGTATTTAAATTTGTTAAATCAACAATACAAGGTTGATTTAATTTTAATCACCCCTCATAATAACTGTATGAAGGAGGAGTTAGTGACCAATGTGTAGTTGCAAAACAATGGGCAAATTAGTTGTACACCAGTGTGCAAGTAATTTGGATACTGTGTGTTTCCCATCTGCCATAGAGAAATGCAAATAATGTCTTGCTTATCCCCTTCATGGAATACACCAGGAGTTAAGTAAGGCATAGCTGGACTCAGATTGGTTGTTACTGAGATGACGTGGTGCGGACATAGGTGAGATGCTCTGGGTTGATGCAGAGCAGGGAGAATGAAGACACTGGTCTGGAGGTCTAGTCTTGGGGCAAGGGACTCCATCTTACTTTCCAAACAGTAAGTAGCCCCCAAAATAAGAATGCAGGCTCTGCCTGTGAACTGAGCTGGCCTTGTTCTGGTATTACAGAAGGCTCTTTTACAAGACGCTTTCTTAGACACATATGCTTCTCCAGCAGCCCTAAGCAGGCTCTGTTGATTATTAGTTCCTGTTTTGCTTCTATCACTAGAAGGAATTTTTAAAACAATATATTAAAAAACAAGGGGCAATGAAATGAGCAAGAAAATGGTATTGGTTCCGATTTCCACCTAAAATCCCTCTTACAAAGGGCTATTCACACAACAACTGCAGAACAGTGTTTTATAATCTCACATGGTTTTTCCTCAGAATTATCTTTCTTCATTTCTTTTATTTTCCTCTCCCTCCTCCCACACACCTTTATCTCTCTCTCTCTCTTTCTTCCTTCCTTTCTTTCTTTCTTTCTTTCTTTCTTTCTTTCTTTCTTTCTTTCTTTCTTAGAAACAAAACTTGGTTGATTATAGAGTTTTTTAATACAAGGTGCAGCAGGCTGGACAGTAATTGAAGTATTGCCTCCCTCCTTAGAATTCCTTTGGGAAACTTTTAACCTATGTATTTATTTTAATATGCCAGCAAATGAAATAAGCTATTGCTAAATAAAAGTCAAAATAAATATTAGTTCCATCTAACACAGATGAGCTGGACCCTAAGGGACTTAATGGAGAGACTATATATAATCCTTCATGGACATAATACATTTTACTTGAATAAATTATTGTAAAAACCATACATACAGTGTGGGCATGCTGGTTAGTTTTCTGTCAATTTGACACAAGCACAAGTCATCCGTGAAGAGGGAAGCTTGACTATGCAAATGCCTCCAACAGACTGGACTGTAGGCAGGTCTATGGGATACTTTCTTGATTAATGATTGATGTGGGAGGGCCCAACCCACTCTAGGTGATGCCACCCCTTGTCAGGTTGTCCTGAGTAGCATAGGACAAGGCTGAGAAAGCCATATTTTTAAAGTTTGAAAATTAATGTTGAATATTTACCAGGAAACATTAAATACAGTCGTATATTTGGAGACACGGAAGGCTCAGCCTTCAGCACTGAGTCTAAGAGTCAGATCCTAGAACAGCATGTATCATATAATAGTCTTAAAGGCTCGATCTATGAAGTTAGTAAACACTTGCCTGTTTATTCATAAAGAAAACCCAGAAGACTGTGCAGCAAACTGTTAACAGTGACATCGGTAATGGGAGGAAGTGGGGTCTGGGTTGAAAATGTTGGCTTTCAGTGTCACTTGATTTTGTTGTTATTCTGTATTATTTGAAGTGTTTTTAGTGAAAATTGCTACAATAACAAAACAAATGGTAAACAAAGTCATCTACTTCAACCTCTCACTGGTCAGGAGAGGGGTAAAAACCCCTTCCTTCATTTCAGTCACCAGCCCCTCCTCCACTGTCAGCTTCTTCCAAACCCTCCAAGAATTCATTGTGGCATCTCCGTATATGCAAACAACTGGAAAGGGCTCATGTGTGGAGAGGACTTTTTAATGTTCTGTTTAATGTTCTGCATTATAAATCTTGGATATTTCATTCCCTGAAATTGTAACGCCCTCTTCCTTCAGGCCCAACACTTCTCCTGAAATTCAAGGAAATATATATAGTAATTTTTTTGAATAATAAAATGTGTACACAAAATGGCCGAGTGAGGTGAAGAGATGGCTTTGTTCTGATATGGTTGAGAAGGGGGTGAAGGGCCAGCCCCCAATCAGTGGCACAGTGCACAGTGCACAGTGCCATCTCACTACCCAGAATGGCGAGCAGTTTAAACTTTGAAAATTTGTGTGGATTAAATTTCAAGAATTCTCATTTTTCATCATTCTTTCTACCATGGCTGATGGTGAGGCCATAAAGTCTGGAAAGAACTCTGAGGAAGGCCGGAATATCAACCTTAAGATAGAAGGAGCTTCCCACCTCTCCCCTAGAACACCACCCCACTACTTCTTCACACTCAATTGCACCTTGACTAAGAGAAACCACCACCACAGCAGAAGGAAGCACCGCCAGTCTTTTAAACGCAGGTTTTATAGAAATTCTGTACATCTTGTAAAAAAAAAAAAACAATTAAAATTCAGAACTCACTGATACAAAGCTGCTCACGGCAGCAGATTGGCAGTCACATTTAGCTGGAGTAAAATGTTCCAGAATGCACACCAAAAAATGGACCTTCAGTGACTCAGCTACCATTCCCCACAGAGCAGAGGCTGGCTGGTCTGTGAAGGGGGACGCCCTCCTCTGTACATGCAGCTCATTCCTTCCTTGCTGTCCGGGCAGCTCACACGGTGGGGTAGATGGCATAGGTAGCAATCCCACAGTTGTTGTCCCTGTCTTTGGCCATCTTTATGTAGCCATCCATGCCCCAGTCTTCACCCCAGCTGGAAGAAGAGCCATGTTTGCCATTTAGGAGAAAGAACACAGTGCAGCAGACACATTCCATTAACTCTCTTTGAAACACAGAGACAGAGGCTGCACTTAACAGACAGGATGAGGCAAGGCAGAGCCTCAGCTGCTGGATACCCCATTGCCTCACACATGATTGCGAGTCAAAGAAGAGATCCACCCACGTTTGGATCACAACTAGAAATGCAGTGGTTCAAATTCCTTCTTAACACTCACCCAAAACTGTCAGATTCTTATCGCTACCCTAAAACTTCTGTATTCAAAAATATATGGGGTAAATTGCTAAAACTTGTACACAAATACCACCTGAACACTGTACTTTCCCTTTACTGTTTCAAACATGAGTGATCTTGGTTATTTATACCTGTTCTTGACCAGCCAGTACTTCCTGCCATCTGATTCTTCACCATAGCCAACTACCAGGACAGCATGATCCAGATTAGTGCTGCTACAGTCTGGCTCATAGTACGTACCTGGAAGGTAAAATCAAAGCCGAATGAGAGGCTCCCATGACCCTACAGCGTCTGCTGTCACCATCAATAATAGAAACATTTCTAATTTCTGGGTAAGGACACACCACAGACAGGACTGAACTGGTGTTAGCGAGGCTTGGGATATCAGCTCTTATGGAACACAATGGAAGTAAAGGTTAGCATAAGTCCTCAGGAAAACACTTGCTTGGATGGATGTAAGAAACCCCAACATGCTGGAATCAAGAGGCTCCCCTAAAACTGAATTGGAAATTGGAATATCTATTATAAAAATTAAAAATATTAAAAATACGGCATCTGAACAAAACTCAATAAAATTAAAACACATAAAACCCGATTTTGTAGTTAAAAAACGCAATGGATACATGTTCATGGTGTGTGTTTAATTAATGTTAAATGAAAATAACACATGTGAATCTTGCTCCCATTGAATGTCATAATCTACAAGTCAAAATTTTTACATACCAAAAAGTTACCAAATTCACAGGCCTCGGTGGAAGCACAACTGTTAGCTGTTATGTATGATTAGTGGAAGAAACCATACTTACCACCTCTGTAGAACCTGAAGGAGTGGTGATGAGTGTCAATTCCAACTGAGACGGGCCCCACACTGGCCACGGCATTCATCAGGGCATCTTCGCTCAATGGGACTTTCACAAAGCCTGTGATGTTAACTGCAGAGTACTTAGGATCGTACCTGCAGGGTCCATCCTTTGAAAGACAAAGATTTGAAAAAGTCATGGTTACTGCCATCCACCTCCTGGGGAACACTCAGGACGACACTCAGCTGAGCTGCCATCACACAGGTGACAGCATTTGCTGCGGAGGAGCTCCACGTGTATGTGTCTATAAAATGTCACCAGATGTGACAATCTGATTGATTTGAGTGGCTGCTAGGAACTATCTTGAGTGACAAATCATAAATGTTCCTATTAATAATAACTTTCCACAGTGGAGAATTCTGTACTGTTTGTGGAATGGTTTGCAATAGCTCCATGTGAGCAGAAGCATGGGCAGCTACGTGGAAACTACAGAAATCAGATCAGCATGGAAAGGCTCTGTCCCTTTAGTGGCAACACTTGGGACTTATTAGGATGGATTCTACTATATATAAAAGCAAGTTCTGAGGACTTTGCAATTTGTTCTGCTTTCTAAACCTGGTCAGGAAAAACACCTTAGGGTTTGTACTTACCCAGGCTTCATATGCGTAGGACTCCCTTGTGTCCAGGCCTCTGTTTTCCTTCACATACTGGAAGGCTAGTTCCATCAAGCCACCATTACAACCTACGTTGCCATAGGACCAGGAGCAGTCCATTAGGTTCTGTTCACTCAGAGGGACCAGTTTGCCTGTTTTTCTGAATATTTGTCCTTCCAAGGAACCAACTGCACTAAAAGCCCAACAAGATCCACAATGACCCTAAGAAGAAAGAAAAGGTTGTCACCCACACACAAAAAAAATAATACAGGTGTTTGATAGCAGTGCACATGACCCAATAATTCCACAAGCAATGAAGTATATGGAGCTCCACCATCAGCAAGCCAAAGTTGGTGTTTCCTTCCTGGCCTCCTGGTGGACAGTGATACCTGGAATGTGTTATATGTCCTACCTGGTCTTTCACAGGAGTCACATAGCCATGATCTCTCCAATCAACAGACTTGGGGACATCACCCAGCAAGGGCTCCTGGAAGATGGTCATCTCCTTGTGCCCCATGCTTTGAAAGCCAGTCATCAATTCTCTGAATTCTGTATTGGTCTTCAAGAAAAGGTAAACAAATCATTGCAAATGGAGAGATGACTTACAATGAACTGGAGAGGAAGGACCATGTTCTGCAATCCACACCACACTCACCAAATCACCAAAGGCGTTCATCTCCAAGTTGAAGCCATGCTTCCCCTTCAGATAGTCCTCGTTGTGCAGGCCGATCATCTTCATGTTATTCTCCCACACTGCTCTCTTCTGTGCTTCTTCATTCTGGAAGAGATACAGTGTGTGGTCTTTCTACTTCAAACCCAGCATTAGTTCCCTCAGTGGGCCTGCTGCTACAGCCAACAAGAACCAAGGGTATCTGTCCACCTCTGGAAGCCATAACCCAGGCCCTGTGGCACCAAGGTGGTTTGCCACCAGTGTTCATAAAGCCTGCCATGTGGTCATGCCTGGGAGGAAGTGCTTCCACAATATGAAGTCTAATCTTGCCACAGCAAGGACCACTGTCTCTGTGTTGCCCCTGGACTTGTCCCTGGTACCAACCATGTTGTATGTTTTCCTGTGTTTTGTCTTCCATTCCTCCCATACAGCATCCAAACTGGGATCGTGTGCTGGAGCAGCTGAGACCACCCCTAAGCACAGGGTGGCCAGGAGGAAAACTGGAGTCATACTTCCAAACCCTAGAGATTGTGAAGAAATGAGATTCTAGTCATGGAAATTCTTCAATAAACTCTTATTTTGACATAAGTTGTTAAGTTCACCATCTTTCAGTGTTTGTTGACATGGCTAAGAATGACATTGGCTTGTAGCACACCTTCAAAAAAAAATGTCAGAAGTCAAACAGAATGAAGAGCAGCTGTGGAGGGCTCCAGAATTTAGATGATGTGTGAACTGTGCACTTAGCTCAGCACAGGGTTTGGATCCACCCGTGGTTCAGAAATTTCAAGCAACAACTAACTTCTTAAGTATTCAGAGTTTATCCGGGTTTATTCCATTGATATTCATGTTTCATATGTACGCAATGTGATCCCCCAGTACAAAGAGATCTGCAAGACTTGGCGGGGTGATCACAAGACATCTTTTTCTTGGATTGTGTACACTAAGAGACAGAATATGCCTCTGCTCTCTCTCTCTCTCTCTCTCTCTCTCTCTCTCTCTCTCTCTCTCTCTTTCCTGAAATCTTTCTGGAATGTTGCCTCTAGAACCTTGGAAGAATTTCAGTTGGGAATCTGCTCCACAACTGGGATGTGCCTTCAGAATCCTACTTTCCTGTTTCAATGGGGAGTGTCCTATGGCTGAGTACAGGATGGCATAGCTACCAATTTAAGCGAGAAATGAGGAGAACAATTCCAGACTTAGGCTTTAAAAAGTTTTGCGTGGGACAATCCAGAAAGAGCCATGCCAATTGTGCCACATGCTACTCCTTGGGCACATGGGGGATGAGACAAAGGGACTGTCCCTGACCACTTCTACATGAGAATGATCATCTGTTTTGGCAGCTTATATAAAGGGACAAACTGGTACTTCCTGTGCCCACGGGACCAGAGGTAGACCACTAGCTTCTGCTCACTCAGAGGAACCAGTTTTCCTGATTTTGCATTATTGATACTTTTCACACACTTGGACTTCTGAACAGTCGGGTGACCTCCTGGCATCCTTACCAAGCCATCTCTGCATCCCCATACTAGTTCTGCTAAGACAAAGTTGGTACTCTCATTCTTGAGGGAGCTGAATGGTGCTACAAAGAATCTCTCTAGGGTGCTCCTCCAGTGTTAGTATCAAGCATGTCTTGATAGAGCTATGGGGGCTCACCTGGGATGTACATAGCTGGGCAGGTGGGCTTCAGAGTCTCAGGTCTTCAGAGGTTGCTGAGGTCCCAGGCTGTGACACAGCTGCATGTGGATCCAGACTTTATATCCCAAGCTGTGGCTCCAGGACAGTGTCCTTGCCCAATTGCTCCTCCCTGGAATTGGTTTAGGTGGGCAATTGGACTGCACCTCCAGGCTGTGGGACTGCAGGCACATACTGACTCTAATTCTCATTCTGACCTGGGGCATTGGGTGTAGGTTGCCTTGGTGGATTGTGGGGAAGGGAGCAGTGGGTCCCTGTTTAGGAAAGTAGATTGTGTGAGTCTCATGACATTAGCTGAGAAAGTATTCTCACAGAGGGCTTGGCACTGGCTTAGGACAGAAAATTCTAGCTAACTATGTTTGCTTTTCCCATAGAAGTAGAGATTTTTGTTAAAATCCTTGCCACTCCTTCCCCATGAGCAATTATATCCTAGCCCAGTGTTTCCTCTTTAAGGCACATCTAAGCTGGATCTCCTGGAAGTTACAGACTCTGGGCCCTTTTCCCCAATGCCAGCAAGAAGAAAACTGGGCTTCTTAGAATCTTTAGAGGCAGACTATCCCCAAACAGGGAGGAGATGATCACAGTCACCCCAATGTTGGACTGGGATTGGGGTGTCCTGAGACTGCAGAGCACTTGTAAGTCACCTCATCCTGACTGCTCACTTCGTTCTCTTCAGCTTCAGCAAACATTGTGAGGAATTTACACAAACCTAGGTGGAGAACAGGGAAAGTTTTTGGAATCTGGTTTGGTTAGCACCTCTGAGCTTACAGAATTTTTTTGTTTGTTTGTTTTATTTTCATTGTTGCCTTAGGGTTGACTTTAGGGGTGTTACTTCCACAGTGACCAAGGTAGAAGTGAATAGGGTTTGGACACATTTTAGGTGAAGGAAACGTGCAAATCTATAATGTGCAGGTAGCTCTGGTCATTATGCAGTTAAGGGAAATAAACCACAACTGTCCTCAATACTTATTACTGACATTGTAGAAAACTGTCTTTTAGTGAAGTACTGCCATTGCCTTTCCTGAACAACCTTTGCTAATCATATTTCAAGTTCTTTGATTGAAACATGGAGTCCTATGCCATTTTTATTATTATACTTGTGTCTACTTAAGATTCCATTGATCATCTACTTAAAACAAAATCAGCCTTATAGCTTTTTTTATTGTGATGAAATAGGCCTAACGTGGAAATGGACCTTTCAGCAGAACGTCTATGGAATTAGCGACATACACATGGTCTTGCAACTGTCAGCACCATAGTTGTCCAGATTCTAGTATTTGTATTTCTAAACTGAGTTCTCATTAAGTATCTATCCTCTTTCCCAAGTCCTGAACCTACCACTCAGTTTTCTGTGTTTGATTTTGAGGCCTTCTACAGGCAGAAAGCTTGTATCTGCCTCTACACCTCAACCACGTTGAAAGTAGATTGCTATTCCAACTGTATAAAGATATGTGATCATTACAACATGATCACTCTGCACAGCACACGTCAGTCTCCATACTTTCTGGAGTTGAGCTATTCCTCCATATGGAGATCTCAGGCTTAGCCCTTGCTAGGCCTTTGGCTCCCTTTATACCTTCCTCTAGCTAGCAACAGAGGCTCCACCAAATGACACATGTATTTTCAACCTTTGCTTTTAATCCTTTTGGGTACACATTCAGGAGGCCAGATGATGGGCATATAATTCTCTACTTTAGTTCCCTCAGAGTTTCCACAGAGCAGGCACCAGTGAATTTTACCACCAACCACACCCAAGGGTGCAGATTTCAGACTCTTTCCTGACACATGGTATTTCCTGTTTTCCCTTTTGAAGACCCTCTTCCCCAACTGTGTGTAGCAGGTCTGAGCTGTGTTTCTCAAGAATCAGTGCTATGAGGAATTTTCTACTGTCTCAATTCTCATTGCTCTCTTATTCATAAGAAAGTCTCCAATAGTTGTTTTGTTTTGTTTTTTTTGAGACAGGGTTTCTCTGTATAGCCCTGGCTGTCCTGGAACTCACTCTGTAGACCAGGCTGGCCTTGAACTCAGAAATCCACCTGCCTCTGCCTCCCAAGTTCTGGGATTAAAGGTGTGTGCCACCACAGCCTGGCTCCAGTAGTTCTTTATTAGTTTATTTTGTTATTTGGTGAGTTTTAAGAGTTTGAAAATTTCCTCTCTCTCTCTCTCTCTCTCTCTCTCTCTCTCTCTCTCTCTCTCTCTCTCTTTCTCTCTCTCTCTCTCATACACACACTGTATCACCTGAGTAAATTTGTGGCAATAGGCTGTTTCCTACAAGCATGTGTGTTCTGAGATCCTGACCTCAGCACACAAGTGGACACAGACATTTGTACCCACTGAGCCTCCTGACAACATGGGATTTTTACTTTCTTTGTTAGTTCTTTTCTTTTTTTAAATTTGGAGTTTTAAATAATTTCCAGATAAATAACATTCAAATGTCTTAGACACTTGGGTGGATGGGTTTTCTCCCAGTGTTGATAGTATTATTTAATATACTTTTAAACTTTAGTCAAATTGTATTTTTTTTTCTAATCAACTTTATGTTACATTCAAAAATCAGTAAAAATTTCTCTTCAACAATATGCTCTCCCTGTTGTGGGTTAGGTGGATAAACAATCCCACTTGATTGTGGGAAACAATGATCCATTTCCCGCAGAGGTGTTACCCTAGCCTCCCACCCAGCATTTCTTCCCTGAGCTGCCTCTGCAGGGCTGCTCTAAGCTGGCCTGTCAGGGAGCAGGACTGCAGACCTTCATCCCAGAGAGTTTGCCCACACCTGGGAAGAGGGAATGCTACACAGAGAGGAGAGAAGATCCTGCGCAGACACACCCTGCTGTGCTTTTCTTCTGGGACCAGAAACTCTTGGGAAACCACATTCCGGCAGGACTGTGAATTCTTCATCAAACCTAATCTCATAACCTGCTTTCCAGGACACTAGTATGTTAGTGACTGAAGTTCCACATAGCATTTAAATTTGCCTAAACAAACAGATATCTAATACCTTTCACACACACACACACACACACACACACACACACACACACACACACACACACATTAAAAAAAACAATTTATTCACTTTATATCCTAATCACAGCCCCCTCTCTCCCAGTTGCCCCTTTCCCTTCTCCTCAGAGAAAGGGAACCCTCTCACCCCAACTTGGATACCACCGTACCCTGTGACATCTAGTCCCAGGAGGGCTAGGCACATCTTCTACTGAAGCCCAACCAAGGAATCTAAGTATGGGGAAGGAGATCCAAAGGCAGGGAACAGAGACTGAGACAGTCCCTGCTCTACTTGTTAGGGCACCTACATGAAGACCAGGCTGCACATTTGCTACACATGTGTATGGGGTCTAGGTCCAGCTCCTTCATGCTCCCTGGTGAGTGGCCTAGGCTGTGGGTCTTCTTGTAGTGTCCTTAACCCCTGTGATTTGCTCACTTATATCCCCCACTCTTCCACAAGACTCCCTGGGCTCCACCTGATGTTTGGCTGTGGGTCTGTGCATCTGCCTCCACCCACTGCTGGATGAAGCCTCTCAAGAGGCTGTTATGCTAGGTTCCTGTTGGCAAGCATAGCAGAGTATCACTAATAGTGTCAGGGTTTTTCTCTCTCACATGGGATAGGTTTCAAGTTGGGGCAGTCATTGGTTGGCTGTTCCCTCAGTCTCTGCTCCATCTTTACCCCTGAACATCTTGTATGCAAGACAAATTTTGGGTTGAAAGTTTTGTGGGAGGAATGATATCCCTCTCCCTCCTCTGGAAATCCTACCTCACTAAGGGGAGTGGCCACTTCAGTCTCTTTATTGCCTTCTGGTAGGAATCTAAGCTAGATCACTCGTCTTTCACATATTAATCTCTATTTCTTTTTATGTTTGTTTTAATTTTGATATTACAATTTAATTACATTTTCTCTTTCCCTCCTACAAACCCTCACATATACCCCTCCCTATTCTTCAGCTTTGTGGTCTCTTTTTACATAAATTGTGTTTACATGCATATATGTATTTACATATACATATATATGTATTTACATATATATTCCAGAAAACACCAACCAATCCAAATGCTGACATGTGGATGCCAGTCCACATGGATACATTTACAAAATACCCCCACACCAAGACTAAGGGAACATTTGGGGGAAAAAAGCATAAACATTGTAAGAGCTAGAGGATCAAGGTCATTGCTGTGAGCTTGTTTCTCCTCATAGCACCAGGAGCTAACTCATAAAATCTTACCAAAATAACTATATAAACCTGGATTAGTGTCACCCATGGTTTCTATAACAGGGTGAAAACGATGGCAACTGCCTCTACCATGCCCAAGGTGCTCTAAATTTTAAATTATATGAGGAAACCAAGTTTTGAGGACATATATACAAAAAAAAAAAAAAAAAAGCAACAAATCTGAAGGTATCAATAGTCTCATCAATCACTGAAACACCTGTGCATATAACATCTGTGAAATGATGCTGGCCCAAATCACATCAGACCCTTGAATCTCAGGCTGTCCCACTGAGCACTTCTTTGTCACATGCCTATTATTCTTAGGTTTGGTCTTTTCATTGTGTCCCAAATTTCCTGGATGTTTTGGGTTAGAAAATTTTTACCCTTCATATTTTCTTTGACTGATGGATGGTTCAATATCTTCTATGGTATCTTCTATGACTGAGATTCTCTCTTCCATTCTCTTATTCTGTTTGTGATGCTTGCATCTGTAGCTCCTGATCTCTTCCCTGTGTTTTCCATCACCAGGGTTGCCTCCCTTTGTGGTTTTGTTACTGTTCCTATTTTTTTTTTTTAAGGACTTGGACTGTTTTCTTCAATTCCTTCACCTGTTTGATTGCAGTTTTCTCTATTTTTTTTTAAAAGGAGATTTATTTGTTTCCCCTTTAAGGGCTTCTACCTGTTGATCCGTGTTTTCCTGTATTTCTTTATGAGTGTTATTTATATTCTCCTTAAAGGCCTCTATCATCTTCATGAGATAGGATTTTAGGTCAAAATCTTGCTCTTTGGGTATGTTAGAATGTTGAAGGCTTGGTGTGGTAGGAGAACTGGGTTTTGGTGATGTTGAACCATATTGGCTCTTGTTGCTTTTGTTCTTGCACTTGTCTTTTGCCATCTGGTTACCTCTGGTATTAACTGGTCTGGGTATGTGGGACTGTAGCAGGCCTCCTTGGAGGCAGGTAGAACTGCATGACCTGGGTTAGAGCTGGTATCCTGGGAGGCAGACAGTGCTGTCTCTGGTTAGGGCAGAAGTCCTGTGTCTATGGTTAGAGCAGTTCTCCTGTGTCCCTGGTTAGGGCAGACCTCCTGGGAGACAGGCTGACCGTGGGGTTCAGGGGGCAGGCACACCATTGTGCCATGGGTACAGGTGGAGGTGCAGACCAGAAGGGAGATGAGGCTCAGGCAGAATAGGATAGATCCCACGTCTGCTGGGCTCTGTCAGGGGTCTCAGCTAGCATGGTTATTAGGGTGAGTGTTTCACCTGTGTCCCTGGTTAGGGCAGACCTCCTGGGAGACAGGCAGGCTGTGGAGTCTGGGTCAGGCACGGTGATCTGATTTGTTCCTTCTTTATTCCCATTTTCTACTTCTGTTATTTAGGCTTTTTCACATTTTGGCTCAGTATTTAAGGAGCTGTACCAGTGCACACTGAGTTTTGGGACCCTACAGATAGGTGGGAATCCTTGTCATCCATATATAGGGGAATGAAATTAGAGCCATATTAATCCTAGTGAATAAAACTCATTTCCAAATATACAAACAGGTTGATGTGAAACCTCCAAAGCTAAAATCCTAGATGGAAATAAAAATCCAAAACCACCTTCCCAAGATAACCCCTGTTTTGTGTTTGTTCTAGAATTCCTTTGTGGAACTATCACACTTTCCATCATTTTAATGCATGAAATCTTTTCTGCTCTTTGGGAATTCCCTAACTATCTCAAGCATAATCAATTTCTAATCAACAACCTTATAAGAAGTGTACTGACTGGTTTTGTGAGTCAATTTGACACAAGCTGGTGTTATCACAGAGAACACCATCCATGAGATCCAGCAGCTGTAAGGCATTTCTCAGTTAGTGATCAAGAGTGGAAGGGTTGGAAATCCAGGACACAATGAGAAGACAAAACCTAAGGATAATAGGTATAGAAGAGAGCAAAGATTACCAACTTAAATAGCCAGTAAATATCTTCAACAAAATTATAGAAGAAAACTGCCCTAACATAAAGAAAGAGATGTCCATGAATATACAAGAAGCCTACAGAATTCCAAATAGACTGGACTAGAAGAGAAATTCCTCCTGTCACATAATAATCAAAACACCAAATGCACAAAACAAAGAAAGAATATTAAAAGCAGTAACGGAAAAAAGTCAAGTAACATATTAAG
The DNA here is from genome assembly GCF_000001635.26 of Mus musculus. Lineage (NCBI taxonomy): Eukaryota > Metazoa > Chordata > Mammalia > Rodentia > Muridae > Mus > Mus musculus. The sequence continues at coordinate 60,792,717 of NC_000079.6, forward strand.
GCAGACCTATCAGAATTACACCAGACTTCTCATCAGATTCTATGAAAGCCAGAAGATCCTGGGGGAGATGTCATACAGCCACTAAGAGAACACAAATGCCAGCCCAGGCTACCATACCGAGCAAAACTCTCAATTACCATAGACGGAGAAACCAAGATATTCCATGACAAAACAAATTTATCCAATATCTTTCCTCAAATCCAGCCCAACAAAGGATAATAGATAGAAAACTCCAGCACAAGGATGGAAACTACACCCTAGAAAAAGCAAGAAAGTAATCTTTTTCAACAAAACCAAAAGAGGATAGCCACACAAACATAATACCACCTCTAACAACAAAAATACCAGGAAGTAATAATTACTTTTCTTTAATATCTCTTAATATCAATGGACTCAATTCCCCAATAAAAAAGACATAGACTGACAGACTGGCTACACAAACAGGACCCAGCATTTTGCTGCATACAAGAAATGCACCTCAGTGATAAGGACAGACACTGCCTCAGAGTGAAAGGCTAAAAAAAATTTCCAAATGGTTCCAAGAAACAAGCTGGAGTAGCCATTCTAATATTGAATAAAATCTACATTCAACAAAAAGTTATCAAAAAAGACAAGGAAGGACACTTCAATACTTGTCAAAGGATAAAAATCTACCAGAATGAACTCTCAATTCTGAACACTTATGCTCCAAATGCAAGGCCACCTACATTCATAAAAGAAACTTTACTAAGGCTCAAAGCACACATTGCACCTCACACAGTAATAGTGGAAGACTTTAACACTACACTTTCAGCAATGGACAGATCATGGAAACAGAAACTAAAGAGAGACACATTGTAACTAACAGAAGTTACAATGGATTGAACAGATATTTAAAGAACATTTCATCCTAAAACAAAAGAATATACCTTCTTCTCAGAACCTTATGGTACCTTCTCCAAAATTGGCCATGTAATTCGTCACAAAACAGGCCTCAACAGATAACAAGAAGATTGAAATAATCCCATGCATCCTATCAGATCACCACAGACTAAGGCTCGTCTTCAATACCAACAAAAACAATGGAAAGCCCACATACACATGGAAGCTGAACAACACTCTACTTAATGATAATTTGGTCAAGGAAGAAAGAAAGAAAGGAAGAAAGAAAGAAAGAAAGAAAGGAAGGAAGGAAGGAAGGAAGGAAGAAAGAAAGAAAGAAAGACTTTTTAGAATTTAATGAAAACAAAGGCACATTATACCGAAACTTATGGGACATAATGCTAAGAGGAAAACTCTAGAGCTCTAAGTGCCTCTGAAAAGAAAATGGAGCGAGCATACACTAGCAGCTTGACAGCACACCTGAAAGCTCTAGAACTAAAAGAAGCACATACACCCAAGAGGAGTAGACTGAAGGAAGTAATCAAACTCAGGGCTGAAATAAATTTTCTTAGTTGGAGTTTCTAGTCCTGCACAAAACATCATGGCCAAGAAACATGGGGAAGAAAGGGTTTATTCAGCTTACATTTTCCACATTGCTGTTCATCACCAAAGGAAGTCAGGACTGGAACTCAAGCAGGTCAGGAAGCAGGAGCTGATACAGAGGCCATGGAGGGATGTTACTTACTGGCTTGCTTCCCATGGCTTGCTCAGCTTGCTTTCTCATAGAACCCAAGATTACCAGCCCAGAAATGGTACCACCAGCAATGGGACCTCCCCCTTTAATCACCAACTTAGAAAATGCTCCACAGCTGGATCTCATGGAGGCATTTCCCCAAATGAAGCTCATTTTTCTATGATAACTCCAGCCTGTGTCAAGTTGACACATAAAAACAGCCAGTACATCAATCAAGTAGAAACATAAAGAACTATACAAAGAATTAACAAAACTAGGAGCGGGTTCTTTGAGAAAATCAACAAGATAGATAAACCCTTAGCAAGATTAACAAGAGGGCACAAAGACAGTATCCAAATTAATAAAATCAGAAATAAAATGGGAGATGTAACAATGGAAACCAAAGAAATTTTAAAAAATCAAAAAAATCCTACTATAAAAGCCTATACTCAACAAAATTGGAAAATCTGGATGAAATGCACAATTTTCTAGACAGACACCAGGTGCCAAAGTTAAATAAGGATCAGATAAACCATCTAAACAGTTCCATAGCCCCTAAAGAAATAGCAGCAGCCATTAAAAGTCCCCCCCCCCAAAAAAACAACAACAACAAAAAAACCAGGACCAGATGGTTCTAGTGCAGAATTATACCAGATCCTCAAAGAAGACCCAATACTGATACTCTTCAAACTATTCCACAAAACAGAAACAGAAGAAAAACTACCCAATTCATTCTATGAAGCCTCACTTATACCTAAGCCACACAAAGACCCAACAAAGAAAGAGAACTTCAGACCAATTTCCCTTATGAATATCGATGCAAAAATACTCAATAAAGTTCTCACAAACTGAATCAAAGAACACATCAAAATGAACATCCATCATGATCAAATGGGCTTCATCCCAGGGATTCAGGGATGGTTCAGTATATGGAAATCCATCAACGTAATCCACCATATAAACAAACTCAAAGAAAAATCGCACATGATCATCTCATTAGATGCTGAGAAAGCATTTGACAAAATTCAACACACTTTCATGGTAAAAGTCTTAGACAGATCAGGAATTCAAGGCCCATACCTGAACATAATAAAAGCATAATACAGCAAACCAGTAGCCAACATCAAACTAAATGGAGAGAAACTTGAAGCAATCCCACTAAAATCGGGGACTAGACAAGGCTGCCCACTCTCTCCCTACCTATTCAATATAGTACTTGAAGTCCTAACTAGAGCAATTAGAGAACAAAAGGAAGTCAAAAGGATACAAATTAGTAAGGAGGAAGTCAAAATATCACTATTTGCAGATGATATGATAGTATACTTAAGTGACCCCAAAAATCCCACCAGAGAACTCCTAAATCTGATAAACAATGTCTGCAAAGTGGCTGGATATAAAATCAAATCAAACAAATCAGTAACCTTCCTCTACTCAAGGAATAAATGGGCTGAGAAAGAAATTAAGGAAACAACACCCTTCACAATAGTCACAAACAATATAAAATATCTTGGTTTCTCTAACCAAATAAGTGAAAGAGCTGTATGACAAGAACTTCAAGTTTCTGAAGAAAGAAATCGAAGACCTTAGAAGATGGAAAGATCTCCCATGCTTATCAACTGACAGGATTAATATAGTAAAAATGACCATCTTGCTGAAGGCAATCTACAGATTCAATACAATCCCCTTGTTCTTGTGAAGGCTGGATGCCCCGGTGTAGGGGAATGGGTGGGCTGGGTGGGGGAACACACTCATAAAAGCAGGGGGAGGGAGCATAGTATAGTGGGTTTCCATAGTGGGGGGAAGCCAGGAGATAATGTAAATAACAAAAATATTATATATATATATATATATATGTATATATATATATATATGTATATATATATATATATATATATATATATATATATATATATATATCAGAACGTTAAAAAAAAAAAGAGTAGGAGGGTCCAGCCCATTGTGAGTGGCGCCATCCCTAGGCTGATAGTCTTCAATTCTCTAAGAAAGCAAGCTGAGCAATCAGGGGAAGCAAGTCAGTGAGCAGCATCCCTCCATGGCCTCTGCATCAGCTCCTGCCTCCAAGTTCCTACCCTGTGTGAGCTCCTGTCCTGATTTCCTTTGGTAATGAACAGCAATGTGGAAGTGTAAGCTGAATAAACCCTTTCTTCCCCTACTTGCTTCTTGGTCATGATGTTTTGTGCAGGAATAGAAACCCCGACTAAGACAAGAAGTTTCTGAAAAATTTCATTCCGTGCTCAAATAAGCCCTTTACATATGGCATGAGATGACAGGTAAGGGGGTCACTAGGAAGACATTCTGTTAGGGCCTTCATTTCTCCCACTGGAAATCTTCATCAGGGGTGACAAGGAATGTCCTGCCCCATGTGTGACAATGTCAGCTCAGATCCCCATTGCTCACTGCAGACTATAAAAAGGCATTTTATCATGAGTTCTTTTCCTTTCTTATGTCGTGGGAAGCACCCAGTGCAGTGTCATCCCATCACTGGCATCCTGCAAACTCTATTTGTAAGTGTTTGAAATAATTATGTTGAAGTTTGGTCCCAGCCACAGAGCAGCCATTTATTTGAAGAGGCTTAAGTATAAATCTCACATCATACTACCTTATTACAGTGCATAACATGCACACTAGGGGCTAGAAATCCTTTCTGTAAAGAGCCAGATGTTTGGTCCTACTCAGCTCTGCCCTGTATGGACCTTACCTAAGAACAGGTAAGAATTAAGTTTGTAGGAAGAAGCAAAGGATGAGATTTAGGTCATCCAAGTCAGCTAGAACAGGATATATTTGATGCCAGAGAGATGGCATTCAAGTTCTAGGCACATGATGATCAGGGCACATGCTACCGTCACTCATTGACCTGAGTTCAAGAGAGAACAGATGTGTAATTCAAAGCAATTTGGTTTTGTTTCTGTAACCAATTACAGGCAAGGGGGAAGAAGAGTTTTTAAGGGCTGATGGGTGAGTAAACTGTATTCCTTAGAAAACCTTGTTTTGAATCTGCATCGTCTCTTCTTTTTGCAAGCACCAAATGCCTGGGGATGGGATAAGTTTCTGCAGTTTTGAGACAGCTGGCTCACTGAATCTCACACATGTCAGTTATGCATGCCAGGAGATTATCATTGGTAAATGTTAAGAAAAGTGAAATTGCACCCGTGTCCCTACTTTTGAGTTGTGAGGCCCCGAAGGGTTATGAAAGTGTCACTCCAGCGTGCCAGCATCCTGTGATTGTTGACTCAGCTAGAGAGATGGCTTCTACAAGGTGACAGCAGGGTACAGGACTGATGCTTCAAAGCTGAGGATTAAAGCCCAGGCTCCATTCGATGCAACAACCTAAAGTACCTTCTTGATACATAAGGGCAAATAATTTAAGCTTAGTAAACATATGTGGATTAAAAATTTAAGTTCTGGGACTAGAGAGATGGCTTAGGGGTTAAAAGCACTGGCTGTTCTTTCAGAGGACCTGGGTTCAGTCCCCAGCACACACATGGGGGCTCAGAACTGTTTGTAAACCTAGTTCCAGAGGCCCAGGACCTCCACACAGACATACACAGTGGTGAAACACCAATGTATTAAAAAAAATAAAATAAGCCACGCATGGTAGTAAATGCCTTTTATCCCAGCAATGGGGTGGCAGAGGCAGGTGGATCTCTGAGTTCAAGAGAAGCCTGGTCTACTGGGCAAGTTATAGTCAAGGATGCAGTGAGAAACCATTATTCAAACAACAACATGTTTTGAAATTGTGGTTAAGGATGTGTACCTCAAAAATCTGATGAAGGTTGTACTGACTTATGACAAAAAGAATCTTCCACCCTCCCCTAAAACACCACCTTCACCTTCTTCACTGGATCTTCACACTCAATGGCACCTTTGAGTAAGAGAAGCCACCATACCCAAAACAGAAGGAAGCAACATCAGTCTTTTCAATGTAGGTTTTATAGAAATTGTATCCATCTTCTAAAAAATTAAAATTCAAACGCCATGGATGTAAAACTGCTCACAGCCATAGAGTGCCACTTGAATTTAACTGGAATAAAATGTCCCAGAGTTCACACCATAGCACGGAACTCCAGTGACTCAGCCGCCATTGTCCACAGAGCTGAGGCTGGGCCACGAAGGGGAAAGATTTCCTTGGTCCATGCCATCCTCTGTCTACTCCTTGTTGTCCAGCAGCTCACACGACAGGGTAGGAAGCATCTGAAGCAATCCCACAGTTGTTGTTCCGGTCTTTGGCCATCTTTATGTAGCCATTCATGCCCCAGTCTCGACCCCAGCTAGAAGAAGATGCTTGTCATTTAATGGAAAGAACACAGTGCGGCACCTTCATTACACTACCTCTCCTTTGAAACAGACAGACGTTGAAATACACAAGGACAGTGAAAAGCCATCCACGTTTGGCTCAATACTAGAAATGCAGTGGTTCAAATTTGATCTCAACCCTCCCTAAAATGTGTCACATTCTTATCATGGTCACCACACCCTTAAACGTCTGTATTCAAAATATGTGGGGTAAATGCTAACATCTGCACCCAAATTCATTTCCCTTTAGTGTTTCCTCAGGGGTGTTTTTGGCTATTTATACCTGTTCTTGACCAGCCAGTACTTCCTGCCATCTGATTCTTCACCATAGCCAACCACCAGGACGGCGTGATCCAGAACAGTGCTGCTACAGTCTGGCTCATAGTACATGCCTGGAAGGTAAAATCAAAGACGAATGAGAGGTTCCTGTGACCCCACAGTGTCTGCTGTCACCATCAATAATAAAAACATTTCTAATTTCAGGGCCCAGTCAGGATTGAATTGGTGTTAGTGAAGCTTGGGATATCAGCTCTTATGTAACATAATGGAAGTAAAGGTTAGCATAAGTCCTCAGGAAAACACTTGCTTGGGAGGGTGTAAGAAATCCCAACCTGAATATAAGGAAACCACATGAAACATGAAATACAGGTGTCAAGAAGCACCTCTGAGACTGAACTACAGAAATGGAATATTTGTTCAAAGTCCTAAAGAGCCAGAAACTTCAGAAAATTCAATAAAATTAGGTCACATAAAACCCCATCTTGCTTATTTAAAAAAACAATGGTGGACACAGGTTCATTAGATTGTCCTTAATGTCAAATAGAAGTGCCACATATAAATATTGCTCCTGTTGACTTTAACACCTATACCTCAAAATATTTACATTAAATGTTGACACACAGATGAGCTGTGGTGGAGGCATAACTCTTCCTTATGATTACTGTGAAGAAAGCACTTACCCTCCTTGTAGAACTGGAACGACTTGTGTTTAGTGTCAATTCCAACTGAGATGGGCCCCACAGTGGCCACAGCCTTCATCAGGGCATCTTCACTGGATTGGACGTTCACAAAGCCCGTGACTGTAGCAGCAGAGTTTTTAGGATTGTACCTGCATGTTCCATTCTTTGAAAGACAAAAGAGGGGGGAAAAAAAGGTTATCGCCATCCACCACCCGGGAAACACGAGTCACTCAGAACTACACTCAGCTGAGCTTCCATCACACAGGTGACTCAGCATTTGCTGCGGAGGATCTCCAAGTGTATGTGTCTATAAAATGTCACCAGACCTGACAAGCTGGTACACTTCAGTGGCTAATAGAAATTAGCTTATGTGCCTTCGATAGCACCCTATAGGTATTCCTATAGATAAGAAATTTCACGGTGGAGAAATCTGTTATTTGTAGAATGGTTTGCCTGCATTCCATGTACACAGACACAGGAACAGCTACACAGAAACCGTGGAATGGGACGAGCCTGCAAAGGATGACATTAATGGCAGCACGTAGGATAATGGGATGGATTACGTCTTGGTAAGATGAGTTCTTAGGACAGTTCACTGTCTGCACAGTTGTTTGTAAAACCTAAGCTCGTGCAAAAGCATAGGGTTATACTTACCAGTGCTTCATATGGGTAGGACACACTGGTGTCCAAGCCTCCATTATCCTTTACGTACTGGAAGGCAAGATCTGGCAAGCCACCATCGCAGCCTTGGTTGCCTTGTGACCAGGAGCAGTCCACTAGGTTCTGTACACTCAGAGGGACCAGTTTACCTGTTTTCCGGAACATCTGTCCCTCTAGTGAACCAACTGCACTAAAAGCCCAACAAGAGCCACAAGAACCCTAGGAAAGAAAGAGAAAGCTGTCACCCACAAAATGAATACAGATGTTTTCTCAGCAAATCTCACGACACAACAATTTCACAAGGAGTGAGCTCTATGGAGCTCCACAGTCAGTAAGTCTGTGGCATTTCCTTCCTGGCTTCCTGGTGGACAGTGATACCTGGAATGTGCCATGCATCCTACCTGGTCTTTCACAGGAGTTACATAGCCATGATCTCTCCAATCCACAGACTTGGGGACATCACCCAGCAAGGGCTCCTGGAAGACCTTCATCATCATCTTGGTCTTTTGGCCTTGAAAGCCAGTCATCAATTCCCTGAATTCTGTATTGGTCTTCAAGAAAAGGTAAACAAATCATTGCAAATGGAGAGATGACTTACAATGAACTGGAGAGGAAGGACCATGTTCTGCAATCCACACCACACTCACCAAATCACCAAAGGCGTTCATCTCCAAGCTGAAGCCGTGCTTCCCCTTCAGATAGTCCTCATTGTGCAGGTCGATCATCTTCTTGTTGTTCTCCCACACTGCTCTCTTCTGTCCTTCATCATTCTGGAAGAGATACAGTGTGTGGTCTTTCTACTTCAAGCCCAGCATTAGTTCCCTCGGTGGGCCTGCTGCTACAGCCAACAAGAACCAAGGGTATCTGTCCACCTCTGGAAGCCATAACCCAGGCTCTGTGGCATCAAGGTGGTTTGCCACCAGTGTTCATAAAGCCTGCCATGTGGTCATGCCTGGGAGGAAGTGCTTCTACATTATAAACTCTAATCTCACCACAACAAGGACCACTGTCTCTGTGTCGCCCCTGGACATGTCCCTGGTACCAACCATGTTGTATGTTTTCTTGTGTTTTGTCTTCCATTCCTCCCATACAGCATCCAAACTGGGATTGTGTGCTGGAGCAGCTGAGACCACCCCTAAGCACAGGGTGGCCAGGAGGAAAACTGGAGTCATACTTCCAAACCTAGAAGTGGAGAAGAAATGAGGTTCCTGTGACATTCCTCCCTCAGAAATTCAGGCTACTGCAGTGGAATAAAATTACCTGCATCATTCTATCAATGATATACCTAAATTTGTTGAAAAGCCTAAGAATGCATTTGTTACAACCACATATATAGGAATTTCTTTAGTGAAAAAAAAAAAACAGATAAAGAATAAAGAACAACTGCCCATGGGCCCAGGATTTGGAGTGTGTGTGCAGTGTGCACTTAGCTCACCACAGGGTCTATATACACTTTCTTTGCTTCAGAAGATTAAAGGAGCAATTAACTTAAGACATAGGTGCTCAGGTTTTGTGCCATTGTTATTGAGGTGACCTAAGTTAAATGTGACTTATGCACAGTGTGATCCATAGTACATACAAAGAGTTCTGAGGAAGCATAGGAATTAAGGCAGATTCAAAAAAGAGGGACTGGGGATAGTAAAATTATGAGTGTGCCTGATCTCAGACTATAAAGTCAGGCTGTAGCCCATGGTATTCAATATGTATTCACTGTACGTATAAGGGGAATGAGGAAAAAAATTACTTCAACTCTTGTTTATTTTCTGTAATTATGTATACAATTATGATTATGTGAACAGAAAAAAAAGAGTTCTGCAAGATTTCAGGGTCACCAGCTATCTTTTTCTTGATCAGTATACACCAGTAAAGTGGCTATGCCTTGGTTCTTACACTTCTGAAATCTTTCTGGGATTTTTCTCTCTAGAAAATCTTAGAAGTACAACAGTTAGGAATCTGTCTGCCTCCTCACAGTGATGGGCTTCCAGAATCACACCTGACTGTTTCAATAAGGACAGGTCATAAAGCTAAGTTACTGGATGGCCGATCTACCTGTAATATAAGGGATCGAAGGACAGACTAGTCCAGAATTTCAAGCTTAAGTCATATAAGCCTTTGATGCAACACTAAGATAGGACATGTTACAGGAGGCATGCAATATGCTAGATCTTTTGCACCTGCTGGCTTGGACCTATGTATTATACTTGACAGCAAAGTGCATAACAGTGACTCCAGTTGTTAGAGTAGTAATGCCCGTGGCACCTACAGTTTAGGGGGCAAGCTGGTACTTCTTGCACCCAGGCCTTGACAGCCACCTTACTTGTACTCTACTCAACTTTGTCCTCCTGAAGGTTCTGGTGACCTCCTGGGCTCTCCATTCATTATACTCTGCATTGCCACCACAGGTGTGCTAAGGTTGAGTTGATATTCTCATTCCCTAGGGAGCTGCAAGATGCTTCAAGGAGTCTCTTGAGGGTGCTCCTGCCGTGCCAGCTCCAAGTCTCCCTTGATAAAGCTAAGGGACTCACCTGGGCTGTCCACAGCTGGGCAGGTGGGCTTCAGAGTCTCAGGTCTTCAGGGCTTGCTGAGGTCCCAGGCTGTGACACAGCTGCACGTGGATCCAGACTTTATATCCCAAACTGTGGCTCCAGGATAGTGTGCCTGCTCAGTTGTTCCTCCCTGCATTTGACTGGGTGAGCAATTGGACTGCACCTGCAGGCTGTGGTACTGCAGGCACATACTGACACTGATTCTCATTCTGACCTGGGGCATTGGGTGTAAGCTTTCTTGGTGGACTGTGGGGAAGGGAGCAGTGGGTCCCTGTTTAGGAAAGTATGAGTCTTGTGACATTAGCTGAGAAAGTGCTCTCACAGAGGGCTTGGCACTGGCTCAGGATAGAAAATTCTAGCTAACTATGTGTGGATTTCCATCCCAACCCTGCTTCCCCATAGAGTAGAGATTTTTGTTAAAATCCCTGCCACTCCTTCCCCATGAGCAATTATATCCTAGCCCAGTGTTTCCTCTTTAAGTCAGTCTAAGCTGGGTGTCCTAGAAGTCATAGACTCTGGGTCCATTCTCCCCAATATCAGCAAGAAAAAATGGGTTTCTTATAATCTTTAGAGGCAGGCTATCCCCAAACAGGGAGAAGATGGTCATAGTCACCCCAAAGTTGGACTAGGATTGGAGTGTCCTGAGACTGCAGCGCACTTGCAACTCACCTACCTCATTCTGACTGCTCACTATGCATCTTCCTTCTCTCCTATCTTCAGCTACAGCAAACATTGTGAGGAATTTGCACAAACCCAGGTGAAGACCAGGAAGAGTCACCAGGATTTTGGAATCTGGTTTGGTTGGCATCTCTGAGCTTACAGAATGTTTTCTCACTTGCTGCCTTAGGGTTGACTTTAGGGGTCTTACTTTCACAGTAACTGATGCTGGGTATGAGATAGGGTTTGCAAACATTTTAAATGAAGAAAACATGTAAATCTACAGTGTGTACATAGTAGCTCTTAATATTGAAGAAACTAAGGAAAAATAACCCAAAATTTATTAAACCTTCATTTTTTTAACATATGGTATACTGTAGAGACATCTTTTAGGGAAATATTAGAGTCATATTTCTTGAACAACCTTTGTTAGGCATGTTCTGAGTTATTTTATTAAAACAGTCATTGCATTTTTATTTATCATTTAAATTCTTAGATTCAATCAATACCATATATATATATATATAAAAAATCAGACATGTGACTTTTTCATTGTGGTACAGTATGCCTAAGTGGAATTCCTAACAATTTTAGACCTGCTTATCAATGTCCATAGTGCCATACTCACTGTCTTATAAGTGTCCTTCGACCCTTCCCTCAATTCTCCCACCAGACTCCATGAACTCTACTCCCATGTTTGGCTGTGGGTCTCATCATCTCTTTCAGTAGCTGCTGGGTCAGGCCTCTTAGAAGACAGCTATGCTAGGCTCCTTCCTGCAAGCATAGCAGAGTATCATTAATAGTGTCATGGATTGATGCTTGCCTATGGGATTGGTCTCAAGTTGGGCTGGTTACTGGCTGGCCATTCTTCCAGTCTCTGCTCTATCTTTGTCCCTGCATTTTTTTTTAAAGACGGTACTTATTTTGGGTTGAAAGTTTTATGGGTATGTTAGTGTCCTTATCCCTCCACTGGGAGTTCTGTCTGGTTACAGGAAATGGCCACTTCAGATTCCATATCCCTACTGCTAGGAGTCTCAGCTATAGTCACCTCCATAGACTCCTCAGAGACTCCCCCGAGTCCTGGTCTCTTGTACTTCCTAGAGATGTTGTCCCCTCACCAGCTGCAGATCTCCATTCATTCTCCTGGCCCTCCAGCACTCTCTCCTGTGTTTCCCCCACACCCGATCCTAAGCCTCCTTTCCCCTCCCCATGCCCTCCCACTCTGTTCCTTCCCACAATCTGCCTTCTATGACTATTTTATTCTCTCTTCTAAGCATCTTTGCTTGGGTCTTCCTTTTTGTTTAGCTTCTTTGAGTTCATGGAGTGTCAAGGTCTCTATCATCTTTCTAAAATGAGATTTAAGGTCATAGTATTGTTCTTCAGGTGTATTAGGCTATCCGGGTTTTCTGTAGTAGGATAACTCAGGTCTAATGGTACCATATTACCCTGACTTTTGTTGATTGTGTTCTTGCACTGGCCTTGAGCCATCTGGTTGTCTCTGGTGTTGGCTGGCCTGGTAGTTCCTTATGGTAGCAGGCCTCTAGGACTACAGGTAGAGCTGGTAGTCCCTAATGACAGGAGACCTCAGGGTGTCCTGGGTGGCACAGACCTCCAGGGACGTATCAGGGGTGTGGCCCTAAAAGTGAAGTACAGATCTGGGATTGAAGGTAGAGGTGTGGACCTGAAGGTAGAGTTAGAGGGTAAGGAAGGGGCAGGCCTCATGGCTGCTGGGTGTGACAGGGGCCTTACAGTCAGGGGATTCGGGTGCGGATGTCTCACCTGGTTGTCCTGGGTGGCAGTGGGCCTCCATGGAGTCAGGCTTTGCTGTGGGCTTGGGAGTAAAGTGCAGACCCATAACTCACTTAATAAATAGTTATACTTTAATCAAATTCTGTTTTCTTCCTATCAACTTTTTGTTACATTAACAAATCAATAACAAAAAAATCCTCTTCAACAATATGGTCCCTCTGTTTTGGCTTAGGTGGATAAACAGCCCCACTTGATTTTGAAGGATCCATTTCCTGCAAAGCAATGCATCCTAGGGGTATTCCTCTAATCTCCCCCCACCCAGCATTTCTTCCCTAAGCTGTCTCTGCAGGGATGCTCTAAGATGGTCTATGAGGGAGCTAGGCAGCAGATCCTCATCCCAGAAGGGTTTGTCTATATACAGAGAGGAGAGAAGGTCCTGAGCAGACACACCTGCTATGCTTCCCCACTGGAACCAGAAGCTATTGGGGAATCACATTCCAGCAGTATGTAGCTTCCTCACCAAACCTAAGCTCACACCTGCTTTCGGGGACACCCTTGCTTGTTTGTGTCTGAAGTTCCACATGGCATTTAAATTTGCCTAAGCAAACAGTTTATTTTGTTCCTAGCACATATCAATCTTTCTTTCTTTTTAAAAAATTTTTGATATTACAATTTAATTACATTTTCCCCTTTCCTGTTCTCTGTCAAATCCTCACATATATTTCTCCCTGTTCTTCAACTTCATGGCTTCTTTATTTATAAATTGTTTTTATATGTATATATGTATTTGCATATATGTTTATACTCCAGGAAACCCCAACCAACGAATTTGTCTACAAACCACTCCTACACCTAAGGTCCAGGAAACACTTGTGAAAGGTGGCCAAAAACTTGGTAGAGCCAAAGTATCAAAGTCACTGCTTTGAGCTTGAGCTTGCTATAAGTTTCTCCTCATGACACCAGAAGCTAACTCATAAAATTTACCCTCCCCAAGTAACTGAATAAACTTGGGTCACTGTCAACCACGACCCCTAGAACAGGGGAAAACACTATGATGAATTCTCCATAATACCCAAAGTGCTCCAAATTGAACATTCTACCAAAAGAAATCAAGATTTGATGATGTGCAAAAGAAAATTTACATCAGTCACCGAAACACCTATACGTACAACATCTGTGAAATGATGCTGGCCCAGATCACATCTCCATACTACATTCACAACAAGCCCTCCTATGCTTCCCCCAATTGTTCTGCTGGGCACTTCCTCTCAAATTCATGACCTCTTCTTTCTCTTTTAATTTTATTGTACTATAAAACTCCCCCCGCCCCCAACACACATCCTGCTGAGCTGCTGAGTCCTTTTTTATTTTTATAGTATTGAACCATGTATGAAGGTACCCTCATCAAATGAGACAATGATTTTTGGGAGCCTTGGTTATTCATCTCGATGGACCTCGGGTTCACATTCCATATCCCCTGGTGCCCTCATACCTCCAGAGTTCAATATGCAAACCAGGCGATCAGGGCTGGGAGGAAGGACACAAGTGAAGACTCAAAAGCTTGGTTGTGTTTCTGATCTTTGCTGGTCTGATTTGCATGGAAATTACTTTCTTTTATTAAGAAGGTGTACAACACCATCTTCATTTCCATTTTCACCACAGTAACCACTCACACCTGTGAACGGGTTCCCTCAAGGCTGATTGTCTACAGTAAAAAGGCTTTTTGATGTGATGTTCCCAGTTACCAGCATGTACAGTCTTGGGTACTTGCTAGAACACCACCTCCTTGAACCCTTCCCCTGGTCTACAGCATCAGATACAGCAGGAAGCTCAGCAGTCTCACTGCTCCTGGGCCCTTCATGTGATTCTGACCCACGGTCCATGAAGCACTGTCTCAGCGGTTCTGAAAGAATGACAGGCGGAGCAGGCGTGAAGAGCTCAGAGCTGTGCTTGGAGCCTCAGTGTGGCTCATTATGACACTTTGTGCATCAGCTCCACCACAGCAGCATTCTCCTCTAGCAAAGTTTCCATTGCCAAGAGTATCTCAGTTCTTGGGGCCATTCTTTCCCTGGAACACCCTGCTCAGGTATGTGTGCACCTGGCTGTCTCCATAGGAAGATCTTTACTCACCTCAGGATGGGCCCTGATGGGATGAGTTTTAATCTTGCCTTTGTATGAATTCTATATATACTTCATTATATCTCTATATTTCTATCTATCTATCTATCTATCTATCTATCTATCTATCTATCTATCTATCATCTATGTATCTCCCTTTCTCTCTACAGATATCATTCATTACTTGTGTGAGCAAACTGCACATAGCCAATTTGTCCTCCCAGAGTGTTCTGTGGGTAAATGATCTTCACTATGCTATGCAGCCATCACTGGCCTCTAGATCCAGTACACTTACAGCATGTCAACAATTGTCCCAGGATTGTTAGACATAGTTAGTCTGAATTCCCTTCCTCTACATTTCCATAAATTACCTATTTCTCTATGTGGCTATCTGCCCTATACACGTCCTAAAAATTCATAAATTATGTAGTCTTCTGTGTCTGATGTTTTCAAGGAGAGGCTTTTATAATCCATCTATTCTGTATCCAGTGTCAGTACTATATTGTCATGGCTGAAAATATGCCTGTATATGAGTACACATATTGTTTGTCCATTCTATATGGGAAGGGTGTTTCTTTCTTTCCCAAGTTTTGGATATTACAAATAATGCACATATGTGCACGGGATTTTTGCATTACTATATGCTGCCTTTTCTCTTGGGATTGAGTATTGGGGGAACAAGTATGTTTATCTTTTCTGAGGACCCACCTAAGATGTCCATGGATCACTATTTCACTTTACGTCTTCAGACATTGATGGAAAGTAGAAAATTGTGGATGTTTTTGGCCTTTCTGTCTTTCTCTCCCAGGATTTTGTGAAGGGTTTGCCAGCTACCGAAGGATTCCACATTCTTACTGATAAGGTCCCAAGCAACATTCTGGGAGACATGTAGATCTTCACTCAGGCCGGGAGGCCCAGTTCTGTACGATGTTTTTATTTGTCTTTTGCTTTGTTTGAAAGCAGAAATCTTCCCCTTTTCCTATAAATATTCTGACCGTGGTGGAAAACAGACTTCAGAAATAACATCTTGCTGTTGTTTCTGAACTTACATACTCAAATGACAGCATATTCCAGAATTCCTTTCTAAAATTCTATGATAGCAATGTCTACATTGAATAGAAAGTGTGTACCATAAATGAGGAGCCATGGGCAGGAATAGTCTCAGGGTACCCATGTGCTGACTCATCTCCTGCGGTGGGTTTGGGGCATCAACAGCTCCACTCTCAGCTATAGAAGACGTAAAGGCTGAACAGCTGAGACGTAAAGGCTGACTAGGCCTCAGTTTTATCAGCTAAGAATTATAGATACATTGTACAGCTCTGTAATATTGGGTGGAAAACATCACCTTTTAATATATAATCATCCATAGTCACAATTTACTCTTCCAAGTTGATTTATCTTTCAGAATTGGCACTGGACTCAAAGGAAGTCCACATCAATACCTGGTGGCTCTGAGAAAATTTGCCTGAGTCATGTTTATTTCCTGCACTTCCTCTGAGTCTGATCTCTGCAATGTCCTTGAAGACACAATGGGCTGAACTGGAAACTCTTGATAATAGCCTTGCTGTCTTCCACCCACTCCTTGTTTCCCTGGAAGCTGTCCACTCCAAGAAGTCCCCCAGAATCTCTAGAAAAATCTGAGGTTTTCCAAGAAGGATTAGAGATCATAAAACCTACCAGCTTAAGGAATAGGCCTGAATCCACAGTGAATTAAATGATGGGTTCTCAACCTTACATCCAGGTCTTTTGGGAAATGTCTGATACAGAGTCTTGTCCTGATTATACAGTAAGTCTATAGTTTACATATGTTTCTTATAAAGCAGTAAAATGAACAGTTGTTGGGAAGGCCAGTATCTTAGGAAAAGGGAAACCAGTTGAATGCTTGAGGAAATAATGGCCCCTGTTCATATTTCCTGGAACCTTTCTGGAAGGGTCTCTTTCCTGGCATTCTCTTGATGAAGACAACATAATCCAGATCCTCTTCATTCCTTGTACCTGGTTCACCCGCAGTCACACTGAATGGTGGGTTGAAAAACAACACCCCATCTTAACAATGTATTGGATTTGTAAGTTCTTCCCCCCACCCATCAATGTTGCTATTGCTCTCCTTTCAGAGTCCTTGAACAGCGACGTTTCCACGTAGTCATTCCATGCTCCTTGAAGAGAGATGCTCTGTAAGAGAAGTCTAGTCTGTCCTTATTTTATTAAGGAAAAGAGACAGCATCCTGAGAGTTTCATGTGAAACCTACGAAGCAAAAGTGCTAGAACAGAACTCAGATGAAACCCACTCACACTGTGGCAGGCATCAGTGCTTTGTATGTTTTCATGGAGAAAAACATCCATTTATATGAGAACACATTTTGTTTATTCCTTCTTTTATGGAGGGAGTGATATTTGCTTCCTCTATAGTTTTTGGTTGTTATGAATAGTGATTCAAGAATACCTGTGGACAGCATTCTGCATTGACATGTATTTTTTTTCCTCTTGGCTATAAGCACTGCGGGGAGAGAGGTATATTTATAGTTTTGAAGCCACACCCAAGCTGTCTCCAGATTGCATTTTACAGTTGCAGGCAATAGGAAAAAGGAAAGGACTTTCTGAACAGGACTTTGTCCTCACAAGTATTAAGGCCAACAATTGATAAGTGATATCTCACAACCATGAGATCTCATGGCCCATTTTTTTTTCCCAAAGGGCTGGATATGCACACAAAGTTCTGAAAAGAAGAAATAAAAATCGCTAAGAAATATTTTTTAAAAGTATCCTAAATACATAGCAATTAGGGAAATGCAAATTAAAATTACTTTATAATTTCATTTAACTCCAGTCAATTGGCTGAAGTGAAAAAAACAAAAACAAAAACAAAAACAAATGAGAACTAGTTTGGTGTGGGAAAAAGGAGCCAGTGTTCACTGTTCCTGAGGGAGGGGAGAGATTTGTTAGGAAAGGCTAAGGCTGGCAGGCGGCCTTCCTGGAAGTGGCTCACCATTTTTGCATAGTCTACGATGGGTGAGCTCTATGGCAAGGTTCCAAAGAAACTTCATCTCAGAATATCACTTCCTGTCATTATTAAATTAATATAATAACCCCTAGGCATTAGCCCACCCTACTGACCATATTTCCTGCAGATCAACATCAAGATGAACTTTCATGAATTAATGTTGTTTAGATGAATTTGATTCTATAGAATTCCTGATTTGATTAAAATAATTTTTGGAAGAAAGTTTTAAGAGATGTTCTTAGCTGCTTTGCTAGAAAGATGTAACAAAGTTAAAAATCAAGAATAGAATGTGAGCGGGCCTCATAATATTAAGTAGAGGCTGCATAATAAGAAATACAATGAGCATTCATAATTACACTAACAAGAGAAATAGACTAAGGACAAATTTGTGTTCAAGTAAAAACACTTAGGTACAAGGATATAGCCACAGGTGTGCACTACAATAAAGCAAGGCCATGTGAAAATTGTTGCTTGGAACTTATAATGAGCATATTATAATGAAACACTGCTTTGAACTTAATGTCAACATCTTGTGTAACTCCAATTTTGTGTAACATTTTATCTATGAGGTAATTTTCTAAAAACTTTCTGTCTAAGAAGGTATAAAAGGGTCAGGGAAAAGAAATAAAGTTGTTGGTTGAATGGTTTGGCTAGGGGAGCTTTGCCCCATCCACCCACCCATCCATCCATCCATCCATCCATCCATCCATCCATCCATCCATCCATCCAAATGTGAATGTCTATTTGTATATACGTACATGAGTAGATATGTGTGTGTGTGTGTGTGTGTGTGTGTGTGTGTGTGTGTATGCATGCAGAATACTTGTGGCATGTATGAGACAGGTAGTTGGGCCCAACAAAAATGCCAATGTGTTAATGTGTAAATGAGAATGTGAATGGCAATCTAAATGTGTGTATAAATGTATATGTGTCTGTGCATATTTGTTGTATAAAGCATCTTAATTGTTTTCCTTTCCTTCCTCTCTGGTTCACAAAGAGTTAATCAGCCAGGTCAGTGAAGTGCTTCTGGATGCTTGCTCAGAGAAGGGACTGATAGCAATAATATTTTTTTACTTAATTCCCCTGCTGCTAGGCAACTGGTATTAATCTCCCAAGCCAGTGTTTTTTAATCGTAGAATAAGCAAGAAAGTGTTTGGGAGTTTTAGTAAGCATTCAGGATAGTGAGAGAGCTAGAAGACAGAGACCATCAGTCTTTAAAACTACCTCCATCTCCAACGTTGTGTCCTGCTTCAAACCATTTCAGCCGAGCTGGCTGTTGGGAAAGATTAGTGCAGTCAACCTGAAAATCAGTGAGGAAACTTCTCAAAAGCCAGAAAGACTTCCCGAGTGACCCAGCTAGACCATGCCTCAGCACATGCCTGAAAGGTTCAACATCCTACTCCACAAATGCTTTCTAAGACGTATTTATTGCCTTTCTCTACACAATAGATAGGAAATAGACATAATCTTATTATCCGATGAAGGGATAATGACGATGTTGTACATATAGACAGTGGAATTATAATCGGTTGTGAGGAAAAAAAAACTGCATGAGCTCACCTAGATCCTGAAAACCACATGCTGTACACTCTCCTGCTTGTACATCTTGGAACCCTCAGATGTGAACTTATAACCCGGAGTAACTGGGAGAAACTGGCAAAATAAAAAGATACCGTGGTGGAGGAAGTGGGTGCTCTAGAAAGGGGGGAGAGTGGGGCACAGGTGCTTTGACAGGGTAATAATAAAAATGGACACAGGCAATTTAATTAAGAGGATATGGTGAGATTACAGTTCTCATGTATGAAATCTTCAACAATGAATCCCGGCACCATACAGCTTCCTAGAGTTTGGTGGCACCCGAGGGTTGTTTATGTGATGGCATTGTGCCTGCATATTGAGAGGATGCCAGGTAGGAGGCATCTTGGGAAGGCAAGCTTGGTGTGGATACATGGTCTCTGGAGAGCCCTTCTTGCTTTTGAAATCCTGGAGGGCGGCACACAGCGCATGTGCACTGGGGTCCCTGATGGGCCTTGTAGAAGCTTGCATGTGTTCCTCAGTCATGTGCTGTGCTTTGAGCAGCAATCACCAGAACCTTGTTATGCAGGTCTGCCTTCTCCTCTGCCTCTGTCCTTTGAGAAATATGAGGATGAGGAGGCTCTGAAGTACAGGATGCAGTATGGAAGCAGGATGGCAACTGTGGAGGGAAAACGGCCTTGATTAGACTTTTAATTTCCAATCGAAACATCTAGGCGCATTAACTAAAACCCATCACAAAATCACCTCCCGAAGATAACTCCTGCAGTATGTGTGTTCTGGAATTCACTTGTTGGAACTATCACGGTCCCTGTTTTTAACGCACGAGATCTTTTCTGCTCTGTGGGAATCCCGTACCTCTTCTAAGCATGACCAATTTCTGCTCAACAATCTTATAAGAAGTTTCTGAAAATTTTGGTTTTGTGTCCAAATAAGGCCTCTAAATATGCCATCTAATGACACGGAAGTGGAGTTTTGGGGAAACATTGCAGTTGGTTCTGCGTTTCATGCACGAGGAAGCTGCATTCCGAGTGGCAATTAACTTATGCTACCTGTGACCCAGGGTGTCCTGGAGCCACAGGTATGTCAAGTGCAGAGTCTGAGGTGAGGCCGGGAATGTTATCAGCCAAATTCCTTTTTTTTGTTATCTTCTGAAGGTGCCACATGCAGTGTTGGTTCATGGATGGTGCTACTGCAGACATTACTGAACGAGTCTAAGATAAGGGTGCTGACAAATGGCCCTTATCATAGACCAGTCATTTGTTTGAAGAGGCTCAAGTACAGTTGTCACAATATGTTTCTTCACAAAAAGACATTTAACACCTTAGGTGACAGGGCCACCACCAACAGTGGCCAATTTTATTGGCAATGAAGCCAAAAGGAAGAAAGACAACAAAATCCAAGATGCATGTAAAATTAGTAGGCATAGTGGGGTGGACGTTTAACCTCAACACCTAGGAAGCAGAGACAGGAGCATCTCTGTGAGTTCCAAGCCTGTCAGGGCTACGTAGTGAGACTGTCTCAAAATAAAAATAAATAAAGACTAATCAAGCAGGAACTCACAGTCTAAACGTCTATTGTACCTTTGTGTGGGTGGACATGTGTCTAGCTGAGCTTTATATTAAAGGAAGAAAATATCTGATCTACATTTTTAAAGTTTTTTCTTTTACTTTTATAGGCATTGGAGTTTTGCCTGCTTGCATGTCTGAGTGAGGGTTCCAGATCTCCTGGAACTAGAGTTATACCCAGTTGTTAGCTGTTGTGGACTCTGGGAACTGGCCCCAGATCTTCTGGAAGAGCAACCAGTGTCCTTAACCTCTGAACTATCTTTTCAGCCTATGTTCTGATCTTTTAACCTGTGTTCTGACATAAATAAGAAGTAAAGAATTGTCTGTTAGGTCACTGTAGTGAGAGAGTGTCCACCCTTATAGCACATCCTCTAAACTCAAAGTAATGCTCCCTTCCCCCAACCTGTGCAGTCGACTCCCAGAGATCCCTTTCTTACTCCTGGGGTGTGTGCTTTTTCCAGGGAGCATGCTCAGTCCACAGAGTGCTTTACAGCTCAGGAATGAGGACCTGAGTTCCATTCACAGTATTCAGATAATATCTGGGTGTGGTGCCACAGAGCTGTGACACTGGAGCTGAGAGTGAGAGGAGGGGCTGGCACTTCCTTGCACCAATCTGGCCAGCTGGAACAACTGAGTTATCTATCTCTAGGTCTAGTGAGACAACTTGTCCCAGAAAAATAGAAATATAGAGAAACTGAGGAGCATACACATGCTCATACACACATATGCTATATGCATGTATGAACATACCTGAATTTGTACATACAGACACATGAAGTGCTCCCAAACTGTTTCCTTGTCTCCTCACTGATTTCAGTCTCTGGTAGTGGCAAGAATCTGGAAATACCATCTAGACATGTCAATTAACTCTGTCTCTGAGACTCTGTGGCCTTCATGACCACTACTGGAGAGCTAGATGTAGCAGGTTAAAAAGAATCGAGTTTCATTCCAGCCAGAAGTCTTTTGGGACTGCAATTGATTTTTCCATGACTCTGGAACCGTTGGAGGCTATTAGGACATTCACTACTTTAGCAGTCCCATAAGTAATCAACGTGGGGGTAGAATGATATTGGATCTTCTTGTCCAGCACAGAAAAAAGTCAATATAATGACTGAGGCACACATTAAATTACTCACACCCATGCCTACGATCAAATTTACTTTCTAGTCTCAACTTTTGGTCTTGTTACCTTCCCAACCTAATGAGCTTATTTTCTTGCTCCAAATTCCTACCACTCACTTCTTTTTCAAGAGAACTGGGGACCATGCAGAAAAATAAGCTACTTAGGTATAGGGTAACTGCAGCCACACCAAAATGGTTTGTGTGAATTGTTGGCATGGAGTAGCTGACAGCCTGGAAATATTTCAAATGATCCTACAATCCAAGAGTCTTGTACATTGAGAAGACATCCTAAAGTCATAGGGAAGATAGAGTCAAGACAAAAGGAAGTCTGGTTTGACCTGCCCCATCGCCACAGAATCAACACTCCCAAAGTATACTTGGCCAAAGGACCCTTAAATCAGTGTTCAGTCAGCACTACACTGTTCCTTTATACTTTTACTTTAATGTGGTGTTCAACCTGTGGCCTCCATCCCGAGACTGCACATCATTGAATAATTTGGCCCTGAGGTGCACTGCCCAAAGCTTACTGCTTATTCATTGCAGCACGACTCCCTGTCTAAAGCCCTTGGCAAGAAGCAGTTGTTCTCTGCAAGTGGCTACTGAAGATGTGGGTCTGCCCAGTTTCAGGGTGTTGGCCACAAATACTTTCCTCTTGTAGAAGAAAGAGGATGGCTATTTTTAGTTCCATTTTATTCTGTTGGGTCATTTAAAAAAAAAAACTCATTAAAAACTTCACAGTGGGCAATGACTTCAGTTCCTGCCTGCCCATCTTAGGCTTCCGGGTCTGACTTTGAAGGGGAGTATAGAATCTTGGTGGTCTGGATGGCTCTTATTTCTTCTTCTTCCTCCTCTTCCTTCTCCTTCTCCTCTTCTTCTCCTCCTCCCTCCTCACTCCACTCCTCTACTTTTTCCTTCTTCCTCCTTCTTCCTCTTCTCTTTCCTCTTCATTTCCTCCTCCTCTTCTTGTTTTTCTTTTTCCTGTTGCTCTGTTGCTCTCAAGCCGTGTGATCTGAGGCCTCCTCTTTTAGGCTGCACAAGCTCTTATTACCTCCACACCAGGACCTGAAGACTTTTCCAAGTGTGATCCCTTATTTAACTAAAATGTGATGATTTATTGTTGATAGTCTGCTTGACCTAGGTTCCTCATCAGTCAACTGTGTTACGGATACTTTCAGTTTCACGACAATTCATGTTGATTTAGTGCAATTAAGTTAGGTGTTATTTTGTCTAATCTGGCTGTGTCTATAATGTCGTCTGTGTGTCTGTCTATAATGGTTGCCTTGGTGAAGGTGAAACAAAATTAGATAGGAACACTAACTGTCCAAACAGAGATTTATCTACATGAGGGGCCTTGGGCTTCTGAAATAGCAAATGCTACATCAAACACATTTAAGGGAGAGTTTGTTACTAAGGTATGAGTGCATGGCTGGAAAAGAGGTGACCACTGGATATCTAGTGGTTCCATATCAGAGGAGCACACAACACAGCTGGGAAGGAAGGAACCCTAAAAATAATTCCAGCAGCTGAACATTATGGTGGGTAATGACTGGGATGAAAAACTAAAAGTAATAAAAAAAAAATTAAAAATATTTATTCACTTTACATCCCAATAACACCCCCCCTTTTCACCCAGTCTCCACTTCTCACAGCTCTTTCTTCCATTTTCCCCTTCCCAGGGGAGGGTCCCCAGCCCCCATACTACCCTTCCATCAATATCCTTCCCCTCCATCCCCCGCAACATCAGTTACTACAAGACTAGGCACATCCTCTCTCTCTGAGACCAAAGAAGGCAGCCCAGTTAGAAGAAGGGGGTTCACAGACATGCAGCAGATTCAGGGACAGCATCCAATCCAGTTGTTGGAGGATACACATGAAGATCAAGTTGCACATCTACTACATATGTGCAGGGAGCCAAGTTTTGGTCCATGTTCTCTTTTTGGTAGTTCAGTTTCTGGGAACCCCCCAAGGGTTCAGGTTAGATTCACTGTTGATCTTCCTGTGGAGTGCCTCTCCTCTATGGGTCCCTCAATTCTTCCTCTAACTCTTCTACAAGACTCGCCAAGCTCCATCTAATGCTTGTCTGTGGGTCTCTGCATCAGTTTTTGTCAGCTGCTGGATGGAGCCTCTCAGAGGATTCTGTCTGCAAACAAAGCTGAGTATTGTTAATAGTCTCAGGGATTGGTTCTTGACCATGGGATGGGTCTCAATTTGGGCAGTCTTTGTTATCCATTTCCTCCATCTCTGTTGTAACTTTGTCCCTGCACATCTTGTAGGCAGGATATATTTTAGGTTGAAGGTTTTGTGGATGGGTTGCTGCCCTTATCCCTCTGCTAGGAGTCCTGCCTGACTAGAAGAAATGGCCACTTCAGGTTTCATATTCCTCACTGCTAGGAGTTTCAGCTAGAGTCACCACCATAGCCACCCTGGGGTCTCCCCCAGTCCTAGGTCTCTGGGATGTCTTAGAGATGCTTCCCCCCTCACCCACTGTCAATTTTTGTTCTCTATTCTCTGTCCTCCCTACATGTGATTCCCCAACCCTGTCCCACCCTCCTCTCCATCGCCTCTCCTACCCATTTTCCTCCATCCATCCACCTCTGATATTTATCTTATTTCCCCTTTTGAGAAAGATTCAATGAGCTTCCCTTGTTATTTGGTTTCTTTGGGTTTATGGCTTATAATGAGTTATCCTGTACTTTATGACAAATATACAATAATATGCATGTCCTTTGGGGTCTGGTTTACTTCATTCAGGATATTTTCTAGTTCCATTCATTTGCCTAAGAAATTCATTATGTGCTTGTTTTTATGGCTGAGTAGTATTCCATTGTGTAAATGGACCATATTTTTTATTCTTCAGTTGAGGGACATCTGGGTTGTTTCCAGTTTCTGGCTATTATGAATAAAGCTGCTATGGACATAGTTGAGCAGGTGTCCTTGTGGGATGGTGGAGCATCTTTAAGGTATATGCCCAAGAGTGATATAGCTAGGTCTGGAGGTAGAACTATTCCCTTTTTTTGAGGAACTATGAAATTGATTTCCAGAGTGGTGTACAAGTTTGCACTCCTCCCAGCAATGTAGGAGTGTTCCCCTGGCTCCAAACCCTCGCCAGCATGTGCTGTCTCTTGAGTTCTTAATCTTAGCCATTCTGATGAATGTGAGGTAGAATCTCAGAGTTGTTTTGATTTTCATTACTCTGACACCTAAGGATGTTAAACATTTCTTCAAGTGTTTCTGGGTCATTAGAGACTCTTCTCTTGAGAACTCTCTGTTTAATTCTGTACCCCACTTTTTAAAAAATTGGGTTGTTTAGTTTGTAGGAATCTAACTTCTTGAGCTCTTTATGCATTTTGGATATTAGCCCTTTTTCAGATGTAGGATTGGTTCTCAATCTGTAGGCTGTCATTTTGTCCTATTGATCTATAGAAACCTGAAAACTAGTGTTTCTCATGGTGCTGCTCACAATAGCCCCTGTAGAATCAGTCATGGGAGCCATGAACAGAAAAAATGATCAGAAAATGTGATATATATATATATGTATACACACACACACACACACACACACACACACACACACACACACACACACTTAGGTTTATCCAGCCATAAAGACAAAGGTCACATGTATTTTTTTTCTATGTAGAATCTAAGTGTGGGAGAAGGAGTTGAATATAGAAGAAGAGTTACTATATATTTGGAAGGAGACAAGTAGGTAGTAGGAAGGTCAAGAAAGAGTAAATAGAAAAGGTGGATTAAGGCAGGTGGATTTCTGAGTTTGAGGCCAGCCTGGTCTAC
Source organism: Mus musculus (assembly GCF_000001635.26). Taxonomy (NCBI): domain Eukaryota; kingdom Metazoa; phylum Chordata; class Mammalia; order Rodentia; family Muridae; genus Mus; species Mus musculus. The sequence continues at coordinate 60,818,330 of NC_000079.6, forward strand.
AGAGTGAGTTCCAGGACAGCCAGAGCTACCCAGAGAAACCCTGTCACAAAAAACAAACAAACAAACAAACAAACCAAAAAAAAAAAAGACTGAAGAAAAGGTGGACTAGATCACAATAAGCAATGTCATAATATACAAGGATGCAATGCTAATTAAAAATGAACAACTTAATCTTGTTTGCATTAATTATCATGATTTATTTATCCCAATCTGCAGAAGCACTGCAGACTGCCACATTTTTCATGGAAGATTCATACAATTTCATCTGTAAATTTAAAAGAGAAAGGTAAACATAAAAATTTTAACCTCTAACCTAGGAGATAGAAATGTAGTTGTTTTCCAAAAAACTTAAGAACTCAGTGAGAACAACACAGTTACTAAACTACTCTCCTGATTATGGCAATACTACTCACAGTGCTCAAAATATGGAATAAATCTATTTATCAACTAAGGAATATGTAAAGAAAATGTGGTATATCTGCACCATGTAATACATTTTCTTCTTTAAAAAACAGATCTGGTCTTTACCAGTATCATTAATAGGTCTGGAGGACCCTAAGTTAAGGCACAGAAACTCAAATACCACAGAACCCCACCTATGTATGGAATCTAAAAACTGAGTTTGGATGTGCAGAATGGAGAGCTGTACTGGGTACTGGAGGTGGGTAGAAAGTTTCTCATATCAGTGTGCCGGAGACTTGAAGGATGGGAAGAATTAAGGAGGAAGAGAGGAGAGAGAAGAGGAAGAGAACAAGGAGGAGGAGGAGAAGGAGCAGGAGGAAAGAGCAATGGGGATGACAGATATTTGATAAACCTACCTTTTAAAAAGTTTTTTATTAGATATTTTCTTCATTTACATTTCAAATGCTATCCCGAAAGTCCCCTATACCCTCCCCTTGCCCTGCTCCCCAACCCACCCACTCCCACTTTCTGGCCCCGGCATTCCCCTGTACTGGGGCATATGATCTTCGCCAGACCAAGGGCTTGTCCTCCCATTGATGGCCACCTAGGCCATCCTCTGCTACATATGCAACTAGAGACACAGTTCTGGATGGTACTGGCTAGTTCATATTGTTGATCCTCCTATAGGGTTGCAGACCCCTTTAGCTCCTTGGGTACTTTCCTTAGCTCCTTCATTGGGGACCCTGTGTTCCATCAGATGACTGTGAGCATCAACTTCTGTATTTGGCATACCCTCACAAGAGACAACTGTATTAGGATAAACCCATCTTTTACCGAATAAAGTGAGGTGATGTGTGAACATATCCCAGGGGACTGGGATGTAGATAACTTGTTTCTAGAAAGGCGCTAGCTCAGAATCAGTACATTGTCCTGTGGCGACCTCTTCTGGCAGCTGTGCAATGCGAGCTACAAAGGCCAGGCGTTTATGTGGTGGGTATTCGTTTTCTTTAGGGGAAGTGAACTTTGGTTTTCCAGAGCACAAGTCCCTCGCTGGACACTGGAATCTATTCTGGTGTCTATCTGGGTGAGGGAATGCCTCACAGGATACCTGAGAGTTACTGCTACCATGTGGTGGGCAGAACCTCCTGCAGATAATTATGGAGTAGACTTGGGATCCTTGGGCTCATTGCCATGCACATGAGATAGGCCAACTGGGATGGCTTGTGCAGGCTCCACAATACACCCACCTTCTCAGTGTGTGAAGTTGGGGTCCTTCTCCTGATCTGCCTCAGCTTTGGTGTTCTTGTTCTCCAAAGCAAGGAGGAGAATGAAATGCTTCCAAGTCACAGATTCTGCCTCAGAGCCTCAGCACTGGCATGGGCCAGGCCTTAGCAAATAGATACCAACTTGCAAGTGCAAATGGATACTGCCTTGGATAGATTGGCTCCAGGGTCACAGCTTTGCTGATGTTGGACTGGGAACTCAACAGAATGGCAAGTGGCATTTTCTCCAGTTTCTCTTTTCAGGAGTATTTTTAAAGGAGGGAAGATGGCTATTCTCTTCCCTTAGGTGAACTGGTTCTGAAGTGGTAAGTGTCATATGGCAAAGAAGATAAGTCACATGGGACCTCATTACCCTTCATAGTAGTTTTTAGCTTTCTGTCCATGTACGTTTTGTATAAGGAAAAAAATGTCTGTGAGTTCCTTTTGTCCATTTATATCAAACGATGCTTTATATAACACATATTCAACATTTTACATCAGCACCTTCAGCTCAGGTTAAATTATGTTTCACAATTGAAAATCACATATCTTAGTTATGTGCACATTGCCAAGCAACAAGATTAAATGCTTTGCCATAAGCATCATGTGACTACTTAGGTTCTGGTACTGGGCAAGTGCACAATATACCCTCTTATCAACCTTCTGCTATGCAACGTGTTACTAACTGTAATCTCTCTGACCTATGATTGCTCCATCAAGATTATTCCTCATGTCTTTTATGTCTATATGGAGTCCAATTCCACAGGTGGACACACCCTGTAATGGTTCTTTGCCTTCCTTCTATGCATAGAGAATAATGTATAAAGGGATTGGGAAGAATCCAAGAGCTGAAAGATCCAGAGAAGACATGTGAGGTATATTTAGGGCAGGATACCGCCATTGGAGATATGACCTCATACTAGCTGTGGTTGCTTGTATGGGTTCATCCCAAGGCCAAACCCATCAGTAGCCATGGTGGAGTCATGAGTTCTACGACTCATTGCTGAATTATGTGTATGTGATGGATTCTTGGGGAGAGACAATCACTGCCTTCAGTTGTGTGCCAAATGGTGAGTCTACCAAGCTCCAAAACAAAATGAACAGGCACAAATCTGGGAAAAATAACAAATTCTCCTGATGGTGTGGACAAATTACTATAGGCAGGCCTGTAAACTAGTCTGGCTAGTATAGAAGCTAGTGGGGAAGTAACTGAAAAAATGAACACTAGACCTGCTGGAAGGACTCAAGGCAAAACTCAGCTATGTGCACAGCAGCAGTCATTATAATGCTGCTCCCAACAGCCAATTGATGGGACCAGACTGGCTAAAGAAGCAATAAAGGCAGTAAAGTATATATGGAGGATGGGATAATTTTAGCCATAAAATATAAGTATTCTATCTGTAGGAATAGAGGTTGTCTTTTTGATACTAGTGTTCATGAACTGTAGTACCAGAAAGATCATCGCCTTTCCTTTAATTCATTCTTCACAAATTTTATACAGATACATAAAATTGTGTATTTTTCTGTGACGTGAAAGTGGAGGTGAAACTGTCTTAGGTGACAAAGTGGACTAAGAGAAGAACGAAGAAATTTCTCATGTTGGTGGATTTGTAGTGAAATGTCTTTAACGTATATGCACACAGTACCATGTAAATAGCATGCAATGAAAATTAATAGTTATAATAAAGATATAGACTAGTTTTATCCCAAACAAGTTAGTGCAACAGAAAACTTGAGTCAAAAGATGAACAGCAAAAGGAAGGCATAAATAATATAAAAAATGTTTGGAAAACACGAACACAGCAGGGATAAATATTACCTAGGGTAAAAGGTTTGAATGTAAAAGAGTGCACAGTCAAAAGATATTGAGTGGCTGAACAAATAATTACTATGATCAAAAAAAGGGAATTTACTTCACATGTAAAAGCCAAAATAAAGTCTGAAAGTGAAGGCCTAGGAAATTCTCACATAAATGGAAACCAAACACAAGACAAATTTGAGCAAATATGATGGTTAATAATGGTTGTCAACTTGACTGGATCTGGAGTCAGCTGACAAAAGCCACGGAGAATGCCCAGGAGTATGAAGACTCATCCTAAATGGGGGCAGCACCTCTGTGTGGCAACAGAGGGTAAAAAAAGAAGAGAGGGAAGAACACTTGACTTTTAACCTCCTTGCTATGGAACAGCGGTTCTCATGGGTTGTGACTCCACTGGGGGTCAACTGATCATTTCACAGGGGTCACATATTACACATCCTACATATCAGATATTTCCATTACAATTTGTAACAGCAGCAAAATTGCAGTTAACTAATAGAAATGAAAATAATTTTATGACTGAGGGTCACTACCACCTAAGGGAATATATTAAAGGGTCGCAGCATTAGGATGCTTGAGAACCTTTGCTTTAGCTCTGGCTGGCAACGTCATCTGTCCTGTTGTTGCTGCATGCTTTGCTGGTGTTAGAGTCAGCTTTTTGTGTAGGTTCCAAAGCAGACTGAAGACCAGTAGTTCTCCAGAAAACCTCTAGGCTTTTGGTGCCAGACTGGGCTTGCTGAGCTTTCTAGCCTAATGGGCTGTGCAACCATTGGATTCTCAGTCTCTCTGGCATGAGACAGCCATTGACAGACTTCTCACACTGTATCGTGTAAGCCAATCTAATACACTCTCCTTTAAATATATTCAATCTCTCTGTTCATCTCTTCTCTTCCCTTCCTTTCTTCCTTTCTTCCTTTCTCTTTCTCTTTCTCTTTCTCTTTCTCTTTCTCTTTCTCTTTCTCTTTCTCTTTCTCTTTCTCTCTCTCTTTCTCTCTCTCTTTCTCTCTCTCTTTCTCTCTCTCTTTCTCTCTCTCTTTCTCTCTCTCTCTCTCTTCTTTCTCTCTTTCTTTCTTTCTTTCTTTCTTTCTTTCTTTCTTTCTTTCTTTCTCTTTTAGGAAACCATGACTAATAAAGAAATGAAAAATAATGAGATAAAATTTGAATATTGATGAAACAACATAAAACAAAACTGGAGAGAGAGCCTATGTTCATGGATTGGAAAAACAAATACTAAAACATATTATCTAAAGAATCTACAGTTTCAATGTAATTCTCCTCGAAATGCAAAGGACAGTTTTCCCAAACCTGAAAAGGAAGGAAAAACTCACAATACCAAAATTCACATGCTACCATCAAACACCCACCATACGGAGCCCAATCTTGAGTGTAAGAATCAAGCTGGACCATCATAAGAATCAATATAAAAAATAGAGCACAACAACATCAAAATGTTTTGGACTTGACATAAGCACACAGACATGTACACAAAAGGAAATGGGACAGACATTCATCTGTGTGTTTAAACGTAATTTAATTTTTTGTTCTTTAAATACATATTTTTATTTTTTATGTTGTAGGGGTGAATGTACTTTGGACTAGGAGTATGTTATGATCAAGCTATAGTGGGGACTTATTCATTAATTTTTAAATTATTTTAATTATATTTTTAATGAAAATAGTTTTTTCTTTTCTTTTCTTTTTAATATTTTTTATTAGGTATTTTTCTCAATTACATTTTCAATGCTATCCCAAAAGTCCCCCATACCCTCCCCCCCCCCACTCCCCTACCCACCTATTCCCACTTTTTGGCCCTGGCGTTCCCCTGTACTGGGGCATATAAAGTTTGCATGTCCAATGGGCCTCTCTTTCCAGTGATGGCCGACTAGGCCATCTTTTGATACTTATGCAGCTACAGTCAAGAGCTCTAGGGTACTGGTTAGTTCATAATGTTGTTGCACTTATAGGGTTGCAGATCTCTTTAGCTCCTTGGATACTTTCTCTAGCTCCTCCATTGTGGGCCCTGTGATCCATCCAATAGCTGACTGTGAGCATCCACTTATGTGTTTGCTAGGACCCGGCATAGTCTCACAAGGGACAGCTATATCAGGGTCCTTTCAGCAAACTCTTGCTAGTGAATTATCTTAGTCAGGGTTTCTATTCCTGCACAAACATCATGACCAAGAAGCAAGTTGGGGAGGAAAGGGTTTATTCGGCTTACACTTCCATGCTGCTGTTCATCACCAAAGGAAGTCAGGACTGGAACTCAAACAGGTCAGGGAGCAGGAGCTGATGCAGAGGCCATGGAGGGATGTTCTTTACTAGCTTGCCTCTCCTGGCTTGCTCAGCCTGCTCTCTTATCGAACCAAGACTACCAGTCCAGAGATGGTCCCACCCACAAGGGGCCTTTCCCCCTGGATCACTAATTGAGAAAATGCCTTACAGCTGGATCTCATGGAGGCATTTCCTCAACTGAAGCTCCTTTCTCTGTGGTAACTCCAGCTGTGTCAAGTTGACACAAAACTAGCCAGTACAATTGACCCCTTGTCAACTTGGCACACAAACACATCACTAGTAAGCCTCAACCCTTACATTTTTATTCATCCCCAAGGTCTAAATAACGTTAAACATCCCACATTCTTTACATATTCTTAAAATTTCAATCTCTTTAAAATATCCATCTCTTTTAAAATCCAAAGTCTTTTTACAATTAAGTCTCTTAACTGTGGGCTCCACTAAAATATTTTCTTCCTTCAAGAGGGAAAATATCAGGGCACAGTCACAATCAAAAGCAAAAATCAATCTCCAACCTTCCAATGTCTGGGATCCAACTCATGATCTTCTGGGCTCCTCCAAGGGCTTGGGTCACTTCTCCAGCCATACCCTTTGTAGCACACGAGTCGTCCTCTAGGCTCCCGATGCCTGTACTCCACTGCTGCTGCTGCTCTTGGTGGTCATCTCATGGTACTGGCATCTCCAAAACACTGCATGACCCCTTCAGGCCTGGGCCTTCAATTGCAACTGAGGCTGCACCTTCACCAATGGCCTTCCATGGCCTCTCACAGTGTCGAGCCTCAGCTGCTCTTCGTGACACCTTCATGCCTTCAAAACCAGTACCACCTGGGTGACCCTTACATATTACCAAGTCCTGCTGCAGCAGGAGTACAACCTTAGCTATCTCTGGAACACAGCCTCTTTGTGCTTTCAGAAAACACTTCCCAGAAGATGTCACCTCAATGATGCTGGTCTCTTCTTAATCACTGCTAATTTCTTAGCTCCAGCTAACCAGCATCAATAGTCCCAGTAATGCCAAGTTTTTGCTTTAGTAGTTCTGGTGTCTTGTTAATCACAGCTGATTCTTCAGCCCCAGCTAACCAGAACCACAGAATCTTCACAATCAAAACAGCAATGGCCCTGAAAAGAGTCTTTAATTTTCCCTCTGAAATTTCACAAACCAGACCTCCATCTTCTGCACTGTTCTCAACATTATCTTCCAAGCTCCTACACAACATCTGACAGAGCTCTTAACAACGAATGGATCTTCAAACCCAAAATTCCAAAGTCCTTCCACAGTCCTCCCCAAAACATGGTCAGGTTGTCAGAGGAATACCCCACTCTGCTGGTACCAATTTGTCTTAGTCAGGGTGTCTATTCCTGCACAAACATCATGACCAAGAAGCAAGTTGGGGAGGAAAGGGTTTATTCGGCTTACACTTCCATGCTGCTGTTCATCACCAAAGGAAGTCAGGACTGGAACTCAAACAGGCCAGGGAACAGGAGCTGATGCAGAGGCCATGGAGGGATGTTCTTTACTAGCTTGCCTCTCCTGGCTTCAGCTCCTTGGGTACTTTCTCTAGCTCCTCCATTGTGGGCCCTGTGTTCCATCCAATAGATGACTGTGAGCATCCACTTCTGCCAGAGGCAGGCACTGGCATAGCCTCACAAGAGACAGCTATATCAGGGTCCTTTCAGCAAATTCTTGCTGGCATATGCAATAGTGTCTGTGTTTGGTGGCTGATTATGGGATGGACTTTTGGGTGGAGCAGTATCTGGATGGTCCATCCTTTCGTCTCAGCTCCAATCTTTATCTCTGTAACTCCTTCCATGGGTATTTTGTTCCCAATTCTAAGGAGGGGTGAAGTATCCACACTTGGTTCTCCTTCTTGAGTTTCATGTGTTTTGCCCCCAATCCCAGAACACCAGAGAGTCTAACAATACTGCACATGCCTCAGTTTCCCCTTAATTAGTGGCAAGTGGGTGGTTGATTTCATTTTTCACCACTAGATGGAAGAGCAGGGAACAGAGGTCCCGGAAGCCTCTTCCTCAGAAAGTAGTTTTCATTAAGTCAAAAGTCGACTTTTGTGGAGTGTAGCACAGAATCCACCCATGCTTCCTGTTCAGCAAAATCTACCAGACAGCTTCAAGAGGAGGCCTGCCACAAGGTGGCCCTAGTTCTCTTCCTCTGGCTGATCAGGCAGAAGCTTGTCAAACACCCTTAGGGGGATTATGAGATGGAGTAACTGCTACACAGATTTTGTCAGCAACCTTCTCAGTGTGTGTCCTCTAGGTTTTTGGGTGAGATCGGTATACATATAAGGCTGGAGGGTTCACAAGATTGGACATAGATATAGAGAAAAAGAGAACACAGCTCCCAACACCAAGGGATGCAGAAGAATTGTAAGCTAGAGCTCCAAGGCTGCTATGAAGGGTGATGTGCTTACTTGTTGGAGAGCTTTAATCACTTGCTTTAGAACCAATAGAACCTGGACTGTCAGCTCCCATTTGTTTTCTGCAGAAGGTTCTCAGAGTAGAAGATAAATCCTTCACAGCCCTAGCAAAGCCCAGCACATTCTGTCTGGCTGTCGGTAACTCCTGATAGTAGGGCTCTCTTCTTCTCTTCTGGACCCTAACACTGAAGCTGGAGGGGGTCTGAGAGAGATCTAGACCTAAGGCAAGCCTCATATTTGACTGCCTTGACCAAACAGACTCTTTCACTAGCCTGTGAGTTGTGCTTGCCTCCCTGACTACGACCCACAGCACTCAGCACCTGCACCTCCATGCCCAAGCTCTGGTCCTGGCACAGTTACTATTCTGCTTTTCCCTTTCATGGACAAGGGTAACTGTCACTTCCTCAGGCCCAGTGCACATGCTCATCTGCCTTCCTTTTGCAATTCTTCCTCTGCCTTCCGGAGTCCTCCCTCTGAGTGGCTGCTTCCTGACCTTCAGGTATCAGGTCCTTCATCTCACCAGAGGTGCCTCCTTGTTGGTGGGATGATAATGGGCCCACACCCAAAACTGAATCTCGTATCATGCTAATTTACTGTAGTGCACACCATGCTCACTAGGGGCTAGAAATCCTTTCTGCAAAGAGCCAGATGTTTGGTCCTATTCGACTCAGCCCTGTATGGACCTTATATGCAAAATTTTGTTTCAAGGAAAATATAAAGAAAGTATAGTCACTGGGCTGCTGCATAAAGTCTGTCTATGATGGCTCCTTCTTATCCTTAGTGATACGTTGTAAGACTCATGAGTGAACTATTGATAGCACTAATGTGTATGTGTGTATGTATGTGTGTACATGTGTGCACATATAAATTCCATATAAATATCTCCTAACCATGACAGCATATTTCTCAATGGCCTCAGGTGTCTTTTTCCTCCTTTTTTTTTCACATTTTCCCTAACTTTAACATCTCTATATAGTTGTTTTTTTTTTTTTTGAGATTATAATCACACCTTGAAACTTTTGTGTTTACCCTCTGTAGGATTAAGATTGCTGGCCTCTATATCTAAGTACTGACTGCAAACAGCAATTTAATTTTGAGTATTAAGTACGAGTTCTTGTCCAGCCAGTATGGATTGTTATGCCAATATTCTCCACTAAAGTCATAGACAACAACTAGAACAACATGAGCTGGGAAATGGCTTCTGCATTTTATCTCATGATAAACACCTGAAAAATAAAATCAAAGCAGTGGTTGCAGGCTCCAGTGATCTGATGGTGACTACTGCCACTAATAGTAGAAACATTTCTAAGCTTATTAGCATAATCCAAACACCAAATAAGACTTACTGAGATGTTTCATTGTTATCAGGGTTAGGGGTGTAAGCTCTCAAGAAAGTATTTCAGAAATAAAATGTAGCATAAATCCACTGATAGGACGGATACCTGCTTAGATGCCTTATCTAAGATGTAAGAAATCATATCCCTCTATTGGTTTTTACAACATCAGTTCAAACAAATACAATGGAATTCACAATTAGTGGAATCCAGAATCTCTCTTTTTTTTGTGATTCTATATTTTACTTTTTTTATTAGATATTTTCTTTATTTACATTTCAAATATTATCCCCTTTCCTAGTTTTCCCTCCAAAAACCCCAATCCCCTCTCCCTCCCGCTGCTCCCTAACCCACCAACTCCCATTCCTGGTCCTGGCATTCCCCTATACTGTGGCATAGAAACTTCACAGGACCAAGGGCCTCTCTTCCCATAATGACCGACTAGGCCATACTCTGCTACATATATAGCTAGAGCCACAAGTCCCATCATGTGATTTCTTTGATTGGTGGAATAGTTCCAAGGAGCTCTGGGGGTACTGGTTAGTTCATATTTATGTTCCTCCTAGACCTAACTACAGAAGTAATATTTTTATTTAAAATATTAAAGATCTCAACAAATGGAGAAAATCAGGTAAATTAGTGCACATGAAAAATAGCTGTTCTGCACAAACTATTTCACAAAATAGAAGTAAAAGGTACTCTACCCAACTCATTTTATGAAGCCACTATTACTCTGATACCTAAACCACAGAAAGATCCAACAAAGATAGAGAACTTCAGACCAATTTCTCTTATGAATATCGATGCAAAAATCCTCAATAAAATTCTCGCTAACCGAATCCAAGAACACATTAAAGCAATCATCCATCCTGACCAAGTAGGTTTTATTCCAGGGATGCAGGGATGGTTTAATATACGAAAATCCATCAATGTAATCCATTATATAAACAAACTCAAAGACAAAAACCACATGATCATCTCGTTAGATGCAGAAAAAGCATTTGACAAGATCCAACACCCATTCATGATAAAAGTTTTGGAAAGATCAGGAATTCAAGGCCCATACCTAAACATGATAAAAGCAATCTACAGCAAACCAGTAGCCAACATCAAAGTAAATGGAGAGAAGCTGGAAGCAATCCCACTAAAATCAGGGACTAGACAAGGCTGCCCACTTTCTCCCTACCTTTTCAACATAGTACTTGAAGTATTAGCCAGAGCAATTCGACAACAAAAGGAGATCAAGGGGATACAAATTGGAAAAGAGGAAGTCAAAATATCACTTTTTGCAGATGATATGATAGTATATATAAGTGACCCTAAAAATTCTACCAGAGAACTCCTAAACCTGATAAACAGCTTCGGTGAAGTAGCTGGATATAAAATAAACTCAAACAAGTCAATGGCCTTTCTCTATACAAAGAATAAACAGGCTGAGAAAGAAATTAGGGAAACAACACCCTTCTCAATAGTCACAAATAATATAAAATATCTTGGCGTGACTCTAACTAAGGAGGTGAAAGATCTGTATGATAAAAACTTCAAATCTCTGAAGAAAGAAATTAAAGAAGATCTCAGAAGATGGAAAGATCTCCCATGCTCATGGATTGGCAGGATCAACATTGTAAAAATGGCTATCTTGCCAAAAGCAATCTACAGATTCAATGCAATCCCCATCAAAATTCCAACTCAATTCTTCAACGAATTGGAAGGAGCAATTTGCAAATTTGTCTGGAATAACAAAAAACCTAGGATAGCAAAAAGTCTTCTCAAGGATAAAAGAACTTCTGGCGGAATCACCATGCCAGACCTAAAGCTTTACTACAGAGCAATTGTGATAAAAACTGCATGGTACTGGTATAGAGACAGACAAGTAGACCAATGGAATAGAATTGAAGATCCAGAAATGAACCCACACACCTATGGTCACTTGATCTTCGACAAGGGAGCTAAAACCATCCAGTGGAAGAAAGACAGCATTTTCAACAATTGGTGCTGGCACAAGTGGTTGTTATCGTGTAGAAGAATGGGAATCGATCCATACTTATCTCCTTGTACTAAGGTCAAATCTAAGTGGATCAAGGAACTTCACATAAAACCAGAGACACTGAAACTTATAGAGGAGAAAGTGGGGAAAAGCCTTGAAGATATGGGCACAGGGGAAAAATTCCTGAACAGAACAGCAATGGCTTGTGCTGTAAGATCGAGAATCGACAAATGGGACCTAATGAAACTCCAAAGTTTCTGCAAGGCAAAAGACACCGTCAATAAGACAAAAAGACCACCAACAGATTGGGAAAGGATCTTTACCTATCCTAAATCAGATAGGGGACTAATATCCAACATATATAAAGAACTCAAGAAGGTGGACTTCAGAAAATCAAATAACCCCATTAAAAAATGGGGCTCAGAACTGAACAAAGAATTCTCACCTGAGGAATACCGAATGGCAGAGAAGCACTTGAAAAAATGTTCAACATCCTTAATCATCAGGGAAATGCAAATCAAAACAACCCTGAGATTCCACCTCACACCAGTCAGAATGGCTAAGATCAAAAATTCAGGTGACAGCAGATGCTGGCGTGGATGTGGAGAAAGAGGAACACTCCTCCATTGTTGGTGGGAGTGCAGGCTTGTACAACCACTCTGGAAATCAGTCTGGCGGTTCCTCAGAAAACTGGACATAGTACTACCGGAGGATCCAGCAATACCTCTCCTGGGCATATATCCAGAAGATGCCCCAACAGGTAAGAAGGACACATGCTCCACTATGTTCATAGCAGGCTTATTTATAATAGCCAGAAGCTGGAAAGAACCTAGATGCCCCTCAACAGAGGAATGGATACAGAAAATGTGGTACATCTACACAATGGAGTACTACTCAGCTATTAAAAAGAATGAATTTATGAAATTCCTAGCCAAATGGATGAACCTGGAGGGCATCATCCTGAGTGAGGTAACACATTCACAAAGAAACTCACACAATATGTATTCACTGATAAGTGGATATTAGCCCCAAACCTAGGATACCCAAGATATAAGATATAATTTGCTAAACACATGAAACTCAAGGAGAATGAAGACTGAAGTGTGGACACTATGCCCCTCCTTAGATTTGGGAACAAAACACCCATGGAAGGAGTTACAGAGACGGAGTTTGGAGCTGAGATGAAAGGATGGACCATGTAGAGACTGCCATAGCCAGGGATCCACCCCATAATCAGCATCCAAACGCTGACACCATTGCATACACTAGCAAGATTTTATTGAAAGGACGCAGATGTAGCTGTCTCTTGTGAGACTATGCCGGGGCCCAGCAAACACAGAAGTGGATGCTCACAGTCAGCTAATGGATGGATCATAGGGCTCCCAATGGAGGAGCTAGAGAAAGTAGCCAAGGAGCTAAAGGGATCTGCAACCCTATAGGTGGAACAACATTATGAGCTAACCAGTACCCCGGAGCTCTTGACTCTAGCTGCATATATATCAAAAGATGGCCTAGTCGGCCATCACTGGAAAGAGAGGCCCATTGGACTTGCAAACTTTATATGCCCCAGTACAGGGGAATTCCAGGGCCAAAAAGGGGGAGTGGGTGGGCAGGGGAGTGGGGGTGGGTGGATATGGGGGACTTTTGGTATAGCATTGGAAATGTAAATGAGTTAAATACCTAATAAAAAATGGAAAAAAAAAAAAGAAAAATAGCTGATTTAAATACTGCAATGAACTTCCAATTGTAGAATTCTACTTAATAAATGTCAAATAGAAACAACACCTTCAAGTACTTCAGCTGTAGTGTGTAAAGACCACAAATAAAACAGTTACATTAAATTTGATGGGACAACAAGAAGGAACTTCATTTACCATGATAATAGAACTGAAAGGGCATATGACTGGTGTCAGTTGCAACAGAGATGGGACTCATCTATACCACAGTGATCAAAGGGGAATCTCCAGTCCCTGGGATTTGTTCAACATCTGTTCCTGGCATCATACCTACAGGTGCAGATGCTCACAGCCAACCGTCGGACTGAATGGACCGAATGGAAGAGCGAGGGGAAGGACTGAAGGAGCTGAAGGGGATTGCAACCCCATAGGAAGAATATCAACTAACTGGACCACCCAGAGCTCCCAGTGACTAAACCATCAACCAAAGAGGGATCCATGGCTTCAGCTACATATATATCAGAGGATGGCCTTATCTGACATGAGTGGGAGGGGAGGCCCTTGGTCCGGTGGAGGTGCTATGCCCCAACGTAGGGGGATGCTGGAGAGGTGAGGTGGGAGTGGGTGAGTGGGTGGGGGAGCACCCTCATTGAGACAAAGGGGAAGAGGAATGGGGTGGGGTGTCTATGGAGGGGAAACTGGGAAGGGGATATCATTTGAAATGTAAACAAATAAAATGATTACTAAAGTTAAAGGAGAAGAAATTCAGTTATTGCCGTCCATCTCATACAGGATATAAGTTAGAACCACAGCACTCAGCATATTGCAGATGAGGATATCTAAGTTCTCTTATTGAACATCACTGAAAGGACAATGATACTGGAAAATCTGAGACGGAAACACTTCACACATCTTCAAGGATACTCCATAAGTCTTCTGTTCAGAACAAATGTTAATGATAGAAAAAACCTGCATCATTTATAGACCAGCTTTCATATTTTTCTGTGGTCAGAGAAGCAAGAAGAGGTCATGGAAACTGCACTCATATAAACAAATAAAGGCTGACAAGGTTTACAGAGAACTTCTAAGATCTAAACACGGGGTTATGAGTTTTATGGGTGTGTTTCAAGCTTTCTTTAATTTATAATGGTTTTGGCTATGGGCTTGCTGCACATTGACTTTATTACGTTGATCTATGTCTCTTGTATCTCTAGGTTCTTCATAACTTTTATTGTGAGGCAGTGTGGGATTTTGTTAAAGGCCTTCCCCGCCTTGAATGCAATGATTATATGTTTTCTGTCTTTGAGTCTATGTGGTTGGTTACATTTAGTGATGTATGTATATTCATCAGCCCTGGATCTCTGAGATGAAGCTGATTTCATCAGGGTGGATGATCTTTTAAAGGATTCAGTTGGTCAGGGTTTTATTGAGTATTTATACATTTATATAGATAAGAAACTTTAGTACATAAATCTATCATTTCTTTGGTCTTAGTCTGATCTTGGTTTTGGGTTACTACTGGCTTCATGAAAATCATCTGGAAATATCCCATTCTTTTCTATTTTGTGGACTAATTTTAGAAGAATTGTTGCTAGTCCTTTGGAGGGATAGTAGATTGTGCACTGAATCTATTTGGCCCTGAGCTTTTACAATCAGCATATCTTATTTTGTTGCTTCTATGTTGGCTGTTATAGATTTATTTAAATCAGTTGCTTCATTTTGACTTTTTTTGGGCACGCATATGAAGTTAGAAATTCATCCTTTTTTATATTTTCAATTTAGTGAGATAAAAAGTTGATTTGCACGTCCTATGAGCATTCAAATTTCCTCAGTGTCTGTTGTAATGACTCACTTTCTATTTCTAGTTTATTAATTTGGCTTTCTGCTCACTTTCTTTTATTTATTTTAGGTAAAATATTTACAATTTTGTTAATCTTTTTAAAGAACCAAAATTTTCATTTCCTTAATAAAAGCTTACACTTAAAAGTCTTAGCCAGAAGAAACACAAGAAAAGGCATTAAGGAGGATACAAATAAGTAAAGAGTAATTCAGAATATCCCATTTTTCCAATGATATGTTTTATACATGAAAGATTCTAAAAACTCTACCAAAAACTCTTACACTGGATAAATCCATTGAACAAAGAACGAGGATACACAATCAGCACATACAAATCAGTAACCTTCTTACATTTGAAACGCACACATTGAGAAGGAAATGAGAGACACAGTACCATTCGCAATAGCGTCAGAGAATAACTCGGAGTGAATACAACCAAGCACATTTGTTCAATGAAGATGAAATTGAAGAATGATGTACAGAGCTCCTGTGTAGAGTAAACCACTGGAACTTGGTGTGGGCAAGCCTAAACTTGTTCTTACTGGATCTGGGTCAGAGTTTGAACACTTAGGATGCTACTGATTACTTAGCCTTCTCTTTCCACCCTTCACTGGTATACTACACCAGAGATTCTGAGGTTGAAATGTTGCCATTTCTGAAAGATCTGAATGTTTTATCCAGGGAGTCTTTCTAGGACATTTTTCCTGTGTGAATTGCCAATCTGCTCTAACAGGACCAATGGCCCCTTTTCAAGGTCTGCAGCTTGGCATGTGGGCTTTACAGACATGGATATCCAGAGGTTGGTAGCACCCAGGAATCAGTCTCAGCTTCAACTCTTTCAGAATTTAGATCTCAAATCTCTGGCAATAATGTTCCATACTTCAATCCTGTCCTCATTGTAATTGGCTGTGTCAGTAGACTGAACCTCCAGGTACTAGGACTCTATATTGAGATCTCATCCCACCACTCTGTTCTATGGGGTCAGTGAGAGAGGCAAGTGGCAAGTGTCTCTATTGGGGAAGATATTGAACCAGCCTTGAAGCCTTGAATCTTGTCATTGTGTTTGGAGGCTCTATTAAGAGAAAGGATAGAGAATTTTAATCTTTAAATGGGGCATTTATATCACACCCCTCTTTTCCCAAGTGTACTGACTAATTTTGTGTCAACTTGACACAAGCTGGAGTTATCACAGAGAAAGGAGCTTCAGTTGGGGAAATGCCTTCATGAGATCCAGCTGTAAGGCATTTTCTCAATTAGTGATCAAGGGGGAAAGGCCCCTTGTGGGTGGGACCACCTCGGGGCTGGTAGTCTTGGGTTCTATAAGAGAGCAGGCTGAGCAAGCCAGAGGAAGCAAGCCAGTATGGAACATCCCTCCATAGCTTCTGCATCAGCTCCTGCTTTCTGACCTGCTTGAGTTCCAGTCTTGAACTTCCTTGGTGATGAACAGCAGTATGGAAGTGTAAGCTGAATAAACCCTTTCCTCCCCAACTTGCTTCTTGGTCATGATGTTTGTGCAGGAGTAGAAACCCTGACTAAGACACCAAGGCTCAGGGATCATTGAGGAAGAGCTGGTGGAAATAGTGTAAGACCCAGAGGTGGTTGATTACTACAAATAAACAGTGCTTTATATTTACACTAGGACAGCATAGCGATGACACACATGAACACAGGACAGACAAAAATCACAGCATAGAGAAGGAAAATGGGAATGAAGACCTACCCCTAGGAGGAGAGCTATTGGTAATTGATAGCTTCCCAAGAGAAGACTTCCAGTACTTAGTTTTCCTGAAGGGAAAGGTTCTGTCCCTTGGTCAGGCTAACATACTTGAGTGAATGGTCACATACTTAAGACCACACACACACACACACACACACACACACACACACACATATCATGGATTGAAACTGATAGTATTAAAAAAATGAAAACAGAGTGGGTATGATGAAATGTAATGGATAGAGCAGATGTGGAAATGAAATGAAAAATATGATGTATAAAATTCTCAAGGCATTAGTAAAGCCATTATAGAATAAAAGTTCTCTATCAAAAAGTTAAAAAAGATCCTATACAGTGTCCTTTCGAAGTGATGTTGAGACTAACGATAGGTGCTTCATGGAGAATAGGATCACGGCCTCAGGTGATATCAGATCATGTAAATGCTTCTACTTCAGCTTCCATATTGTCCTATGGATGTCTTTTTTCCCCTTCAGCGAATTTATACCATTTCAACATAGAAAGAATTCTTATCAATTTAATAAACTCTCCTTTTCCTACAATGGACACATTATCCTTTCTCTTATTTTCAAATGATGCCACAACAAATAACATTGTAGTGTAACTTAATTTTAAAGGGCAAATGTTATCATAATTTAATTTCTTGATATGGAAATGGCTATTGTGGAAGAGTGGTCTCAAGCATACTCCAACATGTAATGGGTAGATGTCCATCTCTTCAACCTTATAAAATAACTTATTTTGTAAGCAAACTCTGGTGTAATTTTTTTTACTTCAATTTCAATATTTGTCTTAATCTAAAAAAATATTATCACTATAAATTCAAGGTATTATTCAATATTGCATTGATCAGAATGCTGTTTGTTTTTAAAATATGATATTAAAAGTTAATTTTCTGTGCTGAGAACTCATGGTCTGGGCACTTACTATATAGCTTAGATTGAGTTTCATTTATTTTTCATAGTAGTTATAGGAAGGGAAAGTCACAATTTCATCCTGTGATTGAAAAACAGACGAGATATTTCTGAGTTCTTAGACAAAGCTGCTTCAACATTCTTTGCTTCTGGTTTCCAACACAAAAATCCAGAGGCATTATCATATCCATGCATACAGAGTGTTAAAAATTGTCATTTCATGTGTTTCTTGGCCTGTCTATCCTGTATGTTAGCTTGTTGCACCCATATTCAAAATGTGCAGGAGAAGAGGGAAAAAGAAGCAGAGGTAGAGTGGAATGTTAGGGTTATTTGTCTGTAGAGTCCCTAGGGAACCCCATCTTGCTTTCCAAACAATAAATGGACCCACAGAAGCTGCATACTAACAAGGATGTCAGTGTTGGGATTTTGTGGAGAACTTGAATTGCTTGCCACTTTCCTGTGCTTCAAGCAGCCACAGACAAGATTATGTCCGTTCTGACTTCTTTCTACTCTGCTTCTATCTCAGGAAAGAAGTAAATATAAAGGATCTAAAGCAGGAGAGAACAACTGGGAATCAGGATGATGATAATGGAGGAACATGGTCTTGCTCTGATTCAAATGCTCCCCTTATATCTCCACTATGGACACACAATTATATAATGATCATATAATCTATGCAATTATATAATGATTTGTGTAAGATGAATGTGTTGTTGCTTTATAACATATGTGTTAACTTCATGGGATCTTTTTTAAAATTTAATTTTATTTGTAATTCATTTTTACACTCCTTATTCTATTTCCTGCCCCTCCCTATCCACCATCTGATTGCTCCACATCCCACACCTCCTCCCCACCCCACCCTGTCTCCACGTGGATGCCCCCACCTCCACTGTACCTGACCTCTAAACTCCCTGAGACTTCCAGTTTCTTAAGGGTTAGGTGCATCATCTCTGAATGAACACAGACCTGGAAGTCCTCTACTGTTTGTGTGTTGGGGGCCACATATCAACTGGTGTATGCTCTCTGTTTGAGGGTCCAGTGTTTGAGAGATCACAGGGGTCCAGATTAATTGAGACTGCTGGTCCTCCTACAGGATCGCCCTTCTCCTCAGGTTCTTTCAGCCTTCCCTAATTCAACAACAGGGGTCAGCAGCTTCTCTCCATTGCTTGGGTGTAAATAACTGCATCTGACTCTTTCAGATGCTTGTTGGGTCTTTTGGGGTCAGTCATTATCTCTTTTTGTGAGCTTTACAAAGCCTCAGTAATAGTGTCAGGCTTTGGGACCGCCCTTTGAGCTGGATCCTACCTTGGGCCTGTTACTAGACCTTCTTCTCCTCAGGCTTCTCTCCATTTCCATCCCTGTAATTCTTTCAGACAGGAACAGTTATGGATCAGAGGTGTGACTGTGGGATGGCAACCCCATCCCTCACTTGATCCCTTTCTTCCTGCTGGAGGTGGGCTCTATAAGTTCCCTCTCCCTACTGTCAGGCATTTCATCAAAGGTCCCTCCCTATGAGTCTTGGGAGTTTCTCACCTCCCAGGTCTCTGGTGCATTCTGGGGGTTCCAACCTCCTATTTCCTGAGATTGCCTGTTTACATTCTTTCTGTTGGCCCTCAGGGCTTCAGTCCTTTTCCCTCACCCAATACCAGATCAGGTTCCCCTCTACCCCTCTACCCCTCAATGCCCCCACCCCCCACCCCGTCCACATTCCCTCCCAATTCCCTCCCTCCCTCCTTTCCTCCCTCCCTCCCGCTCCACTTGTGATTGCTTTCTTCTCTCTCCCAAGTGGGACTGAGGCATCCTTACTTGGGCACTTCAGCTTGTTGAGCCTTTTGAATTCTGTGGACTGTATCTTGGGTATTTTGTATTGGTTTTTCTTTTTTCTTTTCTTTTCTTTTCTTTTCTTTTCTTTTCTTTTCTTTTCTTTTCTTTTCTTTTCTCTTCTTTTCTTCCCTCCCTCCCTCCCTCCCTCCCTCCCTCCCTCCCTCTTCTCCCTCCCTCCCTCCCTCTTCTCCCTCCCTCCCTCTTTCTTTCTTTCTTTCTTTCTTTCTTTCTTTCTTTCTTTCTTTCTTTCTCTCTCTCTCTCTCTCTCTCTCTCTCTCTCTTTCTTTCTTTCTTGGCTAATATCCACTTATTAGTGAGTACATACCATGCGTGCCCTTTTGGGTCTGAGTTACCTCACTCAGGATGATATTTTCTAGTTCCATCCATTTGCCTGCAAAAGGCAGGATGTCCTTGTTCTTAATAGCTGAGTAGTATTCCATTGTATAAATGAGCCACATTTTCTGTATCCATTCTTCTGTCATGGAACATTTGGGTTTTTCCAGCTTCTGGCTATCACAAATAAGGTTACCATGAACATAGTAGAACAGGTGCCCCTGTGGCACGGTGAGGCATCTTTTGGGTATATTCCCAAGGGTGATATAGCTGGGTCTTAAGCTAGATCTATTTCCAATTTTCTGAGGAACCTCCAGATTGATTTCCAGAGTGGTTGTACCAGTTTGCAATCCCACTAGCAATGTGTTCCTCTTTCTCCACATCCTCTCCAACATTTGTTGTCACCTGAGGTTTTGATCTTAGCCATTCTGATTGGTGTATTGTGGAATCTCAGGTTCATTTTGATTTGAATTTCTCTGATTACTAAGGACTTTGAACATTTCCTTAGGTGTTTCTCAGCCACTCAAAATTCCTCAGTTGTGAATTCTCAGTTAGTTCTATACACCATTTTTGGATTGGGCTGTTTCATTTTTTGGTGATTCATGTGATCTTCCATGGAGTGTGCTAAATCCCCAAATCCTTAGATACTCAAAGAACAATGACATGAGAAAAATACTGGAAAGTTTGGTTTTTCAACCAATAAAAGTGCTTCTAATCATTTAGTGTGAGACCCCAATGACACTGGGAACCCTTCTCCTTAGATTCTATATTGGATGACCATTTTATAATAGCCATTGGAAGATCCAAGGTGAATGCTAATGAATTTATTATGCTATTTGTGACATATGTAGGCTTGCTTTTACTGTTGTAAGTTCTATGATTTGTGTTTGTATTTCTTCCACATCTTACTTTAACTGTGATGTGTTTGACATGTTTTTACTGTTGTTGTTGTTTCCACCCAAAACCAGGTGCACTGTGATTCCCATGCTTGATGCTCTGCAAATGCTAATTGGTGGTGACCATGAGAATGATGCTGACAAATAGCCCCACAGCATAGATAAATGTGATTTCTGGGTCCAGATGCATCAAATATACAATGTGGCTTCGGCAAAGGGATAATTATTCCACATAAGCAGTGGGCATAGTTTTTTTTTTTTAATCATCTCTAGTAATTATTTCCATTCCTAACCATAGAAGCCACTCTAAGGAAGGCCTCTACAAACCAGTGGCTTGGCCACAATCCCCCAGAAGCTGGTAACAAAGGAAATAAAAGGCAAAGCAAAAGCCACACTCACCAAACAAGAATAAACACACTTCAATATAGAAGGCTAACACCTCAGTGTACTGGTCTTGAAATAGAAACTAACCAGGAAACAGGAAGGAGTAAGAGAGTAGAATCTAAAACAACAAATCAAGAAGACGAGTGAAAGTAGTCACTTATAGCCTGAGTTCCATGTACTATCTCAGTGTGGCACCAGCAATCATGAAATTAACCTTCTGTCAAAACAAAACAAAACAAAACAAATCAACCAAACCAAGCCAACAACCACAACCACCAGCACCCAGCCTCCGACCTTCAACCAAGCATGCTGCCATGGTAATGAATTAAACACTTCTCTTCATTTGTTAAAAACAACTCATATACCATTCTTACCCAGCATTTAGTGAAAAGCACATTTAAAATATCCTGTGAGGTTGATTCTCTCTTGAGAATCACTCCTCAAGTCCTTGCTTAGGTACTTTGCTTGCTATGTGTCTGATATGGTTCAGAGAGTCACCAATCTAGCAAAGAATATGATTTTAATAGGAAGAGGCTTTTTTTTTAAAGTTAAAATTACTGGCCAAGACCCAACCAGAAACTCAAAGTTCTCTGGGTAAGGCCTCAGCAATTGTTATTCTAAGACCTTTATAGGCAAATCCCATAAAATTACAATTTGTGGGTCAAGTTGACTCATACCCTGTCTCAATGCAAGCAAAGCTTATTTTTTTTTTTTTTTGTAACAGATGTGTGAGTTATCCTAAGCAAGCAAGCATTCCATATACAAGTGGAACTTAGCAGTTAGCCTGGTAGCCCTGTGGCCAATTATCCTGTCAGAATAGCTGAGGCAGAGAAAGAGTTTTACAACAATCAGCAGTTTATAAGAATAGCCCAATTGCTTAGGGAAGTCATCCATTTGGGGTAAGTTAGCGAGAGGGTACATTTTTTTCAAGATAGGAGCAACTTCCCTATGGCTTATAAGCTAAAATCAATTTTGTTTTTACAACTCATTCCAGCCACAGCAAATAATCCTCTAAATATAATGCTCACCATCACACACCATACCTTTATAATATAATTTCCTCTCAGTTCCAGTACTTTAAACTCTTCCATTAATTCTTTCTGAGCTTGTATCAAGACCTTGGATACATTGGGCAGGTGGAGGTGTCTATTTGTCTATCTCATCTTGAGACCTCCTTGCCTTTACTTTAAAAGTCAAAGCCAGTAACTAAAAAGGGAATTGCTGGGCAACTTGTAACTGTGCATCGTTCTTTCCTGGGGTTGACATCATTTTCCCACAATATTGTAAGCAAAGGTGACCCACTTACGTGCTGTAGGATACTTACCTCTGAATGCCTTCCATGCATTGAGAAGTTTGTTCACTAACTGTGATAGGGTCAAACACAGACCTGTCACTCTGGTCATGTAACAAGATGTCCACACACTTATATAGGCACATGTTAAATCTACCTATATCTTATCTTTGTGTCTTTATATCTAGAAAAAATTTCATTGTATAGTTTTGAATTTTTTGTTGTCTCAAGGGATCTAACTTTTCATCTTGCTATTTTTTTCTAACCTAAGAATTTATGTTTTGATCTCAAGAACTCATGCCCACCCCAACCCTTGAGAGAATTTTAGCCCTTGTCAATATACAAACAGTGAGGACACGGTGGTCAGAGTATACAAAGCTATATCTTAGTGACATTGGCTTAGTCACTCACAATTAACAATGGCTTGGTTGGGTCTATAAAAGAAATCCGACCTGTCTGAGACTGTATCTCATGATTCTGGATCCAGATAGATCAGAAGAGAGCAATTCCCTGAGCCCAAACGGAAAGGTGCGATTAACAGTAAAACACCCAGGCAAGAGAAAAAGAAGTCTTTCTGGAAAGGAAGCTTACCCTTGGCTGTCATTGCCATCCAGCTGACCAGAGATGGAGATAGATGGACCTGAAATGTAGGTCACTCAGGTCTACCCTCTCTTTGTGTACTTTCACTTCTATACTGACTCTTGCTCAAGTGGGCTTAGCCTACCAACTACAAAGCATTGAGTAATTTCATCACCTTGTTTGTTACACAAAGTATTCTATGTGTTCACCTGTAAATCACAAGGAATACCATCATTTCATATAACTATGGAAAAGGCAAAAGGGGTGCATCACTGCTGCTCCAACGTCCTGACCAGACAATAGGCATTTCACCCTAGCAGGTTATAGGTGATATCCCTTATCATGAAGGATGCTCAGGTGCTGACACGACCTGTTCTTAGAGAACTAGGCCACTCGATCCAATGAACAACATCATAAGAGTTTCTGTATTATAGACACATTGATTTCTTTTCTCCTCTCTGTATCATTTTTACTTCTTTTTAATTTTAATTTAATTTTACTTTTATCTTCAGATAGATGTTCAATTTAGCCTGTCATAATCACATCCACAACTCTTTAACATTACACTGGACACAGGTTGAGTGAGTGTCCTTATCTAAAATTAGAGGACACAAGTATTCTTGTATTTATTTTTAAAATAACTTTTTTATCGATTCTTTGTGAATTTCATATCATGTACGCAAATCCCACTCATCTCCCTGCCCATTCACATGCCTTCTATACTTGAAACCTCCCAAAAGAAAACAAACAAACAAAAAAATAAACAAAACAAATAAAAAATCTTGCTGTAGAAGCAACAGTATACCTTTTTGTACAAACATCTTTACTTGCAAATGTTCATTGTAATGAGTCATTGGTCTGATCTGAGGCCTCTGGCTTTTGCTACACTATCAATACTGGATCCTCACCAGGACTCCTCTTGGATATCCTGTTTTTTGTCTTGTGTCATGGAGATTCTGCAGCTTTGGATCGTGGTTCATAGATGGGGTATACGCCGGGGTGGGCCTTAATCCCAGGACTTGGGAGGCAGAGGCAGGTGGGTTATTTGAGTTCGAGGCCAGCCTTGTCTATAGAGTGAATGCTAGGACTACATAGAGAATGTCAAAAATCTAACCCCCTTAAAGATACTTCTGCATTATTTTAAATCTCTCTCTCTCTCCATCTCTCTTTCTCTCTGTCTCTCTCACACACACACATACACACATATACACACACACATACACACACAAATTTATGTCCTCATGTTCAATTAAGTAGTGAACTAAAAAAAGAAGTCCTACTATCTTTTTGAAATCAAGCTTTATTTTGAATATGTAAAATTGTACAGCATTTTAAAATGAAAATTCAGGTTTTTTAAATAAGAGAGTCACTAATAAAAGCTGTTAGTGGCATAATGTTTATGAGTTTAATTCACATCAAGTGTGGCTCCTCTGCGACTCAGCTGCCTCTCTCCTCTGCCCCCAGAGCAGAGGCTGGTCTGTAAGAGGAGAAACCCTGCTCAGTACATTCCGTTCCCAGTCCTCTCCTTCCTTCTTGTGCAGCAGCTCAGACGATGGGGTATGTGGCAAGTGTAGCAATCCCGCAGTGGTTGTTCCAGTCTTTGGCAATCTTTATGTATCCCTTCATGCCCCATTCCTCACCCCAGCTGAAAGAAATTAAATAGAAAGAACACAGTGCAGCAGCTTCACTACAATAAATTCACTTAAGCACCGAGCCAGAAAACACACTCAATAGAAAGATTCAGAAAAGATAGAGGTTCGTCTCCTGGATACCAAAAGTTGAATCATACCACTGAAAAAACACCACAGAGATAGGACAGGATGTCTTTTTATCTACGTAGGTATAAAACTAGAATGTGCCAGGATTGACAAATAAACTTGTTCAAAATCCATTATTAACCTCTGCCCCAAACCATGTCAGAATCATGTTGGGAACTAAGGGGGTGTATAAGAAGGCGGGAGGGGGGGGGGTGGGGGGGGAGATAGCTCATGTCCAGTCAGAGTTCCTCCTATGCTCTGGGCAGGCGGATGCGGGAGGGCTGCCAGACACTTTCTACTTGGCCCCGGGTGGGCATCTAAGCCACTAACTCTACTTGACGGCACTGGGGGTGGTGGGGGGTGGGTGGACAAGGGGCAGCCCCCGATACCAGGGGCCCCAGGGCAACACCCTCGGCTCTGGGGTTATGAGAGAGAGAGCTGAGGGAAAGGTTCCCACATAGGGGAGAGTCCTTAGTCTGGGCCTTGACTGGAGCACAGGAAGGCCTTCCATCGGGAGATCAGAAATGGCTCATTAAAGGAAAGCCTATCCCATCATCCAAGGGCAGCGGGCCTTGATGAACAGAGACAGTCTATGGTTTTAGAGCTTTATTATAGAAGGGCAGGGAGAGAGGAGAGAAGGTGGAAAGAGAGAGAGAGATAGACTGGCCATGGCGAAGAGGAGAGAAGGGGAAAAGGGAGAGAGAGAAGAAAGGCTAGAGTAAGAGGGAACGAGGAGAGAGGGGAGTAAGAGAGTGAGTAAGCAGCCCCTCTTATGGTGGGTTGTTATCTTTACTGTTGCTAGGTAACTGGGAGGATTTTAGCCTGAAGGTCAGAAGCTTGGGACATTGTCTACGTGACTACTAGTCACGCTTTTCCTGTGGGGGCAGTAACTTTGACAGAAGCCTTGAGTCCAGGAGACATGAGGGAATGCATACTGTGACATGTAGGTGAATTACCACCACTCTGGGGTTCAGACCTCAGCTCGACTGGAGACCAGACTGTACATAGCCCAATGCCCCACAGAATCATTCTGTTATTTTCATACACTAGAACTTCTGCATTCAACCTCTAGGGGATGTAGAGTGCTCTCTCTCTCTCTCTCTCTCTCTCTCTCTCTCTCTCTCTCTCTATATATATATATATATATATATATATATATAAATACTGTGTACAGTAACTTTCTTTTGAATTTTAAATACAATATATTCTGAAATTCATACCTGTTCTTGACCAGCCAATAACTGTTGCCATCTGATTCTTCTCCCTCAAAACCATAGCCGACCACCAGAACAGCATGGTTTAGGTGGACCCTTTTGCACTGTGGCTCATAATAGATGCCTAAAAAAAATAAAATCAAAGCTGAGGTGAGAGGCTCCGGGGACCTCACCTCATCAACATGTAAGAGAGGTATTTCTTCAGTTAACTGAGATTACATACACAAGGTAAGATGGAACAAGAGTCTTCATTGTTATCAGGGCTAAGACTATAAGCTCTCAGATAAATGCATTTATAAATGTAAAATTTAGCATAAATTGTTTGGTAAAGACAGTTGCTTGGTTGCACACAAAAAATCTTGACTTACTTGTAGGTTAGCCCAAGCAAACCCCACAGAAAACAAAAAGGAATGCAATGGAAAAGTCCTTTATAAGAATTATCTACATAAATGAAATATCTGATTAAAGTCCTAAAGATCAGACAACTGGAGAAAATTTAAGTAAATTATACCACGTGAAACATAAAGCTAATTAAAAATATTAAGGATGTGGACTCATGGAATTATATTTAAGTAATGTAAAGTATATATATATATATATATATATATATATATATATATATATATATATATATACAAAACATTCCTCATATAGAACATAAAATCCGCAAATGGAAACTTTTACATCAAATACTATGTAACAAAGAAATCACTAGATCAATTTGTCATGGTAGTGGTATAATGTTTATGCATAGATTACTAGAAGGAAGATACTTACCACTGTCATAGAATTGGAAGGAATCATGGCTGGCATCAACTGCAACAGAGATGGGCCCCACTTTAGCCACTGCCTTCATAAGGGCTTCCTCGCGTCCTGGGATTTGCACAAAATCTCTGACATTAGCCGCAGAATTCTCAGCATGGTACCTGCACTTTCTACCCTTTTAAAGTTAAGGGGAAAGAGATTCATTCGTTGCCATCTACCTCCTGGAGAACATGAGCTAGAACCACAGAACCCAGCACATTGCAGAAGAGGATCCTCAACTCACTGTTCTTATAAAACTTTCTAGGAAGAGAGGTTCTACTGGGAGATTTGGAGCCGAAGATTAGCTTATTTGTGTTCAGTGATACTCATAGGTCTTCTGTCCATAACAAATATTCACAGTGGAGAGATGTGTCTTGAGTGGAGTGGCTTTCCTATTCTCTGTGTTCACAGCAGTAGGAAGGGGTCCTTGGAAAGCTCCCCTCAAATAACCATACAAAGGTTAATGCTGTCAGTGACAGTAATGGTGGTTTACAAGTCATTCCAGCACAGTAATTTTTTTTTTTTATTATGTTGAGCTATGGCCCCTGTATCCATAGATTCTCTGGAAATTTTATTATGAAGCAACATTGGATTTCGTTAAACGTATTTAGTGAGATGATCATGTAGGTTCTCTCCTTGAGTCTATGTGGTGAGTTATACTTATTAATTAAATATATGTATGAATCCTGCATGTCTGGGGTGAAGCTGACTTAATTGTGATGTATGATCATCTGGATGTATTCTGGAATTTAGTTAGCTAGGATTGTGCTGAGAATGTTTGCTTCCAAGTTGATTAGAGAGATTAGCCTATAATCCCCCTTTTTGCTTTATCCTTTGTCTGGTTTTGGTATTGGGGTACCACTAGCTTCACTTAATAATTTAGAAGTGCTCCTTCCTTTGTACTTGATGGAGTAATTTGAGGAGAATTACTGTTAGCTCTCTGTGGAAGGAACACTATGCTGAATCCATCTGGCCCTGGGCTTCTTTTTTTTTTTTCCTTTTAAAATATTTTTTATTAGGTATTTTCCTCATTTACATTTCCAATGCTATCCCAAAAGTCCCCCATACCCGCCCCCGCCACTCCCCTACCCACCCTCTCCCACTTTTTGGCCCTGGCGTTCCCCTGTACTGGGGCATACAAAGTTTGCATGACCAATGGGCCTCTCTTTCCACTGATGGCCGAGTAGGCCATCTTCTGCTACATATGCAGCTAGAGTCAAGAGCTCCGGGGTACTGGTTAGTTCATAATGTTGCACCTAGAGGGTTGCAGATCTCTTTAGCTCCTTGGTTACTTTCTCTAGCTCCTCCATTGGGGGCCCTGTGATCCATCCAATAGCTGACTGTGAGCATTCACTTCTGTGTTTGCTAGGCCCCGGCATTGCTAAGAGATTGTAATTACAGAATCAATGTCAGTTGTTGAGTTCATATAGATTATTTACTTCAGCTTGACTTAACTTTGATAGGCCACATGCATCTAGATACCTACCTATTTTTTTAAAAAAATATTTTCCAGGATAGGGGAATATAAAATTTTAATGAATAACTCCTGAACTGATAAATTTTTCCAGTGTCTGCTGTAATTTTTCCCTTTCTATCCCTAATTTTAATAATTTTGGTCTTCTTTCATTTTATTGTTGTTAATTTGGATAAAGAGCTTTCTTATGGACTTTAAGGGATGCATATGGTTGATGGTTAAGAAATAAATGCATATTTATTACCCTGCACAAAATCAAGTCAGAGTGGATCAAAGACCTCAACATAAAACTGAATACACTAAATCTAACACAAGAGAAACTTGTTGGTACAGGAGACAACATCCTGAATAGAACACCAATGGCTCAGGCACTAAGATCAAAACTTAATAAGTGGGATCTCATGAGACTGAACAACTCCTGTAAGTCAAAGGACACCTCAACAGGACAAGACAATAACCGCATTCATACTGTCAAGGATGTGGGGCAAGGGAGCACTCCTCCATTGCTGGTGGGAGTGAAAACTTTTACAATCATTATGAAAATGAATTTTTCAGTTTCTCAGAAAACTGATAATAGTTTTACCACCAGACCCAGCTATACCACTCCTGGGCATAGGCCCAAAAGATGCTCTATTTTCCCAAAAGGACACTTGCTCAACTATGTTCATAGCAGCTTTATCCTTAATAGAAACTGGAAACAACAAAGATATCCCTCAACTGAAGAATGACTAAAGAAAATATTCTTTTAAACAATGGGGTGTTACTCAGCTATTAAAAACAAGAACATCAGGAATTTTTCAGGCAAATGAGTGGAACTAGAAAATATCCCATGTGAGGTAACCCAGACCCAAAAGGACATGCATGCAAATACTCACTTATAAGTGGATATTAGCCATAAAGTACAGGATATACACTATATTCCACAGACCCAAAGAATCCAAATGATAAGGGGGGGGAGGGAGGCTGGTTGATTCTTTCTCAGAAGGGGAAATAAAATAGATATCAGAGGTGGATGGAGAGAGGGAATTGGATGGGAGAGGGAATGGGGATGGGAGTGGGAAGGGAGGTTCAAGTGTAGGACAAACAGAAGAGAGAACTCAACTGGATGTGGTGGAGGGAGAAGCATCTCTAGCACATGCCAGAGACCTGGGGTGGGGGTAGGCCCCAGAGTGGCTATGGGGGTTACTCTAGCTGAAACTCTTAGAAGTGGGGAATATGGAGCCTGAAGTGGCCACTTTCTCTAGTCAGACAGGACTCCCAGGGGAGGGATAAGGACAGCAACTCACCCACACAACCTCTGACCTAAAACATGCTCTTTGCAGGGACAAAGATGGAGAGAATGGACAAGCAATGACTGGCCCAAATTGAGATTCACCCCATGGACAAGAACCACTTCCTGACACTATCAGTGATAATCTATTATGCTTGCAGACATGATCCTAGCATAACTGTTCTCTAAGAGGCTCTATTCAACAGCTGACAGAAACAGATGCAGAGACCGAAAACCAAACATTAGATGGAGCTTGGGGAGTCTTGAAGAAGTGTCAGGCAAAAGGGTTGAGAGACCTGAAGTGGATAGGGACTCCATAGGAAGACCAAAAGAGTCAACTAATCTGGACCCTTTTTGCTCCCAAAGACTGAATCACCAACCAAAGAGTGGACCTAGGTCCCCCTGCACATATGTTGCTGATGTGCAGTTTTGTCTTCATGCAGCTTCCCCAACAACTGGACAGGGCTGTCCCTGAATTTGTTGCCTGCCTGTGGATCCTGTTCCTCTAACTGGGCCACCTGGTCTAGCCTCAGTGAGGATGTGCTTAGTTCTGCAGTGACTGATGTGCTGGGTGTGGTGTGGGTATGAGTATGAGGGTGTGGGAGGGAGGGATTCAGAGTGGTGGAGATTGGGAGGATGGTGTGTGGTGTCTCTCCTTTCTCAGAGGAAAGTGGGAGGAGTGGGAGGAGATGAAGGGGGGCTTGGAGGAGAGGGGGGCTGATATTAAGAAGTACAGTGAATAACTAAATAAATTAATTAAAAAGGATACTCTGCAAGCCGGGCGTGGTCCTATAGCCAGGGCTATACAGAGAAACCCTGTCTCAAAAAAAAAAAAAAAAAAAAGATACTACGCAACCATTAAACTGTGTTTACAGGGAATAAAAAGTTTTGTTCACAGATCATTAGGGGAACAAAATCAAGGAAATGTGGGTAGAAAAACATAAGAGAACAACAATGGGAAAAGCACATACCTCTTAAGAAATAGCACAGTCTCAAGGCCTTGAGGTGGAAATGGCTGTTATACAGATCATTTCCCTTTGTTTTTAGTGTGGCAAGGTTCAGAGAGCCCCTAGACACAGGATGTGGTTCTTTTTCATACTATGCTGTTGGCAACGAACTCAGGCAGAGAGTTGTGTTAGTTCACAGCCAGCCTGCCTGGTCTGTTGAGTAAATTCAAGGCCAATCATAGCTGCATAGTAAGATGTCATCTCAGACCCAAAGCAAACAAAATGCATTTTAGAAACTGGTGAAGAATCTCACCAAATGCATGGAGTTATTAATTAATCACTTTATGAAGTACAAGGGAGGGTTTTTTTCAATAAATTAATTTTACATGAAGAAAAAGAACAGATACTAGAGGAGAGTCAAAACTAATGTGGGAAAATGTCTAATTGTGTTTCCAGTGTGCTTCACTAAACTCATCCTACTGCCCTGTCCTTTGGAAATAATAATAATGACCTCCAGGTTTCCCTGTCATAGTAAAGTCATGTTTTCCTCTTATGCTTGTAATCTGTATTTTAAAAATAACACCACATTTATATTTTTAAAGGTTTTAAAACTCTGTTTAAGTGGATTTTTATCTTAAATAAAACATTTTTTCTAAAAATTTTACATGGAAGTTCAATGAATAAATGTGATCTTACATTAATATACACAAAGGACCTCAGGAAACTAAAACCCTTTAGTATAGAAACAGAAACCATCATCCAAACAAAGAGGCATCTTCCAGAATGAATTTTTTTTTTTACCAGCTCTATGTCTGACAAATGATTAATATCCAGAACATGCAAAAAAAAAAAAAAAACAACAACAACAACAACAACAAAAAACCAAAACCAATACAAAACCAAACCCAACACTAAGAAAACAAATAGGCAACTAAATTTGGAGGGGTTAGAAGTAATCAGAGTTCTCAAAAGAAGGAATAAGAGAGCCAAGAAATACTTTTAAAAATGTTTAACATCCTAAATCATCAAGCAACAACAACTTTAAAATTGCTTTGAAATTCCATCTTGCTCTGACCAGAATAGCTAAGATCATAAACAGATGTTGAAAATCGACTGGTATAACTGTGGATAAAGGGGGTTACTTATCACTGTTGGTAGAATTTTGGAAATCAGAGTAAAGTTTCCTCAAAAGTCAGAGATAGATCTACCCTATGATTTAGCTACAACACTTGTGGGCATATAGCCATGGGTCTAGGTCCTAACACTGAGGGACTTGCTCATCCATGTTCATTGCTACTTTATCCATAATAGCCAGAAAATAGAAACAGCCTGGATGTCTTTCAACTGCTAAATGGATAATTAAGACTTTGTACATATACCCAATGGAATATATTCAGTTATAAAGAAAAATGAAATTATGAAGTTCAGGTTAGTGGGTGGAATTGGAAATAATTCTGAGTGAGGTAGCTATATGAGAGACAACTATATCAGGCTCCCCCTAACATATGGTTGCTAGCTCAGGCTTAGGTATCATTTCATAAGGGGGTGGTGGTAGTGGTATATAAATGATTGTAAAAGAGGTAGTGAGCATGTGTAATAAGAATTATGTATTGAGACATGTGAGAGATATTGCACTCATGGAATCAGAGTTATGGCTTTACACACATGACCTTCACAAGGTCCGTCCTGGCAAAATATCAACATGGACAGTGGGAGGATCATGAAGTCCCACCCCTGGCTGTAAAGCTATGGACAGTTGATAGCTTCTTTAGAAGAAGAGCAAGGTTTCTTTATGGATATGGCCCCCGAGAGCTTACTTATGTTTTGGTCAATGGTCTTATACTCATGTATACACATGAAATATTATGTGGGCTAACAGGTATAATAATAATAATAATAATAATAATAATGCAGGAAGTTGGGAAGGAAAAGTGTTTTGGGGAGACAGAGGAGGAATTGGAGACAAGGAATGGTGTAAATTTGACCATAACATATTATATACATTTATGTGATTTTCTAAGGGTTAAATAAATAATTCAATAAGAATGTGAGTTTTCTCAAGTCTCTGAAGAAAGAAATTGAAGAAGATCTCAGAAGATGGAAAGATATCCCATGCTCATGGATTGGCAGGATCAACATTGTAAAAATGGCTATCTTGCCAAAAGCAATCTACAGATTCAATGTACTCCCCATCAAAATTCCAACTCAATTCTTCACTGAGTTAGAAAGGGCAATTTGCAAATTCATCTGGAATAATAAAAACCTAGTATAGCAAATACTATTCTCAACAATAAAAGAACCTCTGGTGGAATCATCATGCCTGAACTCAAGCTGTACTACAGAGCAATTGTGATAAACAAACAAACAAACAAACAAAAAACTGCATGGTACTGGTATTGCAACAGACAGGTAGATCAATGAAATAGAATTGAAGACCCAGAAATGAATCCACACACCTATGGTCACTTGATCTTTGATAAGAGAGCTAAAACCATCCAGTGAAAAACAGACAGCATTTTCAACAAATGGTGCTGGTACAACTGGCAGTTATCATGTAGAAGAATGGGAATTGATCAATTCTTATCTCCTTGTACAAAGCTCAAGTCTAAGTGGATCAAAGAACTCCAAATAAAACCAGAGACACTGAAACTTATAGAGGAGAAAGTGGGGAAAAGCCTTGAAGATACGGGCACAGGGGAAAAATTCCTAAACAGAACAGCAATAGTTTGTGCTGTAAGATCAAGAATTGACAAATGGGACCTCATGAAATTGCAAAGCTTCTGTAAGGCAAAAGACACTGTCAATAAGACAAAAAGGTGACCAACAGGTTGGGAAAGGATTTTTACCAATCCTAAATCTGATAGAGGACTAATGTCCAATATATACAAAGAGCTCAAGAAGCTGGACTCCAGTAATTCAAATAACCGCATTAAAAATGGGGTACAGAGCTAAACAAAGAATTCTCAATTGACAAATACCAATGGGCTGAAAAGCACCTGAAAAAATGTTTAACATCCTTAATCATCAGGGAAATGCAAATCAAAACAACATTGAGATTCCACCTCAGTCCAGTCAGAATGGCTAAGATCAAAAATTCAGGTGACAGCAGATGCTGGCGTGGATGTGGAGAAAGAGGAACACTCCTTCATTGTTGGTGGGATTGCAAGCTTGTACAACCACTCTGGAAATCAGTCTGGCGGTTCCTCAGAAAATTGGACATAGTACTACCAGAGGATCCCGCAATACCTCTTCTGGGCATATATCCAGAAGATGTTCCAACTGGTAAGAAGGACACATGCTCCACTATGTTCATAGCAGCCTTATTTATAATAGTCAGAAGCTGGAAAGAACCCAGATGTCCTTCAACAGAGGAATGGATACAAAAAATGTGGTACATTTACACAATGGAGTACTACTCAGCTATTAAAAACAATGAAATTATGAAATTCTTGGGCAAATGGATGTATCTGGAGGATATCATCCTGAGTGAGGTAACCCAATCACAAAAGAAGTCACTTGATATGTACTCAGTGATAAGTGGATATTAGCTCAGAAACTTAGAATACCCAAGATACAATTTGCAAAACACCTGAAATTAAGAAGAAAGACTAACATGTGGATACTTCATTCCTCCTTAGAATAGGGAACAAAATACCCTTGGAAGGATTTACAGAGACAAAGTTTGGAGCTAAGACGAAAGGATGGACCATCCAGAGACTACCCCACCTGGGGATCCATCCCATAATCAGCCACCACACCCAGACACTATTGCATATGCCAGCAAGATTTTGCTGAAAGGACCCTGATATAGCTGTCTCAAGTGAGGCTATGCCAGTGCCTGGCAAATACAGAAGTGGATGCTCACAGTCATCTATAGGATGGAACACAGGGCCCCCAATGGAGGAGCTAGAGAAAGTACCCAAGGAACTGAAAGGGTCTGCAACGTTATACGTGGAACAACAATATGAACTAACCAGTACCCCCAGTGCTCGTGTCTCTAGCTGCATATGTAGCAGAAGATGGCCTAGTTGGCCATCATTGGGAAGAGAGGCCCCTTGGTCTTGCAAACTTTATATGCCCCAGTACAGGGGAATGCCAGGACCAAGAAGTGGGAGTGGGTGGGTACGGGGGAGGGTATAGGGAACTTTTGGGATAGCATTTGAAATGTAAATAAAGAAAATATCTAATTAAAAAAAGAAAAAAAAAGAACGTGAGTTTTCAGACAGTATTTCAGATTGTCTTTGCAGTTATGCTTTCTACAGCTTGAGCTGGAATGGCAAAAAGCACAGGAGTTCTCCTTACTGGTCCTATGTATGGATAGGATTCCTCAGTTGCGAGGCCGCCATTGTCTTTCACATATTGGAAGGCATTCTGCATGAAGCCACCACTGCAGTCATGGGTAACATTAGATCCCATGCAGTCCAGCAGGTTCTGCTCACTCAGAGGGACCAATCTCCCTGTTTTCTTGAACATTTGTCCTTCTAGGGATCCAGTTGCACTAAAAGCCCAACTAGAGGCACAATAACCCTAAGGGATGAGAAAAAAAAAGCTATGAGTCATTACAAGGCTAATATCAGATATTTGTGGACAATTCACACTTCATACATTTTATAAAACAGTGAACTGCATGCTACTCCAAACTCAGAAAAAGCAAAGATGACATATTTTTTCATACCTTTCTGTAAGTGGTATAAGTTGTGACTGTCATACTGCCATACCTGATTCTTGACAGGAGTCACATAGCCAAGCATTCTCCAATCTACATATTTGGGGACATAAAGAAACTGATGATCCTGGAATACATGCATCCTCT
This sequence comes from Mus musculus, assembly GCF_000001635.26. Lineage (NCBI taxonomy): Eukaryota > Metazoa > Chordata > Mammalia > Rodentia > Muridae > Mus > Mus musculus. Next base: position 60,853,611 of record NC_000079.6, read on the forward strand.
TGATCTTCTGCCTTCGAAAGCCTGTCATCATTTTCACGAATTCTGTATTGGTCTTCAAGAAAAGTCAACAAATCATTGAGGGTATTTATAAAGAACTGAAGAGTAGAATGACTATGCTATGCAATTTATGTCATGTCACACTCACCAAATCACCAAAGGCATTCATTGTCATGGTGAAGTCATGCTTCCCCTCAAGGTATTCCCAATTATGCAGCTCAATCATTTTAAAATTCTTTTCCCACACAGCTCTCCTCAATCTTTCTTCATTCTGGGAAAAAATACAAGTTGTGATCTTTCCTTCTATTTCAAGTCCAACCCAAGTTCACTCAGTGCACCCACTGATGAAGAGGAACCATGGCAAAGGATGGTTGTACTCTTCTGGAAGCCATTATCCACATCCAGTAACAATAGAGATTTTTGTCACATAATATACACAATACATGTCTTCAGATTAAGTCTTGAACTGGATTCTGGAATTCATTCATTTCATGGTATGGCCATAATACAAAGATACATAAATACACAAAGCTTGGAAACTCAGTTATGTCAAATGATTTTTTTGATGGGGCACACAGGTGAAAGGATGTCTTGCTAAATCAGACAAAGGAATGTTTTCCTGAAGCAGACACAGGTGAAAGGGTATTTTGATGTAGCAGACACTTGAAAAGATACTTGATGAACGAGTACAAGTATGACCCCACAGACAGTGGGGGCACTGAGCATTGGTTTGGTTTGCTCTGCCTCGCTATTCACTAATAAAACTCATGTATTGGTTCACCTTACATAGCGTTGTTGAGGTATGTAATGCCACAATTGAGAGAAACTCACCCAAGAACTGCTCGTGAAATTCCTGTGGCAGCTTGCCTCTCCCACATCTTCCCGCCCCCTGAGGCTGGTTGGTAAGCCCTGTGGGTGGTTTCCTCAGTATTGAACTACAGCCCCTGGTTCGTGCTTGCTGTCTGCCTGCTTAGAGGACTGGTCTGCAGTTGCTGAGTCATATTTGGTGTTTGCTACGGGACTGAACTGCTGCCTCAGAAGGTTGAGCTCACCACCAAAGAACTATTGCTCCCCATATCCTAATAACTTTTCTCTTCCACTGCTTCTGCTGAGTAGTGGGCTACAGGAGAGGTTGAACGCTTATTAAGAGCATGTTGCAAAAAGTTATGCCTACAATTGTCTGTGGGAATTTTCATGTTACTAACCACATTGTATGCTTTTCCATGTTTTGTCCTCCATTCATTCCATTGAACATCCAAACTGGGATCTAGTGTTGGAGCAGTTGAGTCGATTTCCAAGCAGAGGATGGCTAGGAAGAGAACAGCGATCATGTCTCATCCACCTAGAGAAAAAGACATGAGATTCTGATTACATTAGTGATTCAGAAAACCTTCTTATCCATACTTAGAAATTACTATCATAATGGTGTAGCAAAATTATTAAAACTGTTCTTCTAAAGAATGTAGTATGAGAAAAGTTAAAGATCTGTTTGTCTTAAAGCAGACACACAGAGGAATTTTGTTTATTCACTAAACCGAATAGTAACCGGCTTAGCTCATCACAGGGTGTGGATTCACTTTGTGGTTCAGAACTTTAAAGCAAAGACTTCAGACATAGTTGGCTCAGACTTTGTGCCATTGGCACTGAGGTCACATGAGCAAAATATCACTAGTACTAAATATGATCCCAAATAGAGAGAAACGCAGTGCCAAGAGTGGGGGGGGGGGGATCACAAGACATCATTTTCTTGGCCTGGAGATGTCTCTGCTTACTCTCTTTAGAAATCTTGCTGGAACATTATCTGTAGACAATCAGAGAAAGACAACATTCATTAGTTCCCATTTCCTTTACTTTGGAATGTGGCTGAAAAATCCAGTTTGCTGCCTCATTGAGTTGCCATGGCTGAGATCCTGAGTGCCAGAGCCACCAGTGCAGGGGAGGTCATAAGAGCTGGTCAATCTCAGAGTTCTAGGTGCAGTTTTGAAACCACATAGATACAAGCAACATGTAATGGGCCGAGCAGGTTATATTTATACATACACAGGAAGTGTCTGTGAATTCGAGAGAAAGTAAGGGGGGGGGGGCAGGGGAGCATTTGGAGGGAAAAGACATAGAAGAGAAAAAGAGAAGAGAAGAATTATATTAATTTTAAAAAAATGAGGGAATAAGAAGTATAAAAATCCAATCTTTAAAGAGAGAGAAAAAAGTAACAGAAAGTGAGTGAAAGAGTTGTGCTGAGACACAGCAGCAGCGGTCGCCATCTTGGTCCGGGACCCGCCGAACTTAGGAAATTAGTCTGAACAGGTGAGAGGGTGCGCCAGAGAACCTGACAGCCTCTGGAACAGGCAGAAGCACAGAGGGGCTGAGGCAGCACCCTGTGTGGGCCGGGGACAGCCGGCCACCTTCCGGACCGGAGGACAGGTGCCCGCCCGGCTGGGGAGGCGACCTAAGCCACAGCAGCAGCGGTCGCCATCTTGGTCCGGGACCCGCCGAACTTAGGAAATTAGTCTGAACAGGTGAGAGGGTGCGCCAGAGAACCTGACAGCTTCTGGAACAGGCGGAAGCACAGAGGCGCTGAGGCAGCACCCTTTGTGGGCCGGGGACAGCCAGCCACCGTCCGGACCGGAGGACAGGTGCCCGCCCGGCTGGGGAGGCGGCCTAAGCCACAGCAGCAGTGGTCGCCATCTTGGTCCGAGACCCGCCGAACTTAGGAAATTAGTCTGAACAGGTGAGAGGGTGCGCCAGAGAACCTGACAGCTTCTGGAACAGGCAGAAGCACAGAGGCGCTGAGGCAGCACCCTGTGTGGGCCGGGGACAGCCGGCCACCTTCCGGACCGGAGGACAGGTGCCCACCCGGCTGGGGAGGCGGCCTAAGCCACAGCAGCAGCGGTCGCCATCTTGGTCCCGGGACTCCAAGGAACTTAGGAATTTAGTCTGCTTAGGTGAGAGTCTGTACCACCTGGGAACTGCCAAAGCAACACACTGTCTGAGAAAGGTCCTGTTTTGGGCCTTCTTCTTCGGCCAGGAGGAGGTCCAAATACAAGATATCTGCGCACCTTCCCTGTAAGAGAGCTTGCCAGCAGAGAGTGCTCTGAGCACTGAAACTCAGAGGAGAGAATCTGTCTCCCAGGTCTGCTGATAGACGGTAACAGAATCACCAGAAGAACAATCTCTAAACAGAGTCAACTATAACTACTAACTCCAGAGATTACCAGATGGCGAAAGGTAAACGGAGGAATCTTACTAACAGGAACCAAGACCACTCACCATCACCAGAACCCAGCACACCCACTTCGCCCAGTCCAGGGAACCCCAACACACCTGAGAACCTAGACCTAGATTTAAAAGCATATCTCATGATGATGGTAGAGGACATCAAGAAGGACTTTAATAAATCACTTAAAGAAATACAGGAGAACACTGCTAAAGAGTTACAAGTCCTTAAAGAAAAACAGGAAAACACAGTCAAACAGGTAGAAGTCCTTACAGAAAAAGAGGAAAAAACATACAAACAGGTGATGGAAATGAACAAAACCATACTAGACCTAAAAAGGGAAGTAGACACAATAAAGAAAACTCAAAGCGAGGCAACACTAGAGATAGAAACCCTAGGAAAGAAATCTGGAACCATAGATTTGAGCATCAGCAACAGAATACAAGAGATGGAAGAGAGAATCTCAGGTGCAGAAGATTCCATAGAGAACATCGGCACAACAATCAAAGAAAGTGGAAAATGCAAAAAGATCCTAACTCAAAATATCCAGGAAATCCAGGACACAATAAGAAGACCAAACGTACGGATAATAGGAGTGGATGAGAATGAAGATTTTCAACTCAAAGGTCCAGCAAACATCTTCAACAAAATTATTGAAGAAAACTTCCCAAATCTAAAGAATGAGATGCATATGAACATACAAGAAGCCTACAGAACTCCAAATAGACTGGACCAGAAAAGAAATTCCTCCCGACACATAATAATCAGAACATCAAATGCACTAAATAAAGATAGAATACTAAAAGCAGTAAGGGAAAAAGGTCAAGTAACATATAAAGGCAAGCCTATCAGAATTACACCAGATTTTTCACCAGAGACTATGAAAGCCAGAAGAGCCTGGACAGATGTTATACAGACACTAAGAGAACACAAACTGCAGCCCAGGCTACTATACCCAGCCAAACTCTCAATTATCATAGAGGGAGAAACCAAAGTATTCCACGACAAAACCAAATTCACGCATTATCTCTCCACGAATCCAGCCCTTCAAAGGATAATAACAGAAAAAAACCAATACAAGAACGGGAACAACGCCCTAGAAAAAACAAGAAGGTAATCCCTCAACAAACCTAAAAGAAGACAGCCACAAGAACAGAATGCCACCTTTAACAACTAAAATAACAGGAAGCAACAATTACTTTTCCTTAATATCTCTTAACATCAATGGTCTCAACTCGCCAATAAAAAGACATAGACTAACAAACTGGCTACACAAACAAGACCCAACATTTTGCTGCTTAAAGGAAACTCATCTCAGAGAAAAAGATAGACACTACCTCAGAATGAAAGGCTGGAAAACAATTTTCCAAGCAAATGGTATGAAGAAACAAGCAGGAGTAGCCATCCTAATATCTGATAAGATTGACTTCCAACCCAAAGTCATCAAAAAAGACAAGGAGGGACACTTCATTCTCATCAAAGGTAAAATCCTCCAAGAGGAACTCTCAATTCTGAATATCTATGCTCCAAATACAAGAGCAGCCACATTCACTAAAGAAACTTTAGTAAAGCTCAAAGCACACATTGCGCCTCACACAATAATAGTGGGAGACTTCAACACACCACTTTCACCAATGGACAGATCATGGAAACAGAAACTAAACAGGGACACACTGAAACTAACAGAAGTGATGAAACAAATGGATCTGACAGATATCTACAGAACATTTTATCCTAAAACAAAAGGATATACCTTCTTCTCAGCACCTCATGGTACCTTCTCCAAAATTGACCACATAATAGGTCACAAATCAGGCCTCAACAGATTCAAAAATATTGAAATTGTCCCATGTATCCTATCAGATCACCATGCACTAAGGCTGATCTTCAATAACAAAATAAATAACAGAAAGCCAACATTCACATGGAAACTGAACAACACTCTTCTCAATGATACCTTGGTCAAGGAAGGAATAAAGAAAGAAATTAAAGACTTTTTAGAGTTTAATGAAAATGAAGCCACAACGTACCCAAACCTTTGGGACACAATGAAAGCATTTCTAAGAGGGAAACTCATAGCTATGAGTGCCTTCAAGAAAAAACGGGAGAGAGCACATACTAGCAGCTTGACAACACATCTAAAAGCTCTAGAAAAAAAGGAAGCAAATTCACCCAAGAGGAGTAGACGGCAGGAAATAATCAAACTCAGGGGTGAAATCAACCAAGTGGAAACAAGAAGAACTATTCAAAGAATTAACCAAACGAGGAGTTGGTTCTTTGAGAAAATCAACAAGATAGATAAACCCTTAGCTAGACTCACTAAAGGGCACAGGGACAAAATCCTAATTAACAAAATCAGAAATGAAAAGGGAGACATAACAACAGATCCTGAAGAAATCCAAAACACAATCAGATCCTTTTACAAAAGGCTATACTCAACAAAACTGGAAAACCTGGACGAAATGGACAAATTTCTGGACAGATACCAGGTACCAAAGTTGAATCAGGATCAAGTTGACCTTCTAAACAGTCCCATATCCCCTAAAGAAATAGAAGCAGTTATTAATAGTCTCCCAGCCAAAAAAAGCCCAGGACCAGACGGGTTTAGTGCAGAGTTCTATCAGACCTTCAAAGAAGATCTAACTCCAGTTCTGCACAAACTTTTTCACAAGATAGAAGTAGAAGGTATTCTACCCAACTCATTTTATGAAGCCACTATTACTCTGATACCTAAACCACAGAAAGATCCAACAAAGATAGAGAACTTCAGACCAATTTCTCTTATGAACATCGATGCAAAAATTCTTAATAAAATTCTCGCTAACCGAATCCAAGAACACATTAAAACAATCATCCATCCTGACCAAGTAGGTTTTATTCCAGGGATGCAGGGATGGTTTAATATACGAAAATCCATCAATGTAATCCATTATATAAACAAACTCAAAGACAAAAACCACATGATCATCTCGTTAGATGCAGAAAAAGCATTTGACAAGATCCAACACCCATTCATGATAAAAGTTCTGGAAAGATCAGGAATTCAAGGCCAATACCTAAACATGATAAAAGCAATCTACAGCAAACCAGTAGCCAACATCAAAGTAAATGGAGAGAAGCTGGAAGCAATCCCACTAAAATCAGGGACTAGACAAGGCTGCCCACTTTCTCCCTACCTTTTCAACATAGTACTTGAAGTATTAGCCAGAGCAATTCGACAACAAAAGGAGATCAAGGGGATACAAATTGGAAAAGAGGAAGTCAAAATATCACTTTTTGCAGATGATATGATAGTATATATAAGTGACCCTAAAAATTCCAACAGAGAACTCCTAAACATGATAAACAGCTTCGGTGAAGTAGCTGGATATAAAATTAACTCAAACAAGTCAATGGCCTTTCTCTACACAAAGAATAAACAGGCTGAGAAAGATATTAGGGAAACAACACCCTTCTCAATAGCCACAAATAATATAAAATATCTCGGCGTGACTCTAACGAAGGAAGTGAAAGATCTGTATGATAAAAACTTCAAGTCCCTGAAGAAAGAAATTAAAGAAGATCTCAGAAGATGGAAAGATCTCCCATGCTCATGGATTGGCAGGACCAACATTGTAAAAATGGCTATCTTGCCAAAAGCAATCTACAGATTCAATGCAATCCCCATTAAAATTCCAACTCAATTCTTCAACGAAT